>NW_017728993.1:7298768-7329966 GCF_001723915.1 Gavialis gangeticus | reverse complement strand
AAAAAAAAAAAAAAAAAAAAAAAAAGATCTATTTTAATAAAATGGACAGTCGCAGTTCACAAAAGTTCCCTTCTCCCCATTTCCAGCACAGGTGATGTCGTGGTCCTTGCTCAAAAAGTTTCCACTGACTTCCACGAGTCCTGCCAGAGCAATAACAGCGGGATCACATGTCTCTTGGGTCTCCTTTATTATTATTATTATTATTATTATTATTATTAACATTTGATCTGAAGAGCAAGTGATCTTTAAGTAAAAGAGCATGACCTTACATCACAGGCTACACACTTCCTCTCTTCAAACAAAGGAGCACAACACTTGCAAGCACCACTCCTGTGTGTACATGTTCTGTAGAGGTCTAGGGAAGCCCCCTATACAGTTCCTGCTTACAGTTTACAATGTTAAGCAGTAATTCAACTCATGAATCAGCTGTGACATTTTCCATTTAAACCACCCTAATAACCCAAGTGTGCAAAGCTGTTACTTAAACACAAAAGACAAACAGGTCTTTTTATACCTCCAATTCAAAAAGTTTGCACCAATGATACTAGCACCAGTGATACTTTGAGTAGTTTGTGCTGAGTTCACATAATTTTCAAAATTAAGTTATTCACAAAGTTTGGAGACTTCAGCTTGTTTAAAAACAGAAACTTCCCCTCAGTCCAGGAATAAATACGATACATTTATATTTTATGTTTTAAAACCTTTGTCAAAGTAACTTGAAATGACAATATAAAACAATCACCACACCCTCTGGTTGTAAGAGTGCCTTCAGTTCTCCCCATCTAGAAGAACAGAGCCTACCTCTTGGTTTTGGCTGGCAGCATCTCCTCAGTGTAAAGCTGATATTGTCTGTCTTAAGGACTTGTCCCTTCAAGTGATCCATCAGCTCTTTTAAGGATGAGAAAGACCTATTGGAGCCATGCAGAAGGCACTCATTTTTCTTCATCTCAATCTGGAAGTTTTTGTACTGGACTGAACTGTTTACCTGTGACTATTAATTAATTAAAAAAAAAAAAAG
Organism: Gavialis gangeticus; assembly: GCF_001723915.1. NCBI lineage: Eukaryota > Metazoa > Chordata > Crocodylia > Gavialidae > Gavialis > Gavialis gangeticus. Next base: position 7,328,948 of record NW_017728993.1, on the reverse strand, counting down.
CAAAACATCAAATCACAAAAATGAAGCACTATCCCAAGGCCAACAAGCAGATTGTGGACCAAGTCTGTGACTACCCCAATAAAGCCAGTGAAATACCAGGGCCAAATTTATTGCTTGCTCCTTAGCTACAGTCCTTAGCTGGGTAGCGCAAAAAGGCACTAGAATCCCAATACATTTCAGTCCCAGGCAGGAGCAGAACTGAAGCAGTAATATTAACAGGTTGATGTAAAGACGTACACAGGCATCCAGCCCAATTTATGGATCCTGCTCTTAGACGAGACATAACCTAAAATAGAATGAAGCTAATGTCCAGTTGTTCCATTAGCTCCTTTAATTCACTGGACCCATGCTTCAAAGCATAAATATCTAAAAGATTTTTACATCCACAAGAGGTAGTAAGATGCACCATGGCAGAAGATAAACTGGTCAAGATGCTGAGTGAAAGACCCCTTGAAAGACCAGAATTTTAAGTTTGCCAATTACACTCAGCAGCCTTGGTGAAGAGTTTCAAATGTTTAACAGCACAGGTCTTCGATCAAATATGCACCAGTTCAGAGGAAAGATGAGGGCATAGACTGATGTCTGTGTGCTCCTGAACACATTTACAATCTCTGTACTCTTCTGAGTCCCAAGTTCTCCAAGACAAACCCCACTTTGCATTTCAGTGACTCACTTCCCTCATCTCTACCCACTTTTGGCATATAAATTAAGCTCTCTAAATGAAAACTGTTATATTCATGTGAAATGTCTGCTAGTGCTATGTGTCGTCAAAGCCTTTCCTCCCCATTTGACTGCCATACCTCAAATGTGCCTTCTTGCCTCATTGGACTCTTTCTAGCAAAGTTATACTTTGTCTGAAGCCATTTGCATAATTGGATTCCTATGCAAACAGCTTAAGCACTTGGTCCTGAGCCAGTGTCCAAGTAGAAAGCTTCCACTGACTTAATGGACTTTGGATCAGACTTCTTGACTTCAAGGTGCAACTGTTCTGTTTTTCTACGTCCATGCGTTTACTCTCCAGTGTCCCTACCTCTCTTACCTCATGATTTTTGCTATTGCTTACACTAAGGGCACAGCCCTGAAGCCTTCCTTGCTCAGACAAAACTCATCTGAAGATAAACCCTGCATGAAAGTGCCTTCAATACACATCTGTTTTCCCAGCTCCCTTCCCTTATATATTGCACTTCATTATTTTACATGAAGGAACCCCTATGCCACTTGCCACAATGGCTGAAATCTTTGAGAGCTTTTGGAAAGTACCTTATTCTAACACTCTTAAGCGCCCTTCCCTACACTCCTGTTATTTTATACTGTCCTTATTGCCACAGCATCAATCTGTCATTCAACCCTGCATATATTACTGTGTTTTTCTTCAGTTAATTCTGACAACTCTGAGCCAATTTTGTTCCCACACACTCATGCAACTGCCACTTGAGTAGTGGAAGTGGTAGAGCAATGCTGGGGCCCAGCTGTGTAAGCCAAGGCCTGTTCCTTCCATCAGATGATTTATAGGAACACAGGACCTGATGGGACTTCCTGGGTCACTGAGTTCAATCCCCTGACAGGAAAAGCTATTTAAGCCAAAAGACAATACTGGCAAAAGAACAAACAGAAACTAGCTAAGAATGAATTTAGGCTGGAAGCTAGAAACCTTCTAATTATCCAAGGATTGAGGATCTAGTGCAGCTTTATAACACGAGCTGCCTAATCAGACATAACATGGAGTTCACATTTATTAACTGGATTATAATTTATCTCTGTAATGAACACCATTACCTGGGGAGACCGAACCTGTAAGCAGCAAGTTGTTATTTCTACAGGGACACACTAATAGAGGGAAGAGAAACATGTTCTAGACTAGCATGGATTATGGAAATTATATAATCTGTATGACTCAGACATTGTGAACTCAGCTAAAAACATTGAGTGATATACGTTCCAATATACCTCTGAGGTTTCAGAACACGTCACTGTCATGAGGATGTGATTGAAGTTGGTACAACTCCATCTCAGCACGTACATTCCCTCCTCATTCCCCTCTTGTCTCAATTTGTTGGTGGCGTACTCAGTGCTGAAAAAATTAATATGTGAATGAAGATACAGAACGAATGAGCAGTAGCATTCAACCCTATTTTAACTGTTCCCTCCCCTCCCTCCCCCCCAAACAGGGCTGCCTATAGAACAAGAGTGTTCAACTGCAATATCCAGACAGCTCTATTATTAGTAAAGCATGTTTTATACTGTGTGCATTATATGCATACTCTGTTTAGCAAAACAAAAATAGATGGAGACAAACATCTGGTAAATTTGAGGGGTGGAGGGGATGGGCAGGGACTGCCTCCAGGACTGCATGTCATGCCTTTGTCGCATCTTTAAAACGTCTAAGAATTCAGCCCATTTTCAATGACAGTCGTTATTTCCTTAAGTTGCAGCAGTCCATCATGACACACATACTGCACTCGTGGACATGTCACTTGCAGACAAATTGTTTTATGCATAGTGGACAGATCCAGAAAAGAAGGAAAGCAACCAAGCAAAAAGTGAAAAAAAAAGGAAAAGTGTGTTTACTTTTTAATTAAAAAAGGAAAATGCCACTTAGCGCACACATCCAAGGATCTCATGGCCAGGAAAGGCACAGTTCAGTTTTGGTTAAGTGACTCCCAATCTTTCAAGTCTCTAGTACAAACTCTGTAAAAGGCCTTCACAAACATTACTGAATTAAGCCTCAACCTATTCCTGTAAGATAACTGAATGTTGTAGTTTTATAGACGAGCAAGCTGATGCACACTGAATCATTGCCCAGATTCCCCGTGTCGGGCTGGCCAAAAAGGAGGAAGAATACAGGAAGAAGTGGTTAGTCTGAGACAGGAAACCAGAATTTCTTTATTCTACGTTCACTATAAAACAACTAAAATTATGTAAAATAGCACAAGAGAACTGAACTACAGCCTACGTAAGGAAATGTTTATGTTTTATTTGTAATGGCCCGCGGATCTCTGGAATCAAAATGTTTTCCATCTTTAGAGGTGTGGCACATGGAAGACAGGTACTATAGGCAGGATTTGTAAAAAAACACATGGTATTGAACTACTTCTGTTCCCCCTGAAATTACTTGGGATTTTGGCATTTTCACCACTGGCTTCAATGCGGACAGAGTTAGACTAATAGTGAGTGCTTCTGAAAACCCCATCCTACATGTCAAGCTTTGTACACTGTTTTTGGTGATCATTTTTTTTTTTTAGGAAAATTGTCTCCAACATCCTCCGCTCCCTCCATAAACACCTGGGGGAAATTTAGTTTGGAAATTTGAAAACAAAATATTTGCCATCAGTCCCATTTACAACAGAGTAACTCCCCTTGCCATCTTTGGCCTGCAAGAATCTGTTTGTTTGGAATCCTTCTAAATTTCTCACATTTTTTTCAATGAATTCAAGCAATGTGTATGGAAGTAAAGGAAGAAACATTATAAAACAGAGATGGTATTTGACAAACCAAATTGGGCCATGGCATCCACTTTTTATGTTGTGCACTATCAAAGGTGGAGCAACATCAGTGCAGAGATAGTGGTGGGCATCTGCTGTAAGTCTGAAGTATCCATCTATCAATGATGCAAATGACAAGGCCTCCGCATGTGAAGAGAGTTTTAATTCCTTGAAAAAAAGATAATTTGGTCAAGAATTACTGTAATTAGAAAAATGAAGGACGGTGTTGAATACAGGAACTCATATGCATTAGGATTTCTGCACAGGATTGAATAACATTGTTGCCCAGTACATATGGCTGAAACAAAACATTTGGAATGGCCCCAACGATCACCCTGTACTGTCCAGCAAAGACTATTCTGCTGTAGGCCAAGCTAGACCCTAGTCTTGCCATGCTACACCCTAGTCTTGCCATGCAATCCATTAGTCCAGACTCTTCACATCCATGTAGAATTCCACAAATTCCTCAGCAGTGGGGTGATGCCACCCAAGATTCAGGCCCATACATTTTTTTGGTAGTTTCTGTAATGGGAGGATCTAGAGGCAGAAACAAGCTTATGCCTGCATTTAATGATACTCTTCTTCATCACCTCCTACCTGATCCTTCGTTTGTCTGTTTCTCTTGTCTCCAGCCCTACTGCTCTCTTTCCTTCTCGCTGCTTTTGTCTCTCCAGGATACACCAAATTGAGAAGTGTGGTGGGATTCTTCCCATATAGTGACTGCTATGGGGCTCAAGGAGGAATGGAAGGATGACAGATGTGGAGTAGTGAGGGACATATTGCTACTATTCAGGAGGCACATACACTGTGTGGTACCCTTAAGTGTCCATTAGAAGAATGACAAAAGGGACAGACAGTACTAATGGCACCACTGCTGCCCAACAGAAATGTGTCTATTTCCTTCCACCGGATGGGAATTTACCCATGCAAAATTCTTACCATCCTTTTGTTGTCCTGCTTGTTAATTTTGACTGTGGACTCCTTTATGACAACATGTGTGATTTCTGGAAAGTATGAAAAACTGTTCCACTCCTCTTGGATTTTGGTTTTTAATTCATCCTTTTTGTTTTTGCCATCCACTTTCTTCCTCTTTAGTTTATGTTTCTCTTTGTCAGTCTGTTGAATCTGCAAACAAGGGGTACAGATAATAAACACTGGCTTTTTGGTGATGGAAATAAAGGTTTGCACCAGCAGTTCTGGAGCACGTAGCAGCTCTCAGCCATTTAAAAAAAAAAAAAATCACTCGCATCTTCTCTTTATCTTTACTTGTGAGCCCAACATTTTCTTTATAAAACCCAAGGTTGAGAGCAACAAATTCATACATTCTGGGCTTACTTTTGCCACCAATTCACTGTCCAACCTGACAAGTCCATTAACCTTTCTTTCTGTTCCTCCATCTATATGAAAGAGTAATGTTACTTTCATACTGTTCATAAAGTTGATCCACTAAGGCTTATAAACCATATGTCTCATTGACATTAAAGGTAAGCCCTTAGAAAACCAACATCGTCTTTTCAATCAACATGAAGAGGAGTTGGGTGTCTGCATTTTCTTGGATCTCCTTCTCAAATATCCATTCCCATTTCCTAATTTCAAAGAGGTTGCTTGCTCCAGAAGGTCATAAGAACAATTCTTAATTACAGTTCTTTCTACCGCGTGGAAATTTGGAATAAAAGTCCTATATTCTGCTCTAATGCAGGACATGGAGGGAAGCAAACAAAAGTAAAATTGTACGTAAAGGTAGCAAGAACAGCAAAAGAGGAGGGAGTGGGTGAGACGTACAGCTCCTGAGCAGCTCCCTGCTGAACACTGCTCCAACCCCTGAATGGAGGCCATGGGTCCCTTCCACTGAAACTCTGCATGCACAGAAGTGGATGCTGGGGATAAGATAATGCAGTCAATCCAGCCTGCACAGCACACTCAGCTCAGCTCCCATAGACATCCATTCACCTATCTACATATGTACTGCAGCAGGGTTTGCAGGCAGGAGAGCCACTGGGTGAATGACCAACCTTGCAGAGTCTGTCTGCAGAGGCACGCAATTTTGGAAGGGGAACAGGATGCTGAACAATTATCAGCATCTTGTCCCACACTAAAATGCAGGAGATAGGCCATTACTAAGTGTAGATCCCAATGCAGTTTTAGATGCTTGTCTATTTTCCACCCTGCAGAAGCCCTGACACAAGAATTCGGATGTCATTTTTCTGATTAACATTCTTAAAACTTGCATATTTCCATTTTGGTAGTTTAAGTTATAAACATGTAAGACAGGATGTCAGAGGAGCAGACGGGAGCGTGCTAATGATTTTTCACCTATTTACACTCCTCAAGTGAGGCCCTTACAACTACATAGTGATTTCTAGGAGAGATTTTGTCGTGCTTGCGGATCACATTCCCTATCAACTGTGGTTTTGAGCATGCGCATTTTTCATTGTTCATTATTGTTATTGTAGCTATTATGATTCATATTGATTTAGTTCCTATTATGTGCCAGGTTCTCTTCACACCTGGAAAACAAGGCCCAAAATGCAAACTTAAAGTCAGCCTTGTCATGGCTGCTTTGTCTGCCATAGTCCTTTATTGTACTCAGCTTTATTACGGAAATATTTGGTGTTGTTCTACATGCAGGCAAGTGACTGAGGAAGGTGGCCTTACCTATGAACACAAAACTGAGAACAAGGATTTTTAAATACAGCTCGTGGTAATATGAAAATTCAGTTTCTACTTTTTTGTGTGTGCACTAATCTCCCTAAGAAGCATTAACAAACTCTGACATCAGGATAAAGCACATGTTTAGAATCATTTAGTACAATGCAAGAGCCTCCAGTAAAATTAACTCTGTGGAAAGCTAGAGGAGGAAGACTTTACTGCCCATCCTATACATGCTCATCAGTGTTAGTTATTTGAATAGATGCGGATATTCAATACAAAATCATGTATTTTAAACCTGAAGGGAAATATCTGGCTTGGATGATTCGGGGTGGATAATAACAGCCACAGTGACTGGCACTCAGACAAGCAAAGGACTAATACTGGCTAATCCTGGGCACTGTACAGGCTTCATGTCAGTTCTCTTGCATTTCTGCCAAGAAACTTCATTTCTAACGTGCACATCCTTGCCAAATAACCTCAGCTTACCCAAAATCTACTAACTGCTTAAACCATGAGATAGTTGTTTCCACAACTCAGAAAAATACCTGCAGTTTCCACACTGATGATCCAAGTACGTTTTGACTGGAGCTTTTTCTATAGATAAAGGCAAGTGCTTTAGGATGGTTGCCTTCTACAAGCAGGAATAAGTGACTAAATCTTATTAACTGTTGGTCATGAACTTTAAAAACTTGGCTATAACAAGATCAGAGTACAAAGATGAAACTTCAGTTACAAATTTTGTAAAGATCAATGTTTTAAGTTTCTAATTTCCTTGTAAGAAAGCCCTTATGCTGAAATGAATCCTCAGTTTTGTCAGTAAATGGACACTCACGTTTGGCTTGAGCCTCCACTGTATTCCGTTGTTCCCTGTCACCATCACTTCATACTGTGGAACGTTCTCATTTTCTCCAAAATTAAATCTGTTTTTCTCATTCTCTGATGAAATCAGCAATGAAGAAGTCTCAAAAATTTCTGCTCCAAAATGTTTCGTTAAAGTTTCCATTGTCGATAAGTATTTAACCTTCAGGTCATGTGGAGACACGCTGCTATCACAAATGGTTTTATTGTTAAATTCCTTAAGGAACTCCTTGAAAACGTTGTTTATCCGAATTCTGGTTAAAACATTCCTCTGTCTGATAGTCTTGTTCAAAGTTTCAGGAATATAACGCTTGTAACTGGAAAAACAATGGAACATAAACATCGCTGCCTCCTTAAGTTTCAGTTTTCTAGAATATAATTCACTTCCAATAAAAGTAATTTATCAAAACAGATGCAGAACTTCACAGTGCACAGAGAAAGAGTTTCTGATACTCGATGGAGAGAAGAAAAATCACTAATCTTATCTGAAAACTTCATCTGTGATGCACTCAAATATAAATGGCTAATTCAACTCTTTAGGATATACAGTAAGTACAATATTTTAATGGTAAATTGTAGGTAACAATATGCTGCACTTTTTTCATTAATTAGGCAAAAATTGTTCTAACTGGAAACTTAATTACCAAATAAAATCAAAAAGGACCTGTAAGTGCTTGGCACTTCTGCTTATTGCACCTCCTTTGGTGCCTAAATATGGACTTAAACTTTTGAAAATGTTGACTTTAGTCCTTCATATAGTCTTCAAAGAATGTATATGTTAATTGGTCAATAAACTTACCACCCTAAAAGGTACAGTATTATAGTCATGTGAATTTAATTTCATGTTGTGAGAAACAACAACCACCCCCTGCCATGTAACTGACATCAGTGAGTAGAAAAGCTTAACTATACTTCATGTTGCTAAAATAAATTTGGAAGTCGTGGGGTTTTAAATTTACCCCTTAGGTGCAGCTGCTAATAAAGCTACCACTTCTAAATCAATTTCTATAGTAAAATGACATGCAGAAGTTTGACAATTTCATCAATAGCCAGGACTCTGTGGATGTCACTTGTTTTTGTTGTAGGTGACACCTGCATTTATTTTGGTTAGGAGCAGATAACCTAACACAACAGCATCTTCTTATTGCATCCCTACCCCAAAAGGGGTAATTTATTAGCAGGAGTAATATCAGGGTTTATATACTCTGCAGGGTCACCTCAAGAGGGCAACATATCTATACACACTTTAACAAGTATAAAATGTCTTCCAGTGGAGAGAAGCAGTGTCCACACACTGTGTGCAAAGATACTGCAACCTACCTGATGTCCTTGGGAAGATCTGGCAGCTTTGTGTTTTTGTTGATGGCAAAGTGAGAGATTGCAAGGACAGCCATTCCCAGACACTCATTTTCGATTTCATGAATTTCCTGATCATTTTTAGGGTCTCGAACTGGGGCCAGGCCCTTCACCAAATCATACTGTCCCTAAGTGCAAAGTAAGAAAAAGACACCAGCTTTAATAACATTTGCAATAGCTCGTCTCTTATCTGCCAGCATGGCCTCAAGACCGCAAACCCTACATCGCCTATCAGCAGAACCTTCTAAAGCAGAAAGTCATGAAAAGCTGGGGAGAAATGACAGTGGAGCAGTGCTGTCTCCTAGACAAAGGGCGCACCTAAATGTTCTTTAATGCACTTTTGCTGCTGTGCATTAAATTTAGTACCTCTAACGTGAAGTACTAAATCAATGTGTATTAGTCTGCCCTAATGCGCAGCAGCAAACATGCACACTTTTTTAGTGATGCTTAATCCACAGGAGCCTATAGTTTCTGACATGACAATCCAATGTGCAGTAAAATAGGCTCCCGTGCATTAAAGCACACATGTAAACACACCTGAAGAGATGTAAAATAGAGTATGGATGAATGAAAGTCCAGCCCACATTACAAACCCCACTTTGTAAATTCCTGTTCAGGGCACAGCAACCAAGAACTGTGCCTGACAAGTCACACTTCTAAAAATGAGTTTTTGTAGCACAGGCAGGACCATAAAGAATTGGTTAACAAAGCCCCAACTTTTGATTACAGGCATCAATGCTCTACCCAAGCCCCACTGTCACCTTTAAGAGTCAGTATGATCACAAGGGATCTACTTGTGTGGACCTTGTTTGTAGAACTGGGGCTGTAAAGCTGATTCATACTCATCAGTGCAGCCTTCCAAAGAACCCTCGTTCCCAGCATTGTTTAAAAAAACCTCATCTTTGTTAATAAGCATTTATAGAATCAACAAGATAGTCACTTTTCAATAAAGTGATCTTTAAGGTTCACATTAAATTTCTCTGACCCCAATGTCCCTGTTCATAATACTTTGCCCTTGGATTACAACTTAAAGGTTAGATTTTCAGAGTAGCAGTTTTGCCCTCTATTTGTTCCATGAGTCTATGACTTATTTCTTGTCTAGTACTGGAGTTGAGACTTTTACATTCTCTTTTTTCTGAGTGCCACTCAAAAATGGTACTTTTGGGAACATACTCTCATAAAGTTCATGACAATGACTACTCGTTTTCTTTTTCTCTTTTGCTGTGACACTTGCAGTAAAGCACTATTAAAAAGTCTGACTCTGATCAGGTACACAGCATACTTTCAAGCAGTAATTATGCTAAGTATACCGATACAGATGTATGACCCAGATGCTTTATACAGTAACGCTGGGTAATCTCCCTTAATATTAAATCATCCAACATCTTTTTGCAAGTCTCTTCCATTTCTTTAAATGTAACTGGTTCCACCCAACACTTGCTCAGCTGTAGTAACTGTTACATTTTCTTTATTGCCGCTTTCACAACAAACCAAGACATGTTCACCCTGGCAGCTCTCTTCACAGCATTCTCATTTCTAAAATTAAATGGACTGTGAAGGTCAAGTTTCTGCCTGAAAATTTTGTAGCACCTGAAATCACAATTAATGCAAAAGAGCATTTCAGTTGAAAGAAATCAGTAAATAAATATGCTTCCGTTTGCTTCTCCTCCTCCCCCCTTTCTTTGCTCTGTTCATTTCAGAGCACTCTACCAAATGAAAGTCACCTTTTAAACGGTCTATTTCCTTGTTTCTTCTGTACGGTCTATTTCCTTGTTTCTTCTGTATGTCAGCCAGGGTTGGCAGGGGGTTTCTTTCAGGGAGGGGAGGGTGTAGGTTGCAACATCTTTTGTGTTCCTCAAAGAGTATAGACTCTGAAGCAGGGACCACACCTTCCAACAAAGTTTTATCCTGTAGATGTGGTCACGATGTGGCTTCTATCCAGCTTCAATTTGAATGTGGGCCCTACCACACATTCAAATTAAACTGGATAGAAACCAGCTATAGAGATGTTACACATTTTCAAGCACTAATATGATAGCTGGTTGGCTCTTTTTATTGCTGGACAGTCATTTTTATCATGTGATAATTACTCTGTATTTGTGGCCAGTCTTTATTTTGCACCTGTGGCCAGTCTAAATTTATTCTGTGAATAATCAGTCAGCTGCATAACATATGTAGCGTATAGCAGGGGCCTTAGTTATATTTTGACAAGGACTCAGACAAAATGTTACACTGCACAATTTCTATAATAGTACACAGGCATTCCAAGTTACTCTTCAAGTCAGTCTGCTATTAATCAGCTAGGGAACTGCAGGGGTTGTACACATTCAGACTGTAGACTGGGTTCCCAAAAGAAAAGGTTCAAGTTCTGTGGTGTGGGACATTTAAAGCCAGACTAGACATATTACTATAAAACATACTGCAAAAAGAACCATTCCATACTGAGATGAGACTAAACAATTCTCTCTACATCTCGTCTTCTATGGGCAGATTATTTTCTATACAAGAATAACCTGTGCAATAAACACAGCATGGAATTTTCCACCAGACTGTTTCACACCAAACAAACCCATCTGAACGCAAAGGGATCAGAATAAAAATTTATATAAAACTTCTCAGCAATGTTTATTCTGTTTTAACAATATTTATGGACTCATATGACCATTCCAGCCCAGGAGAAATGCCTTGGGGCTCTCTTATGTACATCCCTTACCTGTGCAAAAAGGTATTCTAGCGAGTGTCCATCAAGTATTGGGCTTCCATCTGGCAAAATTTTCTTCTCATAAGCACTCTTTGATTTCTTTGGCGTATGTCTACAGACTGATGGCTCATTTTCACTTGTCCCATGCCAGTTGGTAAAATAAAACCTTGAGAGAGAGAGTAATGCACTTTAAAGTTATTGGGAAGAGCTATGTTTATTTTGGATGCATGTTTTAACTATTCAGATAAAATGGTGGCTATGAATAAATAAACCATCTTTCTACTCTGGGCTTTAAAATTATAGTAGTCCAACATCCTGGATTGAAAGGACCAGTGGAAAAATTACATTTTAAAAGTTGAGATTTTCATGTTGTTCACAACCTATGCCTCGTTTATAAAGGTTATCCATTATCATTTAGCATTCTGTCTTTTCCTAAGCTGCCTACCAAATAAACACACACTAATTCTAAGGTACCTGTGCTTGCCACAGTCTCATGAAGTTTTTTTTGATCTAAAACCAGTGATGTGATATCTCGTGAGTAAAATAGGCTGCAACTCATCACACAGATTTAGACAGACAAGGTTCAAAAAGACTGCCAGGCTTTTACAGATATCTGTGCAACATGAAGTCCAGCATTCACCATTAGCACTGTTTCTTAGTCTTCTTGTCTGAGCTAAGACCAATCCAGTTCTTCATATGGTATCTTGAAATTCCAGCTTTCGTTGAATGATAGAAAATTAGGATTGGAAGGGGACCTCTGGAGGCCATCTAGTCCAACCACCTGCTCAAGCCAGAAACATCCCTAACTAGATCATCCCAGCCAACGCTTTGTCTAGCCAGGTCTTAAAAACCTCCAATGATGGAGATTCCTCAACCCCCTGGGAGTAGAGTAACCTGTTCCAGTGCTTTTCTATTGTCCTTGTGAGAAAGCTTTTCCTAATATCTAATCTAAGCTTTACTTGCTGCAACTTGAGCCCATTGCTCCTTGTTCTGTCGTTTGCCCCCACTGAGAACAGTCCAGCTCCGTCCTCTTTGTAACCCCACTTCAGGTAGCTAAAGGCTGCTACTAAATCCCCCCTCAGTCTTCTCTTCCGCAAACTAAATAAGGCCAGTTCCCTCAACCTCTCCTCATAAGTCATCTGCCCCAGCTTTCTAACCAATTTCACTGCCCTCCATTGGACTCTCTTCTATTTGTCTAAATCCTTTTTGTAGTACACAGTCTTCTAGATGTGGCCTCACCAGTGCTGAACAAAGAAGAAGAATCACTTCCCTTGATCTGCTGGCAACAAACACTCCTATTAATGCAACCCAGAATGCTGTTAGCCTTCTCCACAATAAGGGCACACTGCTGGCTCATATTCAACTTCTTGTCCACTGTCATCCCCAGGTCCTTTTCTGCAAAGCTGCTGCCCAGCCAGTCAGCTCCCAGCCTGTACTGATGCATGGGATTGTTCCAATTTAAGTGCAGGACTTTGCACTTGTCCTTGTTGAACCTCATGAGATTCCTTTTGGTCCAATCCTCCAATTTGTCAAGGTCTCTCTGAATCCTAGCGTTACCCTTCTATGTATCTACCACCTCCCCAGCTTGGTATCATCTGCAAACTTGCTGCTTCTTCATTTTCATATGTCCTGTTGAATAAGCTTTAGTTCAAGCACCCCCACTGCCATTTTGAAGCACAAGGACGCTGATACACAAGACGCTGTGGCGCTTTAATTGGTGTGGCTCCAAGAGTGGCGTGTCCCAGCTCCTGCCCCCCCCGCCCCAAGAGCACGTGTAAAAGTACCCCTACAGAATAACAAGGCTAATCGGTTAAAACCCCACTGGCTGTTATAAGAGCAAGTTATGCCTAACCAAGTTAATTTATTTCTGTAATAAAGTAAATATCTTTGTGGATGGGGGTTAGGAGGAAGGGAGGAAGAAGCAGGGAATGTGACGTATCCTTCTCTATCATGTTGTTTTAGTAAACTAAGGAAATACAGGCTAGATTAAACTAATCGGGTGATAACTAAATGGATAATCATGCTCACAGAGTAGTTATCAACAGCTCAATGGAAGGAGTTATCAAGTGGATCCATCACTCTTAAACACCCTTTAGTAATGGATTTGGATTTGAATACCTAATTTTGCAAATCTGCACATGATAACCAAGATGAGTGAGGTAGCACACATTTCAGAGGACAGGATTATGATTTAAAGTGAGCTTGATAAATCGAAAAATGGTTGTAAATAAATAAAGAAGAAGAATTTCAGAAGAGGGAAGTACACAGGAACAACTAGACACAAATGTAAAGTGAAGTATTGAAGAAAACTCCCTGGGAGCTATGATGGTCTGAATAAATTAACACTATCCTGAGAAAAAGGCCAGGATATATTAACAGAAATTAATGAACAGAAGGAAAGGTTGAAAGGATGTAGACTAGAGATGAGAAGATTGAATAGGGATTTGAGAAGTCCTCAAAAGCAAAAGGGGTTATCAGAAAGAGGATAATGATGAATTATTTTCTTTATCCACTTGGGCAATAGGTTTAAATTGCAACACGGGAGAGTACACTGAGAACCACTGATCTGGCTTAAGACACACCTTATACTCCAGACACCCCTCAGAAAATATCGTTTTTCTGTAGTCAAGAAAGGAACTAATAGAAAAAAATCTTCTGTTGCAAAGAACTGAGAATGACCAAAACAAGCCAGAATGTTTTTGACACTATAGATTCCTATCTTAAATATCTAGGTTTATTTTGTGAATCATGCTGCTTACTGCCTAACAGCAGTGCTGTTTATACACCTGATTTTGTGCAACACCCTTAAAAGGATCTAGTGGCACCTTTGTTGAGAATCACTGGGTTAAATGTTAATATTAGGAAGAACTTTCTAAATATGAGAGTGGCTAAGCACTGGAGGAGAGAACCTAGAAAGACTCTGGAAACCCCATCACTGGAAGTTTAAGTGCAAGATACAAAAACACTTGTCTGGAATAGTTTAGACAGAGATGATCCTGCCTTAAACAGAATTAAACCATATGATACCCAAAGGTTTCTTCCAGACCTATTTTTTCTTTGAATGCAACTAGGGTCCTAACCCCTGTTAAACTCTCTCTGAAGATCCCTGATAAACAATTCAAACAGAAATAACTTTTTAAAACTCTAAGTGACTTTGTATAATAAACTTACCCAAGCACAAAGTTCTAAGAATGATCTCTAACAACATTAAGCTGAGTTGAATTGGTTAAACTGTTACGTTGGTGCTCTTGCCATTGTTTCACATGTCTCTACATGTGAGTTAACGTTATCTAAGGGAGTGAGAGCTGATGCTAATGTGAGTGCCATACAGCATGCTCATGGATATCTGAAAAAAGCTTGACAGGCTTTAGAACTGTGACCATCTAAACCTACATAGTAAGTCAACTTACAATGTACTTCTGTGGTTGAAGGGCGGAAAGGAAAGGTACTTTAATATATGTAAAGGTCAAGTCAACATGGTAAACTATAAGAGAGTACTGCACATCTGGGAAAAAAGGTCATATGCAAAAAGCTACATTAAAATAAAGCTAAGAGCTTTGGCAGAAAATGTTTTGGCACATGCTCAGTAAATCAGTCTACTGAACAAAACCACACATTTTTCACAAAACAAAATAATTTTTAAAACCTCTAAAAAGTACTACTTCACTTCTGGATTCTTAACTTACAAATGTGCAAAATGTACTAGATGCCCTTCACCACCAATAAGAAACACAGGATGTGGCCAATGAGTTTCATTTCTGACATGACAAAACAAAAGGGCATAATAGAAAACTGTGGGGCTGGGGGAGAGGGGAGGAGAGCAAAGAACTTAGACAGTTACTCAGCAGAGGCTTGTGAATAGTACACAAGAGCCAAAAATATAACTGATGAAAAATAACTGATGAAAGCTATTCTTTCTGAAACATATCTGATTAAGGGGGGGGGGGGAAGGGAAATCTTATGGAATTTGGCTTCTAATGCTGCAATGATATCTGCATGTGTGGGGCTCAAAGCAGTTTTTGTGATGAATGAAAATGACATTTCAATCAGAAAATCTTTTTATTAAAAGTGGTTTAATTATCTGCATCATAATTCAGTATACTAAAAGCAAATACAATATTGTTAAAGAAGAAACTGTCACAGCTGAGACTTCCTATGTTATGTTTCAGGTTCTTTCCCCTTCTTCCCTTGATAAATGCCTAAAAAGAATCAAACAATATTCTCTCTGTGTGCGTGTGCGTAGGGTGGGGGGTGTAGGGCAGAGTAGTTATATCGCTTTTCTCCTTTAAGGACAAAAGGGCACTGATTTCAGCAGAGTTTCAAAACTACTGTCAAAATTAGGGCCTCTTCGTGTGAGACATTGCAGAAACACAGTAAGAGAATCTCCCTTCCCTGAAGTGTTTACAATTCAAACAGGCAAGGCAAACCAGTGCCAGAAGGCAGAGCACATTTAATTGCAATTTTACAAATGGAAACAGGCATGTCACTTAAATGTCTCTGCCTAAGTTAAGTAAGTCTGTGGCAGAGCTGGGGATGTAGCCAGTATTCTAAAGGCAACACATTAGGACACAATGGGCAGACACTAGTTGGCCTGCTCATTTAGTCAACTTCATAAAATAGTTATTTTTGCAACATACTTTATATTTCTTTTGGTGAAAATAAAAATCAATAAAAGATACATTTTTAAAAACAAGAGTAGACTCCTTTTAGCTACTGGAGTAGTCCAACTCCTGCATCATCCTGTGTACCAGTTAACCACGGTATTACAAAATATTGTGGTTTCTTATGCTGTAGACGTTTATTGAGTGGAGGAAATAAGGGGTTTATTCATGAAGTCTATAGTAAAAAATAATGGCCTATTAAAATATAACCATGTGTAAATAAGACAGATCTGAAGTGCAGCAGTGGGTATGTCGGGCATTGAATACTGACAGCTGATGAAAAAAGGGCATGCCATGAGAAATAAAATTTGAATCTTTCACCGGTGGAATGTAGCTAAATAGCCAAAGAATCTGAAATGTGTTGGCCACATACCTTACTCATATGAAATATTACACTGAAAAAAAGGGTATTTTAAACATCAAGTGATTGAGTGGCAGAGAACGGCAGAATTAAAGTGGCCTAGGCAACCTTGAGCTGCCACCCTTGCCGGCATCCAGTGTGGTATGTGGCACTGCAGACGTGTGCAGCGCCACATACTACACATTCAGTTGTTTTCTGAGCTGCAAGTGAGCAGCACGGAGAGTTTTTTTGACCCCTGAATATCCAGAGGTCAAAAAAAACCTGCGGAGAGTAAAAGTGGAGCAGTGCACACACAAGCAGTGCACACCGCTCAAAAGCTGAACCAAGCTGCAGCTACCAGTCAGGCCCTGCATGGCAGAATCACTGCTGCAGGAGCCTTAAGGACCCCAGGTAAGGCTGCTGGGGCCAGCCCTCTGCTATCCTTGGCCGCCCCTACCACCCCCAAGGTAACTTGCTATGCACCAGAGGGCACATGGCACAGGCATTCCCTGGGGACAACTAGCAGTGGTGCAAGATGAGCCACTGCTAGTTGTCCCCAGGGAACCAAATGTCCATACCACGTGTGGATGGGGCCCTTGTGTGTATTATGACACAATCTTTAATACACAGTGCTTACTTAATGAGCACTTACATGGTACTTTTTGTTCTTAATTTTCCATTCACAGCCCTCAAATTTATGTACTACACACTATTCAAACACTCTGTGAAGGCAGAGTTCTTCATCACTGCATGGGCCTTTTCTATGGCACATCATCCTGGCATCCAAATGCTTCACAAGCATTAATGAATTTATTTTCATACCACTCTCAAGATGAGTGCATATTAACCCCAATTTATAGATAGGGAACTGAGGTACAGAGGTACACAAATACCTATGGCCTGATTTTTATGTTCAAAGCACAGCCCACACTGGTTTCTATTGCAGCTATGGCCAGCATTTATGCAAATCAGGATCCAAGATCTCAGTCGGACTCCCAAAAAATGAGGAACAAGAATTTACAGGCCACCTCTGAAAAGTTTGGTATTGGTGACCTGTCTAGCATCACACAAAAAGTCTGTGGTTGAGATGGGGATAAAATCTCATTTTCCAGGGCCTCATTCAACTGGAATTAGGACCTGGAGAGGAAAACAGAGTGGGATGAACACCAGTAAGCAGAGAACTGGTTATTACTGAATGAGCATTTGGGAGAGACTACATCTGGCTGGGCAAGGAAAATGACCAAGGACCACTAGATAGATCTGACAAGGAGATGGGGAGGGGAAAGGAAGAAGTGGCAGTGTCCTGACAACCAGACTAGGAGTGGGATGGTGAGTCTTAAGGGATGAGACTAGGACTTCGCAGACAAGAAGACTAGACTGAAAAACGTAGTGTGTAGGAACAGCTACATAAGCAGGCTGGAACTAGGACAAGGAGCCAGAGGAGAGCAAGGGAAAGGACTGCAAAGGGCAGAAACTATGGATGAAAGTGGAAGGAAGCTTGTGGGGAATGGAAAGATATCTGTGCCCGCTGGAAAGACACAGAGCCTGGAAAGGAACCTTAAGATCTTTGAATCTCACCAGTACTCCGCTGTCAGCAAACGATTACCAGTTTTATCTCTTCAGTATCCCTTATCCACACATGACAACTGTCCATAGCTCTAGCTGTAGTGGCAGAGTTCTGTAGATCCATAGGTTTCAGCTCTGCCCACAAATCACTGAAGTGCCATGATGGTACCATTTGATGACATTTCCATGGTGTTTTGTTTTCAGTTTGCTTTATTAGAAAAAATGAATCTAGAGTAATCCTAACAACAGGCAGTGCATCTGTTCCTGCTGGGAGTATGCAACAGAAATGAAAAGTTGTAATTGTGGTATTTTCCTCACTGACTCAAAGCAAAAGCACAACAACACTGTGTATGTGGAATATTATTTTTAGGACTTTTGAATTTATTCATGGAATGTAGTCAGTTTTAAAAAAAGCATGATGCTTTGAGCCAAGGATTCAAATTCCCACAACTGCATTCTTTTTTTTTTTATGTCTGATTTTATGTATATGTTCTCCTTTAATGCTTTTGCCATGGTAGTTTTGTCTCTTATAGACAGTATCAGGGGAAAATGCCTCTTAGTTTTCAATGTAATCAGAAAAAACATGATGTTTTCTCGGATGCTATTGACCTGACTGTCCTCCAGAAGCAAATAAAAGCAACTAATATTCCATCAGAGGCCATTAGATTCCCTTGAGCTTCTCTCAGCCAGTCAGGTCACTCAATTCCATTATAGTCTGGTATTAATCTACTGCACTTAATCACAGCTGTTTAAACCTAAGATTACTTCATATTAAAATTAGCTAAATGAAAGAAACGGACCAGATTATGTATAACAATTAGAGGCAAAAGGTTACTGCAATCACCGTGACATCTTTTATTAGACCAGCTAAATAGTTGGAGAAAAGTTTTTTGCAAGCTTTCGGGCACAAACACCCATCTTGAGGCATTGTGAGATTCTGCCTGAAGAAGGGTGTTTGCACCTGAATGCTTGCAAAGAACTTTTTCACAACTATTTAGCTGGTCTAACAAAAGATATCACATCTGCCCAGAGAATCTTGCCTGCCTATGTCCTTAGACCAACATGGCTACAACCAACAACCCTGCAATCACTGTAGCATTGTGGAAAGCTATGTGTTTTTGTTGACTTATCAATATTTATTTTCCTAACTAATCATTGCCTTGCTTTCATGCTTCTCTAAGCAGAAAAGCAACTCTGATGTAATGTGTTAAATCAGGATTGTAATCTCTCAAACCTCAAGGCTCAAAGTTTCAAAGCAGTTTTGTCCTGGCCTCCATTTGTGGTTGCACAAGAGCCATATATACTATATTCTACCCACCCAGGGAAAAAGCTTGCTTCTATAAATTATTCTTGGGACAACTGAGGCTTGTACATGTTCCTTCTTTCACCAGCATTTGCACATCAAAATTCACAATCAGGTACTTTAGATTTGTGAAATGGTGTGTACACAAATTAAGATTCACTTTTAAAAATTCTGCCTCAGATCTTGCACCAAATCCCACGGATTTTTATTTTATACTTTAATGACAGCAGCGGTGCCTGATAAAGAATATATGCTTGGAGATCTGCCTCCTAGAGTAAACAGGGACCCAACTCTAAGTGTCACCTTAGGAAAATGTGAAAATGCCCAAAGAATCTAGAAAAATTATTCCTGAAGTGATAGCTTGTTCTCTAGATGACAATACTGCATCTTGAAACGTAGGCTACGATGAGATGATCGCTATGATGAAACAGTGGTTCTCAACATTGTTTAATTGTTCATTTTTATTTAGACCAGTGACCAATAATGTTGTGGTTTTGAGTTCCTGGGGTTTTCTAGTGTTCTCAGAGTTTCTGAAAGATGTCATAAAAGAATACACAGCCTCTCTCATTAGTCACTCGGTTGATGTGTAGGGTGGATTGTTATTTGGTTTGTCACATGAGTGCAGTATGACGTGTAACAGTAGCCACCCAGTTCTTGGAAAGACCCATATACTGGTGTACTTAAAGAATCCCATCTTTCAGCCATCACACTTACCTCATGCGATAATGAAGCCGGAGAGCTGTTTTCTCCTCTATCTTGAAGACATGGTTTGGTGCATACCAGAGTCTCTTACTTTCTTCAAACAGCGCAAAAAGATTGTGGCACAATGGAGATATACCTATTGAACAGAAAGAAAGAAATTTATGGCCTTGCTAATCACCCACCAAAAATACACTGATGAAGTAAAATAACTAATATCTGCATTATGGAGAGGCATGGGGGTTGGGGAGGAGACAGAGAGGGGATGATTAAGAATAGGGCATGGGCATAGCTAGAGGAGGGTGCCATGCACCCCAACCCCCCTTTTCTTTGGCCACCGTTCTTGCACCCCCACAAATCGGTGTCTAAGGCTGATCCCCCCCACCCCAATTTTGCTGGTGGTGTAAGGTTACAATATACCCTGTTTTTGCTGAAACAGATCTGTTTTTAAACACTTGTCCTCAGTGTCCCATCAGCTTCTTCATCCTTTTGTTCCATTTTCAGTAAGAACGTCATGGTGGCAGTTCTCTCCAGCCAGGCAGAGAGATGTGGGGGGTTTCTGATCCTCTGGCATCTTTCAGTTCTTCTCCCCTCTGCCCCCAAGCTTACCCCTAGCTATTTGGTGTATTTAGCAGACCAGAGAAGGGAGAAGTAGAGTACTGTAGGATGCCAGAGGACCTTTAAGAAGGAAGTGCTAAGTACCCCCCACAAAAACACTTTTTGGGTTGCTCCATTTTGAGACTCGGGAAGTGCAATCACCTTAATTAAAAAGGAACTGAGAAGCACAGACATTGCACATGATGTATAAAGATTTTTAAACATTATCTTTCAGATTTTTTTTAACATTGGTAATACACATCTTGATTTCCCCAGATTTTGTTGGCAGAATTCAACTCCAGGGACAGCGGCCTAACAAGCTAAAGTCTCAGCTGAACTTTCCGCAATTCATGATATTAGGGGAATTTTAGCAAGACTTTTCACAACTCTGTTTCTTTCTCTTGTTGTAGTAAAACATGTCAGACTCCCACAGTGAGAAAACAGTAGCTGGGGTGGTATGGGCATTAAAGTGCATGGTTGACAGCCCAGAGGTTGCAAGTTTGAGGTCATAGCAGTAGTGCTCATGGCACAGCCTGTCAGATTCCAACAAATCTGCAACTTCTGCTAAATACTTAGTCAAAAGAACATAAACAGGGAAAGTGAGAAGACAAGATCTCTGTGAAAGGCTCAACTCCTTCAGCTGAGTCACAGGGAAGTATAACATGGTGTCACTGTTTTGGTAATCCGCCAAAATATTTTCCAACAAAACCTTCAATTGTTATTTATAAGTTTGTATTTCAAGGAGAAACTTTCCCATTTCAAAGCATAACCAAACAACAAAACAGGGGAAGTTGTCTTCATAGGGAAGAAGCTGTCTAATCTCTCAGAATGTGAGTTAGAGTATCCACAGCTTCTTGCACACGACAGTACACTCTAGGTGTATTCACAGCATATCACCAACAGAAAAGTAATTCTGGACATGGACAGACATAGCATTTTTAGTGCTTTAAAGTACCATAAAAATGGGTCATAGCATTGTCAACATTGTCATAGCACTACAAATCAACCTAAGCTGCATCAAAGAGGAACAGGAATAACTATGAAGTGCTTCCTAGTGACACTTTATCTGGAAGACAGTTGTATATATGTATATAAATGGCATTTCATTTTAATAGTGGAAAAACATGGATTTGAGGTTTTTTAAATCAGGGAACTTGGGGGTTCTTTTTAACCAGAGAATTTGGAATTTTTTTTACACAGAGAAAACCAGGATCCCTGGTCATAATTAAATGTATGGAAGTACAAGATGACAAAGGAAAACAAATTAAGTTGCAAGACAGGATAAATACTGAAGAGAATAGGAAACGGTGGTTTTGCCCACAAATACCGCAATCCTGTTCCCCTTCAAACTGAAAAAATGCAGTGAAAGGGCCGGAGTGGGGTTGGCACCTTCTCACCAAACACCTAAAAACTCTGGGTTCTGGAAACAGACTCTCCAACTCTTCTGTAGAAGAATGTCTCATTCCACCTTCCCATGAGCAAGCTAAGAACTTTAGAAGTCCCGCAAAGAGATTCCCCACTAACTCAGATCCAACATAAGGTATTTCTGCAAGGTCTGATCCATGCCCAATGAGGGATGCACTTATTTCTGAAACACTTTGGCAATATAATTTTGAACACAGCCAAACTAACGCAATACTCACAGCACTCCTGAGCAGCTTCAAAGCAGAGGTCTTCTGCTGTATACTCGCCACTGATGTGGCGAATAGGAGGCTTATCTTGCAAATAGAATAGTATTTCCAATCCCTGCTCTTGAACTTCTGTGCTTACTTCGCTCTTTTTCGAGTTTCTCATTTTTGCACAGAAAGCCATGGCTTTGCAATCTTCTTTTACATTTAGATACTGGATTTGGAGAAAAATAAAAATCACAGGAAAATGTAATAAAGAGTTTGAATTCATTTCAGAAGATAGTGTCTGCAGTATAGCTACGCACTACAATTCCCACTGAAGCTCTCAAACCCTAAAAATTTAAAATCAGTTGTGTTCTGAAAAGTGGTTCCCTAATAATGCCATTATATGGTTTACCCCTCATGTTCAGTAAAGTAGCAAATTGTTTATTTTGGCCACATTTTTGCACATTAAAGTATCCCCTCCCCAAGTTTGTTTGTTTGTTTGTTTTTTTTAAGTACAAAAATCAGATTACATGTAATCATAATTGGAGGTGGTTTGAAACTGCACAATTCAGGTCTAAGGTTGTCGTTTAAAACAGAAGTTTCATTTCAGGCCTAATATTGGTGAAATCTATTAAAATAGTCTTCACATAAATGGAGTATTTAATATAACAAAGGCTTGAACAATGATTCCCAGTCTCCTCAGATTAGAACCCACATCACCTTATGAAAAGTAAAGTATTCGTAACATCCTCTTACAGTGAGTATAAGGAAAACTAAAATAATGCATCACTGGTAGCAATGCTCCTCTCCCACAACCTTCTGTACTCCAGTTTTGGCCAACTCTAAATTATTCTAGAAATTTTATTTTCTTTGATTTTAGAACTGCAGTACTTTTGGACACCTCAAAATACCCTGTTTACCTTGTGTCAACTGCAGACCACCAGCTGAGAAATACTGATCTGCGGGGATGTTACAGATAATATAGAGAGGGAGAGAGTTTGTAACCTGCAAGAATTAGACTTTCTCTATCAATTCAGTATATATTAAAAGCCAGTTATCAGACTAAAGGGGGTATATCCCAACTCCTCCCACAAGCAAACTACTTATTTAGGAATCTTTAATGCAATGACCTTAAGATTTTCAAGTATGTACTTGATGAACAGGTTGATCCCAAAGGAATGGCACCCTGTACTATATACAATGCTCAGAGAGACAAGTAGTGGTAGAGTTCATATGTCATTATAGGAGAGAGAAAGCGTAAGGAGTAGTTTTACTAAACTCTAATTCAATTAGAGTTGAAAGATTAAAAACAACCCAGAATCTCTACATATTCTATCAAAAACATACCTGCATTTATCTGAATGTCTGGTCCTCCAACACAGCTAGAATGATTGTTGTCACGCTTTCGAAAAACAATTCAACCTGGCTGAGAACAAAAAGAAGTAATGTCAGCTCTCAAACGGAAGCTGTTCTGAGACATTTGACAAGCCACAAAATATAAGAATATGCAGTCTGATCCAAAGCCAATTGCAACACAGAAATCCAACCACAAACTCCATACAATTTTGGATCAGGCCCTTCAAAAAAAATCCCATCTCATACAGATGCAACAAACTCCTGGGAATGTTTTTTGCGTCTTCCATGCAGCTACACTCACACTTGAGCTGTGGGTACATGAAGTGTAACTATTCTATCAAACAACGAGCCAGGAGACACTGCCTCTTCTATTTTATTATTTGTTCTGCAGTACTACCCACACTGTACTTCATGATCTCCATTCAGTCCCTGCCCTGAAATGTAATATTGCTGCAGCATGGTCTCTTATGTACCACCCCCTTATTTTTAAAGCTAGATATTCAGCTGTTTTTGATCTTCCCATCACATTTCAACTCCTCCTCCTCCCCAACCCTCCTCTACATTCACTCTTTATCCTTTAAGGTGTTCTTAATTTTTTTTCCTTCCTTTCTGTGCTTTTTCACTTTCCCCTCTGCTCGCTCACTTCCCCTCCTCCCCACCCCCGTACTTTCAACTTAGTGCTAAACTGAGAAGCTTCTCAAGTTTTCCCCACCTGTCTTTCTCCCCTTCCTCCTCCTTTACCTCCTTTGTATACTTCCAGTCCTTATTCTCTCTAGCCTTCCCCACTTCAGTCCCTGCAGTTTTCCTCCCTCAGTTCTCTTTTTGGCTCTGAAGGCACAGAACAGCCTACAGACATCAGAAACTGCTCTTCAACAAAATTCAGCTGTGCAGTATGAATGGCACCAAAGCAAGCAGAGTGGAAAGAGGTAAAAGGGAAAGAGCTGCTAGACTGGTGCCCAAATCACAGCAACCTTTGTAGAACAGGCAAAAAAATGTCTTGGGGGTTTAGATGAAACCAAGACTAAGGCCCAGTTATACAAGAGCAGCGGTCTCCAACCTTTTCAAGTAGGAGGTCACTGTTGGCATTTACAAGCAACCCAAGATCGACCGTGTGCCATGCGCCCCCCCCCGCCCCCCCAGCAGGCAAGTCTGTGGGAAGGGAGGGCAGATCAAGAAAAAAGTATCTGGGGGCGTGCCTCCCCAGAAGGTAAGTCCCACCCAACCAGGGCCCCACTCAACTTATTCCTGCTCCTGCCTCTGCGGCACTGTCCCTCACCGTGGGGCCTCGATCTAGCCCCTGCCGCTTCCCTCCTCCAGCTGGGGTGCTCGTGTGTATGCACACAGGCACTCAGCCCCCAACCCCAGTCTCAGATCAACTCCAAGAGGCTCCAAAATCTGGTGACCACTGCACTAGAGCTAACCAGCACCGCTAGCGCTGTTCCTGTGAAGAGGGGTAGCCAGTCATCTTGGTGCACAAGGGTTCAACTAGAACTGAACCCCTAAATCGAGAAGTGATTTGCAACAAGCAAAAATGTTAAAAGGTCCAAAGCTTTATACAGGCTGTGCAGTATACAAGAAGCAACTCAAGTAAGTGAATGTCAGCTGTGATGATGATATTTATTAACTGAAGAATCTCATTCAGCAAGGAACTGATTGCTGCTTGCGACCCTTGGGGGCTTTGTTCTAAGCAAGCCTTTTGTGACTGGGAAGGGGCTAGCACATTTGCCTACTGCCTAAAGTATCAGAACTACACTTCAAAAATCTTCATTGTTTGTAAACTTTATATGAGCTCCACACTGTCCCTAAAGTACTGCAAACAATCCAAGAGTTTTTTTCCCTTGTGGAAATCTCCAAGGGTGACTCAAGTATTTTGGAGTTGCTCTGCAAAACAATTCAGACCCTCTTCAACCTCAGAGAAGTCTCCTGTTTATTACAATTGCACTGTGACAAACTAGGAATATGTCCATGTTACCTTTTTCTGAATATTATATACAACCGTTTTCTCTGTTCAGTGTGTTGATGTTGTACAGCAAGGCAGGAAGACAGAGTAAAATCAAAAGAGGCCATAAAGGTATTATTGAAGCAACTAGAGAGAAAGATAAAACAATGACCTAGATAAGCCGTGCTCAGCCTTTTGGCAAGGTGGGCCAGATGACCTGGGTCAGACTGCATGCCTGCCCACCAGGATTGAGGCCTGGGGCTCTGTACCAACCCCGTGTCCCGGAATCAGGTTTCAGGAACCTTGTGCCCACGTATGGGGATCAGGCTCTGGAGGGCCCCTGCCATCCCTGCTCAGTCCCATGCATGAGGATTAGGCTTAGAGTGCCCTGCATCATCTGTGCCCGGTCCTGTGCATGGGGATTGGGCTCTAAGGGCCCCACACCACCTGCATCTGAGTGCCAGGATCCACCTCTGGGGCCACATGCCACCTCTGCCCAGTCCCATGTGGCAAGATTGAGCTCATGGGCCCTGTGCCACCTCCAGTCAGACTCACACACTAGGATCAGGCTCCTCAGGCCCTGTACCACCTTGAGTGCCAGGATTGGGCCCCATGTCACCCTGTGCACCCAATCCTAGTACACAAAGCCGTGACCCACAGGGTTCCCCATGGACTCATGGGGATGACATGGTGCAGGGTTTGAGCACTCTTGACCTAGTTAAGCAGCATCCCTTAATGAGGGATTCCACGATCCTAATGCTGGTGATAGGACTGAGAAGACAGTGGTAGTTAGTTATGTTAGTCTGAAGTCAAGCAGAAGGCAGGTTAGCATTACACCTTATAGACTAAGTGAATTTAATTTAATTTAATTTAGCTGAATTTATTTCTGTTAGTCTATAACAAGGGTCGCCAACTCACAGCACGTGTGCCAGAGCATGGCATGAGAGGCCATTTTGCTTGGCACGCCACAGCCAGCCCAGGCTCTAGGCAGTTGCCACTGGCCCCAGAGTCCAGGCTGCTTGCAGCAAATGACCAGGAGCCTGCAAACCCTGATGCAAGCAGCTCAGGCTCTGTGGCTGACAGCAGCTATCCTGCAGCCAGGAAGCTGCAAAAAACTATACAGGGCTGTCCGCCCGGAGGTGCGTGTGTACCTGCTGCCACCACAGAGCCCAGCTGAGGCTCTGGAGCCTGGTGAAGCAGTTCGCAGACTTCCACATGTCTGCCACAGCTGGCCCAGGCTCTTGGCAGCTGCAGCAGGAAGCAGGCAGGCTGCAAACATCTGCACCAGGCTCCAGAGCCCCAGCACCAGCTCCATGCTGGCGGCAACTGCACATGCGCATCAGGCCATAGAGCAGGGAAGGGGCTGGAGCAGTGCAACTCTGGCCCTTCCCCTGCCATCCACCCAGAAGCGCGCGTGCAGTCACCTCCAGCAATGAGGATCAGGCCCCTCACAGTTCCCCTGCGGCCTGCCCCTGATACACTGAGTGGGGTGTTTTTGGCACTGGCCAAAATGTTGCTGACCCCTGGTCTATAATGTACAAGACTGTGATTAAAAGACTGGTCCTGTAGAGAAGGAGGAGCTTAGGGATGAACTAAGGGAGAAAGAGTGAACAAATGTAAAGTAATACACGTGGGACACTCTTGGTTTACCCCTTGTCTCTCTGTGGGTTACGTTCTTGAATAGAATAATGAGTGATTTGTTTTGTTGATTTTTTGTGTCACTGTATTCAGATGCTTTCCCAAAGGCCAAGCCTTGGGAAGCCCAGTCCCACTTAGACCTAGCGCAGTGGTAACTGCACGTACAGAGAAGGCTGTATGCTTTGAGTAGGCAAACTGTGGAACTGCCCTCCAGTATAAGTTATGGCCAAGGTCTGGGGTATGTCCAAGTAGATAACAGAGAAAGGACAGCAATACAACTAGCCTGGGAACCATTTGCCACTAATACAGGGATGGCCACATGAAGACTCCTCCATTTGTGTCCTTT
Organism: Gavialis gangeticus; assembly: GCF_001723915.1. Lineage (NCBI taxonomy): Eukaryota > Metazoa > Chordata > Crocodylia > Gavialidae > Gavialis > Gavialis gangeticus. The sequence goes on along the minus strand of NW_017728993.1, from coordinate 7,301,841 downwards.
GTCTCCTAAACCCACATTTGAGTTAAAAGATAATATTGCTGAAGCAATATGGCCTTTATTGATTGCTGCTTAGGACCACGGAGGGTGTAGCTTTGAGCAAGTTTTTTTTGGTGACGGGGAAGGGAGTAGCACATTTAGTATTATCACAATATAAACAATTCATGCACATATTCTCAAGTAACTACATGTTTCTTTCATTTGCACCACTTTCATGCCAATCAGAGCTTTTATAAAGAGCTGATGGGGAGGCAGGAAACAACAGAGAACAGGATTACTGGGATACAGAGGTGACCATTATTCTTGCATTTAAATTCAGAAGATTAAAGCATTTTAAGATCTACAGTTTAATCAATTAAAATACTCCTTTTATTTAAAGGTCCCTTAAAATTGGTGCACACTATTTTTTATTAAAAGTTTCTAAAGCCATGAAATAAAAATGTACTTCAAGTTTAAAGGGGAAGGGGGAAACAAAGCCAATGCTTTCTTGAAAATACTGTAAGTCAGAACTATTTTTTCTGCATACTGCTTTTCGGTTATACTTAAGTCATAACTCCTGTTGCCAATTATAGTAGCAATTCCAGGAATACTGAACAACCGTAAGTGCTGTTTCACTTACAATAAACTTCTGGGGATGATCAAACAATCAATGTCTACTCAATAACCTACTATTTATTACACAGTCTTCCTGATCTTGCTTTCAGTATCAGGAATTCATCTTTTTAAAGCGTGTCCTGGTAGAAAAATCAAGTAAAATTTTCTAAAATCCACTTTCTAGACATTGTCTTCCACATTTATCTTTGTTAAGAATATTTACTGTCATTATTATAACAATTTGGTATAGGTACAGATAAAATATATAAGATTTAGTATACTCTCATTCAAATTTAAATAAATCCAGCTACTCGGTGGGAAACACTGAAACTGGCCATAACAGTCAATGCCAAAGGGCTGGAGAACTCAGCCTTCCTATTATGAATAATTGCTACTAGTCAAATATAATGCCAGGACAGGCTGGGGGGAGTTCAACAATGACCATCAAAGCTGGCACAGGCAGCCTTTTTCTGCCACTGCTCCTGCATATGGTCGTGTCACTACATCACAGGCAGCAGGGGTCCAAACCCCAAATCTCACTACCCCAATCCAGTCACACTTTCACAGTAGTGCCGCCACAGCCATGGCCAAAAAGTCCTTTTTGAAAAAAAGTCCAGTTGTTCAAAAAGCAATTGGGTTTTGAACAACTGACCAAACTCATACAAAGCAGCTTGACTCTGTAAGAATTCAAGCCAAACATGGTTGTGTTATTTTTGTAATGCCTTCACATTAAAAGCATGAGCCACTGGAATACCTCAAATAGATGGCAGGTATCTTAAGTGCTGGACGCTAGGTATCTACCACTAGAGGGGAACAAAAACCCACTCTTTTTATGGGCTACTGTTAAGACCTTGTCTCAAACCTCTGACCTTAGGGATCAAGTACTAGCTCAGTCCTCCTTTAGGCCACAGCTCACACAGAAAGGCAGAACAATAAGGAACGGGGCCGTGACTGGGAAAGGCTTCCCACCACCAGTCCTTGCCGGGGTGGGACTCTTGGCCCTGACTGGATCCTCCCACCTACATAAGGCTTCCTGTTTCCTAGTGAAGCTGTATGGATAGTAAGGCTTTTATAGTTCTTGTATGCTGTGTCTAGACCTGATCACCTTTTGCTGACCTTACATGGACTTTCATCTCTGCCTCATGTCTTGAAGTGCTGGAACTCAGCTCTCAAAGGTACCTGACCTGGCTGGCTCCCAAATTTTGCCCTGCTTAGTATTTCAGCCCTGGCTTGGACTCTGACCCTCAGGGTTGAACCTAGCTACCCCTTGAACCTTTGACTAACTGCTTTGGTGAACCACTGGTCTGACCATCTATGTCTCAATGCATGATACTTGCAATAGCAAGTAGGGTGGCCATCATGGAGGACATCCTGGTTTTCTGCTACTCTGTCCTCTGTTGACCTGGTGCCTTTATGTTGGGATTATGGACATAAAGGTATCTAGTTTTCTATCAATAGAGGACACAGGGACTGTCTGGCCACTCTAATATGAAGTGATCACACTCAGTCATACCGTGGAGCATATATGACTTTTGAAGTCTAAATCTAATCTTTCTTGGACCAGGTAACTGAGAAACAGATTTGGGGCCCATTGCAGAGAAGTGTATGAATTATCTTTGTTAAGTGGACTACTGCAGGATTCTCTGTAGCTGGGGTATCCCACAAAAGTGATGGGGAAGTTTAAATAGTTAATAGAGGTGAGTGGCCTAAATTTTAGACTGACTAGGTACCCACAGTTCCCATTGTAGTAACAAGCAATGCAGATTCTTGGCACCTCTGAGACTGGCTGGCAAAGCTGCAACTTTTGCCAACTTGCCAAGATTGGGGTGGGGTGAGTCCATCAGAAGCTGTGGATTTGCCTGTAGGACTAATGTATTCAAGATTCCCCATTAGGGAGAAGAGTGGGTGGGTCAGGGGTGTTTTAAATCAGACTTGTTGTTTTAAAGGGTATTCCTCAAGCCAAAAGTTCTGCTTTCAAAGTCAGTCTGAACCAGAAAGAGAATTAAGACAGCAGAAGTTCAGATTGAGTCAACATCTCCCAACCTATAGTCACTCATCAGTCACACAATAACAACTACCTCTCAACCAATGGCATATGTAGAAATACTGTTTCAATGGAAGGAAAGGAAACTTATAAAATGATCACTAGCTTTCAAAAGGAATCTTCATGATGAAAAATAATAAAATTGGTCCTGGTCTTCCACCGTTGTTATTGCTAAAAACACTCAATCATACAAGCAGCCCTCCTCTGAACCCTCTCAAAGTTATCCACATCCCTCTTGAAGTGCGGCGCCCAAAACTGGACACAGTACTCCATCTGCAGCCTCACCAATGCTGCATAGAGGGGAATTATCACATCCCTAGACCTGCTCGTGATGCTCCTGATTCAAGAAAGAGTGCGGTTAGCCTTGCTTATTACCTCGTCATACTGGCAACTCGTGCTCATTTCTGCATAGACTAGGACTCTGAGATCTCTTTCCAC
>NW_017728993.1:7293238-7293768 GCF_001723915.1 Gavialis gangeticus | reverse complement strand
CCCCCACCCCCCGTGTATAGGTGTGTTGAAGATTCTCTCCCCCCAGGTGCAACACCTTGCATTTATCCTTGTTGAACTGCATCCTATTCTGATCTGCCCACTTCCCTAGTCTGTATGATTGAGGGCCTTCAGATAAGACCCTATGAAGACAGACTAAGGGATCGGTCTCTTCAGCCTTTGCAAGAGAAGGCTGAGAGGCAATCTTGTGGCTGCCTACAAACTCATTGGGGAGGAGAGGGGAAGGGGAGCAGCAGGGAATAGGGGACACTGTTTACCAGGGTGTTCCTCAGGGTTACCACAAACTGAAGGAGAATAAATTTAGGTTGGACATAAATAATTTCTTCCTTATGGTAAGGATTGCCAAAATATGGAATAGGCTTCCCAGGGAGGTGGTGCTTTCCCCTACCCTGGAGGCGTTCAAGAGGAGATTAGGCAGGCATCTGGCTGGGGTTACTTAACCCCAGCACTCTTTCCTGCCTGGAGCAGGGGCTTGGACCCAATGATCTACCAGGTCCCTTCCAACTCTAGAA
>NW_017728993.1:7292347-7293046 GCF_001723915.1 Gavialis gangeticus | reverse complement strand
TTTCCCCTCGCCATTGTGCTACCCACTAGTCACCCACTGTTGGTGCCTGCCACTTTAAGGGCTGAGCCAAGCAGCCAGGAGGTGCTTGATTGTGGTGGCCATTTTAGATCTCTGGCCATCTATATAAACGGAGTAGTTTGCTGCCAGCAGGCAAAAACATTGCCTGGCTGAATGCTATACCTTGGAGGTAAGGGCAGGAGCTTAAGGGAATGGTTCAGAGGCTCCTGGTCCTGGGCATAACCTAAAACTGCACCCTGCCGGGGATGGGTGGCTTGCTGGCACAGGAATACCCAGGAAATACCAGGCCAGTTACCACCCTGGAGAAAGGTGGGTTGGGGCACCTGAACCCCAGCTCCCACAACTAGGTGGGTTACCCCATAGTAGGGCCAAGAAGGCAGACCCAGGTTAGGGACTGGGCTAGAGGTTCAGAGACCTGACTTAAAACCCCCTTGTCTTGGTCCCAACATTGATCAATCCAGAAGGGTCAAAAGGGAGGGACGCCCAGAGCTGAGGGCCTGGGGTTTCCAACTGGCCTTGGAGGCGAGGCCAGGGCCTCTGTGGCCAAAGGTCCTGGGGGGACCATACCCAAGAGGGAGAAGAGTTCAGGGAGCCAGGCAGCCCAGAATGAGGGTAGGCCACCTGAGTAGACTGCCTGATTGGAGGGGTCTGGATTGGAGGATTCTGGGGCCCAGTGTGGGG
>NW_017728993.1:7292035-7292336 GCF_001723915.1 Gavialis gangeticus | reverse complement strand
AAGACTGTGTGTGCCACTCCCTGTTTAGGGAGACTGTCCAGACCCCCGTTTTTACCTTAGCACTCCTTGTCTTTGTCACCTGCCTTGCTTGGCTGACGTCTCCTTGTCTTCCTGCGGCCCCCTCCCCCGGTGAGGCTAGTTTAAAGCTCGCTGTACGAGATCAGCCAACCTGGAAGAAAAGACACGCTTGCCTTTAGGAGAGAGATGAAGCCCATCCCACCCCAGCAAGTCCCCTGCCCGAAAGCATGGGTCATTATCAAGGAACCCAAAGCCTGCCTGGCGGCACCAGCTGCATAAGCAC
>NW_017728993.1:7286549-7287035 GCF_001723915.1 Gavialis gangeticus | reverse complement strand
TATCAAGGAACCCAAAGCCTGCCTGGCGGCACCAGCTGCATAAGCACCGGTTGATTTAATTATCATCCTAATTATATATCATCAAGACATGGCAGGAAAGGAGGTGGGCAGTTGCCCATAGAAACAGGTGGGCAGGCCAATGCCAGACTGGTCCCAAGACAGCCCCCTGTTACAGTACTTCATTCCTAAAAGCTTGTCTAACATTCCTTTCAACCATACAGTTAGTCTAATAAAAAGGTATCACCAAAAAATCTTGCTTCTCAGTCAAAAACTACATTAAAAACAGTAAGGTTGCAACCTGAAACACCCTTCAGTTAGGAACTGCCAGCATTAAAGTTGCTTCTGCAACTTGACTCAGCCCTCCTGCACGTACACCTGATGACAAAATGTCATCAACATGGTCTACAGGACTCATTCTGAAAAATGACTGAACAGCCTGTGCTAAAATTTTCTTTAAAAAAAAAAAAAAAAAAAAAAAAAAAAAAA
>NW_017728993.1:7284865-7286214 GCF_001723915.1 Gavialis gangeticus | reverse complement strand
AAGAAGAAATTTAGAAATTCAGCCAGAGGTAGAATCCAAAAGGGGAAATTGCATTCAAACTGGTTAAAAATGGCAACACTGGAGTACCAAAACCAGGGTCTTCCTATGGGCTATGTTACATAACTTTAACATATGCAGAAATTTCCATTTCTAAACACATGCTCCTGAGAATACAATCTGCTTGGATGAATTGCACTGAATTCACCGGAAGGCAAAACAAGCATAAGGACTTGCTCTGACTCACCTTGACAACATATGCATTATTATGGGAACCAAGATTCTGTGGAAGAATGAGGCAGTGTTTCCTTTTCCACATTTACTTCAACAGCTTCAAGCTTAGCAAGATGCGACCTTTTTATGAAGATCTTTATCGTCCCATCTGTAACTACATACATCCCTTTATGTGTACCATTTATTGTCCCACCTGTAGCTAGTGCACACATCCACATTCCTCCCTTACCAGCCATCATTCTCTCTTAATTGAAATCCTTTTAGACTACATCTACGCTAATAATTTAGGTCAACCTAAGGCTGCCCTAAAGCAGATTAAATACCAACCATCCACACTGAAAAAGCACCTGTATAGCCCAATCTCAGCAGGTCTGTGGAACTAGAGGGTCTGAGTTTTGGCATGGACTTCATACTGCTCTGCTCACCCCACGACCTGCTCCATCTGCAGTATGTCTGCAACATGCCTGGGTGCTACAGGCTGTAAAACACAGGAGGTCCAGCAGCATCCTCCTACAACTTCCTGTTCTGGTGTTTTTGTACCCATTTCCTGTCTCTACCACCAAGCAGACTGAGCATGGATTGATGAAGTTCTTGATGAGCTTTACTAGAGGGACAAAAACACAGTGTGGAAGGTTTTAGTACTGAAGAGAAAAAGTTCATGTGGCTTGAGTTGGAAGACTATAATCCCTAGGGATGACTGTAAATACTAGGGGTGCACTGATAGAGATTTTGTGGGCTGGCACTGATAGCCAATTTTAAGGAGGCATATTGGCTGATTTATCAATCTGTTTTCCAGTGCATGCAACTGGTAAGACTGTGGTGGAAAGGGAAGGAGCATGGTAGGGGGCAGATTAATGTCCCCCACAGTGACGGAGGGAGTGGGGCCGGGGCAAGCACTACCCAGCAGGGGTGGGGCAGGACAGCTGTGGATCATCCAGGGGATGAGGGGAGGGGGTACAGCTCCCTGCACCTCTGTTGCCCCGCTCCCAGTGCTGCTGCCGCCCATCCCAAGCACAATGCAGCCCAGCCCAGCCCCCACCCCACCCACGCGCTGGGAAGAGCCCAGCACCGCCCCTGGCCTCAGCCCGCAGCTGTAGCCCACCCTGCCCCACACAGAT
>NW_017728993.1:7284408-7284812 GCF_001723915.1 Gavialis gangeticus | reverse complement strand
CTGGGCAACACCTACCCCAGCCCCACTCCCTCCCTCACCACAGGAGGCATTCGTCTGCCCCCCATGCCCCTTCCACCACAACAGACTTACCAGCTGCACACAGCTCTCCAAGTTCCCAGGCTGTGCTCCTTGCATGCTGCGCTGCAGCTGCATGCACACATGGGCATTTATTGGTCAAATTAAATCAGTCACATCAGGCCAATTCCCGAAATAGTCAATTTTCTTTATAGATTCATAGATTCATAGATTAAGGGTCGGAAGGGACCTAGTAGATCTTCTAGCCCGACCCCCCGCCAGGGCGGGAGAACAACAAAAAACCCCAAAAAGAGAAATGGGACTCAAACGAGTCCAGCCAGGTAGGCATCCAGCCTCTTCTTAAAGACCCCCAGGGTAGGGGCCAGCAC
>NW_017728993.1:7283032-7284383 GCF_001723915.1 Gavialis gangeticus | reverse complement strand
AAAAAAAAAAAAAAAAAAGAAGAAGAAATTTAGAAATTCAGCCAGAGGTAGAATCCAAAAGGGGAAATTGCATTCAAACTGGTTAAAAATGGCAACACTGGAGTACCAAAACCAGGGTCTTCCTATGGGCTATGTTACATAACTTTAACATATGCAGAAATTTCCATTTCTAAACACATGCTCCTGAGAATACAATCTGCTTGGATGAATTGCACTGAATTCACCGGAAGGCAAAACAAGCATAAGGACTTGCTCTGACTCACCTTGACAACATATGCATTATTATGGGAACCAAGATTCTGTGGAAGAATGAGGCAGTGTTTCCTTTTCCACATTTACTTCAACAGCTTCAAGCTTAGCAAGATGCGACCTTTTTATGAAGATCTTTATCGTCCCATCTGTAACTACATACATCCCTTTATGTGTACCATTTATTGTCCCACCTGTAGCTAGTGCACACATCCACATTCCTCCCTTACCAGCCATCATTCTCTCTTAATTGAAATCCTTTTAGACTACATCTACGCTAATAATTTAGGTCAACCTAAGGCTGCCCTAAAGCAGATTAAATACCAACCATCCACACTGAAAAAGCACCTGTATAGCCCAATCTCAGCAGGTCTGTGGAACTAGAGGGTCTGAGTTTTGGCATGGACTTCATACTGCTCTGCTCACCCCACGACCTGCTCCATCTGCAGTATGTCTGCAACATGCCTGGGTGCTACAGGCTGTAAAACACAGGAGGTCCAGCAGCATCCTCCTACAACTTCCTGTTCTGGTGTTTTTGTACCCATTTCCTGTCTCTACCACCAAGCAGACTGAGCATGGATTGATGAAGTTCTTGATGAGCTTTACTAGAGGGACAAAAACACAGTGTGGAAGGTTTTAGTACTGAAGAGAAAAAGTTCATGTGGCTTGAGTTGGAAGACTATAATCCCTAGGGATGACTGTAAATACTAGGGGTGCACTGATAGAGATTTTGTGGGCTGGCACTGATAGCCAATTTTAAGGAGGCATATTGGCTGATTTATCAATCTGTTTTCCAGTGCATGCAACTGGTAAGACTGTGGTGGAAAGGGAAGGAGCATGGTAGGGGGCAGATTAATGTCCCCCACAGTGACGGAGGGAGTGGGGCCGGGGCAAGCACTACCCAGCAGGGGTGGGGCAGGACAGCTGTGGATCATCCAGGGGATGAGGGGAGGGGGTACAGCTCCCTGCACCTCTGTTGCCCCGCTCCCAGTGCTGCTGCCGCCCATCCCAAGCACAATGCAGCCCAGCCCAGCCCCCACCCCACCCACGCGCTGGGAAGAGCCCAGCACCGCCCCTGGCCTCAGCCCGCAGCTGTAGCCCA
>NW_017728993.1:7259335-7282774 GCF_001723915.1 Gavialis gangeticus | reverse complement strand
AAAAACCCCAAAAAGAGAAATGGGACTCAAACGAGTCCAGCCAGGTAGGCATCCAGCCTCTTCTTAAAGACCCCCAGGGTAGGGGCCAGCACCACTTCCCTTGGAAGTTGGTTCCAGCTCCTAGCCGCCCTAACCATGAAGTAGTTATACTGGTGCCAATCTGATTTCAGAGTGATATATCAGTGCACCTCTAAATACTAAACTTGCCAGAAAATATTTTTTTCCCCATCATTCTGGCTTTCAAAAATGAGGTGTATATCTTTCATAGATGCTAGGGTCAGAAGGGACCTCAACAGATTGAGTCCGACCCCCTGCCTAGACAGGAAAGAGTGCTGGGGTCAGAAGGCCCCAGCCAGATGCCTATCCAGCCTTCTCTTAAAAACCCTCAAGGTAGAGGAGAGCACCACCTCCCTCAGAAGCCCATTCCAAATTTTGGCCACCCTTACCATGAAGAAGTTTTTCCTGATGTCTAGCCTAAATCTGCTCTTTCAGTTTGTGACCATTGTTCCTTGTTACCCCAAGAGGTGCCCTGGTGAACAAAGCATCTCCAATCCCTTGCTCCATCCTCCTAATGAATTTGTAGGTGGCCACAAGATCACCTCTCAGCCTTCTCTTGCCAAGGCTGAAGAGGTCCAGGTCCCTCAGTCTCTTTTCTCATAGGGCTTATCCTGTAAGTCCCTAAGCATATGAGTGGCCCTCCTCTGGACCCTCTTGAGTCTATCAACATCCTTCTTGAAGTATGGCACCCAAAACTGGAAACAGTACTCCAACTGCCATTTGACCAATGCCGCACAGAAGGGAAGTATCACCTCCTTGGATCTGTTTGTCATGCATCTGCTGATGCATGATAAAAAGTGTGGTTAGCTTTGCTGATGATTTCGTCACACTGCCTCATGTTCAGCTTGGAGTCCATTATGACTCCGAGATCCCTTTCCACTTCTGTGCTGCTAAGAGGGTCACTTCCCAGCCAGTAGGTGTGCTGGGTATTTTTGCGCCCTAGGTGCAACACTCTGCACTTGTGCTTGTTGTACTACATCCAATTGTGCACTGCCCATGTTTCTAACCTGTCCGGGTCTGCCTGCCTGCAATTGTTCCCTACCCTCCAGAGTGTGCACTTCACCTCACACTGTAGTATCATCCACAAACTTGGACAGAATACACTTCACACCCACATCCTAGCCCCTGATGAAGATATTGAAAAGTACAATCTTATTCAGAGTCATGTTGTATGCAAGAGAATATTATGTTTATCATGAAGACAATACACTGAAACCTGATGCAAAAGTTGGAAAAAGACTAAGTCTAAGCATTGCCATTTTCAGATCAACCATTTTAAACAAAACCTTACTGCATAAAATGGATGCTAGCAAGGCCAAAACGATTCCAGGCTGGAAGGACATGAAAGAACCAACAAAAAAGGCTTCACCTTGCATGAGAAGGTACATCAATGGTTCCTTTCCCTTGAACTCTTAATCTCTTCCCTTTCCTTATACCAGGAGTGGGCAAAATGCGGCCTGTGGGCCAGATGTGGCCTGCCAAGCAATTCAATCCAGCCCACAGGGCCCCTAATATTAATTTTCTGAATTTTTTTTAATCTGCCCTGGGCTGCCTGTCATGCAGCCCTCAATGGCTTGCCAAAACTCAGTAAGCGGCCCTCCACCCAAAATAACTGCCTGCCCCTGCCTTATATTCTCTGACCTTCTTACTCACCTAGATCCCTGGTCTCTTCCTATTCTTCTCTCTTACCATACTTTTTCACCCTTCAAATGACTTGCAGAAGTGCACTGGCAACAGGCCACTTCATCTTCCCAGCAATGAAACATCTTCAGGAAACCTTGCCTCTTCCTGGTGGCAAACTGCTGATTTAAGGGGCTTCCTGAAGTTCAACCCAGAAGTGAGGAAAGGTGATAGCTCACTTGTAGCAATAAGTGTTCCTCAACAATAGAGATCATCAAGAAGAATAATGATTATTTAATGTGGAGGAAAAAAATCAAATCCGTGTTTTCACAGATTTCATAGACATTAGGGCTTGACGGGACCTCGGAAGATCATCGAGTCCAGCCCCTTGCCCAAAGGGCAGGAAGTCAGCTGGGATCATAGGATCCCAGCAAGATAAGCATCCAATTTGCTCCTGAAGGTGTTCAATATAGGTGCTTGAACCACCTCCGATGGCAGACTGTTCCAGACCTCAGGGGCTCGGACAATAAAGAAATTCTTCCTTATGTCCAGCCTGAAACGGTCTCGCAGTAGTTTATGACCGTTCAACCTCGTCATCCCTTGGGGCGCTCTGGTGACCAAACATTCCCCCAGATCCTGGTGGTCACCCCTGATAAACTTATAGGTGGACATCAGGTCACCTTTTATTGGAGACTGACCCTTGTACTTACTAGTGACTAAAACTTAGTCCGGGTTTCAGCCCCTGGTCTGTAAGACAGAATTGGTTTCTAAGACCTGGCTAATGACATAGGAAAAGGTCTCCACTGAAGAAGAATACAGAATACTGTAGTAGTTACATGCTACTGGGTAGTCAGGAGTATGAGAATCGGAGACTGATAGAAACAGGTCTATTAATCTGCTGGAAGCCTCAGGGAAATAAATACTTCAGGATGTGTTGATGGATTCTTTTTTTGACTGGGATACTAAAACAGATAACACTACTTGGCTGGCATGTGCATGACACAGTGATCTGCAACAGCCCCAGTTCTTGCCTAGCATTGTTCTTGTTTTCCAATACACAGCCTGAGAAGCTGGCATCCCAGCAACGTGTCGGGACTAGAGTAGGGTTTTGGAGCCTCCTTTTCCTTCTTTGAAGAACAACTAGTAGTTCAGGCTGTTATGTTCCCTGGGACTGCTGCTTCTTTCCAGCTACCATACTAGCAATTTTCTTGAAGGAAGAGATCACCAGGGAGCAAAGAAGCTTGAGCTGTCTGTTGGTTTCCAGAAAAGCTGAGGGCCACTACTGGAGAGGTGACTCCTTGTCTGACCTTGTCCCTTACTATTCCCTCCCTCTTGTGGCACTAACCTAGTAACCCTTCAGCTACCAAAAGTTCATAACAAGTTCCCAGGCCACTCCTGCAAAGCCAGATATCAGAGCAGAGGAGTTCCAGGAGTAAGATTTAACGGGTTATGGATCTGGAGGATTTAGGAAGTAAACTTCCATACTTACAGCACAGTGCTTGACATGGACATTTATAATACCTTCTATTCAAAATGCACTAAATCAGGAATGTAAACCCTAGCCTATCCTCTACCCAGATTAAGTTAAATTAATTTAAGTAGAAAGTGCATGCATATATGGGAGAAAAGTATCATTCCAAATGGGTTATGCTTTGAATTTGTACTACTGGTGCTGCCCTAGCCCTTCCTTTGTATATGTGCTGAGACTAAGCTCTCCAAGACAAGGCTCCGTTTCAATTATCCCTCTAAAGAACTGTACTGTGTTGAGGACAATTCCAAGTGACCACATCTTCCCACAAGGCCTAATGGGAGCAGGTACAACTCCTCAGTCCACATGGTACAAGGTTAATAAACATCTCCAATCCACTCTTGTCCCCCACAAGGGAAATCCCAACTCGTTCTTTTAAAATATTAGGAAGTAGTATGTTTGGGAATATTGAAATCATCTACTATTTGTGTTGTGGCAGCAGGTGAAGATCCCAACCTGGGTCAGAGCTTCATCAGCAAACACAGCAACAGTCCCTGCTGCAAAGAGCTAAATATCCAAATAGACAAGAGATCAAAGGGTAGGAGAAATAGTCTTATCATTTCTGTGTCATAAATGGGTAACCAATGACTGAGAAATTAAGGGGCTTGCCCAAGGTCATGAGAAATCAGTCAACTTGATTTTCCTGCACCCTAATCTAGGGCTTCTAACACAAAACCATCTCCCCTGGTAGATCTGTAGTTCCCCTTGAGAACCACTAAGCTGAGTGGGGGCACCACCACTCTCTAGCCAAGTGGATATGACAGAAGGCAAGACAAACAAGGTGGAGATGGGAGTGTGAACTGAGTATTGTGCAGCTGCATGGTTTTTTTTCCTCCACAAATCCCTGCACAGATACAGGACAGCAATAGGCAGAGCTCTAAGCATCATACGCACCCAGGGATTTCTTGAATGTTTGAAGCTCTTTAGCTGCTTCCTTGAGGTGACTGCAGCTCTTCGAACCTCTAATTTTCAAATTATATCATAAACTGGAGGCTCCAGCCCCAATTCTCCTCTACTTGCACAAAAAGTATTTGCACTGAAATTAGCAAAGTTGTACAAGTTAATACCATTTTGAAAGTGAGGTCAGAATCGCAACCTTTATTTGGAATTGGTGCATTAGCCTTTCATCTCAATGATTAAGACTCGAATCATAGGATTTTGCTACGCGTTTTTACTGACACAGCCATTTTGGTAATGGGTGTGTTTTCCCCACTGAAATAGTTAAATTAGTATAACTTCCAGTGTGGGAGCTGGTAAAAGGTGCCTTACGTCAGCATTGACTGTGGCACCCTTTACTGGTTGAGAAAGTAGCACAGGCAAGTAGCATGCTGTTGGTAAGGTGCACCTCTACCCTTTATTCTTCCTGCCAACCTGACAAAAGCGTTATTGGTAGAAAGCAAAATGTCCTGCATCTGCAAGCAGTATTAGAGGTTGCCCTTAAGTCAAAGGTTACCCATAAGTCATGAAACAGCCAGGAGAAATAGTTTTCTTTTTCCTATGGGAATTTGTATACTAGCACAAGTCAACTTTATACTGAAATAACCATGTAAAGAAAGTATATATCCTTTTTAAATACAATTAAAGTAGTAGTGCAATATGTATGTTTACAAGGCCTTAGATTATAGGAATATACATTAACCTAATAGCAACAACCTCATCTTGTTTGATATGCCACAAAAAGTTGGTGCAATTAGGGACATATAGCTTCTGTGGTTCAAGTCAGAGCTAGGAATACCCAACTGTCTGTGCCTTCCCTGGCCAAAGGCGGTACCATTAGCCCATCATTTCAACAGTACTTGCATTGTTTACAAATGTGTTAAGTTTCACAGTCTTGCTCAATTTAGCTTAGCATATTTTAAGGTACTTGTATTGGCTTGAATGTTTTATTTGTGAAGACTGCTTACAGCTACAGGTTTCCTGTGGTGGCTTTGTGCTTTAGTAAGTGCTCTTTGATGTTTACAGTGTGGTGTGGAGGTACTATTTAAGTCGTTACTTTTCAATAGGAGGACCTAAGAACAAATTGCAGACAAGACTCTACCACTAGTCAATCTCTCTTTTCTATAGAGACAATAACCACTTACACAGAGATCCTCTAATCTAACCCAAGACTCGGCAACCTATGGCCCACTGGACATATCTAACCTAAAAGGCGTCCAAATCTGGTCCGCAACAGTCTCACATCCCATCTTGCACGGGGAATCTGTGACAACTGTGCTGGGCCGCTCATTCCCTCTGCAGCAGAAGTTCTCCTCTGCTGCAGAGCCTGCTGCTCCCCCGTACCTGCACTTCCCTCTAAGGAGAAGGGTTGGGAATCTTTGGGAAGAGCAAGTGCAGGCAGCTGGCTGCTTGGGGGGTGGGGGCAGAGACTTCCAGCCCTCAGCTATAGCTGTGTTGCAAGCTATGGCCTGTGCCAGCAAAAAAACTGCAGACCCCCCCTGCTCCAGCCAAGAACCGTTCCCTGTCGCACTGTTGCAAAACTGTGCAATTCCCCAACACAATTTTGATTTGTAGCAGTATAACTGGCAGTAGCAGTAGTTTCACATACATGCTTGACTGCAGGAGAGTTGTTCTGGACTGTTATGCTGTAACCAGAAATGGGATCTGGCCCACTGAACTACCTCCTTCCAACTCCTCTCTAGATACTTCTGCCCACTTCTAGCAAAATTAACCCATTCTAAAATAACACTTGCAACACCAATAGTAAGCAATTCTGTACACTTCTGGGCTGCCTAAAGATGTGCTCGTTCGCATTGGAACAGACTCAAGTCTGCTCCGCGTTCTAATCTGAATACTGCAGCGTCACCTCACTGTCGCATGTATTAAGCTTCCCCCCCCCCCCCCCCCCACACACACTGCAAAATGGCTAAAATAAACCTCTTTGAATGAGCTTTAGTTCAAGTGCCCCTACAGCCATTTTGAAATGCAGGGGGGCTTAATGCACATGATGGTGAACTGTTTTAATTAGAGCAGTCCCCCCGTATACACACACACCTTCCAAGCATGTGTAAAGGCAAACCCCTAGTGTCCACATTTAAAAAAAATGCAGGACAGGACAGGGTGCAAGAAAAACCAGAAAAACCATAAAAATGATTTAGGAACTGGAGAAAATGCCTAGCAGTGTAAGAAGCAAGTAGCCATTTCTGTTTTAAAAGGGACTTGAATAATTTTATGGGTAGCAAATGCCGGGTTACGATGAGATTCCTTAATACAGCAGAGAAAAATATAAGACCCCCAATGAATGGAAGCTGAAGTCATAAAAACTCAAATGGGAAATAAAACAGATTAATCACTAGAACAAACTACAAAGAAAAGGGGGTGGATACTTTGTTTCTTGATGGTTTCAGACTGAGACTGGATGACTTTCTGGAAATTATGTTTTAGTCTAACACAATTTACTGAACTCAATACAATGTAATAAAGTGAAATTTAAGAGCTTGTCTGACATATGAGGTCAGACTAAATGATGCAAGGCCAGAAGGGACCATTAAACACTATGAATCTATGAAACATATAGGCAGGCTGTACACCCCGCCCCCTCCACAACCCCATAGCAGGCATTGTGTCTGCACAGCTGGGTGACATGTGGCCTTAGTGCGCATTACAGAAGTGCTGAGAAGCTCTGATTGGGGTCATCACTGCACTAGGCACTGCACATGCCACAGGAGTAAGATGACACTCCCAGACCCAAAAAATTTACAATCCAAGTAAAATGTGTTTTTGATCCAAGAAATCTCTGCTTCCAGAAACAAAAAGGTCCGTCTTAAACACAGAACTCTGTATTGCTCAAAGAAAACTGTTTTCATAAATACTTCTAACACAGCACAGCAAAAAGCTGAGATTTAAGGTGAAGGTGAAGCCTCCACATAGCAACAAATGCTAGAATGCATGCTGTTCTGGTACAGGATTGGCTAACTGCAAATGGATGTTTCGGTAATTCTCAGTGTGACAATACCAGTTATATACACTATACGCAGTATAGCAGAGACAGGTTGTGACAATCCTCTGGAGAAGCGGATTATAAACAAGTCATCCTCTCTGGCTAGGCTTTTCTTACCAGCAGTCTGGTTTAACCCCAAATGACACCAATTTGAGAAGCTTCTAGCTACTACATTACTTTCATATAGCATTATACACATATTGTGAAAATACACCGACAGACACATAAGGGCTGCCCTGTGTGGTGTGTAACTCCAAACCTCCCTGCCCTAGTTTTTGGGAAATGCAACTCATTTGTGAGCATCTCTGATCCTTCTTTCACCTCATCTCTTCCTCCCAAACTATCGTGCCCACCCCCCCCCACCCCCCATTTCAGGGGGGGAAGCAGCTGTTGCTTCTAACAATCTCTGGTGTGTTGATGAGGAGGGATCCTCATTCTCTGATTTAAAAACATCCCCAATTTTCGGTTAAAAAGAAGTAACCCATAATCCACACTTTTCCATGATTAAAACGAAACACCGCTATATGTATATCTATATATTAGTGGTGTTTTATTTAAATTGTGCAAATATGGGGATTTGGGGTTACTTTTTTAAACCAAATATTGGGTATTTTTTAATCACAGAAAACCAGGATCTCTGCTGATGAGCTGCTATTTTCCACCCCAGATGTAGCTTCTTTAGGACATTAGGTTTCATTCCTTGTAAGAGGAAGATACAGTGATCAAGCCTGGAAGGAAGTTAAAAGCTGCATGTAGCCAGATCAGTGTTCAATAATATCAAGATCTAGCCTAAGATTTTTGTTTTGAGACAAGGGAGGAGAGGAAAAAGGAGGATTGCATCTTGGGTTTTTGCTGCTGCTGTTTTTATCACCATGGTTAACTGAGTATTTACTTGCTTGAAAATGTCAGATAAATCCAAGGGTGTGGACTTACTTAGCACTCTGAGGGTAAGGCCTTCAGCAGTGGGAGCTGCAATGGAGCAGTGGTAACATTAATACTTTAAAAAGTTATTTAATTAACTAGACAATCAGCTGTAAAAAAAACTATTGCAAAAACAGTGGTATATAGTTAGTTGTGCACAAAAGGCACTGTTCAAAGTAATACAATAAAAGAAGATGGAAATCTTCCAATCCAGAAAGTTCCCATATCATCTCACACTGGGTTAAGCCATTTAAAAAAAAAAAAAAAAGGCAAAAATATTTGGACTGAGAACAGAAAAACTGTTCTGAAGTTAAACAAACAGTAAAGACCAGAGACTAACTTGGCACTTAATGTACAGCATAAGTGTTACTCTTTTAAAAAAGTAGCTAAACCAGACCTGCCAGTCATTCCCCCCAAGGAAAACGGTGGGCAGGAGCCCTTGAGTGACTTGAAGCCAATTTCATGCACAGCCAAGCAAGGAAAGGTTTGCTCCCTCCACCCTGGTTTTGGCAATGAAGTGACTCCTAGCGCATGGCAGGGTTACTTGGCCTGTATACTAGGACTATGACTTGACCCTAATTCAGTAAAAAAAAAGTTCCTGCACAGTGGGACTGCAGAGAGTCAATTCCCGATTGACTGTTTTTGCTTAGGCTTCTTCTGAAGCTGTGTGGAGAAGCCTGATGGCAAGCATGGGGAAGGGAGAACCCTTTGCAGACTCTTAACTAACAATTTAATATAAAGCCCCACTGATTTCATTTCACTATTATACCTTCAAGGCACTTTTCTGAATTTCCTCTTTTATGACTTGCACATAGAAATGTTGCAATCAGATATATTGAGCCAAATTCTTCTCTCATGTTAAACTGGCATTAAAAAAAGGAAAGGGAAAAAAAGAATAACAGTATGGAAGCCAGACAGGGCTGCACAAGTAGAGTTACCATACATATGGGTTTTCCCAGACATGTCCTCTTTTCTCAGGTCCTCCCATCTCCAACCAGGCAGTTTTGTTAAATATTAACAAATGTCTGGGATTTAGGATTTTGCTCCACTCAGCACTGAAGTTTTCCCCAGCACTGGACTGCAGCAGGGCAGGGGAGGCACCTGTTCTTCCAGCAGGGCAAGGGAGCAGGGGAGGGACAGCAGGGAGCTGTGTGGCCATGCCATGCCAGTGCCTGTGCTCACAGGGTGGGGCAGTCAGAAGATGTTTGCAGGGCTGGGGAGAGCAGAGGGCAGGTGGGTCAGGGGTGAGGGGCACTGGCAGAGCTGAGTGGGGCAAAGGGCTACAGGTTGGGAGTGAGGAGTATGGGCAAGGCTGGCTCTGGTTTGGAAGTTAGGGGCATGGGGGGGAGGAAGGGGCCTGTGGGTCCAGAGCAAAGGGAACAGGCAGTGCCAGGGGACTGTGGGTTGGGAGTGAGAGGCATCAGCAGGGCTGGGGGAGGGGTGGGGCCTGCGGCTTGGAAGTGAAAGGCAAAGCATGGGCATATCACTGCCCCCCCAATCATATTACAGATATCACCGACAGATGTCCTTTTTTTTGAAACTGGAAATATGGTAGCCCTATGCATAAGTATTTAAGAAATGTGATACAACACCTGGGTCTAGTGTGCATTTCTGTAAGACAGCCTCTCGGACTCCACTGAGATGGTAAATTCCACCAAGTTAAACTGAGTTACTCCTGTAGCTCTGTCACTGCTTCTTCCTGTTTACCTTATAATAAGGTTAAGTGCCACTATCTATAAATATGACTCAACAGAAAGAAATCTGTCATCACTTTATTTTTTTCACTGTTTGATAACAAGAATATTGCTTAATGTTTACTAAACAGCAGTTAGGTACTACTTTCTTCTACCTTGTATGTCCATACATAATTTATTCCATGCTCCCCTCATCTCTACCTCTAAGAAATTATTAAAATCATACTCCTGTGAAGTTGTCATGTGCTAATGACTAAAATTCACCCATGTCTGTTCTGTCTTTAATTTGTCCCTTTACTCTTCAGCAATAATTTCCACTGTTTATCATTCTGACCACTTCTGACACTATTAATGGCCAGATTTATTTCCAGTACAAGCCCAATGTTAGTCTTAATATTTCTGATATATTATGATTTTGATAGTTACTGTTTACAGTGCCAAGAGTCTCGTTACTAAGCCTCACTAATACCTGCCATTCAGCAATGTAGAAACGGTAACTGCTATTCTTGTTTATATTAAGATGATGCATTCCCTGCCTAACAGATAACAATACAGAAAGTTTATGGATCAATAAATAGATCCTTGGATTTGGAGATCAGAAAGGAAAGCCCAAGCAAAAAAAAAGTTTTTAAAGTAGAGACTTGGAGGACATGTTATTGTTTACAAAATGGTGCTTTGCTGCTGCTTTTTTTCTTGCTGTGTAATTGTTCCTGTTTGTGAAATTCAAGTTATTTCTGGGGAACAGATAATGCAAGAAGTCAATGCAATAGCCTGTCCTATGGAGAACTGTGTACTTAGTCATATCAGGTCACCAATGAGTTTGATTTTCATGCAGGATAAAATCTTACTCTGGTCCATCCTGGCAGCTTCTTAGATTTTTGTTATATTTGATTTCTTTATGATATTTTTTCTTATTTTGTCCTGCTGAACCGTTCTTGGTGACTGAACAATGGCTGTTATCCTTAATAATCATTATTCATAGATGTTAGAGTCAGAAGGGACCTTAGCAGGTTGAGTCCGACCCCCTGCTCTGGGGTACTCAACTGAGTTTCAGGGGTACTCGACCTCCAGCCCACAAACCACTCCCCCACCACCACACTGCCAAGCCCCATGGACCAGATGAAATCACGGCAAATACCATATTTTATGGAGATTGCAGAAACTGCCTTTTTTCTCAGTTTCCCTGAAATCTGCAAAAGTGCAATTAAATTAGTCCCTACCTTTGAGCTACCTGTGCTAGGTACTATACCTACCTGTGAACATTTTGAAAAATGGTTCCAAGCAGAACAGTGAGATTTATTTCACATACATTATTATGAATTGAAGTATTTACATAATAGCAATTTATGTTGACCAGTCACCACCATGGTCATTTTACTTGCAAGGAAGTAAAAATAGAAAAGCAAAATGACCTACTTGAAGCCACAGAGACTCACCATTGAAATTTGGATTACACTGCTGAAGTCCCTAATTCCAAGTCCCCATTTTGGATACTTGGTGCCTTTTGTGATACTGAGATGCTCTCCTGAACATCTCTTTGTGGTTGCAGGCTACCCTAGTTTCTCATAGTGGAGAGGTACCTCCAAATATTGGGGGAAAGAAGAATGAATTTACCAGCTACATTTCCACTAAAAATTCCACTATTTACAGCTACAGTCATTCCCCCTCACCCCACTGACTCCTCAATTTACATCTTCACCAACTGCCTTCCTTGCATGCACACCAGCCTCTGGCTTCTTCCTAGATGGAACAAATGGTAAAGAGCACAAACCAACTGCAGATGCTTCCTCAGTCTGATGAAGGGTATTTGTACCCAAAAGCTTGAAAGAAGAGTTTTTCCAACTATCTGAGTTGGTCTAATAAAATATTAGATTTACCCAAAGAAAATCTACCTTGTCCTAGACCAACTTGGCTATAACCTATACCCCTGAAGTTCACCATCAAAAGTCACCATGGACTTATGTACTCAGTTACTGAAACTCAAATAAAAATTATTTAAAATGAAGATCAAAATAAATTACTTGAACCCTGCTATCTGATGGGAAGACTATTCTGTTTTATATTAGATATCAATATATCTGAAATTCAGTGGTTTAGTGATCACACAGCTACTGGCCCTCAAAACCACTCCTCTGCTATGGCTTGTTTGGCAGCTGAGATGAATCCACTACCTTGAGTCTGGGTTTGTTCTATATATATCTCATCATCATCACTTTCTTAGGCACCTATTGTTTTTAATCAGTGTACAGGCCTTGTCAATACATGTCAATATTCTGAATGTCCTCTAGGAAAAGAGTTAGTGTCCTCCTTGTCTTCTGCTTTTCTGAAGTGTCAAGGTGCAACTACTATAGCTGTTATAATGACAACCGCTGAAGTTAGTTTGCCAGTCGCTTTGTTGGAAATCTAGAACATTTTCCTCTTGTTTGCTAACAGGGAACACATTAATATTCTTTCATTATTTCTTCTATTTTCATTTCCTGATACTTGCTGACAGCTGTTTTTCTTACTACCAAAGAATTAAAGCAGTAAAATAACAAGGCAGCCAGTGCCTGGGGTGGCTGCTGTACACAGCAACTGCTCGTTGCCACTGCCACCCCCATCATGTGGCTGCTACAAAAAAGCCATTTTTTTTTCCCCCACTTCCCACCCTGACAGTACTTGGGACAGCTGTCCCTGTTGCCCCATCCTAGTTATGTCACTGGATTAAAGGTCTTTGGCTCAAGGAACTTGTTAGACAGAAACCAAAGACTGAAGGTCACCAAGCCCAGTCCTCTGCTATTGCAGGCAACCACAAATACTGGCAATCCTTTTCTGTATGGATAGATGAACGGGTTACCCCACTAAAACATGAGCTGTCCTTTATATTCAGAAAATAACAAGTATAAATTTTTTAACCCGCCAAAATTTTTTTTTTTTAAATCAAGATCCTCCTACTTGGAATCACTTTGATGCTATCTTATTTTACTATGTATGGTAAGGGATTGATGAGATAAGCTTGAATTGATGTAGCCAAAGAGACCTGTCAATAAGTTGCCTGTAAATTATAAACTATCATCATAAATCACTGAATTAGGCAGCATGACAATTTCTTTTGTACATAATCCCATTCCATACAATAGTTTCATCTGTGACCCCAAAATGTTTTTATGCTTAGAGGTGTTCAAGCTTTTTCTAAGTTAGTATTCAACATTAGATTGCTCTCCAATACTCTTGGACAGAATTGTCTTTCTTTTCCCACATGACATCAAGCATGTTGTCTTTTCCTCATCTGCCATCTGCTACCATGACAGACTGTGGTAGCAATGAACTTCCAAAGGATCGGTCACTATCCTTCCTGACCTGTGTCGAGGAGCCCTTCCTAACTTAAGAGGTGCATGAGCCAGAGGTGATGCTCTGCTAGACTTGATCCTGGCAAAAGGAGACTACCTGGTGACTGACTTTATAGAGAGAAGGAAGTCTGGACAACAGTGACCATGAAACCATCATGTTTACTATCCGATGCAAGGCAGACAAATTGAATAGCAGGATTGAAGTCTTGAACTTCAAAAATGCAAATTTCAACAAGCTTAGGTCACTAGTAGGGCAACTGCTGTGGGACCAGGGAACGAAGGCAAAAGGTGTGCATGAAGAGTAGTTGTTCCTTAAGGACATGATCCTTTAAGCACAAAGGAAGTCCATTCCCATGAGGAAAAAGGGTAACCGAAGGGCTGGGAAGCCCTCTTGGCTAAACAGGGAAATCACGGTCCTGTTAAGAAAGAAGAAAGATGTTTATAAACAATGGAAGCTCAGGGTGGGACCCAAGGAGAACTATTGCACAATGGCCCACAGTGACTTGACAGTCTTATCTGCAGGGAACAGATAAGACAGGCTAAAACGGTGACTGAACTTAGATTAGCAGCGGGAGTCAAGGACAAGAAATCCTTCCTTAGGTACACAGTGAAGAGGAGGAAAACAAATGGGACTGTGGGGCAACTGCTCAACAACTCAGGAGAGCTGGTTACCAGTACCCAGGAGAAAGCTGAACTCCTGAATGACTGCTTTGCCTCCATTTTTCACCAGACCAAGGGGAAAACCATGCTAGACAGAGTAGAGGATAGGGGTAGGAATAATCAACTTCCTACTATTGCCATAGAACTGGTATATGACAAACTAACAAAATTAGACATATACAAGTCAGTGGGATTGGATGATCTTCATCCGAGAACAGTGAAGCAGCTGGCCTATGTCATTGCAGAACCCCTGGCAAAACTCTTCCACAACTCACGGCACTCTGGAGAAGTCCCTGAGAACTGGAAGAGGGCCATCCACAAGAAGGGCAGGAGGTAGGACCTAGGTAACTATAGGCCAATCAGCCTAACTTCCATCTTAGGGAAAATCCTAGAAAAGTTCATCAAGGAGTCTATCTGCAATAAGCTTGCAGAAGGTAAGATTCTGAATAACCGCCAGCATGGCTTCATCACAGGCAGGTCTTGCCTTACCAACCTCGTCTCCTTCTGTGACCAGGTAACTCACCACGTGGACATGAGAGAGCAGGTTGACACTGAATAGCTTGACTTCCAAAATGCCTTTGATCTAGTATCCTATGTCCTAGCAAGAAAATTGGAGGAGTGTGGGCTTAACTCTGAGACAGTCAGGTGGGTGAGAAACTGGCTGCAGGACAGAACCCAGAGTCATAGTGAACGGATCTGTGTCATCCTGGCAAGAAGTGGGCAGCCGCATCCTTCAGGCGTCGTTACTCGGTCCAGTACTTTTCAACATCTTTATTAACTATTTGGATGTGGGGGTGAAGAACTCACTGGGCCAGTTTGCAGACTACAACAAGTTATGGGGGAGCATGGTCCTGTATGGCTTCAGTTACAGGCGGACCTAGACAGGCTAGCAAGCTGGATCAGAATCTGATGAAGTTTAACGTCAAGAAATGTAAAGTGCTCCACCTCAGAACAAGCAATCCCCAACACACCTACAGGCTTGGCAGCACCAAACTGACTAGCACCACAGATGAAAGGAACCTGGGGGTAATAACAGAGCATTGTATGTATATGAGCTGGCAGTGCTGTAGTCAGTAGGACAAATAATACTCTGGCACGCATCAATCAGTGCATCTCCAACAAAACCAAGGAGGTGATTCTTCTGCTCTACTCAGCACTGGTGAGACTGGAGCTGGAGTACTGCATCTAGTTCTGGGCACCACACTTTAACAAGGATGTGGACAAGATTGAGAGAGTCCAGAGAAGAGCCAGCCATATGATCAGAGTCCTAAAAGGCAAGCCATACGAGGAAAGGCTGAGGGATCTGGGATTCTTCAATCTGAGGAAAAGAAAACTGAGAAGGGACCTGGTAATAGTGTACCGCTACACTAGGGGAGCACATCCAGGGCTCAGCGAGCAACTGTTCACCAGGGCACCAGAGGGGAAAAACCAGGAGTAAATGGCTGCAAACTCCTGGAAAAATCGATTCAGGCTCAACATTAGGAAAAAACTTCTTCACAGTCAGGGTGCCCAGACTGTGAAATATAAGCTCTCTGCAGAGGTGGTGCAATCAACCTACCCTGGAAATCTTCAAGAGGAAACTAGACACCTTGCTGGGGTCACCTGACCCCCCGTTATTTTTCCTGCTTGGTGCAGGGGGCTGGACCCAATCATCTTTCGAGGTCCCTTCCAGCCTTACAAACTATGAATCTATGAAATTCACTCTCTTCCTAGAATTCTTTATCAAGCTTGTCTCTGCTTGTTGAGTGTTTTGAAAATGCACAGTATTGAGTAATATGTAGTATGTACTTCAGGCACTTGCAGAGTGAACCACTGAAGTCATGTCTACTATGATAAGTTTCCCCCAAAAAAATCTACATTACATATTCAATGGTTACTTCAGAAATTGCATGATCATTTCCTGTACTCTAAACACAGCTTCTGTAACTTGGCTCTCATAGATTTAGGCTCTTTCTACTTCTCAATTTCTGGCCATAAATATTCATTAAACTACTTTCAACAAAAAATAATTTTCTGTCAGAAGTATATGCCACTGGACACTTAACACAAGAGTTCTGATCACCAAAACCTCTTCGTATTCTAGCCCCCGGGGAACACTGGCCAAAGATAAAGAGAATTGTTCTGGGCAGGGTTCACTAGTTCTCACCATCATTTCTTGCTTTATCCAAACTGACACCCATATCTCCAAAGCCCTGTTTAGTCTTTTCCCATCACCGAGGATCCTCAAGATATTGCTGTGTACACACTTGGCGTCATCCCCTCTTCTCACTGAGGTCAATGACCAAAAATCCTATAAGCTCAAAGAGCGGCAGAAGCAGGCTCAGTTTATCCAAGCTCAGCCAAAAATCTTCTGGCTTGAAACACTGTCCCCGCTTCTGGCCCCAGCATATACCTCACGCAGTTAAGAACATTTTCAGCATCTGAAGGAAGGAATAATCATTCCTAATCAGCACAGCTACAGTAAAGTTATTCTGTAGCCAATACTTCAACCCTAAGGGTAGTGGTGGGATCCACAACATCTGTTCCCTGGAATCTCATCATGAGAGGGTTGGGCAAGGTACAGACAACTGCAGATCTACCTAACAACAAATCCACAAGCCAAACTCTTATACCTTCCTTGGCCCTCCCCCAAATTCTCACTCGACAGCGGTAAACAGGAAGCATCTGCTGAACTTCAGGGCATGCGCGTACACCCTGCACCAGCTCCTTAAGGTCTACAGAAGCTTCATACAGCAGATCTATACTGGTTCCACCAAAAATGCAGCCTTTGCATGGGAGGAAGCAAGATTTGTTTCTTCATGGTGACCGTAAGTCGGGGATTAGAGCTCTGTGTTTTAGGTCAGGTCACCCAAAGATTATGTAAAGCTCAAATGTGGTTTCTGACAAGAAGGTTTAGCTAATCAGTGTCCCTCAGGAGTTAGATTCCCAACTGGCAAAGTACTAAAACAGCAACCCAGAGTTCTACCTGGCTCACGAGCCACCTCACCAGTCCACATTAAGCCAAAACAATATGCACATGCATAGGTGAACTGTGGGAAACATGCTCCAGTTTATAAGGGGAAAACTACAGAACTTGTATTATGACTGATAGGAATCAAGAGCACATGTATTGTATTATCTGCATTTGCAGGGAAGACGTACCAAATTCACAAAGGAAAAAAAATAAAGAAACAAACCACTGCTTTGATAACATCTTCTGTAAAGATCTTCTGCAGCTACAGGGGATAAACTGAAGAGCCGCTTGTGGCAACAGAGCTATGGTCTGGATATGACTACGTACAGTATCTGCTGCTAGCCCCCGTCAGACACAGGACCCAAGGGACCAAGGTCTGTATGTGTGCGCTAATTCTTATGGTCCCAGACTATCCATCCTGACCGTGAAAGTAAAAAGCAATCTCTTCTATTTCCTTCCCAACTTGACCCAATAGCAACAGGCCTCCGTAGTGTTCATATATATCATTAACCACATGCATTCATCCCAGAAAGACCCTGCAGAAGAAGAAATCTGCAGCATGGCAGGCCAGGCTGACAAATGATTCATTTCTTCTGCTTGTCAGTGACAAACATCAGGAAATAAAAGCAGGAGACAAAAGTTAATTTACTGCCTCAGGTTGCACGGACTCTTCAGTCTGTGTGCTCAAGGTTTCTAAGTGCAAGTAAACAAGTGACCTGCCAGGCAGTAATTTAAATTATACCTGAATAGTCTGAGTTGCTATGGACTACCAGCCAACAGAATTCTTTCCAGCTCCTGCCCCTTCCTGGAACTGACTCTGCCAGCAATAGCCCCACGCTGAGGCTCTGCCCGGCCATGCTAAGCTGATACAGTTGCAGGAACGAACGCTTCATTCTGCATGTTGCGGTCCATTCATCTTGCAATGATGTGATCTTCAAATCGCAATCCATGATTTCTGACATCGCAGAATTAGCATTAAGGTTAGCCCTTCCACCCTGTGAGGGATTTGTGGGAGAGATGCAAAGTATATTGGGATGGTGGGGAACTGTGACTTGACTTGAATCTGGAGGGGATCTGGGGAAGAAGTTCAATAAACCAATTTAACCTAAACCAGTTAAGCCTGATACTACGTCCACCCAGTTTATCTTAAGCCAGGGGCATTTTGGAAGAGATTTGTGTACCAAACTTCTGTTGTGTTACAGATTTGAACTAGTTTTTGATCACTTATACTAGTTTGTGTGCAACTTCTGTCCCTAGCCCAAAAGTCAAGATATCAAGTGATGAAAAGGGACATTAAAACACTGAAGCTTTAACTGCTTTTCTGCTGGGAAAGGAATTAATACAGTGAGTATAAGCAAAATAAATATTAAATCTCATTAAGCCATGACAAGCTTGTTCAGTCCCTTATCACTTTTAACAATGACTCAGATATGCATGATTGAAAGCCTGAACATGTCTCCACATCTATTCTTCCAGTGCCAATAACTTATAATTGCACAACTAATATATCATTTATTTTGCCTGACAACAACATTAACAGTGATAACGTGAGATCTGCAACTTGGATCAGTTTTAAACTGGCAACATCTTATTTTTCATACCTACTTTATAGAGTTCCACTGGGATTTCTTTCAAGCCCTCACCATCTATTAGGCAACTGATTCTTGTGGGTCCTTGTGACAACTTAAGACCAAATACTACTAGAACTGTCATGTTAAACAGGCCTGGCCAACTAGGAATTCTTATACTGTATTTGACTTGTGAGCCAAACTATTAATAATCAACCCAACACAGAGTATTTATATCTAAAGCTTACTTGTGGCAAGACTGCCTGAGAAGGTAATACAGATGTCATCTACTTTAATAAAGCCTCCCTGTGCTGCAATACCCTTCTGTTTAGGCTTTGTTTATGCTATATTAGATGCATAACAAGATGAATCAAGCATTATTCCTATAATGTCACAAGCCAACTAACCTCCTCTCTTCAGAAAGTACTTTCTTGTCCCATTCCCTCAGTTGCTACCATGGTACAATTGGTGGAATTCCTTCTTAACAATGAGATCATCTTCCAGAAGTCTTGTATATTCTTTATCACAGATATGCATACTAGATGCACAAAGCGACTGTAGGTATTACTTCTAATCACTTGGTATAATGAAGAAAATCCTTGCTCATGCAATAATTTTAAGTTCTTGGTTTTACGTGAACCAACCGTCATAAACAGAATTTCCATACAGTCAAGTTCATAACATACAGCTGAACTGTAGAAGTTACTACTAATAGAGCAAGGGGGAAAACCCAGTAAGACCCATCTATCAGCTATAGAATATAATCAAGCCGTTATTTTAAATTTGTGATGAAAAGACAAGAAAAGCTAAAATGTGTTATTGAATGTTTATCACCTACAAAAATGTTCTTGTAGAAGAAATAACAGATCTACCACTTATGTGCATA
This sequence comes from Gavialis gangeticus, assembly GCF_001723915.1. Classification (NCBI taxonomy): domain Eukaryota; kingdom Metazoa; phylum Chordata; order Crocodylia; family Gavialidae; genus Gavialis; species Gavialis gangeticus. The sequence goes on along the minus strand of NW_017728993.1, from coordinate 7,263,621 downwards.
AACTTTTCATACACGAGTAGTCCTACTGTAGACACAAACTGTGCAGGAATGTACGTCTTCAGTATATTTGTTCTAATCTATCTGCCCCAAGCTACTTATTGTCCACAATAAGCACAATTTCAGTCACAAAAAAAAAAAAGTGTCAAACAAAATTACATAGGAATGAGGAGAGAGGGTAGCAGTAATTACTCAGCAATTAATTCTTAATGGTTACATCAAGCTTTTTGTTACTTCTCATCCATAAATTATAAATTCTGAGAGAACAGCAAGGCTAAATAAAATACATTCAGGAAGTAACCAAAATAAGATCTCAATAAGATTAATTAATACCTGCAGAGGCAAGGATCTTTGTGGTGAGGTATCTCTTAATTGAACCAACTGTATGGTTGAAACAGACTTACACAAGTTTTGAATGCAATTCTTTCTTCTTTAGGTTAATCCCTGCAGTAAAGTTTGAAATGTACAGTGCTAGAGGTATGGACAAGCATACTTTTTAGCTGCTTTAAAAAGGCAGGAGTACATCAGCTATTACAGTCTATGTTATGCCTGCAGGAGCCTCCACTTCAAAACCAATCACGTTTCAGCCAACCACAGTCTATGAATGCCCTTATGACCCCTCTTTGGTCTCATTGACATTGACCATTCTACCTGTAGCTTTCTTTCTGGTCCTCATGCTTCCAACTTAGTGTGGCAACACTTGCTTCATCATCAGCCTTAAAACAGTTTAAGTGTTAAGGACATGATCAGCAGTTGAGACACACAGAACACTGCCACATTTTAACCAAAACAAAGAGAAAAGAATCAGAACTTTCAGTTCTTTCAAAAATATATAATTTATTACCAACTGTGATAATATAATTTTAATTTCCAAAAAGCTGCTAATTGTATCAATCTACTTTTAAAACAGATGTACCTTTAAAATATCCTTAATTTTCTTTCACTTTCACTGGTTTTCTCAAAATCAGAAGGGAAACCTAAAGCTTCAGTTAAACAGACTGGATTTTTAATCTAATTGGTTGCCCTAAAAATGGGAGACCTTTCTTTAAAGTGAATCTATGATGCAACATGTTTTTAAAAAGTCAGCCATAAAGTAAACGTTAACAATACTAAACAATTATATGCTATATTTTATTAACTATAGGAGTATGTTGCATTCAGTGCAGAAAGTAGTTTTACCCAATTTTTACAGTGCAGACCTGGCTCTGTACCCACTAGACACTAATGCTGCTATACAACTTCTGGTGGTGAAAGTACAGCTAGCCAGCCAACAGATATAACTAGCTTAGGTATGTTGTCTTGCACTTCAAAGACATATGGTCAGATTTTCAAAGGAGTCAATATAATGTGTACTCTTTTGAAACCCAACCTCAAGGGCTCAAAGTCAGGAATCTGAGGAAATAAGGATTTATAAAAACTGTATGAATGATTTAAAAAACACTTTGAATTAGGGAAAAATGAAAACTGTTCTGACAACTACAAGAAAGAAAGAAAAATATATTTATGTACCTATACTATCACTTTCCATCCTGCTTAAATACCATAGAAATGAAGGCTACACAAGAATACAGAATGATTCAAACTGATCTTAATAAAAAAAAATCATTGCTGTTTCTTTATAATGCATTTTAAATAAATGATTTATTTTGTTTTACATACATTATAAATATCAGGCAATTTATTTTTACTGAAGGCCTTACAAATCTGTGAACTGATGCAGGAGATTTAAATGAGATGTAATGACTTATTCTTACTGTTTAAAGTTTACTTTCTACTAGTTGAGAATTTTGGGGGAAAAGCTCTTTGGAAAGCAACACCACCACTGTGTGTACAAGTAAGGATTAAAACATTTTCCACTCAAGTTACCTAGTTCTTTTAGGAGCACAATAAGAAAAAAAAAAAGAAGGTAAAAGCCTTAAAAGCCTCACTTACACACCTTAATTAAGAGAAAAGGATGGCATGATGATAGTCATATTATAGATAAGAGTGTACCCTTAGCTTTTAGCTACTACTTCTTGGCCAAGGAGTCAAACAACACTTTTTTGCTTTCCTTAAAAAGGATTTATCAAAGGATCTAGTTAAAGAACTAAAGGGTCATCATTTTGAATTAAAAATCATTTATCTTGAAGAGTGAACAATAAAAAACCCCCTCACTTTTGTTATGTTGCAATGACCTTATATCTAAATTGCATGCAAAGTAAAAATGTTTTCTTTTTGTTTTTTTCTCCAAAGTCTATACCATGATCCAAGAGTCAAGCTTTGTGTTCTCTTCTTGCACCACCACTCATTAAAAAAAGTTCTGACCCAATTATGCTTTAACTTACACCTGTGCAAGAACATAGCCAGCAGATAAAAAGGCAGCATTCAGATAAAAGATGACTTAATTGCCTTTTGTCATCTTTCACCCTTTACTACTAATGACTGAAAGAAAAAAAGAAAGAATACAGTTTATTTTTCTGATGACATTCTGTGGAAGTGAATAGGACTGACTGCAGGGCTTGCAGTTAGGAAAAAAAACTCTTTGCATATCTAGCTTTCTTTGTTTGCAGCTAAACAAAGTGAACACAAAATAAACACACAATCCCAAGACATTTGTTTTTTAAAGCATCAGATTTGGAAAAGACTTGCACTCTATGCATTGATATGCCTAATAATCAACATCCCATTACTTCCAATCAAATCAAATTCTTTATTGCAATAGATTACCCTTTAACCAACTCTCAAAAGACTTCTTACAGCTCCTCCCCAGATGTGGGTGGGATTTAAGAAAGGAAGTAATGACCTCACCTATCCTAAACCCTTACAAAAGGCAGAGTCTCTTTAGCTGGACCTATCTAAGGCAAACTAACAGCAAGCCTACAGCCGTGGCCTAGGGATCATCCTGCTGAGCTCCCAAACTCATAGCCCTACAAGCTAACACTAAACACCTGACATGAAGCAATGAAGTTTCCTAGCAATATTGTTCCGTCTACTGCATATGCCAGCTGCCCCAATGATAAAAAGTAAGTCCTACAATTATTCTCTACCAGCCCTCAAGCTTTTTTTCCCCATAAACATTTCCTTATTTAGGGTCTAGCCAAGCCAAATACTGGGCCTAAATCTACAGTACTTAGATATGATTATCTAGTGAGGAATCCTGATTAAGGCAGGGGTGGACAATTCTTTTGGGCAGGGGGCCCCTTACTGAGTTTTGGCAAGCCATCGAGAGCTGCATGACAGACAGCCGGGGCAGATAAATATTAATTTTCTAAAATTTTTAGGGGCCCCACAGGCCGGATAGAATGGCCTGGCAGGCTGCATTTTACCCACCCCTGTGATAAAGCTCCTATACCTATACAAACAAAATTATGCAAGTACATGTTCAAAATTTGGGGCTCTAATCCTACATGTTTTTTATTCCCAACTTTAATTAAATAAACCCTGTATCTCCCCACCCCCCTCCCCTGTAGGGCTTTATACAGGGCAAAAAATGTGTTTAAGAAAAAAAAAGTTAAGCCCCTCAACTTCTTAAAAGTAACTATATACTGTATTCCTTTTGCTTAAGCCTCTTTCAGAACTTGCTGTCTCACTTTGGTCTTGCACCTCTGAGCCAGGTGATCCCACTACATCTCTTAAAAATCTGGGCTTAAGTGCCTGGCATACTTGCCTGGTTTTCTTTCCCTGAGCGAAAATATTAAAGCCATCTTAGTTTCAGTGAAACTTGAAAAGAAAAAGAATGAAATGTTTCCAACTCGGTCATAATTCAAAAGCATACACTCCTTTAAAAGACTAATGAAGCATTTATTACAGTATGAAAAAGTACTCAGCTTTCATAACTATTTTTCCATATAACTTGTTGTATGCACTGACCTTGCTTAGCTGCAGGCTTATTATCAAACGTGAATACATTGGATTTAAATTTGCCTATATGTATGTTGGTGAAAGTATCACACTGTAGATGAACTAATTTTGAAGGTATACTGTGGAGCAGATGTATAAAACTAACTGCATCTAGTTCATGTTTGTAAGTAAGGAATGAGGAATGTAGTATTTACCAGAGACAGTTTGGAATTGTTTGATGTTATGACTATAAAGGGAGATTGTGTCAACTGGGTGGTAGAGAAGAGGTTAAAGCTAAAAACAGACAACTAGCTTGATTCAAATTGAGGTTTATCTTGCAGCAAACCCGGTACCTTACAGACCGACAAGCCCTCATTGTCCCACGTTAAGTACCTACTAATTATTTGAATTAACACTGCCATATATGCTCAGAAATAAAACCTTTGGGCATCTAGGGTACTTTATGGTCA
>NW_017728993.1:7251754-7254335 GCF_001723915.1 Gavialis gangeticus | reverse complement strand
ACACTGCCTCAAAACAACTGCAGGTAATTTGAGTTGATTGCCATTTAAACCATCTGTTTTGATGCAAGTCATCCCAAACCAATCAGCACAATATTAAACCTGTTGTCTGTTTTTTAGCCTCCTATACCATCTGATTACAGCACAGAGAGGTAGTTTGCTGTGTTAGTTTGAAGACAGGCAGAAGGCAGAGCAGGGTGGCCTCTTAGAGGCTACCTCAGAGGCATGACCTTTTTTATAGGCAACAACTTACTTAATCAGATACTACTGTCAGTGGCTCAACCTTTTGGCCAGGCAAGCCAGATGCATGGCACAGGCTAGAGCTGGTCTGCAGGCTAACATAACGGCTAACCTCTGTGGTACAATTTCTAGGACTGCACAGAGTAAGAGTGGAGATCTGGAAAGAGCTGTACTGGCTTAATGTGGCACAGCACCTATTCAGTTAAAGCCAGTGAATTTAGACTCCCCTCTGCTGCTTACGTCTTTTCCCTTTCCAATTGCTTGGCATAACAAATGCATATGAGCTATCCCAGAATTAACTTGGACTACCCTCTTGGAGGTTAACTTCTTAGGCTACAACTAGATCTCACATTTGAAGTGGTCCTGATTGGTCCAAGTCAACCTGGAATAACAGAAGAGCAGCACAACTGTTACACTCAAAACCAGGGATCCTGGTTTTCTCCAATTTAAATAAATAAATAAATAAATCCCCATTTTTCAGATACAAAAAAGTAACCCAAAAAATCCACATTTTTCCATCAGTTGAAATTTGGTTTGTGGAGTTGGCAGTCTCTGGTATGTAAACTAGACTTAGACTATGTATATTTTTGTGCATAGTTCACACTAGCTAGCAAAAGACTTGGCATTAGCCATGCCAATGCAAATTCTGTTTAGGCCAGTGCAACAATAGTAGGCAAAAAGGAAAGATCATTACAAAGCAGACCAAGAGGAACTGAACAGAAGCAAGATTCTCCTAACCTATATTCTCTCTGAAACTTGGCTAAAGCAAGCAGCACTTCATATTCTTATTTTGATTGGTGGTTATAAAGAGGCAGGTAGTCTGCTTTTACCTTTTCACAAATAACCACGGAAAGAGAATGAATAGCCCAAAGAGCTGTTGGTATAATAAGATATCACCCACAAAATTTGCTGCCTTTCAAATAACATGAGGTATTAGTAGCATAAAAAGAAGGGACAAAAAAGTGGTGGGGAGTGTCAGGGTACTGCATATTTTGTTCCTTTCAAATCATACTTGGCTCAAATTTGCTGTGCAAGATGCTTTTCAAATTGCCAAGCTAACCTCAGTTCAGGATCTAAAAGTCAAGATGCCTCTTATATTGCCCCCCACCCAATATAAATCACAAACACAGACCATTAACTGGAAGGTAGACTTTGCCTCACCCTCTTGTAAGTATAATGGCTCAGTACTGCTAACAGGAGCAAAAACTCCTTTTTGTCAATAAACAGATGTGACCCTAAGGCAAATGGGGATCAGTCACTTTTCTGATCATAACTGCACTTTAAAGAAGCTATGTGAGTATCCTCTAACTTTAAAGGATTGAGATACTGAAGAGACTTTCTAAAAATCAATATATGACTTGGCAGTCAAATAAAATACAATTAAGTGATTCTTTGTCTGGGGGAGTCAGGAATTTTTCTATTAGAAAGACACTTAGTCATGAAGACCATGAAGTTGTATTGCACCAGAAGAATCTGATGTCCATTACAGACTATAGCCCACTCTAATAAACCTAAGCAGCAGAGTAGGAGGAGGGAAGCAAGCATTAGTTTTAGATTCATGGACAGAATTTTAACAGAGACATTAAGTGGACCTGCCTAAATTCTCTTCCTAGGACATTTAATAGAATAACATGACAGAAAATGGAGGAGTTGGGAAGGATTGTGTGTTCAAGCTGGAAAATAAATAATTGTCAGTAAGGAATTGCCAAACAACCGCATGGTGTGTGATGCTAAAGACTGTTTTCTTCAATGATCTGGGAGTAAATATAAAAATTACTGACAACATGTGTAGATAACAAAACAACTGGTAGAATACTAGTAAAGACCATGGCAGTCCCACAGAGGGATCTGAATCCTAGCAAGCTCATGCTGTTCAAGCAAGCTCTCACACACTGTGCAGCAGGGGGCAGCGGGTATTGCCCCTCGCCCTGCCCGACGCCCACACGCCAGCTGTTGCATCGCGTGGCTGCAGTGTGGCTCGACAGGGCGCCATGCACTGTCCTGGAGCTGGGGGGCTCCAGCAGATATCCAGATCCAGGCAGCACTCAGCATGAGCAGCCCCAGCTCCCGGACAGCACACGGAGCCCCATAGCGCCCTGCCAAGCCATGCTGTACCCTCATGATGCGACAGCTATGTGGGTGCCAGGCAGGGAGAGGGCAATCCCTGCTGCCCTGCACTGTGTGGGGGGTTCTGCCATGAGTCCCAAGAGGCCCTGATCACCACTGCTGCAGCCAGTGATTGCGGGGGGTTTTTTGGAGGGGAGAAGGATTAAGTGCCAGGACACTGGGGCTGGGTGGGGCAGCTATGGGGAGGGGGCTGGGGGAGCGGGCAGGGGGGCTACCC
>NW_017728993.1:7240785-7251606 GCF_001723915.1 Gavialis gangeticus | reverse complement strand
GGCTACCCTGCTCACTGTTGCCACTGCCTGTTCAATTCAGAGGAGATTCCGCCCAACTCAGCAGCTAAATCTCCAAATCCAAATTGAATTGGGACAACAAATTTGAACTGCCAACTCAAATCACTGTCCCTCTGAATTGGCCAAAGCCAAATCAAATACTTGCTGCTTCGCACAGGCCTAGAAATAAGTAGTGTGAATTTTACTACTGCATTGGGGGGAGAGATATCAGAGCGCAGTTCTGATGACTACACTTTGAGAGTAATGTACAAAAACTGGAGAGGCTCCAGAAAAGAGCCACAAATATTTTGAGGGTTGGAAAAAATGCTTTAATAAGACCAAAGGCACAAACTATTTAATGTGATCAAGAAGAGACTTGATTAGTGTTCAAAGTAACATTTTGGGAGGAAAATGAGTTGGAATGGACACACCCTGAGCTCTCTCAGAAAAGAATAATGAACCCCTGTGGCTAGACACTGGAATCAAACATTCAAATGTGAAATAAAGCACTGTTTAAAAGGTTATTAGCTACTGAAAAAAGTTACAAAGGGAAGTGGTGGACTCTCTCCATTTCTTGATGTCATCAAGAATGGATGCCTTTCTAGAAAATAGGTTATGACAGAGGAAGTCAGACTAAACTGTCCCTTTTGATCTTTCAACTCTGAATCTATGGCTTCAGCAATCTTAAAATGCTTATTCTTTCTTTGCCTGGTTGTAGTTTGATGAAAACTGAAATAACATCTTATTCCCTATGCCATGCTCTCTTTCTAATGCTTTCTGAGTAAATCTGAAAGACCTACAAAATTGTGTAACCGTAACCAAAACATACCTATGATCATGCCTAATTCAGATATAGTTGGGGGAGGGGCTGTTTTGTTTTTTTTTCCTTTTGCTGCATAGATCACTCTTGAATTATGTATGGAGTATGCCAGAAAAATATTAAGCATAGTTCTCAAATGCTACTGCTTGGCAATACAGTGGACAACCATTACAAAATCCATCACATCATGAATGGATGTATCTAGCCTCCCAGAGATAATCTAAATCAAGCACACAACTAATAAAATGTAAACAAATGCAGTTTTGTCAAAAATAACTCTTCAGTATGTTCTTAAACTTTGTCAAAAGATGAAATCTGCCACACAATGCAAGAGGTCCCAAAGGCATGAGTGACTTCTGGATGTCAAGCAACAGGAAGCTTAACAGCAACATTTGCCAAAAATGTGGGTTTCTATTTCTTAATGTGTTGCTTTGAACTCTGAAGATAAATTGATTAAGGTTGTGAATTTTTGCTCCTGAAAAATTCTGACCAGAACTGGAACAATTTTTTTCAGATGTTACATTTTGAATAAAGCCATTTGATACTTCCCTCACAAATATGTTGTTCTCCATTTGTTTCATAATAATAGCACAAAAAGTTATAGATTAAAGGTTCCACTGAGACCGTCGTAAGTGTTGGATTGGTTACTACCAATCCAACATACTTTTTTTTTCCTTCTAAACTTTTTAAGTATTAGAATACCAAATAATATAGAAACAGAATTGGAAACGGTAATTTTTTGCATGCATTTATTACTCATCTGTGGCCCCTTCTAATGTAATGAAAGATAACCATGGTGATCGTTAATATGTAAGAACTAATAATTTAAGATAGCAATCCAAAAGGTTTCATATTTGTCTTACTAGCAAAGAAAAATGTACTTTAATTTAAAACATTCTATGTCTTCAAAATATTTTTAGTACATATATTATTAGTATATTTTCCACAACTGATTGAAAAGCCAAGGAGAACTATTTAAAGGTGGCCTACAAGATGAATACAATTGGGCTGTTTCCTTTTTGTTGCTATCAAGTACAAAATATCTGAAATGCCTCATACGGCAAGGGAAGAGAAACATATTGGTCTTTTTAAAAGACATTCACTACCTGAGAAGACTTTCCAGCCTTAAAACTATACACCTCCACACAAAAACATACCAGAACTGCTGTAAATAGGATGCTTACTTTGCTTACGTTAACACAACCATAGTTGCTGTTATGTCCCAGGAGACAGCAGTGGTTGAAAAAAAGTCTGGAATAGACCCAACCTCTCTGACTACAGAACGCACAATACTGAGACTCAAGGAAGTGCAAGCAGAGCAACTGTGTGTGGAAAAGAATGTTCAAAAATCTGCCTTTGGCACATCCTTAAGAAAGTAACATTTCTCCTTTAATTAAGAAGACAACACCCTATTCTTTATCCTTCCAGCAAAACTAACTGCTGGGTAACAAGATTTTGACATGGTTGGAACATTAAGTCAAGACGCAAGCAAGGGCTGAGGAAGAACTCCAAACTTTTCAAACATATGTATTTTTGAAGTTCTTCCTCAGCCCTTGCTTGTGTCTTGACTTAAGATTTTGACATGGCTGGAATACTGTTACCCAGCACATGTGACTGGCCCCAATTTAAGAAATGTTTCATGGTCCTTTAACCTAATCTCTATTCTAACCCATTTTGTTCTTGTGACTAAACCTGTAAAGTTCTACATAAGCATATAGCCAACTGTTTTAATTGTCTTTATCGCATCTACCCAGTATGAAAGTTTATCTTTACACATAGCACTTTAGTAAGGATTTTATCTCACTTCAGTAATAGTGATGCCTTTCCTTTTCTTGAGTGGGGGTGGGAGGAGCCTTCTATTGTACAGCTGCTACTACGCATAGGTGTTGAAGATAGGATAGGATGAAAGACTACAGATCTGTTCAATTACAAACTCTCTACTAAATAATGCTTTAAGTCTGATCCTAAAAATCAAGTATTTCACTGCCAATTAATCAATTGTATAAGAATCCTGTCAGGTGTTCTGAAACATCAAAGGTTCAGAGGTGCCTATTTAGCTTTACTCTTCTACTCCCAACTTGAGAGAAGTGAGACTATTTTATAAAGATAGCTAGAACATTAGGGTTGTGTTGTGCCCATTTTAACTTGTACCAACCAATGACTAGTGGCAGCTCTTCACTTACTGTGTTAGCAAAAAAGAGCTGGCCAGCAAGCTGTCAGCTGAAAGAAGGCCTAGGCTGATAAGAGGCAGCATGAGAATGAAATACTTTCCCTTTCAAAGGCTACAACAGGCTTGTAAAGAGAGAGTTGGACTCAACCAAGAACATGAGCTGTTCTCAAACAAAAATTCTGACAAAGTTAAAAGAAAGATACAACCTGCTTCTCTTTTCCTGCAAAACGAGCAGTTTGATTCATTATATGGAGTTTTTCAACAAAGACAATTCCTGTGGGACAGAAATTTGCTTTCTTTTATGCTACAGGAGTTGATATTGCTTCAATCTTACAATTTCTAAGCAGTAAAACTGAACCGTTCTGAAATGCCTGTTTTTAACGGAAACACTAGCCAACTAGTTTGGGTCAATGGAATCATTCTCCCAATCCTGTGTTTTAATTAGTAAGACTACCAGCAATAACTCACTCTAAAACCTCAATTCCCTGTTAAACTCCAGCCATGCCAGCTGTTGCCTTAGGTGAACTGGCAGTACTAGTCCACCTTCTTCCAGGAATTTTCTAATACTTTAGCTCCCCTTAATTGTCCATAGGCTTCTAACGCTTAAGTCCTGTGGTTCTGAAAACCGCAGGATTAGATGTGGGAGATAGGAAAGAGATGCAACATTAGTTGAAGTGACAAAGCAGTTCAGTGGAAGAAATGAGAACCTGGGTTTCTCAATCCAAGAGTTAACACTAATTGACAAGGGTGCACTGTTTCAGCCAATGCATACAGACTGTACTAGTTCACTTTCTGAAGCTTTTCACAAGCTGACTTTTCCCCCAAAACTTAACTTCAGAAGTTAAGTGTGGTGTAACACTGAACACTGACTCAATCTAAGGCTGACGGGTGACCCTTCTTAAATTACTATTTTTCAAAAGAAGAGCATTTCAAATATTTTAAACATGAAGCTTCAAAATGTCGGTTCCTGTTGGTGGCTTTTAGCCTATAGCTTACTTGAGTACTTGCTCTTCAAGACCTTGCTTAATATTAAGCTGTTACTATTTTTGGAGTTCACTAGATACAAAACTGGATTAGAACTGTGACCTCTTGTTTTGGATGACAAAACAACAGCCTTTAGCAAAACTGAGGCTTGCAAAGCTTTGCTTGCACAGCTGTATCACCTAGGCTGTAGCCAATGTAGCCATGCTGGCAAAAGAAACATGCCTGAATGTATTTCTGCTGACTTAGGTTTCTGTTATTGAGAGGTGATTTAGCTACAGTGGGAGAAATGTGTGTGCAGCTATACATTATGGTTGAGGGGCTACTTTGGTGCATCTATAGTGACCAGGGTGAATTTAATTTAAATCAAATGCATTTAAATTACCGGTCAGAAAGCCTTAATTTTAACCACTGTTTTCTACAAAATGTGCATTCTTGTTGCTTGATATTCTCTATTCATTTCCCCTCTTGAAACTGCACTTTTAGAAAGAGGTAAGGGTGTGATTCTGTACACAAACCTGCAAAGGGACAGTAGGGCTGATGGGTAGGTGTGGTGAGGCACCCTCCACTTTAAGGGGCTTCAGCAAGCTGTGGAGCAGCTGGCAGGTGCAGTAAGGCCCAATTAGGCAATCACATGACCACAAAGGGACCCCTGGATTGGATGGGGGCTGGACAGCCAGGGTATAAGCCCAGGCCCTCAGAGCAGAGCTAGCAGTTGCATCCAGGGAGCAACATCTCACAGCCTCAGAGCATCTGGAGGTTAGAGTAGGAACTATGGGGATGGAGGAGATTCCTGGTCCTGGGTAAGACCTGAAAAAACACCCTGCTGGGGCTGCCTGTGGTGGGGCTGCCTCCAGGAAATACCACAGCTGTGCATCACCAGCGAAAGGTGAGGATGGGGTGCCATAAAGCCTCAGTCCCTGCTGCCTTGTGGGTATCCCCATGGAGGAGAAAGGCCGTAAGGCAAGTTTGAGATGCCCAGGGCCAGGGGCCAGAATCAGTCCAGTATGTGGGGCAGTAGGCCTGACACCCCATTGTAGAGTAGGGGCCTGAATTGGGTGGCCTGAAGGTGTACAAGCAGCTGGGACCAAGTGAGAGAGAGGAAGCCTGAAGGACTGTATGGAGTAGTATCAAGGGGGCCTGAAAGGCCATACAGAGTAGGTCAGAGTGCATGTGGCCCATGGTGGGACAAGAGTGACTGTGACCCACAGAAAGGGGCAGTGCAAGTGAGGCCCAGTTATGTTGGGCCTCCTACATGCACCCCTATAGGGATAGAATCCAGCCCTGGTGAGGGTTAAGTGAGTGTCAACTGTTCGAGGGCCATTTGCAAGGCATGGAACATGGTAGAGGGAAGGCAGGAGCTGTGTATTTTGCCTTTGGCATCACAGCTGAGAATGGGCATCCTCCTGCTTACATTAAATTGGATGTTAATCTAACAGCAAAGGCATGGCAAGAAAGGCAAGACAGACTGCCTTAGACCAGTGGGTGGGCTGCCTCAAGACTGCCCCCTGTCACAGTAGAAAAGCAGGGCTGTTATCTCTCATCTCCATATACTACTGTTAACAAGGATCTTATCTCTGGAAATACCAAATCCACAGTTTGAGAACTAAAACTAAGCATCACAGAGATGCTTAATGGGATTTCTAGACTGAGCACTAAGTCCCATTGGATAGAGTGGTTTTCTTTAATCTTTATTAATCTATAGAGGAGCCTCTGGGAACCCCATTAGATTGGGCTCCTAATGGCTTGTTGTGATCCATTTATAAAACTTTTCTAAAAAGGTTACATGAATATATAGTTTCAAATAGTATATAACTAGAAGTTATAATCTACACTCCATGATGATACCTTTTGAGCTTTAGCATATCTTAAATTAAAACTCTTTACAGCATATAGGTTTAAACACATCTTTAAAAAAAAGTTAAAAACGATACTGTTTTTAATTATTATTTTTATCCACCCTGGTGACACACATACATCATGCTAAAAATGCCCTCACTACTTCCATTATCACCATGGAAAAAACAATATGATCACTTGATTATGATTACTAAATTTGCCCTGTTTTAATTTCATTTTTACACTCCTATTCTATTGCTTTATCTATTTCTGTATCATATACTATGTTTTATTTAAACTATGCTTTCACCAGTAACCACATTTCATATTTTGTATTTTTATATTTTATATAATTTTATTGGACTGTTTAACACAAGCTGTAAGTTACTACTACTATACCTGCATTGGAACAAGTGGCTGCAGCATAAAGGTTCCTTCTGAACCTACGCTTGTTTCAGATGGGTTCCCAGCAAACAATGCTCCAGACTGCCACCCAGCCACTCCCCTCCCTTAGCAAGCTAAGTTTCTCTCTACTGCCCTATAACTTCCTGTCCCTTCTCCCATTCTACCTGCTTTTACTTTTTACAGGAAAAGAATCTGGAAGTGAACAGTTCTGCAAGAGATGTCTTAAAAATACTGGCCATATTAACAGATGACTCATGGTATGGCTCACTGCATGTAAAGGCATCTACCTGGATTCCAGTTAAGAGGAAAACTGATCTGAGGATCATGACATATTCAAACCTGAGGCAGTGTTCACCTCTCTCCAAAGGAAACTTGTAATTGTTCCAGCTTTCCCACCCCAGTTTCCTATCACTTCTCTTAAACAGCCTGCTTAAACAATTTGAGAAAACAAGTAGTGTTTTAGATAGCTCACTGATGAGCAAGTGTGTTCTCAGTGCCTAGAAAATACATGCCCTGACACTTATTCTTTAAAGATCCATTTGGTTTAAACTGACAGAGACTACTGGAAAGACATTAAATCTGTCCCCACCCAAAAATGTTGCTCCAGTTGCCCCTAAGTTCTCCTGATAACGTATCTATTTTTCTTTTTTTCATCCTTTTATCAAACAAAGGAAACTTCCAACAAGTGCTGGGGGGAAAGAGTAGTGAAAAACAATGCAAGTGACCATGTGTATGAAGTGGTGTCAAAACAGATTTAGCTCAGTTTTCTTCTAATATTTAATTTCTAAAAAAAAATTCAGTATTAGTTTGCTTTTCTATTACAACAAAAGAAGGTTGTTTTTGGATGCATCGTTCTGAATTGTCTGTTTCCTTTAAAAATTGTTTTCCTTCCGCTTCCAAAACTGTATCTTTCAATGAAGTACAAAAATCTTTCTTCCATTTTTCTTGCAAGATAGATATTGGCATCCTTTAAAAAGCTTTCATTGCACAAAGCATGCTAAAAGTATTAACTGACAGAACCATGTACTCAACACTAAAAGCAATTTCCTATAAATCCAATAAGTGTTTGCTATTATCCATACCTGAAATCTTAATTGCATCCTAAGTGCTTTAGAGATTTTTTTTTTTTTTTAGATTAATTTCGATTGTGTTAAAGCTAACAACATTATTCCTGTAAGAAACTGTAAACTGCTTGAGGGGGAGGGGAAGAAAGATCAAATGCTACTAACTTAATATTCAAAAGGAGTGTATTTTTCTGTCGGCATCATAGCTGCTTCTGATCATTGAGAATCCTACTAGTCGCATACTGACTCCTAGCAACTAAGTGGGCTTGAACCAAGACTAAACTCTTCTGAAGCTGATATCCAAAATTACAGAGCCCTAGAGCTACAAACTGTTTTTAAATCTGCTTTCTAGCTCACTGGTGTTCTTCATAATGCTACCCTAAGTATTGTTTTGCCACATCTTCAATCTAACATTTTTCTATCTTCTCTACCTTGGGCTGGCTGTATGGTCAAATGCTTACAAATACAGACCTCCTGTCCTTCTCTCCCCTTCCTTCCCACCCCTGTTGTCAAAATTATTCAAGCCTCCTGTTCTTTGGTAGAATACATGGACGAAACACATTTGGGGAAAATTTGTACAAGGGAAGTCTCAACCACTGCATGGATATGCTGGGGATGTCGTGCCACATTTGAACCTGGCAGAATCCTTTCTACCTGTTTACAGGACTGATCATCAGCATCCTCCTGAGCTAATATGCAGGAAAAGATAATACAGCTTAAGATCCTATACAGTGAAGGGTGAAATGCAGCCTACTCCCCTTTCCTAATAGTCAGATTCCTGAATAGGAACTACAAAGTCAGGTGGAGGGTATTGTAGTAATGGCTGTTATACTTCTGCACAGAAGAGAATTCAGTGCTCTGCAATGCTCAGCCCCCAATAGCTATTAAGTTATGCGTTGTCACAGTATCTCTCCGCTTGCCTGATTTAAAGAATCCTGCCTTACTATCACTTTCTCTTCTCCAAATGTGTACAAAAAATATTTCCTGTGCTAAAATTTTACTATTATAAATAAATAAGAGGCAGAGTTCAATTTAATAGATTTTGAGTTGTCCCCTGTATATTTTTATTTGTGTGCTAGAATATCCCAACAAATACTTGTAGATTATTTTTTCAATTTAAATGTGTTTATTTTCCAAAGCATTTCTACTATGCAACCTGTTTACTTCCTACTTCTACTTTCTAAACAGTATTATTATGAAGATCATACCTATGTTACCTTTAAAAATATTCAGCTGCAAAATCACCATTGTCCAGAGTGTGGTTCTCCTTAAACTGCATTTCAATTCAGTATTAATCCCATAGAAATCATTAACTTATTCTTTGAATACTGAAACTACTTTTTGCTTTAACAGAAATCCTTTCCAATCTTGTGTTTACACTGTTTGGTACATTTAAACTGTTTAATACTTCCCCTGTTGCTTTCCTAACCCTTCCCCCAACACACACAACAGAAATATGTTTGCTGACTTGTTCCGTACAACTGTAGTAAGTTCCTTCTTCGCTAGGTATTGACGGAAATAGCTCACCAGCAGTGTGTACCCACTCCTATAGATAGTAGCTGCATTGTCAGAATAGAGAACACAGCAATACAGTGGGGGGGTGGGATGCGCATGTGTGCGCACGCATGCATAATCTGAAAAGCTAATGAATCTATTTTTGTTTTGTTTGAAGAGCCAGGTCTCATCTTTGTCTAATCCTTACTTGTAATATGAAAACCGAAAAGCTTTTATCTTGATCTGTCAGAGTTATTTGTATACAACTGCTACTCAGATCTGGGCAATTTTTACTTGCATTTAAAGGCACCTGCCATGCAATGTCACCTAGTTCAAGCTGACACTCAAGGTACGATTTCCTGCACATTTAAACTAAGTGCCAAAAGGAAATGCCCGCCATTCCCCTATATGGTCAAAACAAAACTTAAAGTTTACATGGTATAGGAGAGATTAAGCAGAACCCAAGATCCCCTGGCACCTGCCTGTTAGTACTACTTTGATTTTTTTACCCAAGAACAAAAGAGTTCATACAAGTACTTTTCTGTACAAAAGCCTTCATTGTGTAACTTGCACCTTGGGGGAGTTGAACTTTAAAAAACAAACAAGCAAACACCTGTGAAAATGTAGTCAAAATAATGTCAAATTTACATTTGCACCTCAATATAAATCCAATACTATGGCTTAACTGGAGTTCAGAAAAATCCTCCAGGTTTTTAGTGCCTTTTTAATTTAGTGCCATGATACCCCTGAACTATAAAGAACTGAATCTCCATATTAGTCACAAGCTTCCCTTTAAACCAGGAATTCAAATTTGCTCTGTAGGACTGAATCAGAGCATGTTTTCTCACACTGACATACAGCTGTGTGGTCTCTCTCTCCCCCCATGGTTGAGCACTACAATTGACTTATTAGACACTTTACCATTAATAATTTCCTGTGCCCAAAATGACATGGTGCACATACCCCCCCAAAATGTATCTTTTTAACTGAATATGCTCATTATTGTTTTTATAACTACTATGTTCATGTTGAGCCACTACTGTTAACCTTCTCTGTTTTAATGCAGGACTGAAGGTCAGATATAACTTCTTAGTTGAATACTTCACCCTCTTCACTTCAGTACTTGTCTCTTTTAGCCACTGCATGCTGAATAACTCGAGCTTAGGAGGGAGGTGAAAAAAAAATTTACTGTCTCCTAAAATCAGCATACATTAAGATAGAACTTTAAGTTGTCAGAAAATACCATACTCTATTCTATCCAAAGCACAGCAAAAATAAAGGAAACTGACTGTCAGATGACGGCCCAAACCTGCAAACTTTTAGAAGTGTTTGATTCGCAGATGCTAGGGTCTGACAGGACTTTAACACATCGTTGAGTCCGACCCCTTGCCTAGGCAGGAAAGAGCACTGAGGCCAGATGACCCCAGCCAGATGTCTATCCAGCCTTGTCCATAAGTTGCAAAACTAAAATTCAGCTAATTTTTTTTAAGTAGCTTCACTTGCAAAGTATAAACTTTGCAGAGGGACGAGATGAGCAGAGCTGTGAAATATGCAGGAGGCTGCTGCATCACCGTCAGCAACATATTCTGAAACTCGGGTTCAATTCTGTTTAGGCTCCAACTACTGGCATGCATGTGTGTCCCTTGCTGGGGGCCAGCCTGCAGCCCTGACAGACCTCACCATATGCGGGGGGGGGGGGGGGGTGGTTTTTAAAAAAAAACGGTTTAAAGGCCTTTCCCCCCTTTGGCCTTTGGGTTTCTCCCCCCCCCCCCCCCATATGGGGGGGGGGGGGGGAGAGAACCACAGAGCCCAGAGGAGGCAACGTCCTTACATCCGTATCTTCTGAAAACCTACCGCCTCAGCCCTCCAGCAGGAATAGCTTCTTCCCTGACCCTAACTCCTCTATTTCAGCTTTATAATTAAGCACTTCCCATAACTGCCTCTCTGAGGCCTTTTCCAAGAAGAAACTAACCACAAAAAAAAAAACAAACAACCCTCTGATTTGGGCAGCACTAAAGTGTCTCACCTGAGGCAGCCCCCCCACGAAGTGT
>NW_017728993.1:7235562-7235785 GCF_001723915.1 Gavialis gangeticus | reverse complement strand
CCGTCGCGCTCCACCAGCGCCTACGTCGCCGGGGCGCCGCGAGCATGCGCGGGGCAGAGTTAAGGTGGAGCCGGAGGCAGCGGGACACGCCCCGCGGAAAGGGGCGGGGCGCGCGCGTAGCGGGGGGCGGAGGTCGGCCCCGCGGGAGACCTCGCGGGTGACCATGGCTGGGAGCCGGGGGGGGGGGAGCTGGGAACCGGGCTTCCCGCCGGGCGGGACAACG
>NW_017728993.1:7234583-7235102 GCF_001723915.1 Gavialis gangeticus | reverse complement strand
CAGAGCCCAGAGGAGGCAACGTCCTTACATCCGTATCTTCTGAAAACCTACCGCCTCAGCCCTCCAGCAGGAATAGCTTCTTCCCTGACCCTAACTCCTCTATTTCAGCTTTATAATTAAGCACTTCCCATAACTGCCTCTCTGAGGCCTTTTCCAAGAAGAAACTAACCACAAAAAAAAAAACAAACAACCCTCTGATTTGGGCAGCACTAAAGTGTCTCACCTGAGGCAGCCCCCCCACGAAGTGTCAGGCGGGTGCCCCAGGCTCTCCCGGCCGGGCGGGGGGAGGGGAGATGGTCTCCTCCGTGCCCAAGCCGGCGGCCCCGGGGCCCTGCTTCCCGCCCCTCAGAGGCGCTGCCCCGCGCCCGCGGCGGTAAACAGGATGTCTGCCATGGCGCGGCCCGGGATTCCCCCGCCTCCCCTCGCCGGGCCGGGCTGGGGCCCAGTCGCACTCACCAGCTCCCGCTGGGCGGCGGCAGAGGAGACGGAGGCCGAGGCCGCCCCGCGCCGCTCAGCCGC
>NW_017728993.1:7225770-7229583 GCF_001723915.1 Gavialis gangeticus | reverse complement strand
AGCCGGGGGGGGGTGAGCTGGGAACCGGGCTTCCCGCCGGGCGGGACAACGGGGTGTTGGCAAACCGCGGAGGAACTGCGGGTTTTGTAGAGGGGAGCGGAGCAAGAAGTGACGTGTTGTCGACGTGACTTGGGACCCTTCAGTCTGGAGACGAGGAGGCGCAAGGGGGACTTGGTGGCAGCCTGCAGTTGTATAACAGGGGGCGTCAGAAGAGGGGCAACGAAGTCTGATGGCCACAAACTCCAGAAAGGCCTATTTAGACTGGACATAAGGAAGAAGCATGTGTCCATCCCTCTTGCGCCTATGCTGGACTCTTCCCAAAAAAAGTCCGGCTATTTTTCTCACTGGGATCACTTGGAGCAGGGGGCTGGACTGGATGACCTCCTGAGGTCCCTTCCAGCCCTCGTTTTCTATGCTTCTACTTGATCCCAGCTGATGTCCTGCCTATGGCGGGGAGGGGGGCTGGACTGGATGATCTCACGAGGTCCCTTCCAGCCCCTAATGTCTATGAAATCTATGATAACGCTTCATAGACATTAGGGGCTGGAAGGGACCTCGCGAGATCAAAGGGTCCAGCCCCCTGCCCAAGGGGCAGGACGTCAGCTGGGGTCAAAGGATCCCAGCAAGATAAGCATCCAAATGTTTCTTAAAAGAGCTTGCACCACCTCTCAGGGGAGTTTGTTCCAGGCTTTGGGGGCTCAGATAGTAAAGAAGTTTTTCCTTATGAACAGCCTAAAACAGTCTTGCAGGAGTTTGTGACCGTTGGACCTTGTCATCCCCTGGGTGCTCTGGTGAACAGGTGTCCCCCCAGATCCTGATGCACATGCCTGGTGTACTTACAGGCTGCCAGCAGGTCACCCCTGAGCCTGCGCTTCTCCAGGCTGAAGAGTCCATCGTAGCTCACAGCCTCTCGTCATAAGGTCTGTTTTCCTGCCCCCTGATCATGCATGTGGCTCTCTGGCCTCTTTCAAGCTTCTCCATGTCCTTCCTGAATTGTGGAGCCCAGAATTGGATGCAGTACTCCAGCTGCGGCCTCACCAAGGCTAAGTACAGCGGGAGGATGGCATCCTGGGTCTTGCTCAAGATGCATGGGTAGATGCAAGCCAGAGTTTTGTTTGCTTTGCCAGCTGCAGCATCGGATTGGTGGCTCATGTTCATCTTGTGGTCATTCATGACCCCCAAGTCCCTTTTGGTTGTGGTGCTAGCAAGTGTAGCATTGCCGAGCCTATAAGTATGGCATGGGATTCCCCCCCCCAAGGTGCAGCACCTTGCATTTCTTCATATTGAATGCCATCTTATTATGTAGAGTTCAGATGATGGTTTGTATGGGATGGTTTGGATAGGGAGGATCCTGCCTCAGGCAGGGAGCTGGACTAGATGACCTCTACAGGTCCCATCCAGCCCTACTTCTCAAGGATGTGATGATCCCTTGGGGCGTTTGGGTGGTTGGAGTGACACTGAAAGTTGGATTTATTATCCGTAAGACAGAATCATAAGAGTATACAGCAGTATGACAAATGGGTATATGATCCTCCCCATCTCCCTTACCTAAATGAACAGGCGGGGATTCCACCGACCATCCCCATGGGCAACATCCTGCGCAGACTCCCCCACAGAGATAAGCTGCGTGGACAAAAGGGCCCAGCCATCTGGAACAGCTCACAAGATGCGAGCCCCAGCAAGAGTCTCTGCTAAACCAGGTAGTCTTTTTGACATGGAAATATGTCCTAAATGCTGCTATTAGGATAAAACAAACATTTTGGCAAGTAAATTGGATGATATGGGGATGCCTGAAATAAATATTTTAAAGAGACAAGGCAACACATGCACATTAAAGATAAGCCAATGACCAAAAATTTGTACCTGCTAGAACAACAGAGCTACTACGAAAACAACCAGAGGGTTGAGATTTCAGGAAATTTAATCCATTTTTGCTTCAGCTATTGAGAAAGAGATAGCTGTCACCCTTTCTTAAAAGTAATTAAGGTTCAAACCTTTTTGGGAATAGATTATCCCTTTTGAGGGATAGACTTATCAACAAGGCAATGGAGAGTCTTGAGAAACTGAACATTAAAGCAGCACAGAGTGGAGCAGGATGCATCTCGCAGTCGGGACTGGAGCCAACAGATGAGAGCGCTGGAAACCAGGTGTAGCTTTCATTCCTGGCAGAAGAAGAGTGTGTGGCACTGAAGAGGGGAAATCCATCTGACATGGACACTGGGAACATAGGTATGTTGGATGGGGGGATATGGCAATTTTTAATGAAAGTCAGGGAGGAATGGAGGAAGTTGCCCAATCTCCCTCTAAATCTCCCCCAAAGCAAAACTTGATGGTGCATGTTTCTTTGTACATCCCTTGCAGACTTGGTAACTGAAAACTCTCTGACCTTCTGGGCAGTGTGACAGTTGAAGCACGTGTGCTAGTGTATTTGCATCCCATTCAAGACTATAATGCTGCCTGTAAATATACAAGGGTTGGGCATATAATATTAATTCATATTAATTTCTCTTTTTTGTGTGAGGGGAGAACTGAATATATAGAACATTTACAGTCTTTTCTCCAATGCCTGCTGAAGGGTGTTTGTGCCCAAAAGCTTGCAATTAAAGATTTATTTTTTTTGCAAAAATCTGGTTGGTCTAATAGCAGATATAATCTCTACTACAGATCTGATTGCTTTAACAGTTTTCTTGACTGTAGGTTCTGGCTATGTCAGATCTGGGAAAACAGTATGATTGGAAGTCATCATTTTGACTTGGAAATTATAGCTTTGAAGCCCTATTTAAGTCAGATTACTGTTTATACCTCTAGTACTGCAGAAAGCCACAAACTGCTACTTATCCTTGTGTAGATTCCCTTGGTAGATGCATCTAGTATTTAAACAAATCTGGTTCAAAGTAGATGCCATAAGTCAGGTTCTTTTCAAGCTTGGTGGTAACTCAGTATAATTTATTTCAGTTTAATCAGCCCATGGTAATATCTCTTTGTCAAGGTCCTCTCATGTTAAGAGGGCAGTGCTATCCATCAGTATTTCAGCAGAATGCGAGGGAGATTCATGGCTATTATTATTACTCTAACATCAAAGACAAGTTGTCCTTTAAGTATTTATAAACTGGATGCCGAGTGAATCTGATTTATAAATATAACTGCTCTCTTACGTCTCTGCTTTCACCTTGATTTCTGACCTGTTACTTTGGTAAAGGACCCACGGTCCTTCAACTAGGCAAGGATGCAGTCTGTGGAATATTCTGCTCTTATATCAGTTTATGATGGAGGAGTTACTGGAAGATGACTCAGTAGAAGGGAAACGTCACTGTCCTGCGATTTGATCATATTTTACAGTCCAGCTATGAATATCTTGTTGGAAGTCGAGGCTTAGACTCCTCTGAACTAAGCAGCGCTGGCTTCTGGCCTCATCCGCGCCTTGTGCTACTTTATCACCCTCTTCTTTAGAATAATAAACCCCCCCGAGTCCTTTCGGCTGCGCACGTTTCTTCTTCCCGCTGAACAGTCCCGGAAGGGGGGGAAACTCCGCAGCAGGGACTTCATGCTGGTCACGCAGAAAGACGCTTCCCCCCACCTTCTCTTCCCCTTTCGCCCCCTCTCCTGTCGACTTTATTTAATCAGCTGCGGGTTTTGCGGCTAGCAGCGCAGCGCACGACGGCCGGGCCGGCTTCCCCACAGCGGAGGAAAGGCTCATCCCCGGCACCGTCTGCTTAAGGTGGCCCCGGGCCGCTCCGCCGGCGCCCGCCCCGGGCCGCGGCATGAAGCCGGTCTCCCGCCCGGGGCGGCGGCGCGAGCCCTTGTTCCTGGACG
>NW_017728993.1:7223489-7225449 GCF_001723915.1 Gavialis gangeticus | reverse complement strand
CGGGGGCGGTGCAGGGAAGCGAGCCGGCTTTCCCGACAGCCCGGGCCCCGGTTCCCGGCACTCTCCGGCGCCGAGATCCAGGGCCGGCCGCGGGGACAGCGCCGTGCGCAGCTGGGCCCGGGCGAGGGCCCCTCGGCCACTCGCTCCTTTCCCCCGAGGCGCAGAAGGGCTCCGGGGAGCGGCGTCCTGCCACCGATGCCCCCGCTCAAGTGCGCGTCCGGAGCCGAGCAGGCATCGCCATCTGTTCATCACCACCACCATCATCCTCGCTCCCCTGGACACCCAGGCGCCTGTGTCCGGCCGGCGCGGCTGCAGAACTGGGCAGGAATCACCGTCAGCATCAATTCACCATCACACCCCCAGGCGCCTGTCCCCGGCCGGGGCGGCTGCAGTGCCTGGGGTCCAAGCCGGGCAGGAATCACCATCATCATCGCCCCCCCAGGCGCCTGTCCCTGGCCCTGGCCCCGGCAGTTGCAGTGCCGGAGTTTCACCTTTTCCCCTGTTGAAAATGAGACTTGCGCCGCAGGCAAAACAGGGGTTTTACAAATTACCCCATGGTGTGACTAAGCAGAGCCCCCAGCCAGCCCGGTTCCAGGGAAGGGAGGCTAACGTGCAGCAGAAACAGGAGAGGCATTTTGCAGAACTGTCTTGTTTCGCTTGAAGTGTTTTTCTGTTGTTAACTTATTTATGGAGGGGAGAGAGAGCCAGAGAGAAAAACCCCCAAACCTCCTGCCTTTGAGAAAATGCCAAATTCTGAAGAGTCTGTTTACACCTGTTTGAATCCTGACATAAAGACTCTCTGAAATACATACTTAAAATTGAGATTCCCACTTCATCTCTGGGAGTTTTGTCCTTCACTTGGTACCTGCTGTATTTAAAATAATTAAAAATGTACCAAACAGAAGCCAAATGGAAATCACAGCTACACACTTCATATCTGGTGCTGGGCTCACTGCTTCTAGGGAGGTCACTTTCAACAGGGATTGCAAAGGAAAACCTCAGTTCAGTGACTCTTATAGCCAAAATACCCATTAATCACAATGCAAATGTGACAGAAAGAGGGCAGGGTGGCTCCTTGGAGGCTAACTGGCATAGAGGCATTGACTTTTGTAGGCAACAACTCACTTAGTCAGATACTATGAGGAAGTGGCATCTGACAAAGTAGGTTGTTGCTTGCGAAAGGTCAGCCTGAATCAGTCCCTGAGGTGTCACCCCTGCCCTATCTTCTGCCTGGCTTCGGACTAACACACTTACCAACCGCTTCGCTGCAAGTTTGACTGTTCTTTCCTCACGTGAACCCGAGGTGCGTGAGGTTTAAACGAAGGCAACGGGAAATTTTTATCTCAGACACTTGTCAGTATATTTATTCACTGAGCAGCACAGGAACCATCGCATGCAGATCACGTGTAACATCACATGTCAATCAGTGACCTGTACCTTAAAAGAAATGCCTGGCTGATTGCTGCTGTTAGGGATCTTGTTGATTTAACAGGAAAGGGTTATATCCTTGATAGCACATAAGAGGGATCTTCTAAGATTATTTGCCCCGCCTGCCCGAAGGTAGGAGACTGAGGTGAGTGAAACACCTTAGCACACGCACGCCTGCTCACGTACTCATTCCCGCACTGTCTTTAGAAGCCAGAGATTTTCGGGTTGTGCAGCAGAAAGTGAAAGTGATTCGCCTCTACAAAGAAAATAGAAAGTATTGCAAAAAGTAAGAAAAACTTTTTTTTAACAGTGCTTTTATATTTAAGGGGTGTCAGTTGTAGCTGTGTTGGTCTAAGGACATAGGCAGACAAGGTTCTTTGGGTGAATGTGATATCTTTGATTAGACAAACTGAAATAGTTGGAAAATTTCTTAGCAAGCTTTGGTGTGCAAACACCCTTCTTCAGGCAGAGGGAGCATCTGAAGATGTTCCCTCTGGCTAAAGAAGGGTGTTTGTTTTGGAAAGCTTCCAAA
>NW_017728993.1:7212658-7218489 GCF_001723915.1 Gavialis gangeticus | reverse complement strand
GCATAAGAGGGATCTTCTAAGATTATTTGCCCCGCCTGCCCGAAGGTAGGAGACTGAGGTGAGTGAAACACCTTAGCACACGCACGCCTGCTCACGTACTCATTCCCGCACTGTCTTTAGAAGCCAGAGATTTTCGGGTTGTGCAGCAGAAAGTGAAAGTGATTCGCCTCTACAAAGAAAATAGAAAGTATTGCAAAAAGTAAGAAAAACTTTTTTTTAACAGTGCTTTTATATTTAAGGGGTGTCAGTTGTAGCTGTGTTGGTCTAAGGACATAGGCAGACAAGGTTCTTTGGGTGAATGTGATATCTTTGATTAGACAAACTGAAATAGTTGGAAAATTTCTTAGCAAGCTTTGGTGTGCAAACACCCTTCTTCAGGCAGAGGGAGCATCTGAAGATGTTCCCTCTGGCTAAAGAAGGGTGTTTGTTTTGGAAAGCTTCCAAAGAAGAATTTTTCTAACTATTTTAGTTGGTCTAATAAAATACATCAGATTTACCCAAAGAACCTTGTCTGCCTTTTATATTTAAAGCACTTTCCAAATATTAGTTACTGCTCAGAGCATTCCTGTGAAGCAATAAGAATGATTCCCAATTTAGTAGTAGGATGACAGAGGGAAAAAGGGTCCTTTGATACAGACTGTGGGTGTGGATTGGGGCTTAGATTGGGGTTTACCGTTGGGGTTTAGAATTCGGAGTTTCTATTTCCTGTTGAAACAGGCTACACCTTTTTTAGTCCTCTCTCCTTTCATGTTCAGATCTGCCCGCTTACCTGCTCTCTGCTTGCTTTTCACTTGTATTGATTATCTTTTTACTGTGGTCCATCTTTCTCGCTGTTTTTTTTTTGTACAGAGTGAAACCCATTCTCCTGGATTTGCTTCTCTTTGCATTAACATTTGATTTGAATATTCATGATTTTCTGTGTCTGCTTTTTTTCTAGTGTACAGCAACTGAAGCTGCAACTATTTATCCTCATACTCTGAAGGTAAAACACATGAAGCTTGGAATGAAAACTGAAACTGGGACAAAAAAAACAACTGTTAGTGCAAAACAGTCCAATAGTCCTTGGAGTAGGACTAGTCCAAGTCCCATTTTCAAAACTGATTCATAGACTTATGAGTCAAGTCTTTCTGTGAGACTTAAATTAGACACACACAAGCTTACACGTATAAAATGGGACTTAAACTCCTATGTGATTTTTCCTTCTCCTAGATCCAAGGTGAAAACATTTTTTAATATCCAAGTGTTTGGTGCTTTATGGACTTCATTTTTCACTCTGCAAAATATATTTGGGAGGAACCTAGTAGATTTTTATTTTTTTTCTTAAACATCTATGGGATTTAATAAAAAATGCTGTTCTTCCTATATGTATACAAAACATACTATAGAATCTGAGGCAGGAATACAATTTCCTCTTAAATCTATAAGAATTTTCTATAAGGGTTTTCCTATGTGTAGGTGAACATGTTTCCATGTCTTGGGTGAGAATATAAATAAAGAGCTGGAGAAAAGATATTTTCTTGATAAAACATGTATCCTTCCCATTAACTGAAGGGCTGATTGCTCCCATATAGGCTGGTACTCTCCCAAGAGAACAGCTAACAAAATACAGAAGACTGGATTTGACATTATATTTCTAACTTAAAAATCAAGCAGAAATTTAAAAATAAGTATGTATTCCAGGTTTCCTTAAGAAAATGAGCATGGATCCATGCTTTGCCTCTTCATCATGGAATCTTTGAAACTCCCTTCTCTCTGCTCAAAGTAATATAACTTTTTAGAGCATTGCAAATTAAAGTGAGTGATCTTGCATGTCAAAAAGTGATGTAAATTCTTGATACCGTTATCTTAGAATTGATTACACTTTTACATAAATGTGATTTAATACTATTTAAGTTGTTGGAACTTGTCATTGATTTGTAACCAGCTATATTTTTGGAGCCTAGTTCTTATTTAATATCCATCTGTGGAAATCTAAATTAACTAGTGAAGTCATTGGAGTTGCCCCTGTATCAAACCCATTTCAATAGAACCTCTGACTTTCAAATCGGTGGTGCTCAACCTGTCAGGCTCTGCAGGCCAGATTGAGTAGGGCGGTGCTAATCTGTAAACCAGATCCTGCGTGTGAGGTCAGTCCACGGGCCTGATCCAGCATGGGGTTGGTCTGCGTGCACTGGGGCCTGGTTCTGTACATTGGATGCAGCCACGCACAATCCCAGCCCTGTGTGCAAGATGCAGATGCATGCCAGCTTGTCCCCATCCATTAACACAATCCAGTGCATAGAGCCATGTCATCAGGCCCATGGGGCTCCCTATGGGTCCAGAAATTTAGTCATGGGGGAGCAGTTATAGTGTTGGTTTCTGTAGCAATTAATGCTGACACTGCTTCCTCACTGCCAAATTTCCAGACCCGTGGAGAGACTCACTGGCTGGATAACATGACTCTGTGGGCCAGAGGTTAAGCATCATTGATTTAAATATTTCCTTTGACTGCACTAGTTTTAGAAGCTACCTCAGGAAAAACTCATTGCACTCATCTGCTTCTTCATAAGATGAAAATGCAACTTGTGGAGTATTATTAGTGCTGTCAGTCTGTACTCTATGCCTTTTAAATTAGATTAGATCTCCTTGTTTCAAACTAATTTTTAATGAAAAAAGGAAATTTGAGCAAAGTAACAATCTTTTCAGAAAATCTCCTTTTGGCCCTTCTTTAATTGTTTTGCCTTGGAGATGGGGAGGGGGGAATGCCTGCCCTCTTTGTCCACTAAGAAAAAATAGGTCATGTGGGGGGGCACTGTTGGTGCCTGCCACTTTAAGGCCTGAGCCAAGCAGCCGGCAGGTGCTTGATTGTGGTGGCCATTTTAGAACTCTGGCCGCCTATATAAACAGAGCAGTTCACTGCTGGCAAAGGAGGCAGAAACATTGCCTGGCTGAAAGGCTGTATGAAACAACCTGGAGGTAAGGGCAGGAGCTTAGGTGTGCACTAGATAAAGCCTATGGCCGAAGGGGCCCACTCTGAGAGGGAGCAAAACAGTAAAAGTTGTTGGTGTGTGAAAGAGACCCTGTGAGAGGGGGCAGAGTGTGAGAAGCCCTAGTGAGAGGAGGGCGGTATGAATGTATGTGTGTCTGAGGCCCGACAATGAAGGCTAAGCTTGGTTCAGCTGTAGGCCGAGAGCATTATGTCACCTGGATGCCATCTGCGAGGCTTGGGTTGTGGTGTAGGGAAGGAATGGAGCCACAGAGAGCACCCCCTGGCATTGGGGCAAGAATGGGCAGCCTCCCATCTTATTAGAACCAATTAAGAAACAACGAGGTGTGGCAGGCGAGGCAGGCGGTTGGCCCAGAAACAGGTGGGCCGGCCAATGGCAGACCAGCCCCTAGAGTCCCCTGTTACAGGTAGGAATTAAAAAGTAGGAGCAGGAGATTTTTCCCTTGAAACTTTTCAGAAAAGTTTACTTGAATTTTGCAATAAGTTTAAAACAACTCTGATTTTTTTAGTTTTTTAAAACACGCTATTGACCAGCTGTTTTAAATAGTCAAACAAAGGAAGAAACCAGCCGTTCCCCATGGAGCTCTGAGTGCAAAGTTTTCTAGGTCAAAATAAACAAGCATATGTATAGTGAGCCAAACTCATTTGTAATTTCATTATTATCGTATCAGATGCAACTTTGGCTTAGTAAGGCACCTGACTTCCTCCCCCCTTGCTTTTTTCCCCCCGGAAAAAGATATTACAATGCAAAAGCAAGCAGGGCTTGAGAAATGGAGAAACAGTGTCAAGGTTACATTTACTAAATTGAATTAATCTCTGGTGTAACTCCGCTAAAGGATGGGAAAGATGGGAAAGGTAAGGCACTAGCCTAGGACTTGTGAAACTCTGTTTCAGTTATTTGCTTTGCCATATGCTCTTTGGGTGACCCTGAGCAAGAACCACAGAATACTTATGCATCTAACTCCTATTTAGCCTACTTAGATGGTATCTCTCTGCCAAGTTCTTCATCAGTAAATTGGCATATAATGGTATACATGCCTGTGTAGTACGTTAAGGATTAAGTAACACTCAAATATAATGAGTAATGAGGGTAAAGGCGTACAAATAGCATAAGGAGATTTGATCTATGATTGAATTTTTCTTGCATGTTTATGTGAGTAACACAAAACTGAATGTATGATTCTATGTTAGAAATATTTGGCATTTACTGGGGATAACAGAATTCAAGAGTTGTGTCTAGAAAATCAGCTAAAATATAGATATTCTAAGGAACATCGGAAACTATATAGCTTTCTTCAAGAAAAATTGTAAATGTTGCTTTTTAGTTCTTGTTTCTGGACAGCATGAACATCTTTCTCTCTTTCTCTCTCTCTCTCTCTGAATTTTGGTGTACCTAGTTTAAAAACATTTAAAACCCCCCCCAACTTTATCATCTAAACCTGAAATAGCCATTACTTTGGTTATGGTGAGTGATAATGAAGGCCAAGCCATTGGATGAATTCCTGACAGGAGTGAAAAATACTGGCAGAACAGCAAATGGAAAGCTGATAAGTGGCTGCATTTCCCCTACGTATCCTTGTCTCAAGTATTAGGATTCACTTATTTGCTCAGGATTTAGAAACATAGAGTTGTTTTGCATTGTCTCAGTTCTGCTTTGGAAATGTTGTTCTCTTTGTATTTTTGCTGTAGTACCCTACCTGATTTCATTTTCTTTGATGTCCTGTTCACAGTCACTTGCACGAGTAATTATTGCCTTTCTTCTTTGAAAAGTGTTCTTTCTTCAACTTCTGTAGACCAGATTCTTGGCTTTTGTCAATTAGAATTAATGAAGTCACGCATACTGTAGCAGGGCACTAAGGTGCCTGCTACTGATAATGGTAATATGGGCTTAGCTGCCACTCAATAGGGCAGCACAGGTGTGAGTTGCTAAAGCAACTGATTGTGTCAGCTGACCACAAGGGGGCAGGGCCTGGCCTGTATAAACAGAGGATGCTGAGGCCAGAGGTCAGTTCCCTCTGGCAGCCTAAGGAGCAGGATCTCTGCGAGAGTGAGCAGGGCAATGTTGTGCGTTGGCATGCGGATACGGGGTGGAGAGGACCCTGATAGGGATATGAGAGAAGATTAGCCAGGTTGGCTGAGGATTTACGTAGTAGCCAGGGGCTTTGCGTTTCTGTTTTGGTTGGTGGGTGTGATTACGCCGGAGGACTGAGTGAGGCTGTAGGGGTGGAGAAGGCCTCATTAGGAGCTCCCCAGTAAGGTGGGGGTGTTCCTAGTGCCTCAGGAGGCGCTGCATTTTGGGGTGTCCCAACCCCGGCCCAGTGCGGGCAGCTTCAGGAAGAGCTCAGTGTTGTGCATAGGCAGAAGCCCCAGTGGGGCATAGGCCTGAGGAGGTGGGTCTGGGGGCCAGGTAAGGCCAAGGCCGCCTGGGCCCTTGCTCGCGCTTCTCGCGATTGGGGCCCCAGTGCGGGCGGGGAGCGCGAGACACGTGAGCAAGGGCCCCAGTGCGGGCGGGGAGCGCGAGAAGTGCGAGCAAGGGCCCCAGTTGGGGGCGAGAGCGCATAAGCGCAGGGAGATGGCCCCAGTGGGGCACGGTCTGTATGGGAGAAGCCCTAGAAGGGGGCAAGCTTATTGAGAGGCCCCAGGAGAGGGCAAGCATAGCGAGCAGGCCCCAGGAGAGGGTGATAGTAGGACTTACGGGTAGCCCCTAACACTAGAGTGCACCGGGGCAACTGGACATCAAGGCAGATAGAAAAGGCAGCCTTCCTGAAACATTTAAACATCAAAGACGTGGCAGGCGAGATTGGTGAGGGTGCGTTGACACTGGCTTGACACGGTAGCCAGGGGG
>NW_017728993.1:7190606-7207658 GCF_001723915.1 Gavialis gangeticus | reverse complement strand
GGGCGCTAGGGGAGGTCACGGCACCCCCAGAGGGTGCCCTGCCACACATACAATTTATATTGGCTGAAAATCTGGCCTTATCTTTTCATTTATTCTATGGCCAGAATACATCCAGGAACTTATCTCCATTTAAAATACTGTAACAAAGTACAAACTGTACAGTACATGGCTGGTGGCAGTGTTACAATACTTATTCATGACAACACCCAAGCAGTAATTACAGTTACAACCATTTGATCAAAATACCTACAAGTGGGCTAAGGAGAGATTCTAGCTGTCCCATGCTGGCTGTCTCCAGCAGATCAGTTTGCACTAGCAAAGAATACTTAAATCTTTCCTGCTTCTTTTTTTTTCTTTATTTCCCCAGATTTCTCATTACATCATATTCTTCTGAGTCCTAGAAACTGGTCAGAACTATCCCATACGTTGGTGATGCATTGGCAGGGCATGGGGGGAGGCACTAACCCCCCACTCCCAGGTTTAATGTTAATTGATTTTTATCATAGACCCAATACCTCTGGGCACTCCAGAGCCTGGTGCACAGCTCTGATGGTGCCGGGCCAATCTGGGTACACCAAAACCCCACTGCATACCACCAGAACCTTGAAATTGTGTCCCCCCCTAATATCAACAGTCACATATGAGCCCAAATGTCCACACAGACATATCATACTCAATACACAAACCATTCTTACATTCTTTGTTCGTTCTTGGTGGGTTTACCTAGACCTCCTGGAGCTAATCTCCTTGACACTTTGGCCTACCAATCTCCTTCCTATTACTTACCTACTTTTTCTCCTACATTAGCACATCTGTAGCTTATCGCACTTCATTATTATTACCATTTTGGTTATCTCTGTCTGTCTGCCTCTGTGTCTTTCAAATAATGGATTTCTGGAATTGTCATGCATGCACCCAATATAATAAAATATCCCAATATCTATTGTATAATTTCAGAATTCCTACAATATATCAGAGAACAGGGTAGCTATTTTGCTCAGCTGTTTTGCACACTATCTGGAATCTGTTGAATGCTGAAGTATCTTGGTAGACAAGGTTCTTTGGGTAAATCTGATATCTTTTATTAGACCAACTCAGATAGTTGGAAAACAGTATCTTGGTGAAGCTCAGCTTTCTCTGGTGAGTCAGGGAATACACTGGCATCTATGCCAACTGGTGAGCTTAGTAACTATAGTTCAGACAGATAAGGCTGCTATTTTCTGTTCAGTACCATTTTACTTACAGTTAGGTATTTTTGTTTTACTGGCTCCAGCCTGGCTTCATGAAACTTGTGCCATGTATGCCTCTGCCCTAACCTGCAGGTCAAATGCAGGACAGACCTGCAGGGCTCATGGCTCATTTGACTGAGACCCAGAAACAATGAATCCTTGATGCCCTGTGTAGTGTGGCACAGGATGGACAAGAGGACTATTTTGGGAGTTACTTCCCAGTGTTTATGGGGGTGGCCTGAAATACACAGATCAACCCCTCCAAGATTCATAGATACAGATCATAGGCATGGAACAACTCTTTATGATTGTCACAGGGCACTAGGGTGCCCTGCTCCTTTACAGATCTGAAGCTGCTAGGGGAAGAGCCCTAGCAGTGAGTTGAAAGCCCCAGCTGCTGGTTATTAGGGCAGCCAGAATGCGCTAGTGGCCCACACCTGCCAGCGGTCAGCTAACTGGAAAGGGCAGGACCTGGCTTGTATATAAACCCCAGGCCTGAAGTCAGGAGGGTAATTCCCTGCCAGCAGCCAAGGGGGAAGGAGCTCTCCCAGAGCAAGCGAAGAGGAGAAGCCTGACTGAAGGAGCAGCTTCTGATAGTTGAGGGATGGAGTATTCCCTGGTATGGTTTGAATGATGTTGTAGCTGGATGGCTTGAATTTATGTTGCAGCCTAAGGGCTTGTGTTTTGTTTACTGCTGCATAAGACTGGTGGTTTGGGTGAGGCTATTAGGGGATGTAGGAGGCCTCATCAGGGAACCCCAGTGCCAGGGAGTGTGGAGCATTTGGAGGTGCACAGACCCCAGTGCCAGGGAGCGTGCAGCATTTGGGTGGCAGAAAGCCCAAGTGCCAGTGAGGCACAGAGAGAGATGAACCTGAGCGCCAGAGAATGCGCAGGATTTGGGCGGCAGAGAGCCCGAGCGCCGGTGAGGTGCAGAGCAAGATGGGGCAGCAGAGAGCCCAGGGACGACAAGGGGGCCAAATTGCAAGAAGGCCCAGACCAAAACAATGTTAATACCATCTGCAAGGCTTGGGGCATGGTAAAGAGGTGGTTGGAGCCATGCATAGCCTACAAGGCTAGGGCACTCCAAAACACCCATTGTGACATTCATCTTGGAGCGGGACTCACCGGGGGTCCGGGGACCCACGGGGTCCTGAGAATCAATCTTGACCGTATCCAAGAGGACTTAGAGGCAGCCTACCTATCATTCATACCATCAAAGACTTGGTGGGTGAGAATCGAGGGTGTCCTTTGGGCCAACTTGGCATGGTAAGGGGCCTTGAGAGATCACCACCATCCTGCAGGACCCCACCCCATGACAATGATGACCTCTTTAGTAAAGCTAAGAAGAATCTTATAATCATGGGACACTCAGGCTCTTGCCAGACATGCAGGCAAGGGTGTGATGGGATCTGATGTACAAGCCATTCAATCACATTTCATGTCATGTCACACATGCATATCAAGAGGTGCGATTACAGGATCGAGCATCAGGTACCATCCTGCCTTATTACCGCTACCCCTGCACTGGCAAGTAGCAAGTTCCTGTGGCTGGGAGTCCCATCAGCTGCCGAGGCTCCAGCCACAGGGGCACACCATGTGCTTCCATGTCAGGGAGCCCTGTTGGCTGATCTGGGCTCCCAGCTGCATGGGTACATCTGGCCACATTCAGTTAATGGCATGATAAGAACCAGCTACAAATTTATTACAGAATTTTTGTGTAATAACTTTGTGGCATATTCCTTGTTTTATGACACCGTTAGTAGTTTTAACACGTGGCCAGCTCACAGCTTAAGATGTGATTAACCAGTTAATGTGTGGCAGGAGCCTTACACTGGCATGTAAGGCGATAGTGTCCCCAAAGAGGGGACAAAATTTTGGTAGCCTCTCCACCATGGGGCTGGAACATAACACACATGATCAATTCTGTTGTCCATCTTGAGGGTGTACGTGACTTTAAAAACATCAGGTCAGCTGGATTTTCTTGTTGTTTTTGTTTGTTTGGG
Source organism: Gavialis gangeticus (assembly GCF_001723915.1). Lineage (NCBI taxonomy): Eukaryota > Metazoa > Chordata > Crocodylia > Gavialidae > Gavialis > Gavialis gangeticus. Next base: position 7,204,426 of record NW_017728993.1, on the reverse strand, counting down.
TTTTTTTTCCCCCCCTCAATTCAGTCTCAGCCTAACTTAATGTGCTAATATTTCTATTAACTTTTAGCATTACGTTATTACTTTAGAGTATTTGAGAACTCCAATTAATGCTCTGAAATGGCAGGGAATGTTTGTTCCCTACAGCTCTCAAGATAATGGCCATTAAAACTAGGCTGGAATTGAAGTGAGTTCTGTGTTGAAAAGCAGGACAGCGATCCAAAGGAAATATATTTAAAGATCATTATCTTGCTAAACATCAAGACTAAATGTTTTCTTGATGCATCCTCTGGCATCTCTAAACTAATGACAGTGGATGCCAGGAAGGGTAGGATGGGGGATGGATCACTCTAGATCAGGGGTGGGCAAAGTCCAGCCTGTGGGCCAGATTGGGCCAACGACTGACTCCATTTCCCAGTAGCCAGTTTCCATGAACACTTTGGGAGCAGTGGTGTCTTTTTATGGTGTAGGACCAGGTCTCCACAGACACTGGCTCAAGCAGCACTGGCAGGGCACAGGGCTGGGCAGGGAGCTGCTCTGGGGCCAGCGCTGGGGCCAGGATCTTGCAGCAGTGACAATGTGCGGCAGAGCTGTGATCCACTGTCCCCATGCCTTGGGGAGGGGCATGCAGGCAGTGGATCACAACTCTGCCTGGGCTCTGGCCCATACCGTTACCACCATGAAATCCTGGCCTCAGCGTGGCCCTGGAGCAGCTCTCCACCCAGCTGCGAGTCCTGCCAGTGTTGCTTGGGCTGGGTTTCGTTACCCTGGTCCCATGCTGTCACAGCCTTGCCACTTCTGGGGTCTTGCGTTGCTCTAGCCAGTTTCCGTAAAGCAGGGACTGCTGGGGAATGGGTTCCAGCCAGCAGCTGGATCCACTGTTTTGCCCACCACTGCTCTACATGTACTTCATTCATGTATGAGTTTGTTCTTCACAAGTGAAGATGACCACATCCAGTGGGACTGGGGTGGGAGAAGTAGGGAAGAGAGAAAGGAAGTGGGAAAGGAAAAAGGGAGGGAGAAAGGAGCAGGGTGGTGGCTAGGTAGCATGGGTACGTAGATGATTTATAAGCCCAATCTTTGCCCTGTCACACTGCTGCAGCAGATTGTGCGAGGGCTGGACACCAGAGCGCCTTGTTTTCCTGGCTATGCAATTCCTCACTGCCTCTGCTGTGCACTGCTGCTCAAAGGCCAGTGCTCCGCTCTGAACCGATTACCTCCAGGATGGACAGTCACAAGCAATTTGCTCCAACTTCGGGTTGATGCTGAAACTCTTTAGGGACACCCTAAGGGTGTGCCGTGAAAGCGTACTCCATTTGACAGTTTGCTGTAGAAGACTTTTTGGCAGGTGTGTTGGGCATTCTTGAAAGATGCCCAGCCCATCTTAGCTGTGCCAGTTTCAATAATGTGTGGATACTGGGGAGAGCTGATCTTCTGAGTCCAGAATCTTGTCCTGCCACTTGATCTTTAGTATCTTTTGCAGGCAGCACAGGTGGAATTGATTTAGTTTCTTGGTATGATGCTGGTAGACGGTCCAGGTTTCACAGGCATAAAGGAGGGTCGGGAGAATGATGGCTTTGTAAACCTTCAGTTTTGTCGACATTCTGACGCCTCTGCAGTCCCAGACTGACTTACGGAGTCTACCAAAGCCCATGCTCGCTTTTGCTAGCCTCATGTTGACTTCGTCATTGATGTGGACAGCACGATAGCGTGTGCTGCCTAGATAGGCAAACTTGTTGACCATTCTCAGTTGTTGGCCTTTAACTGAGATACGTGGTTCCTGGAGTATTGTGCCAGGTGCAGGTTGAAACGTCACTTCTGTCTTCATGTTGATAGTGAGTCTGAAGTTGTCGCAAGCTGACAAGGATAGGTCCATGGACTGTTGCCTGTGAGCCTGTGCATAACTGGCCCATTCGTGTACTGTCCCTCTAAAGCAGTAGTTTTCAACTGGGGTGCCTGAGACCCTTCCACGGGTGCCACAATGTGGGTGCCACTGCAGTGAGCAGGAGTCTTTTAGAGGGAGATCAGGAAGCAGCTGGAGCCTGCATCCTTTCTGCAGCCCTTCCCAGTCCCAACACCATATGCTCCTTCTGGAAACAGAAGCATACTGGGCAGGTGGCTGTCCCACACCCCTCTGTTTCTGGGAGCAGCATGTGGGTTGGACCAGGAGAGGCTGTGACAAGAATGCATGCTCAAGCTGCAGCCCTTTGCACTGCCTGTCCAGATGGGAAAGGCAGGGCTGAAGTAGCCATTTGCAATGCCTGGCTAGAGGAGCTGAGAGCAGAGACACCCTGGGCAGATGAGACATCCCTTCCCTTCAACCCCAGGGACATGGGAATTTTGCCCAGTGTGCAAAACTCATTAGTTATACCTCTGCTCCTGCCTGCTCTAGACTTAGCAGAAAACCTTAATACAGGCAGAAGCATGCAGCAGCAGCACCTAGGCTGAGACGGCTAGGGAGGTAAGTGGAGACAATATAATATTTCTCAATCAGGCGTGCTGCCAAATTAACAAAAGCTGGCTCCAATTACAGGACGCTTCAATTAACCACTGCTCCAATTAGGTTTAATTTTCTTATTTCTTTTTTTTTTTTAATTTCCCCTGAAGTGTAGCACCTTACTTTTGTCAGCATTAAACTTCATCCTGTTGGCTCTAGCCCAGTTTTCCAATTTATCAAGAACCTTCAGAGTTCAGTGAGTTTTGCAATCCTTCAGTTTCGTGCCATCTGCAAATTTGCTCAGAATAGAGAAGACATCCAAATAATTAATAAATTATTCTACATCCTATTCTAACATCCAAATAATTAATAAACACATTGAACAGCACCAGACCCAGGGAAGACTCCTGTGGGAGTCCACTTGTAACCTCCTGCCTATTCATCATGGACCCATTTACAATTACCCCTTTCCTGAGGCTATTGAGCAAGCTATCTTTCTACCTGGTGGTAGTTTTGTCTAGTCCACCTTTCTCCAATTTGTTTCAGAAGGCCATGAGGACTTTGTCAAAAGTGTTACTGAAGTCCAAGCACACTGCATCCACTGCATTCCTTATAGTAAGCAATCATCAATCCTCTGGATCATGGTGCACACATAAGAGGTCTAGCCAGATGCCTGATGAATTCATCTGTGGCTTACCAGCCCAATTTGAAAGAGACACAGCTTGTTACAAGTTTCACGGATCTGTATGTTGTCTGAGTTGGAGTCCAAGTTTACAGCACGCTGCTTTCTTAGTCCTGTCTTGCCAAATTCAAAGCAGGTAGTTTTCAGTTTACTGACATTACCACTGCTGATTAATTACTTGAAAAATTAATTTGCTTCGTCTAACTGTACAGTAACATTGTTGTACATTGTCACTATGTTCTATCCTACTGCAGGCTGGAAGTGGAGAATTAAATTCATATTCAGGGAAAGACTTCTTTCACTTCCTTCCACCAACAGCCCAAAAAGATGAGCTAGGCACATTCTAGAATCTCATTGAATAGCACTGGCCACTCACTCCACATATTTAATAAGATCACCTTCTTACAATGATATCTGCTACATCATTTATTGCTAACGAGATTCCTTGAAGTGGTGGTATGGCTGTAATGGTAAAATGACCTCCACTTCTACTAGTTTAAGGTACAAATTCCACAAGACTCTGAAGCATTCTCTGTTCCTGTAGGAGCTCATCTCGAGCTCAGCAAAATCGATCACTAATGTCCTCAGTGTTGCACAGATTTGGATACCAGGGTTCTTATACTGAAAGTCCTACATATACCTCCTTAACTTTACACCTAGAAATAGTCCCAGTGAAATCCAATGAGACCATTTACTTGGAAGTTAAGCATGCGTATTCCCAGGATGAGAATCTAAATTCGGTAATAAGATTAGAGAATTATTTGGGAATGAAAATGCTGTATATCTGTAAAATCATTCCTTGTTCTATGTCATCATAACAAAGGGGAGCCAACATAAGTGCACCTACAGGTGTAATTGACCTCTACCTTGGTATAGAATTTGAGGAGTAAAAATAAACTTGATAGAGTTCTTCACTTTAGTAAATGTAGGCAAAAGTCCAAGACAAATGGATTTGTTCCTGGACCTCTTGATGAGTTTACAAGAAGGTCAAGACTAGGAAAATACACAAATTCCAATTGATACAAGATGCAGCACATTTATTTGAATCCAAGATGAGGTTTTCCTCCCCCAGTCAGGATGTGGGGGGATAAAAGTCTCCTCTTGCATTCAAGTACTGGTCTAGGGCAGGGGACAGCTCAGCTCTGGCTTTGGCCCCTGGCTCAGAGCTGAAGCTGGTGATGAGCTGCTGCCTGCCCTGGGCCAGGAAGGCTCATTTGGGGGTGAGGGGGGTTTGCAGCTGGGGAGCTTGGGGGAGACAACAGTGTGTGTGTGGTGGGGGGAGGGGAACAGAGGAGACCCACGTACGTGGCTTAGGGAGAGCACAGGGGAAAGCTCATTACCTGCCCCACCCCAGCTGCCCACTCCCTCCCTTACCTTCTGCTTCAGCTTGGGTGTCACCAGCCCCTACCTGGCCTTGCCAGGAGCTGCTGCTGCTGCTTCTCCCTGACCAGGAGAGGATGGGGCCAGGCCAAGCTGCTGCTGCCTCTGACTGCCCAAGAGCTAGAGCAGAACTGTAGCAGAAGGAAAGGGGGCAGAAGTAGGGTTGGGAAGGGAGGCAGGCAGGAGTACAGGCAGCAGGGGTCAGGCACAGGCATGGCAAGGAGTGGGGGGATAGGCAGCAGTGGATGGGGGGTAGAATTTAGGACAACCTTCCACTCATTCAATTCTATACATGGAAACTTATAATTTTCCAGATATAGAAGCTAATTATAGGGGGCATCTTAAATTCAAAGTAATCTTGGATTCTGGTAAATATGGTATTATATGTGGCTTAAAATAGGGCTGATGATTTTCAGCTCACAGTCCAAATTCCCCAGGAAAACCATCACTCTTAACATTTCATAGTATCATTTTCCTCTCTCAGAATTTATAAAAGATGAAAACCAACTTTAGAGCACTTCGGGAGATATTAGACAAAGCAATTGAGACATGGATAGGGGGAAAGTCTACCATATTTTGTACTCTTCTTGTAAGACATGGCAATTCATCCCACTTAATTTGTCTGGATAAAGGAGTCATGAAGGAGTGAGAAGTTCAGAAAGCACCTTATGCTAAGAAAGAAATTAAGAAGCTAATATACTCCTCTAATCTCTGTATTGTGGAATATCCACCGTGGATTCAATTAAAATGAGTTTCCTTCTTACTGATGTTGTAAATGGAGCAGAACAGCAAGTTTAATTTGTATCAATTAGGATAAAAACGGATTTTATTATCAATAGGCCTGTGAAAAATTTTCACTTCTAAATACAGCCGCCTGGAATATTGTGCTTCATAACAAATCAAAATTTATGGTGTAAATTCTGCCAGCAAAACGCGTGTCTGTTTTGTATTAACAAGGCATTGTCTAAATAAAGGAAAATCTGAAGTCCTGGGGGTAAAGCCAGGCACCTGTGTGATCAAATAAGTAACATGGAGTCTCTTTCTATTTTGCTTACCAAATGTGTCCAACCTTGGTCAGAAATACAAGTTCCCTTCCACAGTGAGTCTACGAAGCCAGTAAGTTCCCTTCACCCACTAAGGACCACTTCCTTTGAGCCATGTGCAGAAATTAACCCTAAATGGCACACACATATGTTCTATCAATATGTATTTAACACAATTGTCACCAATCTCACTCACCAAGTAGCAACACTAAGATCAGATCTTCAAATGGTGGAAAACACAGAAACCCCCTTATCTTAACCAGAGTTATGGAGATTTTTTGCCTGCTGATGTCGTGGGCTATTTATTTATTGCTCTCAGCTATTTATTACACTCAACCCCTCCCCTTTGCATCGTATCTGAAGCAAATATATGCTTTGGGATTCAGGCTGCATTCTTTTCTCTGTGTTGTAAAGTGCCAATCACACTTGATGGTGCTGTAAAATAAAAACAGTAGCAAGGAAAGTTATTGCCATCTAGCAGCTGTCTCATAGACTCAAATCAGTTCCTATTGAGCAGAATATAATAAAACAGGGGTGGTTAATTGACCTTTATACAGGCAAAGGCTAAGCACACAGTAAACTGCTTATTTTTTCTGTCATCACAACATTGTTGCTTGCTCGGTCCCACAGGTAACAGGAGGGATTGGAAGACAAAAATCTGCTACTGCTGTCAGGCATAGTACCGTGCAGAATTAGGCAATGATGATGCTTATAATGGTGTTGGTGACTGCTGGCCCCACCAGCAGTGACAGCAGAAAATGGGTTTTGTTTTGTTTTTTAATTTAAAAAACTTAGTGTGAACAACCAAGGATGAGCTCCTGTTAGACATGGCTCTCTCCAGATGAGGACTGAGGCATATGCATTGGCTGAGCTGGTGAAGATAGAGCTGTCCCCATGAACTCCATCCCTTTTCTGTGGTCAAACTGCATTTTTGAGGTCGTCTTGCTGTTCTAGAACTGTCCTCGAGCTCTACGTTCGCTGTAAATACAGAGCCTGAGCAAACCGCTTCCTATTTCTGAATGCTGTCAGATACGCAAGGTAAGCTGTCTTGATCATTGACTTTGTGCTGACTTTTATTTTTAAGCAGGAGGAATCAGAAGCTTGTGTAAATGTTTAAACACACATACCTTTTGAATTATTCAGGCTATTCTGCCTGCGTCTACAGTTAATTAAAACAAGAGGCGGTCAATACTGAGCTTTCCTGGTAGGGAGAAAGTGGGGCATAGGGAGGGAGAGAGTTGAAAACTACAGTACCTGACCTTTTTTGTCCTTGTAGGCATGCTGCAAGCCTGATGCATTGTAATTGATGTACTCCCTGGGCACTACTGACAAGCATCTACAGAACAAGCCTGCCTTAATGTAAGAAGACTGTTGAGTGCACAGCGCTAGGAACTGATATGTTCCAAGCTAATCTTCCTCGGGAGGATATGTTTTGCCGGGAGTAAACAAAAACAAGAATTATTTCTCTGCTAAGTAGCTAAGCAAATCAACAGGCTCGCCAGCTGCATAATAAATGAAGAATTCCCAAATCTTTGATCACTAGCAATCTTATGATGCCATCCAGATGAGCCTGGGAGCCATCTCCCACACAAATAGGAGTGCTGGGCTTCTAGGCCCAGCCTTGAGTTGCAACTCCAGTCTAACACTGCGTTAATGAATGTCCCCATTTCTTAAAGTAGGAATAAAACATGTTTATCAAGAGACCTGGATTTCAGCCCTAAATTGTTCACAGTTCATTATGGGTCCTTCATCAAGCTACTTAGTGCAGTTGTTGGCACTGTAAGGTTTGTGAGCCAAACCTGGCCCATAGACCCATTTTTCTGGCCTCTGGGTCCTAGGCATCAGCACTTTTTGGAAGGGGTGCAGTGACGGCTGCTCTAGGTCTGACCTGCAGCTACGCAGGTTGGGTTAGAAGTAGCCTATTCTGTGGGATCACACCTGTTCTCCATCTCACACCACTGACATTGGTCCCTGTGCCAGGATTAACACACAGACTCATCATCTTCTGGAGGGTGTACTTCTTTGCTGTCAGTTATGAGAAAAGACCTTTAGCTTTAAATCAAAAATCTCAGTAGCGTTTGTAATATGCAGATTTAAACAGGTTTGGGCTTTGACTCCAACAATCAAAACATGATTCAGAGGTTAAAAATGAGTCTTTGGACAAAATCCCAAGGAATACATGTGCACACCTGATGGAGAAAACCAAGGGATTCAGGCTCAGTAGATGGGCATGGGTTCAGGGTAGAAATCCTCCCAGATTCCACTGGAGGCTGTGGAAAGCCCCCGGAAGGTACTTTGGCCCAGTTCTGAAGTATGCCCTGGAGTCCCAGTGTATCTTCCCCACACATGAAGGAGGCTCAAGGAAGGTACCTCGTGGTCTACTGACTACGCCCTCTCGTAGGGTCCAGTGCACCTTAGCAGCGTCTTCTCTCTTTTCCATATGTTCTTATACACTAGAATTGAACCTCTGCTAACTCCACAGGGTCCCCTAGCCAGCTTTATGCATCTTAAAAATATTAAATGAAAACCTTGGACCCTGGAAGTCAGTGGAATTAAAGAAAACCAGGATTTGAGGCAAAGCCCTCTTGAATGAATCAATGGGAGTCTTTCCATTGGTTTCAGCGGTGTTTGCATTATTCCTTGTATCACAAATTCCTCTTCTGTAATATAATGAAAGGCATAGTTTTGTTAAGCTGTAAGTGAATGGTGGGGATATAATGTTATAAGAAGATCCAACTGGCACTTTCCTCTTCTGATTAATTTTTATGGGGAGAATTGCTACAAAGTACAAGTTTGAATTTTTATTTCAATTGGCCTTACATAAAACTCTGATGTTATACTTTGTAAAAAAAGCTTTATTCCTATGGTAAACTTTTGTTCCCAATAGGACCTCAGTGCAAACCTATTGTTTTCCCCTTTGGGTCCACGTAACTAGCCAGAATACAGGTCTTGTAAACAGTTCCCATAGCGGGAGCTATTATTGATGGAGTCAGGTATCTTTGTTCTGTTTATATACAAGAATGTATATGCTCCTGCTTTCTTTAGCACAGGAAGAATTGAACCAACAGGGTGTGTTTCCCTGCTCAGCTACACCCTGAACCAAAAGCGCTCTCTTTAGACTTCTCTGACGGCCACCCACCAGCTTGGTTCAGGTTTTGTTAAAGTTTCTTTTTCAGTGTATCCGTCTCTATTTGAGCTGCTGCTTCTCCACCCATGTATGTGTCCTTTCCAAACAATTGTGAGATGAAGCTCAAAGTTTAGGAATTCCTCTGTAACCTTGTATATGTCTTTGTTTTGGGGAGAAATGAGCATACCTGTCTCTTACAGATATCCTAAATGAAGAGCAATGGTTAAACCGGTTTAGCATGGTTTGATACTCTGTAATGGTATGCTTTGAGTCCAGGGAGACTCTGGGAGGCTCCTGCTACCAGTTTGCATATTTAGCTTGTGTTTATCCCTGGTTGTTTTTGATGGATTGTGTTCCTGGATGAGGAGCTGCCTTATCTATTACTATTGGATTACAGCACTAACAGTGTCTGTGACTATGAAGGGTATCCAAGAACTCTTTTGCGCAGAACATAAGAAAAACAATCTGTACTAAATGGGCCATTCTCTGACCCAAAGCACTTGAGGCTATTCTCCCCATTAATGTCCATGCATAATTCCCATTAACATTAATGCATAATGTTTGCATTGAATAGAAAAATGACCCCCTAGACATAAAAAAGAAAAGAGAAGGTAATTATGGCCTTCTATAGGGAATGATAAGCATGAGGATTGCATACCAAACAAATCATTCTGCTTTAATAGTAAGAAATAAGAAATAGTTCAAGTAGAGTTGAGTAGTATGTCATTTGTAATGAATAATTAACTTTAAGTTTCTTTCCCCATTCATTAAGTGATTGCAAGAAGACTATGAAATTATCCAACTGGTTAGTTTGAAATGATTTGTGAATGACTTCTCAAAACTGTTTCCTACTTCAATAACCTGCAGATAGTTATTTGTGAATATTTTCTGTTCAGGCTTGAAAACTGGCAATAGTAACCCCTGTTACCAGCTATTAGATTACTAGTATTAGATTTTGGAAACTTATTTTTTGTTACCTAATTGTTCCAGTAAATCTTAACTGTGGAATTTGTTGAAATGTAGACACAGATAGCTCCATGATACTGTTTAAGCTAAAGCATATGAATTTAATTAACTATTTCCCTCGGTTCAGTCAACTCTGGTTCCATATAATGCACACATGCTATAGGGACTGTCACACAGTGCTGGTACAGATCCCCAGGCTGAACCCTCACTGGGCTACTGTGCCTGAGACTTGCACATTAGACCTGAGTACTCCTAGGTTTCCCTTGGTCCTCACAGTCTATTGCAGTATCTCTCTTCCCTTTTGCCACTGGCATACTACATGGACATAGGCTGGCTGCATTATCGCTTCACAGAAATAAGGCTGAGTTGTTTGAGGCTCCAGAGCCAGTGCTGGCATCACAAGCTTAAGCGTACTTTTCCCCAGAGCTCTAAGTTGGTGGGCACTTTACGTTACAGTTTGCCTCTCCAAAGATATGTAATAGGATAAGTAGAGACATAAATACTTTGCAAAGGCTCCCTATTTCATCCCGTTTCCCAAATCTCTATTTTAAATACCGCTAAAGGTGTGTTGATCCAGAAAAAATAGTAATCAACATCTGCCTACATTTCTCTGTTTCCTCACCAGCCTGGAGCGTACTTTGGACTTATCCTTCAGTTCTCTAATTAATCTAGGATTCCTTCTTCTACTCAGCACTTCTCTGAATCCAGCACTCTCTCTCTCTCCCCCTCCCATTTTCTTGAATCTTGGTTCCTCTTCATTTGGTCCCACAGTTGAAAAGGGCCCTCTTATCCCTAGTCTAGGAAATCTGTGACACTGTCCTGAGAGCAAATGATGGATTGCAAATACACAGAGGTATTTTGGAAACAGAAAGTTCATAACATCAGCCAGAAGACAGATACCTCTAGTTTCATGGGGAAGGGGTTAATAGAGTATATCCTCCTGTAATAAGTCTTTTCTAGCCCTAGCTTCTATGATTTTATGAAATATTTTCAATACCAATCAAATGGCTCAGTTCTCTGAGGCAACTGTATGGCTTTATTGAACAAACAGACACTTTTTGAAGCCAGCATACTGAAAAGATGCATTAACATCACAAAGGAAACCTACCCTGAAGTGGCTAAATTATTAACACTACAAATGATATAAATAGCCTTTACCAAAGGAAGCTCGTTGTCCGTTAGATATTTCACTCCGGTTTGCCTCTGTATGACAACCTCTACAAGGCCACATTTGGGAACAGTTAGGCATTCTAGTTTAATGCCATCTAGAAATAAAATTGTTTCCTATGTTGTTATATATTAGAATAATGCAGCTAAGCTATTTTAAATACAAAACTGTTCCCTTAAAGTGGGTCTGAATTAAAATTCAGGGTGAGAACTACATAGCAACCACACAATTAAAAAGACATGAAGTTTAAAATGATTACTGTGTCTATATTGAGCTTTTGTTACATTTTAAATATACTGGGACTGTGAAGTCCCACTTTTTCCAGTGTGGGTGGGGTGATTTTTCTAATTTTCAACTGCACCAAAATGAGGAATGAATACACTTGGGCAGGGGTGGGCAATTAGTTTGGCTGGAAGGCCACTTGGGGAGTTTTGGTCAGCTGTAGTGGCTGAGTCGGCACTCCCCTCCCCATCCCACTCCCTCACACACATGTGGGCTGCCCCCCAAGCCAGGGCTGGGCAGGGCTGAGGCACCCACCATAGTCAGCACTCCCTCGAAGTTGAGGATGATGTCCGTCAGGCTTGATGGGTCCTCAGATCACTGAGAAACCAGATTCTGAATGCACACATTCTTTAGCAATAGGGGTATGTTGTTGCATGGGGGAGTGGGATTCGCAGCCCTGGGTTGGTCTCCTTCTCTTTCTGCTGCCGCCATTCCACCTAGGTATCGAGTTGTTGGCCCTCAAAGTGGCGCACACCTTGGTGGACCAGGTGGTGCTATGCCGAATGGTCAGGAGCTTGTTTCTCCCAGCTGTTGGTGTCGATGCCTCTGTGCTTGAGGGTGACCTTGGGCATGTTTTTGTACTGTTTCCTTTGGCTGCCCTTTGAGCATTGGCCAATGGATTGCTGGGAGAAAAGAATCTGGTGAGGGAGGCGGTTCTTGGACATCTGGACACAGCGGCCCATCCGTCGGAGTTCATTTCTCAAGAGCAAGTCTTCAATGCTTATGGATGTAGCTTCATGGAAGACACTCACGCTGGTCCGGCGGTCCTCCCATTTGATCCCCAGGATTTAACGCAAGCATCACTGGTAAAAGCTCTCGAGGGTCTTAATGTGGCATTGGTAGATGGTCCAGGTTTCACTGCAGTAGAGGAGGCTGGTCAGCATGACAGCCTTATAAACCAGGACCTTCATTGACTTCCAAAGGTCTGCATTTTTGAAGACACGTTGTTGCAGCTTGAAGAAGGTGGCACTGGTGCAGTTGACCCAGTGCTGGACTTCTTCATCAAAGGTAGCCCATTGAGAGAGGTGGCTGCCAAGATATGGAAAGTGCTTCATGTATTTCAAAGCTTCCCCGTCTATCTAGATAGCACAAGGGATGTTAACCTGGCCTGGGGAGGGTTGATGGAGAATCTTCATCTTGGTGACATTCAGGGACAGGCCAAGTCTCTTATACAAAGTATTGAAGATATCTAGGGTCAATTGTACATCCTGTGTAGAGTGAGCCATCACACAGCAATTGTCTGCAAACTGAAGATCGTGGTGAGGACTGACCATGGGCCAGATAAAATTCCTTGGTAGGCTAGATGTGGCTCGCAGGCAGTATTTTGCTCACCCCTGCCCTTAGAACTGATTCCATATGCTGTAGAATGGTGTGTTAGGCAGTCTTGAGAGAGATTTTTAGGAGAATGCAAAAATATTTTAAGTTTCAAAGTTCAATGGTAACAATAAATGCACTGACTGATATATCAGAATAAGCTAGGCAAATCAGATTGGAAAGGAGGTGCTTCATACAAAAGTGTAGTATATGGAAGAGAAAATATATTAGGACATAAGTTTGCAATCTGGGCCTGAACAAGTGCCCTTGGGCCACAGTCTCTGTTCTTCCCATACTTAATACTCTTCTGCCTTTTACCAGTATGTTGGGGAGAAGGCTGCTGATTGCTTCAGTATAGAAAAAAGCCTAGAACCACTGGAGTAGACTAAAATGGAGAATGGTGCTGCAATTGTAGCTTTTTTACAAAAGAATTGCCTTAATTTTGGATCAGAAAACTTAAACTCTTAGCCCTTCATTACCAGTAAATTGAAGGTGCATAACGGCTTGAATCTATATGGAAAATAAAGCAATGCATCACCATATGTGTGTTGTTTTCTTTTGATTTATGCTTTAATGCAGCATATAGAGGAAGGAAGTGCCTCACTGCCAAAATACTTGATAGTTGTATTGTCTGTGCCTGGCAATATAAAGCAGCATAGATGTTAAAATGTTTTGGGATCAATATTTAAGGTATTGTGGGTAAGGAGAAAACCTAAAGTAAATATTTTTGAGTTAGAAGGAAAAAATCCCTCTGCTACTTCTGTCAGAGTTTGCAGTCTTTTCAAGCTTAGACAGCACTTCTCTGTTCCTGCCCCATGTGAGTAATTGCCTTGGCTCTAATTGTCTAACTGTCTTAACAGAAAATAAGAACTACAATCTGCAGCAAAGAGTTACAGTGGGCGTGTCAACACTTGCAAGTAATGCGCCAGAATTTTCTGCACAAAAGCACTCCTCGGTGCATGTCCACATGTGCACTCCTGTCAGAAGCAAATTGAACATGGTGCATTAGACTAATACACTGTGTAGTAATTGCTGCATGCATGTAGATGTGATGCTTTACTGTGCATTAGATTAGTCACAGTGAAGTCTCATGTAGACACATCCAGTGTAGTTTAAATGTACAGATTTGCTATATCTATACCAGTCAGTAGCAGAATGTTATGAATCGGTGGGGACCAGCTGCAGTAACATAGATCTGATTAAATCATCAGGTGGGTTGTAATAAAATGGATGTTTGAGGTGTGTTAAGAAAGTCCTCAGCTGAGGCCTGAGCTGAAGGTCACTGAAGTTATTGGGGCTTTGTCCTGTTTGATCAGTCCAATAATGAAAAATGAAGCTGCGCCTGCCTGAATTTAGTGTACTTTCTGTGGGAAGGATAAAGTAATGGGGGCTCTTTTTCAGCTTTGTGCACAAATATAAACCCT
>NW_017728993.1:7181452-7189727 GCF_001723915.1 Gavialis gangeticus | reverse complement strand
GCTGCACTCAGGGTGGGTGGCAGTGGCACTGGGAGAGGGTTTGGGGAGGCTACAGCAAATTTTGGGGTGACTGCAGCCCCACCCATAGCCCCTGCTCCCAGCGCCGCTGCCACCTGCACAAGTGCAGCCCAGCCTAGCCCAGCTACCTGCCGGGAAGAGCCCAGCCCGTTGCCCCAGGATTCCTTTTACCAAAGACCCCCAAGGATTGACACGGCCCCTCATCTGATTTGGTATCAAGTGAACTTTATAGTAACCCCCAGGCTTATTACAAGATAATTATCCTTGCAATACGACCTGGCAAGCGGTTCCTTAGATGTTACAACAGTGACCTTCGGTGGTACAGGCCTCAGATCCTCTTCTGGGTGTGTGGGATGTTAGTTTCTGCATTCCTCGTTGTTCAAACCAGAATTCCAAGGCTGCTCCCGTCTCCCCAGGGTGGCAACACAGAACACGCGCTGTCTTTTTGTTTGTCCATACTTTTGTAACTTTCTCATCTCAAACTCTTCAATTCTCAAGTTTCTTACCTCATCTTTTTAGATAAGGTACTCCAATCCTATTCTGGTTTTGGTTTATTTCCTTCTAGGGAAACTACTGTACCTGGTTAGCCCACCATACCAATCACAGCACTCACTTTTCCCGGTGCCTTATAAGGCACTCTGTACAATTTAATTGCCTAGTTCTGGGAACGCATAAAGTTATGCTAAGAGCCTAAGCATAACTCAGTTTGCCTGCAGCAGCAGCCCGCCCTCGCCTCGCACAGATCTGGGACATGCCCTCCCGGGGTGCGTGCAGCATTGGGAGCCGCCCCACCTCCCCAGTTCCCCCTGGATAAGCTGTGGCTCTGTCCTACACCCTGCCTTGGCTGGGCAGTCCCTGCCCCTGCCCCACTCCCTCCCTCACTGCAAGGGCCCCCCGCACCCCTTCCTTCCCCCACAATAGACTGCACTCCTGGTTGCTCATTTGCTCTGTGCACCTCCTATGACCTTTTTAAGTACCCCATGGGGTACATGTATCCCCAGCTGACAACAACTGCCTTAGAGAATGGACATATGAATATCATACCACAGGATAAAAGAAGGGCTTTTCTGACCATCAGTAGTAACTGCTGATCTGCACACTCTTATCCCACATTAAATGTAAACTAATCCATGATAACATACCACTGTTTCACTAAGAGCATATAAACTACTGTGGTTTAGTTTTCTCATACTAAAGGATAAGAATAGCTACTGTGGAGCAGCTGACATGTAGCAAAGGTCTGCCCCCTTTATCACATAGAAAGCTGTTCACATATCTGTCATTTTGAATGTGTGTCTAGGCTCCTGTCTTTGTCCAGGCTTATGGGCCCTGTAGTATGATCTTCCTCTGACTGAGGAAATTAGGTGTGTTCTCCACCAGGGTTCAAATTATACTTTGACTCTTGGGTGGGGGAGGGTCTACAAAAATAATTGGGCTGCCCACCACGATGCCCTAATAAAATTGG
Organism: Gavialis gangeticus; assembly: GCF_001723915.1. Taxonomy (NCBI): domain Eukaryota; kingdom Metazoa; phylum Chordata; order Crocodylia; family Gavialidae; genus Gavialis; species Gavialis gangeticus. Next base: position 7,188,244 of record NW_017728993.1, on the reverse strand, counting down.
AGGCCCCCCTAGGTTATGACTTCCAAATCTTACAGGGGGGTTCTTGACTCTTATGGGTGGGTTCAGCCCCCCTGAGCTCCCCTGTGATTCAAACCCTGTCTTCCACAAACACCTGTCAGTGCTGAAAATGGTAGCTAAAGAGAAATTAAATGTGAAGTAAGTTGCTTCTATCACATCAATTCTGTGCTAGCTGAGCGGGGTAGCAAAAGATGAAAACTACACAGGGTGACCAGATACACAGCACAGCTCTTCTCTCACAATGCTTTGTTCTCTATTAACAAAAAAATCAAGTTCCTGCTACATGGGTATGCATACAGGAGGAAAGAATTGGTAGTCAGCTGTGATGATTTGAGGCTGTCATTAACTGACAATGTGAATTTCTTTGGCACAGGGACAGTCTTGTAAATCTGAGATTTGCATACTGTCCCGCACAGGGCTGTCAGACTGGTTTGGCCCACCAAGCTGAATCTGGACTGTGGTGCTCCCTGGGGGGTGGGTCCAGACCCACCTGCTGGTAGGACAGGTACCATCAAGGAGCCATGGGGGTTAGTGCACCAGCAACACCAAAACATGTCCCCAGTGGAGCTGTGTACCCTGGGTTTCAGCAACCTGCCCTGCCCCCAAATTCCTGGGCACTCCAGAAGTCTGTTGTAATTTACTTGTCTCCAGCAGGAAGGCTGAATGCTTGAAGCCATAGGTGAATTAGTTTTATACAGTCGCTAGAGACAAATAAACTATAACATTTCTGAATCACAGAAGTTACAAACTCATGGACTTTCTGATCCAGTGTCCTCTAGCAAACAGTAGTTTGTACTTAGTACTTTGGAGGAAGGTGGAGGCCACTTTGGACTGGACAATTCTGAAACTGCACATAAGGAAGTGTTTTCTTAACCTGCAGCACAGCTAGTAACATCAATATTGAGAACAAACTGTAACACAAGGAAATTATTGCTTGATCATTTGTCCAGCGATGCCTTGGAGACTGGTGTGTATTCAGAGCTGGAAACCACCAAATTAATACTTTCACAGGTGCTGATTCATCTGTGCAAAAGTACTTTAGCAAGTTTCACCATTCTTGGAAGTGAATGACCCAATGGTCCCCTCTGGTGTTAATTTTCTAGTATTGCAATGTAATGTATTTGTACAGAAGACCTCTAGCACCAGTCTTTGCTGTGAATAAGGGACCAAAAGATAAAGAACACTGAAAATCTCAGCACCGTGTAGGCTTTTTGCCAAAGCCCTTAGATGTATATAGGTTTCCCAATGTCTACTCCCATGAGACGCTAGCACAGCAGACTAATTCTGCTGTGCATTAGCATATCACAGAGAAAGCAGCTGAAGTACCAATTCTGGGCTCCACACTTTAAAAAGGATGGAGAAAGAAGCTTGAGAGAGTCCAGAGAAGAGCGACATGCATGATCTGAGGTCAAGAGAGCAGGCTTTAAGAGGAAAGGCTGAGAGGCACAGGACTCTTCAGCTTGGAAAAGCATAGACTCAGAGGGGACTTGGTGGCAGCCTGTATGGCTGGCGGCTTGGTGGCAGGGGCATACATCAGGATCTGGGAGAATGTCTATTCACTGCGGCTCCCCTATGGAAGACAAGGTCCAACGGTTTCAAACTGCTAGAAGACCATTTTAGACTGGCCATAAGGAAAAACTTCTTTACTGTCTGAGTCTCTAGAGTCTGGAATAGACTCCCCCAGAAGTGGTGCAAGCACCTCCTCTGGACATGTTCATGTTGTGTCTGGATACTTACCTTGCTGGGGTGATCTGACTCCAGCTGACTTCCTGCCCTTTGGGCAGGGGGCTGGACCCGATGATCTCGCAAGGTCCCTTCCAGCCCTAATGCCTATGAAATCTACCGTGCATTAGCATCACGTAAAAGATATGGGCCAGTGCACTATTGTGCAGTAGTGCCAATTACAGCTCATTAAGTTACTACCCATATAATAATAATAATAATAATGTACTAAGAAAAGGTAGTAACTTAATGCACCATTATGCAATACCATGGTGCAATTAATGCACATGTAGACGCGCCCACTGAATCTCAGAATTGCAAGCATGAACTGACTGACCTTCTGAGCAATAACCCTAGCTCTGCAAATTGCTCTGTGGCCAACACCGTGCTACTGTCCCTGTATGGTCTGATTTCTAATGTGCAAAACAAGCATCCTGTTCCACCACTTAGGTATTCCAGTTTCTGTTGAGGAAGAATTGTTTTTAAAATCTGTGAAGTGTTTACTGCTGACATTAGCCCCAGTGACTAACATATTTAATAGGAGGGATTATATGTCCATGGAAGAGGGAAGTCCAAATTAACTATGATTTCCAGGAAGCACTTATTCACACCCTATTAAACGATTGATCCATTCAGGCACCTCTTCAGCAGAGCGCCCAGGTGCCTTCTGTTTCTTAAGATGCCTGTGGTCTTTCTAACCTTCCCTTCACAGCCACCAAGAAGCTGGATTAGGGATGAGTTGGCAGTTTCAAGTAGGAGCCTACCTACACAAAGAGGTGGTTTCTTACTTGGCTATACATCTGTTGTCATTTCTTATAATAACAAGTTCCATACCAGGTTGTGGCCTCTATCTACTTTTGTTTATTAATAATCCTTCAAACTTTAGTGGTATCTACTTCAAAGCCTAGTGATTCAGAAAGCACTCCCATACAGAAAATATCAGTCAATTAGCAGACAAACTCATAACAGGAAAAAGACTTGACTTTTTTTATTCTAGTAGAACCAAGAAGTCTTTTGTTAGCCGTTTATTTTTTCCTTTGAGTTGAGACACTTCAGATGAGTACCTTTTGTACTCCAGCAGCTGGTTACAGTTTACCTGCATAAATAAAACATGTCGGGTATCCAGAAATCATAGAAGCTTCTTTGGTCTCAGTTGGCCGAGTCCTTGTGAAGCTAAGATGGCTGCCATCCTTCAGTTATCACAGTACTGTACCTTTAGAATAGACAGCATCAGCACTGTGATAACTGAGCCAGGGCAGCCTGTCAGTCATTGTGTTCGCTCTTAGATGACGTGGCTGCTGAATTTACATGCACTCAGTAAAAACAAGTGAGAAAGAAAACTGCTGTTGCAAAGTTGCAGTAATGTATCCAGTGCATATGATCTGGTTAATTGCTGTCAGTACAGCTAAAAATGTTGCAATTTCTTCAGCGCAGTTTAACAAGTTTAAAAAAAAATAAAGTCTCTTACTAACAAAAATTTTCTGAAAAAAAGACAAATCAATTGATGCTGCATTTAATAGGGAAATGGTAACTTACTCATTCCATAGATAACATCATGGTGACGGAATGGTTTTTTTTTTAATCTTTCATCTATTGTAACTGAAAATAACCTTCAAAATAAAATCTTGTTTATCTGTGTAGATTCCATGGACCAATTCGTTTGGTATAGACAGTATTGCTCTACTGAAGTTAATGCAACTATAGTAAACCTGGCCCCATTAACTAACCTTAGTTAATGATGTGACTAGAAGTCTTTGAAACTAGGAGTGTTTATTATAAAGTTCCACATTTCATTGAAAATGTTAGAAACTTTACAAGAAAATACGAGGACAAGGCTCCTACCTGTAAAATGTGCAGAAACATCCAAGGCTTCCACCCTCCTAATGTATACAGATGATCTTAATAAAAATCCATCAGGTTACAAGAGTTAGGATCTTTGAGGCCTGTCCTAGTCCTATTGTTTTGTTATTGATTTCAACTGGAGCAGGATCATATTTTAAGATTAGATTTGAAAGTAAATTTGGAGCTGGAAGAGAGAGTATATTTTACAGGCCTACTAATTCTTGGTTTTTGATGGTTTTATAATCTGGGGGATGGGTCAGTCTAAATATGAAATGGTGAATTCAAGAATTACATTGCAAGCTGGTTTAAAGAAATAATAGAAGTTGATCAAAATATTTCCTTTAGTATATATTTGAGGGATTTCTGAAAAAAATATTTTCCATTGGAATAAAAGCTTCTCATTTATAGAATCAATTTTGGATTGATAAACTTATTGATATCAAGGTCTCACCATGTTTCACAATATGAAAACACCAATAAGTAGATTTTACAAACATATGTTCCACTTAAGACTGTGATGGACTTCACTGGTGGAGGCTGCACTTGAAAGTTTTAACAGGACACAGCAGCAACTTCACGGTTGTGTTTTTTAACATAATAAATAATGAACTTAACTCATGTCACACATTTCCTGAGAAGATAATTACAGTACTTTTAAAAAAACCCTAATATGTATCTAATTTGGCTGGGTCTAAATACAAAGTGATGCTATATTTCTAACACAAGAGGGCAACAAAGAGACAAAGTTGAAATATCTGAAACCAATCATCTTAAAAAATATATCTGTGCAGTTTAAAACAAATTACAAACATGTTACAGAAACAAGTGAATGATCGATATATCATGCAATACTATTCAAGATGCTGACACACAAATGGGGCTGGCGGCGTGGGTATATGTATCCTAAAATCTTTTGAGGTACTGCCCACTGTCTACAAATCTATCAGCATACATAGAATTGCACACAGTTGTCTGAAAAATGTAACCTTAATGAAACCTGCAAGCGTGCTGAGGTTTTAGTTTTACAAGTGGTTTGTGTGTTTCAAAATATGAAAAAGAAACCTGTACCAAGAATGTACCTTTTGGCATTTATTTTTAAGTGGCATTTTGCTGGTTATTGTCATAGGGATGACCTAAAGAAAACAATTTTGTTTAAAATCATGTATAACAGATGCTGCATTTGCAGTATTTAGCCTACGAATCATATAGTCTCCAACGGCATGCTGCCATACTGTAAAATGGTGAGTGATTTTGCAGACTAACCCTCCGTATGTCTTGTCACTAAAACCCTCTTTATCTGCTTTTGGTGCCTCCATTTGTTATATGTTTGCATTTGATTCTATAATGAAAATAAAGGAAGAATAATAATTAGAATAAAGGCAAGAGCTAACTGGAAATGTCTTGAGAATGGTAATAGACGATAAGATTTCTATTGAGTCCAATGGCAAAATTTCACTGACTTGAATGAAAATTATGCCTACAGTATTAGTTTTGAAGGGGGGAGAATAATTAAAGTGGCATTACAGTCCAGCTAATCTAAATTGCACCACGATTTCACAACTAAATAATCATTTGCTCTGAAAAACCAGAAACCCAGGTTACTGGAAATTTGATATTTCTGTATTTAAGCTGAGAATTAAGGGTTGGTTTTTTTTGGCTTTTAGAATAAAAAAAAACAGTCAATACTGAAGTGAACCTGTAACTCCTTCATAGCTTTAATTACCTGTATTTGTACAGAATTTGTACAGGCCCTATCTCCAGTCAGCTAGCTTTAATTAACTAGATGTCAAGTCTACAAGGCAAAAACTCAGCTTTAGGTGGCTGTTATATCATTCAGAGGGACAACGTGCATGAGAAGGACTTGTAGGATCTGACCTGTACTCCTGCTACTATGATGTTTGTCTGTCTAAACATCAGATGGGGTAATTCAAGTGCCTTGACTTCACAATGGAGTTACACCAAGCTTTTTCCCAGGAGAGGATCTGTAAATATATTTTTATGTGCATATTCAAATATTTGCATATTGCTATTACTATTGTTGAAATCCAGCTTAAAATAAAAAGCTCTTGCTGAAGAAAAAGGCAGTGGAAAAATTGCAAATGTAATGAAACAGATGACTGGTTTCACTATTATTATTGTAAGTATTTCTTGGTATGAATTTAATTATTCTGGTTTGGGTTGGTATTTTTGTTCAGCCATGTTCCAGTTCTTATTATCCGATTCTGCTCCTGAAAAAGACTCTGTTCACTCCTGGTTTTGTTTGGGTTTTAACTCTGTTTCCAAGCCCCTGCCCTTTTGGGGTTAGAAATTTAACAAGCCTCTTAATCATTCTGAATTAACCAACCTTTATGTGATGATGCCCTAAAACTGAGTTATTTCTCTGCCGTTCACCAAAGTGCAGCTTTCTCTCCCTTCCACCTCCCCCCCGGCTGAGTGATAGCTCTGGTTTGTATAAGCCCGCTTTTATGATGAATTTGAAAGGATGTATCACATGCAAAGCTAGTAAAAATTAAAAACAGTCTTGGATGGAAACATTTTAATAACAATGTTGTGAATATAAGAGCAGAAAATTGAAGTTATAGGACTATAATTAGCTTAAAGTAGCTAAGGAAATATTTTTAACACTAGATTTTTAATTCTGCAGGATGAGGTCCTGTCTTATGTACCAGTTATGGCACCTCCCAGTGAAAGATGCCAGCCTGCCTCCACAGTGATCAAATCTGTATTTTTTTGGTAGGGCTTTTAAAATTTCCTCGTTAATCAATTGAAAAGCTTTGCATCTTCGTTCGGTTGCGAGGTAGGAGCCAGTGACATTCCACAACCTGGAAATCTTGCACAAAGGCATCAGCGGCAGCACGCTTTATAAAATCTTCTTCAGCCATTACCAACGCTCTTCTCCACTCCTTCCTCCACCACTCGCCTGACATGAGAGGAGTAGTAGAGAGCCCGCTACCGGGGACGTGGGGGAGCGGAAAGGTCTGCTGTAAGCCTTCTAGCTCACCCTGAATTCTCACTGCTGTTGTCAGCGCACCAAACATATGAATAATTCAATAAATAAATCTCTAAAACACCCTATTAATCATTCAGCAGCCATGGTATGCTGGCACGTACTGAGTCACTTTTCTGGCAACAAGAAGCCCCAGAGGCCCCTTCCTGAAAAATACACAGAAATGTTCAAACACACACATTTAACAGGAGCACCCCCCCTCC
>NW_017728993.1:7180252-7180509 GCF_001723915.1 Gavialis gangeticus | reverse complement strand
GCGCGGGGCGGGGGCCCCGTCGGACTCACGCGCTCGCCCCGGGGCCCCGCGCACCCACCTTGGCGGCCGCGGCGCCTTCCCTCGCTTTTTCTTTGTTCCTGGAGATCTTTGCCTGGAGATTAGCTCGTGACGCAGCAGAGACCCGCCACAACGTGACTGTCGCCATTTTTCTGTTTTTATTATATCTCTGCCATGTGATAGAAATTAAAAAAAAAAAGAAAAGAAAAAAAAAGAAAACTTCCGGGTCTCATGACCAG
>NW_017728993.1:7175027-7175252 GCF_001723915.1 Gavialis gangeticus | reverse complement strand
AGGCGCAGCTCCGGGGAGGGGCAGGGCTGCTCTTTGTTCGCGGCTCCCGGGAACATCTGCCCAAGAGCCACAGATGCTGCGAGCGGGGCCCGGCCTTTGTCCCAGAGGAGCCAGGAGGGAGGAGGACTGCGCCCCAGGGCAGCGAGGGCGGTGCGCAGCTGCCCCTCTCCGCAAAGCCCCGCGGGGCGAAGGGCGAGCCCCGGCCGGGGGCGCCCAGGCAAGGGG
>NW_017728993.1:7174139-7174358 GCF_001723915.1 Gavialis gangeticus | reverse complement strand
GCTCCGTCCTCCTCCCGCCAGGCTCCTCCCGCTGGATGCTTCGTGTAAACAACCTCCGGGCTCTATTTACAAGCGCTCGGCTGCGAGGGACCCGCGCCAGCTCCTGCGGGGACACCCCCCTCCCACCCCCCAAAGGAAAGGGTCTCGCCGCGCCGCAGGCAATCGCGGCCCCGCTGCCTCCACGCCCGTCCCGTCCCGTCCCGGGTGCCCGCCCACGGC
>NW_017728993.1:7168042-7173980 GCF_001723915.1 Gavialis gangeticus | reverse complement strand
CCAAAAAAAAAAAAAAAAAAAAAAAAGGAGCAAAACAAAACCCGGAGAGAAGACGCGAGCTGGCGCTCCGGCCGCTCCCGCCCGCCGCCGGGGTGTGGGGCCCAGGGAGGCGACTGCCTCGCTGGGCTGGAGCCACGGAGCAGGCGTCCTCCTCGTCTTCTTAATCCTGGTCAGAAGGGCTGTGGAGGCACTGGTCTTCTGCAGGCTCAAAATAACTTCTCCACGCCCTGCTCGGAGCCAGCCTTTGAAAACAGGAAACTGCGCGCTGGTTTCTGACCCGCGGCAGCCCCGTCACCTCCGCGGCCAGGGGCTGGCAGCCGGGTGATGCTCTCCTTCGTGGGCTGCGGGAGCTGCTTCTCGTACAAGCGATGTGAATGTGGGGTTTGGGGTGGGGTTTAAGATGGTTCCCATGGAAAGTGCCCTGTGGGTCTTGCAGAGTTTGAGTTAACTCAGCCGTGAGAGTCAATCTGGGGGACACGGGCACCATGAAACGAAGGCACGGTTGCCTTTTCTGTAGCAAAACGCCACCCATGACAAGGGAGCCTAGAAAGAAAGCTGGGAGAGTGCAGTACATAAACACCAGCAGACTCTCCCCGTGCCTGAAGAAGGGTGTTTGTGACCCAGCGCTTGTAAACAGCAATTTTTCCAACCATTTAGTTGGCCTAATGAAAGGTATCACATTTACCCAGAGAACCTGGTCTGCCTTGTCACGCCAGCACCATTAGCTGTTCAGACCCGGGCAGCCCCTCTTCTCTGCTGAAAACACGGAGAATTCCTGCTCTCTTCCTACCTCCGGCTGTGGTAAGAGCTCATCCAAACTGACCTGTCACGCGGGGAGATAGATCTCTCTTTGGTGCTCAGGTAATGCCTTAAAAATTGAGACACAGCTCTGAGCAGGAGGAAAATCACTGCAAAGGCTTTAGTTTCTAATACTCATCTCTTCCAATCAACTATTGGCAGCTAAAGGAAGGAAGGAGCAGAGGCTGGCAGAAGGCATAGGCAAGATGGCTGAGGAAAGTGCGTGAACAAAAGCACTCGCCCACGATGCCTGCTGGATTCCACCAGTGTTATCCCGGTGGCTATTGTTAGACATCACGTATCACCCAGAAGAAGAGGGGCCTTGAAATGCTGTGTCAGCAATAGCATCTCAGCATCGAGTCTCACCCTTCTGCTTAACTTACCCGTGCTGGCAGCCTATGGGGTGTGTGGCTAGGTAGACCCCTCGGTTTGGCAGAAATCAGTGCTCGTATCAGGAGTACAAGGGCATTAGGGATGAATGTTTTCCTATATAAATTACTTCCACATCCAAATGTAAGGCTGCTAGAGGCCTCCACTAACCCACAACCTTGCTTGGCTGTTTTCCTTTGGCTAGGTGATTTTTTTTAAATAACAAAATTATTTAGGGTAGGAATTTATTATTTAGGACTCAGCAGGCTGTCAGAGTCTAGATTCTCGGCATCTTCGGACAGACTTTGTCCTGGGACGACAGGCTCTTGAAGGCGAATAGGAGACATGCTCCAGCCATGTGCCTTGTGGGATGGGCTTCTGACTGTGCTGGGGTTTCAGGCCCGGGTAAAATAATAATAATGGTGATACACTTTTCATTTGTTCTCCAAACGTTTTACAAATGTGAGCATTATCTTCCCATGGACAACTGGAAAGAAATGACTTGCCTACAGTCAGGGAGAAACTTCACCACAAACCCAGTGACAGAAACCAAGTCTCCTGGCTCTCTCCGGCGCGCTGTTCGCTAGCTCTTACTTCTCCATCTAATTTTCATGCGATCTGTCAAGCAAAAGACTCCAGGTCGCCTCTAACTGTAGGAGGTAAAGGAGTCCCACAAGTGAAGGAGGGCAAAATGGGAAGGCCAAGAGCTGAGAGCATCTTCTTAAAGTGCAAGGAAATACCAAAAATGGGATCCTTCCGTGAGGTGCCCAAGTTGTCTGCTTAGTCCCTCCTATGCCTAAAATAGCAACCATTTCTCACATACCCAGAATGTGGTTCTCTCGTTTCATCATACAGAACCGTCCGTGCTGGTAAAAAACATATTTAGTTCTCCAAGTTTCATCATCATTCCTGGTGGTGAAGAAATGGCCCTGGCTCTGCTCCTCATTATGCTTTCTTTCACTGCTGGAGTAGGAGGCAAATCTCCAGGCTGGGTAGGGACACTGTAGCTGTTGTGATCACTGTTACAAATTCACGTTTCCTCAAAGAGGCACCTACTGCTATGAAACAAAAGGACAACATTATTACCTGGTCATCAAGAGCTTTCTAGGTCTCCTTTCAAGGGGGGTGAAATAATAATGGATGCTTAGGGGGGAAAAAAGAGAACCCATTTCAATTTATGGAATTAATTTGTAAATATAGAATTTGTTACAATTTGGATAATTTGGAAATATAGACATGGTAAACTTCTGTGCCTAAATAGCTCACTAGACATAATCATAATCCCCTGTTCTGTATACTTGCTTGGAGATCCCACAGTTCACGAGTTCCCTGCACTTCAGGCAAAGGTTTGTGATTTCAACAGTAACTGTGTTGGTCTAAGGACACAGGAAGACAAGGTTCATTGGGCAAACCTGGTATCTTGTATTAGACCAACTCAAATCATTGGAAAAATTCTTCTTAGCAAGCTTTTGGGTGTAAATACCCTTCATCAGGCTGAGGAAGCATCTCTTCAACTATTGGAGATGGTGTAATAAAAGATACCAGATTTACCCAAAGAACCTTGTCTGCCTCTGATTTCAAGAGGCTTTTTAGGAGTTCTCAGAGAACCTATGGGAGAAATCCCAGCCCTGCTGCAGACAGCCCAAGGCCCAGCTTCCCAAAGGTCCTCGTATGTAATTAGCAGGGATCCTGGTTTTCTCTGATAAAAAAAATCACAAATTCTCTGACAAAAAATTGCAAATTCTCTCATAACCCCCCCCAAATATGTTATTAAAATTAAAAGCCTCCTGCAACCCCTCCTAGCCCTGCTGGTGCCCCTCACACACTCCAATGCTTCCCTCAGCCCTGCTGGTGCCCCTCACTCTCCCCACAATGACCCCCCAGCTCTGGTGGTGCCCCTCACTCACCCCCAAAGCCCCCCTAGTCCTGCTGGTGCCTCTCACTCTCTTCCCAATGACCCCCCAGCTCTGCTGGTGCCCCTCACTGCCCCCAAAACAGCCCACCACCCTACTCATGCCTCTTGCCCCCACCCACAGCCCCTTTGCCCCCCGCCCTGCTGCAGGGAGCCCCCAGCTGCCAGGGCTATGGGGCCAGGGACCTAAGTCTGCAGCTCCCCCAGCAGCAGGCAGCTGCAGCAGAAGCAGTATGGAGCCAGCTCCCCCACTGCTTTGCTTGCTCAGGCAGGGGCAGGGCCAGCTTCTGGCTCTCCCCAGCCCTGCCGGTGCCCCCAGCCATGACCCACACCCCCCTAGCCCTGCCAGAGGGGCCCCAGCCCCCTGCAAGTCCCACTTACCTCAGACTCCAGGAGCAAAGAGTGAAGCTGAGCTGAGCTGAGCGGAGCCATGGCTGAGTGAGAGCCTCAGACCCTGCCCTTCCCCCTGCCCCTGCCCCTCCGGTTTCCCACCCTGTTTGCAAACAGCTCTTGCAGGATGGAGCTCAACCAGCCTGGAGAGCTGTTTGCAAAAGCAGCAAATCCACGGGTTTCTCTCCTAAAAGGAGAAATCCACGTTTTCTCTGATAAAAAGGGGGAATCCATGGTTTCCTCTGTTTTTCCATGGGAAACGGAAAACCAGGATCCCTTGACTAATTAGGCACCTAAATATCTATGAGAATCTAAGACTCTCAGGTCCCCACGTGTAACAGGGAAACTGCTTTAGAGTGGTGTTGTAAGGGCCATGGGGGAGAGGAGGTAGCCGTTCAAAGGACCTGAGCTGAACAGGAATAGCTGAAGTCCTCAGGAAGGAGGTGGGGAGCTGTTTGGTTCCTCATGAGATCTCACCCTCACACTGCAGTGCCAGGCCAGAAGGATGCAAATCTCTAGTCATTGCGGAAAAGAGTATGAGTGTTCCTCTGCTCAGCACCAGTTTTGACTGAGGAGGTTGGTGCTATTGTTATAAAGGTTTACATATTTGCATACACTGTCTGTGACAGGGGAGAGACATTTGATTAAGGTGGTTGAAGAGGCAGAAATATTTGAGGCATTTAAACCGTTGGGCTTCTTGAACCGTGGTGGAGACATTGATAGAAATATGTTTCTTCTTCATAATTCCCTGTCCTCTACCAACAGAGTACATACATTCAGTGGTGACGCGTAGGTCACTGACTGGCTGGTGGGGGGGGATATGCCCCCCTGACTCAGGAGGCACCAGTCGCCCATGCATATGTTGACATGGGTTCTCCTCAGTGTTGATGCAAACCTTAAGAGAACACCCTGGGGAATGAAAAGGGAGGGGAAAGTACAATGCACACAGTTGTCCAACCCAGCAGTCTTGCAGAGGCACAAATCAGATCTGCAAATGGCAACGTAAACTGCATGACTCGGGCTAATACCCCTCAGACTTGCCTGCAAGCTAGACTGTTAGTTTGATAAATCATCAGCAGACATAGTACAGAGGAAACATAAAGCACAAGCCTACTCTGAATCTCCATCAGATTTCATTCCATGTGTTGGCATCCAGTGGCAGAGAAATGGAGTATAGTAATGCCTCAGCCCTCATGACCAGAGTTACTTTTTCATCATTTGATTTTTCTCAGTTTGTTGACTATGTTGGGATGGGTTTGATCATCTTTTGTGCGTGGTAAGTCAAGCTTTTCCGAGCTGACTGAGACCAGTTTCCCGTAGATGACAGAAGAGAGTATGGAGAAGATGTTGCCCCTTGTGGCTGAATGGAGTGGGAAGGTGTAGGGAGAGGATCAACAACAGCAGTGGTTGTGCTAAGGAGACATGAAAAAGGGGAGACTTAACGTAGTGGTGATTCTCTCTGTAGCCTGTAAACCTGCAAAAATCAGCCCTTCTTCAAGTATGGGACAATCAAACAGTGTGTGTGTGTGTGTGTTTGTGTGTAGAGCACTATTTGACCCCTCTGGAGTAAAGTGTAGAAAGTAGACTGACCGTGTCCACTAACAGTAGTGACTGGCGTGCTGTGGGCAGTAGCAGAAGAATTATTTCCACTTGTCTTTGGCCGGGTTGTACTGCTGGAGAGTTACAGCACAGGGTGGTTAGCCTGGTTTGAAATGAATCTAATACTGGTATTCGTGACACCTGAATGACTTGGGGGGGAGAGAGAGAGAGAGACAGAGAGAGTGTGTGTGGGCGCGCGCGAGCAGAGTATGGTCCCAACCATTGCAGCTTTGTGCTAGTTCTCGCTTTTTAGACTCAAGGCCTCCTTCAATAAACTTGAGGCTCCCCTTGGGAAATACCAGCTCCTAGCTTTCCCTCGGATTTCAGTTACGGAAAAATACCAGAGCAATTCTGCTGCAAAGAACTCAGAAGGCCCAGAGGGGGTCAGGCTGCTTTGAACACTATGATTTCCTACTTGAAATCTGTGGGTTGATCACACTTGCATTCCTAACAGCGCTAACGTGGCACCCTTTAAAGACCTCAAGGCACCCAAGGGTGCCGTGTCCTCCCTGGTTGAGAATCACTGCGCTGGTGCATGGGGGGGGCGGGGGATTAAATCAGATCAATCTGTTTTCATTGCCCACATTTCATGGAAATCTCCCCGCTGTATACATGGGAGAGGGGAGAAGTAAATGACACTGTAACACGGTTCCTCCCCCGTGAGTAATACCGCGGAGTCTTATCAGCGGACCGCTTGAAGGCGTTTGTGAGGAGCTCAGGAAGGGCGAGGGGCGGCGGCGGCCGGGCGCGGTGACACCACCCCTCCCCCGCCCCGCCCGGCTCTGGCGGGGAGCCGCAGCAGCCGCGGGAAAGTTTGGGGAGGCAGAGGCGGCGCCTTCAGCACCAGGCCCCCCGGCCCCGGCTCTCCTC
>NW_017728993.1:7162493-7167734 GCF_001723915.1 Gavialis gangeticus | reverse complement strand
GGGGCCGCCTGCCCAAGCCGAGCTCAGCCGCCGTCCCGCGGGCAGCCCTGGGCCCTGGCTGGGCTTGCGGCAGCGCTTCCCCCGCGCCCCTGCCCCGTCCTCCGTCTCCGCGGGTGGAAGTGAGTGGAAAGACCGGTACTTCGGTCCCTGCCTCTGCCTCGGGCTCTGCACTGCCAGCTTCTTCCCTCGGGAGAGCTGGGCTCTTCCTCCGCTTCTCTCCTCTCTTGGTTCCTCGCCCCCTTCTTTCTTTTGGCAGCAACACTTCTGACACTTTTTTCCCCCCCGGATTATTCCCCCCGCCCCCCCCCACACACACTTTGAGTTTGCCCGAGTGTGATAAAAGGAAAAGCTCCACTTCCAGTGCTGGTGGGAAGGGCAGGGGGAGGCTGAATATTCATGTAACAGTCGTCTTCTCCTTCCTGCCTCTGAGGCAACTAAGGTTCAGAAGAAGCCAGAATAAATGAATTTGCACAGGGACTGTTAGCTGTGGGTTTAGGGAAAGAGGTTGTACACAATAACTTTAGGTAGCGTGGGACACCTAATTTCTTATACGATAAATAAAAAATTGCAGAGCAGCAACTGGTGACCGGCGTGCATATTGTACATGCTGTGAATGTATAAAGCTCCAGCAACGGCATGCACTGTGCATCAAGGATATCCAGTAATGCACTGTATGAAGTCCATTTGAAAAACAGCCCCAGGTCACGCAGCACTACAGCTATCTGAGCTGCTTGCTTGGATTTAAACATTAAATCTTTAATCTAGCAGTCTCTTTTGCAAGCAAAAGAAGTAGTACACTCTTGCATAGGTGGGGCAACATCTGTGCAACGAGATGTGCTGTGTTGGTGGGAGGGCAGTGGGGACTCCAGGTCTCTTTTTCTTCTCTTCTTTCTTAAGGGTGGAGGACAGTCCTGGAGATGTGCATGAGGAGAGGCTGTGTTTGTGGGCCTGTTTCCTACAGCTACATGCATTTACCCTACTGCATCATTTACTTTGCATCCTGGGCTACAGACCAGCATCTCCTCTTCCCCGTGATTCTTTCAGGTTTGGGCAGGGAGAGAGAAAATGTGGGCTTTTTGGCCAGCTTGGCATTATGAAATTTGACTCTAACTTGGCTGCTTTTGAATGGATTTATTTATAAAACAAATCTTGTGCTATTTCTTCCCTTAATATATAAATTGTAAACAGCTTTCTAATGCAGCTAAAAAAAAATTTGTGACGTGAAGCCCCTTCCATCCTAGGTTTCATCTTTGCAAGTGTTTCTGGTTAAGTGGTAAACCCTTCTGAAATAGCTTCTGCATGGAAGTTCTGGCAGAGCTAAGGGTTAAATTCTAGTGTCATCTGTTTTTTGGGGGGGATTAATTTCTTGCCCACTTCCTCTTGTTAGCCTTCAAACTCTCCCTGCCCCAAAGAAGACTGGTGGTGGAGGCAGCTCGGGACACAAGGCAGGGGTGAGCCTATCGGCTTCTCTTAAGTGCAGCAGTAGATAAATATCACAGTGTGAATGGATTTTTGTGAGCATGTTTCAAAATTACCTACAAGCTCTCAGGTGTCTGACTAGTGAAGGCTATTTAATTCAGATAGCGTCTTCATTTGCCCTACCCCTTCTTTTGAATGCCTCTCTCTTCCCTCAGGCCTTGGGAATCAAGTCTAAGCTTTTAGGTTTTTTTGGCTTATACTGGCATGCCCTCCTCAAGTGGATGCTTCTGAACAGACATAATTACATCTACAGTCGAGTTTTTCTCTGCACAGTAGTGTTTCCAAAGATTCTTCCATGACCAACCTGATTAGAGCAAAACTTTCTACATTTGGCTAGGCCTAGGCGTGGGTCGTCTTCTCTTTATAGGAAGCTTTTGTTCACTTCCCACCTGAAAGCTTTCTTTTCCTTTGCCACCTTGCATCTTTCTTCTTGTTGCTGCTTCAGTTTAGTTACAGTTTGCCCCTTTCCCCTGGAGGCTCCCACTTGAACTGTTGTGAGCAGCAGTCCTGGCCATGCCAAAAGCAATTTTCAGTGGACACTGCAATTCTCATTGGTTTCAACATTTGGGGCTTGCTGTGACTAGAAGCTTTCAGGTGGCAGAGGTGTGGATTTCATCTACCAGAAAGTCATAAAGAAACCTTGAAAAATTGGGAGAGACTGAAAGAAAGGGGGGTGCCTGCAATTGTGTGCCCAACTTGCATCCCTAAGAGCTTTCACCTAATTGTTATTAGAGGTCTTGTGGTAGAGTAACCTCAGTGGACCCAGTTAACAAAGGTAATGGTGGGCCATGGTGCCCCTGCCTGCTATGCTGATGAGCAGTTTCCTTGCGCTCCTCTGTCCTGGCTCTAGCTCGTAAACGTTTTGGAGCACGAGCTATCTCTTGGGTATATTGGCAGGGTGTGGAGCGCAGTGGGATCCATGGCAGGCTCCAGTGCTACTAATTCCAGAAGTGAGCTGAAAGCAACTTATGCTTGCATTTCCCTGCCATGATGGTTAAGCAACTGGTTTTCTGCTTTTTTGGCAGGGAGGGTTTGCCCACAGTATTTTCCTCGTTTTTACGTTGGTTCTTTATACAGTAACAGAGGAAGCTGACTCACTGTAAAGAGGAACCGTGAAGTACACCAAGCCAACTGAAATGGTCAGTCATGGCTTGTCCAAGAGTAGAAAACCCCCTTGCTTTACCATGGTTAAGGCCTGTCAACATGAGCAGGGATGGAGGGGAGGGATTTCAATTGGGAAGCACAAAACAAAACAAATACATTTTATCTTATGACTGCATTTTCTGGCTGAGTTCTTAAAGACTTTAAACCCTAAAACAAAACTGTTAATATTTTCAAGAAAGTGTTTAACTACCAGATTTTATTTGCCTCTAAACTGTATTAAACTTGAACAGTTTCTGGGGAGATTTTATGGCTGGGAGGGGAGCTATAGAAAAACAAGTGCAAGTGCTGTTGATCACCAAGAAATACTAATTCAATGAGATGATCTATATACATGTATCAAAGTGTTCCTAGGCAGGGAAGTCCTAAAAAAGAAAATATCTGAAGTGAAGTGAACTAAATCTAAGTACCGTCACTTTAATTTGGAAGACTAGTGCCTACAGAAAGTTTACTTCAGTTTAATCTACTTTAAAGTCACACCTTCTGCTAACTGCACTTACTTTCTGGTGTGTTCCTAGGTAGACAAGCCTGTACATGAATTTCATGCTTAGAAATAGAGTAGGTTAAAGCCAACCATAGAGTGAGTTAGGCTGAATTTGGCCTTGTAGATTCTCTTTCTGAATCTCTTAGGTCCTGCTTTGTTCATGTGTTCAGGTAGTAGCAAATTGCCATATAAAAGCTATTTAAAAAAAAACCCTTTCAATTATTAATTCCTAGAGTAATCCTAATCCAGGAATTGCCTAGTTACTACAGCTGTGCAGCCATCTATGGGTAGAAAGCAGCAGCTGTTGAATTGAGTAGGATACTATGCATCATTTGAGGAAATGAAGATTGATACAGAGGAAATTTTCCTGGTGTTGCAAATACTGGTCCTACTCCAAACAGAAACAGTGGGTACTTTTTTTTCTTTGAGAAGAGACATTTCTTCAGTCCTAGTCAAAAGGCCGAGTGTATTTAAAGTTGTACCACCTGGGCTGTAGTCGGATCACATACCTACCAGTGCTCGTTTAGGTGTATGTGTTACTGAGCAAATTGAATGCCAATTGACCATATTGGATCTTTGCACTGACCATTCATGTTGAATGAAACCTTGACTTCAAGGCTTAAATGAAAGTTTGTTTGGATCTTTCTGTTTTACACTCTGAAGACTAGCCAGCGCAATTTTTTTCTTTCTTTCTTTCCTTCCTTCAGGTATGTGACCTCCTTGGTTGATCTGGATGGAATCCCCTGCCCTCTTTCTCTTCCCCTTTCCCCACACCCCCTTAAAACAAAGCATGATTTCACACTTCTGATCTTGCCTGAAAGTGATTTGTTAGTATGGGCACAACCATCTAATGCCATCTGGACTTCAAATTGCTCAATTATTGGTCCAATAAAGGCTGTGTGGTTAAGTGAGAGCTCAGCTAGAATAGTCCTGTGTTTGAAGGGACTGAGGCCAGACTTCTGATTCTGTTCATTATTTACTTCATTAGAATTAATTTTTGGCCTTGTACCTGAGACTTTGGTATCTCTTGCTAAGGAACTGATTTTGCGTGGTGCTGAACAAATACATCTGTAGTGAAGAAAACACCAGCATGACCATAACAAGCTTGGTGGACTGGATACCAGTCTGCCTTGCTTTGCTATGGATGGTTGCAGCTATGATATGACACACTTACCAGCTCCCACTCAAGTTAGTGAGAATGGCTGTTTTTGGCAATTCACAGGACTGAACTCTTTCCATTCAGTGAAAGATTTGAGCAGTGTGATAGAGATATGATCTTGGGAAGAATGCATTTATGTAACACAAGGATATTTTAAAACTGTTTAACTCTTTGCCAAACAGCTCTGCATGTTTTTGATTACTTTTTCCCTTCTGAGAGTCTAGCATCCTTCAGAAGTTCTGTTTGCTTTTGGCTCCTGTCACAAAAGCAGAAATAGTAACTTGAATGATGGGATTAAGACAACAGGTCTAGTGGTCCAGGATCTACTTAAAATGTCATTTGCCTTAAAAACAAACAAACAGACCAACAAACAAACAAACAAACAAAAAACCTGACCAGTTAGATTAAAAAGGTCAAGCAAGGAAGCTATATTTAGGTCCATAAGTACATTTAGGATCCATATATCTTTTCTTGTTTAATTCCCCCTTTAATAAAATGAAAGAATTTCTAATTAAATTATTCAATTTCTGACTAACATAATTTATTGTGGCTTACAGTATAACAACTGGGAGATAGCAAGATCTGAATGTGTTGGGGAACACAAACTATTTTTGTTTAAAGGGGCAGACATCAGTTCCAGAGCTGAACTGGATGATGAAGATGAACGTTCTCAGAGTTCTTGGTTGGGATTTGTTTTGGGTTTTCAGCAGATAAGACCCATCCCTGAATGAAGGAACAACATACTCCTTTAGTTTGTCAGTCTTCTTAGCAACTCGTAGTCAAGACTGGATTGCTGTACCCTTAATTTGTTTGCCTCTGGTTTGAATCTGGTTTGCATTGCTCTGTATTCTTGATTTACAGAGCTCTGCATAACCCATAACTCCTCACTGGTTTTCTGAAGACTGCAAGAGGCTTACTCTAGAAAGGCTATGATACCAAGAGCCTTCCACTCCCTGTT
>NW_017728993.1:7152719-7157493 GCF_001723915.1 Gavialis gangeticus | reverse complement strand
TCCTCACTGGTTTTCTGAAGACTGCAAGAGGCTTACTCTAGAAAGGCTATGATACCAAGAGCCTTCCACTCCCCGTTCTGTGCACAGACTCCAGGGTCACACTTCCTTTTGCTGCAGGACAGTAGAGATATGGTCCCAACCAGAGATCCTGGACAAAATTCAGACTTGGCCTCATCCATAACTGAGTAGACCCAGTTCAGATGAAGGATTCAAACTTAGACTTCCAGTGGGTAGGAACTGGTGCTGAGACTGTTTCCATTAGTAAGAGAGGCTCAAGCTGGAAACTTAGCTCTGACCCTGGAGCCATGGCTTGTTTGTGATTCTCTTTAGGAACAAATTGAAAGGTCTTAGCAGCTGACAGTGGCTGTCTGGCCTGTATGAAACAAACTGGTCTTAGATTATGTCCTAGGAAGTGAACTCTCTTGCAAAACTGCTGGGCTCTATTTTATAGAGCACCTTGTTGGAAGTTAATGTTTGAATGAGGCTGGATATGAGAGTGCTTGTTAACTAGAGTTATCTCCAGCCTGAGACATACTGATGTAGCAGCTCCGGAGAAACGTGTAGCTTGTACCTTGTCTGTTCTGGGACAGATGTAATGTAATTATGGTCTGTAACTCGTTGGTCTGAGGCAGCGAAGTTGGCACTTTGTCACAGTGAACTCTCCCTTTTTTAGCCTCTGCAAGTATCCCTGTTGTACTGTAACTAGCTGCTAAATGCTTTGTTGGTACCCTGATGTCTCTTAATATTCTCATAGTGACTGCCTTAGTTGGTGTTGAAAGCTGCTGAACACTTTTTGACAAGTCAGATGAAATAATGTGACTTGTCAGAGCTATATCAGTTATTCGGGGCGAGAGAGTTGGTGATGACCAAGACAGCTGCACAAAGGAGAAACTGGTGCTTGTTATTTCTCAATCAATTTTTAATGGCTGCTTTGTCCGTGGAGAGGCCGGAAGAATCTTCAATTTGATTTACGCTAATGTATGGTAGGAGCGGGTTGGGTAGTTTTTCTCTCCCCCCTTCACTTCAAATGAAGCTTTCTCTCTGAGACAGAGAAGAGTGCCTAGTGCAAGTCAGTTCTTGGCATAGAGGCAAACCTAACCACCAAGACCAAAGTCAGAAAATGCAATTTGGCATAAACACTCCCCTCCCCCCAGCCCCTTTCTCTCTTAAAAGCTGAATCTGTTATCATCATCTGGTGGACATTAAAATATTTTTTTATTTTAATTTGATTTGATTTTTTGGAAGGTGTGTAGTGGTGTAGCAGTGCTGTTCTGCCACATTCCAGTGTGCGTATGTGTATTGTCTGTGTCTGTCTTGGGAGTTTCCGAGTTTCACTAAAATATATTCTCTTCTTCCTGTGGATGCAAATAGATGCAACTTTCCACGGCACCGTCTCGGATGACAGTCACAAGTTACTGGTGTGCTAAGTACTTAACAGGTTTAAGGCATGTTGAGGCCCTTTCACCTGAAAGTAAACTGTTTTACTGGCATGAATCTATGCTGGATAGTACTTATTAACAGGCCATGTGTAACTGTTCATGGGTTTGTTTAAAGTCCTGTCATAAGCTTCAACATCTTCTTTCATACGTACGGTAAAACCTCAGTATCACCTTTATCCTGTGAATCGGGAATAGATTACTAATATAAAGTAAGTTAATAACCTTGAGGTATTGGCAGATAAGCCATTGCTGGGAGAAGATGACAGCAGCTAGAGCCAAGAATTTTTAAAGCGAGAACCTTGAGTTTGTCTTCTAAATAAGTGGTCAGCTTTTTAAGACTGCCAAGCACTCAGCAACCACTTCAGTGGGAGAGAGCAAAGTGCATGTCTTGCTAGACTGAAACTAATTCCCATCTAACCCTGACTGCAATTAAAGAACTTGGTGACCTGACAACTGATCCAGATGGGGCTGTATTGCTTGTGATGGGCTGCGGGAGGAAGCAGTAATGTAACCCAGGAGGTGTGACTGGGGCAGCCACCCCAGGCACTGCCTTTGGAGGGGACAGGGGTTCAAAAATTGCTGCTGCTGCAGTGATCGCTGGCTGTAGTGCCACCATTGACACTGCTGCAGTTGCTTGGGGCACAGCTGCCCTGCTGTGTCTCTGTGTGGGAGGCGTCCCAGGTGTATGGTTGAAGTGTTTGGCTCCTGTATAAAAACTTCCAACTTGGACGTAAAGGAAGGGTGGTTCCCTGGTTAGATTTAGGTGACAAAATACAGTCACGTTTACTGCTGTTCATGGCAAGAAAGCGGGCCTTTTTCTCTTCATATGGATCTTTCTATCAGGCTCCATGTGTTTCGCCTCTTGGAACAGACTATGCTGTGTGCACTACATAGAGCTATGCTTCAGTTCCCTTAAACTGAAGTTAGTTTTATTGCTAAAATAAAGTAACCTTGCTCAGAGAGCTCTGCGATCTGTACTGGCTGACTGTTTGGCTTCTAGAGAGACACGCTTTCTCTTTTTGACTTGCAGGAAACCTCTTTTTCAGAGAGATTTCCCCTGTTATCCATGGGATACTGCTGCAGTGAAAATAACTAGAGATGGCTCTGCTGAAACAACACCCTCGCTGTAGAAGGGAAAGGGTTGGGCGCTGTGCTTGCTCTGTGAAGTCCACACTTTTTTCCTCTTTTTTTTTCCAGCTCCTTTTTGCCCTGCTCTTAAAACCTGATGAGTTTTGAAGCCACTTGAAAAGTTTTCATCTCCCTTTGTTTATCTGAATCCAAAGACTCTTGTGAGTTTAAGATGACCCCCCCCCCCCCCCATAATTAGATTTCAGACATGGAAAGGTTTTTGTTTATTTGTTTTTTGTGTTTGTTTTTTAAATAAAACTTTGTTTTCTAGTTCTGTGTCTAGAATCTAATTACTAGAGGATCATCTTTTAAAATTTGTTCTCCTCTTTCCCCCTTCCTGCCCCCTCTAGGTTGCAGCAGGCAGGCAATAGGAGCCAGGTGGTTGGGAAGTTAAGTGGCCCCTTGCCGCCCCCCTCACCTTCCCCTGCTTCCTCTGCACCTTGCCACCCCTCGCCCTCTGGCTCTAGCAGGGCTCCAGACCCACTTCGGCCCAGGGTACAGACCATGTGCTTGTTTTGGCCCTAATCCAGCTGTGCAGCAGTTGTTGCAGTGGCGACAGCTCTGGTTGCACCCCAGAGTGAGAGCCTAGGCCAGAGCTGCTGCAACTGCTACATAGAAAAAGAAACCTTGTCTTGGATGCAAGTAAATAAACTTGATCCAGGTTTTGGGGAAGGCCTATAGGGACAGGAGCTTGAGATCTGTTAGAGGTGAGGTCTGTGTTTGTTATGCTGCCTGGAGGTCTGTGTTGGGAATGGAGTGCTGCTAATATACTGCAGAATATGAGGCACCAGCACTTGGAGCCCAGGACACACAGTCCTTTGTGTACTAACCTAGTTCTAAATGGATGTTATGCTGTGCAACTTGAGTCCTCAGTGGCTCTCACAAGGAAATAAATCGATACCCTCTTTCTGCTGATCTTCAACTGAGAGGGATGACTTTTGATTTCATATCTCAACATCAACCCAATTAATTCCTACCCCTGTGGTTTTCTTTAATTATTACAATTCAAAACCGAATTACAAAGCCTTATCAAACCTGTGTTAAATAACCAACTACCTGAGTATTGAGACTGGTTAGAGCATAATTTTAATTTCTGAGTCTGGTTAAGCTTTCTTTCAGATTATTCAGACAATGTGGGTAGCTCATTGATGCTTTTTTTTCGTCCTTGATCTCAGGGGGTAACAAACTTCTTATACGCAGGAACCAATTGAACTCCATTTAGAGGGAACATCTGTAGTTGGGGCCCGTCAGTATTCCAGAGAATATTCCTACAGTTTATTCCTACTGGATTTTTATGTACACCATGCTGACTTTGAAGGGCAGGGAAAAGGACATGGAAAAACTTGAGAGGATCTGGAAAAGAGCCACCTGTATGATCAGGGGCTTGCAAGGCAAGCCATATGAGAAAAGGCTGAGGGACCTGGGCCTCTTTTGCCTAAAGAAGAGAAAGTTGAGAGGGGACTTGATAGCAGTTTACTGCTATATCAGAGGAGTGCATCAGGACCTTGGTATTAAGCTTCAGGCTTAATACCAAGAAAAACTCCTTCACAGTTAGGGTGTCCAGATTGTGGAATAAACTCCTTCCAGAGGTGGTGCAATCACTTACCTTGGAGGTTTTCAAGAGGAGACTGGACAGTCACCTTGCTGGGGTACCTTGACCCCAGTTGTCTTCCTGCCTAGAGCAGAGGGGCTGGACCTGATGATCTGCAAGGTCCCTTCCAGTTCCTAACAATCCATGAATCTGTGAAAAGGTAGAATAACTAGCTGAAGCTCCTTTCTCTCTCCTTTCCATTTAGCTTGGTTTCTCCTGGCAAAACCACCAAAAAAAAAATTGGGGGATCACATGCATAGAACTTCCAGGAGATTAAGAACTAGGGTAGCCTGCCTGGACAAATATAGTTCTTCTCTCCTTTCCCCTTAATCCCCAGGTATGAAGGGGGCATTGTGCCTTGGGTAGGTCACTCAATTAATCTCTGAGATCACAAGCATGATTCCTGGCCCCAGAAAACTGACACTGATTGTTGTAACTTAACTGTATTAATATACAGTTAACTGGTGAGTGTTTGTATTAACCACACCGTGTTAAAGTTTTTCATTTATTTACAAATTGCATAAAAGGATGCTGTGTACAGCAGAAAGTCCAATTTTAGCTTGAATTGGTCGTGACAAATTTAAAATCTTCTCAGTAGGCTTTTCCCTGGATT
This sequence comes from Gavialis gangeticus, assembly GCF_001723915.1. NCBI lineage: Eukaryota > Metazoa > Chordata > Crocodylia > Gavialidae > Gavialis > Gavialis gangeticus. Next base: position 7,152,722 of record NW_017728993.1, on the reverse strand, counting down.
TTT
>NW_017728993.1:7146560-7147719 GCF_001723915.1 Gavialis gangeticus | reverse complement strand
TAGCTTGAATTGGTCGTGACAAATTTAAAATCTTCTCAGTAGGCTTTTCCTTGGATTTTTTTTTTTGTGCTTCCTGCTTCGGCCTATGCCATGATTATGGCAGGCAGACACTAAAAAGCTTTGTTTCCTATTATTAAGCCCCACTCTTGGTTTACTTGTGTCTTGTAATATCTCCCTTGAGATAATACAGCAACAGCTTATCCCTTCTCTTGTGTAGGTGCGGCTGTTAGAAAATCAAGGCCTAGTGGTGAGAAATAATCAAAACTGGTAAATATTTGTTTTTCTAGTGGGGTGGATTACAGTGGCAGGGTTAGGGTTGTGGAGAGTCTGAATTTTTATACATTGTGTGTTTAGCTTTTTGTTTAATCCATTTCTTTAATGATTGCCAATTTGATATGAAGAGCTGTGTGGTCAGGGCCAGCAGCGTGATGCTAGCTGTCCCTGCCTCTTCCCTTTAATGGCAGTATGAGTAAAGTCTGAAGCATCCTTGACTTAAAAAAAAGAATGATTAATGTAGCCCTTATCTGAACATATTCATATCTGAGCTCCAGACTGGTACAAAAGTTATAGCCTATAATAAGAGCCTATTACAAACTGCTATGTGGTAGTGTTCCTGATTCTGGTTCCTTACTTTGAGTTGGTGTGTATGGGTGCCCCTGAGTTGTTGCTGCAGCAAGTTGCACCCACCTGCCAGTTGCTTAGGGAGCTGTGCTGGGGGCCTCTGTAGTGTTGGCTTGGTTGGGAGCATGATGGCCTTGCTGTGAAATCTCAAGAAAAAATCTGGATGATAGAAGCTGTCCCTTTTTCATTACAGATAACCTATACAGGATATCTAAAAATTAGACCTGTGCCCTGCTTGGGCATAAAAGGGGCCTGGAAGGTTGGGTTTGCAGTATTTGTGTTGCGGGGGAGGGGGGGTTATGTTTGTTTTTTGGTGTAATGCCCCCCCCATCCATGTTTTGAAATATTCAGAATGTCAAATCTGATCTTCCTTGGCTTCTTGAAATGTCTAACTGTCTTGGATTGGGAGAATTTGAAACTCTTACTTTCAATTAAAGAGGTAAAGAACTCTGAGTATGACGCACCTTCCGCCATTTTTGATTATGTAATGGGGGAGGGAGCATCAGCCCAACTTCTTTTTTTTTTCTTTTTTTTTTTT
>NW_017728993.1:7135098-7141560 GCF_001723915.1 Gavialis gangeticus | reverse complement strand
TATTCAGAATGTCAAATCTGATCTTCCTTGGCTTCTTGAAATGTCTAACTGTCTTGGATTGGGAGAATTTGAAACTCTTACTTTCAATTAAAGAGGTAAAGAACTCTGAGTATGACGCACCTTCCGCCATTTTTGATTATGTAATGGGGGAGGGAGCATCAGCCCAACTTCTTTTTTTTTTCTTTTTTTGTTTTAAGTAGTGCTCTTAATATAGGTTGCCTTTAGAGAGATTTTTAGGTATGGACTAATGAAAAGTGAATGAGGGTGAACAGGGGAGGCTTCATCGATTCAGTCAACTCTTGGAAGGTGGTAGTGTCTGAACTATTGGCTATCTAAAGCTTTGGCAGCGCTCAGGTTCACTTGCATCAAACATGCTGCTTGCTTGAGGTCAGCTTTTCATAGAGTCATAGAAAAATAGGTTTGGAAGGGACTGCAGGAGGTCTAGTCCAAACCCCCGCTCAAAACAGGACCAGCCCCAACTAGATCATCCCAGCCAGGGCTTTGTCCAGCCAAACCTCCAAGGATGGTGATTCCATCACCTCTCTAGGTAACTCATTCCAGTGCTTGACCACCCTCCGAGTGAAAGTTTTTTCCTAATATCTAACCTAAATTTCCCTTCCTGCAACTTGAGACCATTGCTGCTTTTCTCATCTGCCACCACTTCAGCCTCTTTGGCACTGCCCTTCAGGTAGTTGAAGGCTATTAAATCCTCCCCTCAGTCTTCTCTTTTGTGGATTACATAAGCCCAATTCCCTCAGCCTCTCCGCAGAAGTCACGTGCCCTGGCCCCTGAACCGTTTTCATCGCTCTCCTCATTTGCATGGTGACAGTCATGTTGCCAACCAGGATGCTTGGCATAAAGTGCCTGCAGGATTGGTCTCCCGTATTCCCCTTTAAAACAGTCCAGCTAAAAGTTCTGGCAAGCTGCTGCTGTGGGTAAGATGCCCTTGAGAAGCAGCCTTCATGTGAAGAGCAGTGTCCCTTCCTGCATGGCTGTCCTTTGGAGTCGCGCCAGAGGAACTACTAGGAAGGAAAGAGAATCCCTGGCACACTGCCAGGCAGGCCTGGAGACTTGCGTGTGATGTCAATGACAAGGAAAGACCTTGTTAGCACAATTAGTGAAAGATCTCATTGGGGCTGTGCAGCTGCTGTTCTGCACAAAGGATCCAACCAAGATCCTTGGGGATCTTGTCTGGGAGCATGACCAGTACTTTGTGCTGGGGAAGTGTGGTGCTCTCCTTCCTTCCCCTCCTGCAGGTGACTTTAAAGCTCTTTTTTAATGATCAGTGGTAATCAGTATGTGCCCTTTAAAAGTTAGTCTTGATTTACCCTTGAGCTGACTTCAAGCAAGCAGCATGTTTGATATAAGCGAACCTGATACTGCCAACAGTGTACCATGCATGATTATAAATGGTACTTGCAAAACTTATCCAGTCACCATGTTGAACTCTTGCAGGAGAAACTCCTGTGCTTTTAACTGTGCACTGTAGAAAAGTGGCAAGGATTAGCTAAGAGTTATTTAACATAATTTAAACTTTTGATAAAGATCTGAAGTCCAGCCACTGCCCTTCCTCCTCCTTCCACCTCCCTTCTCCTAGCTCCCCTGCCTCTACAGGGGTCCGTGCACCACTGTAAGTGGTAACTGGTATCTGAGTAGAAAGAAGGCAGACTGAACCCTGAGGTCTGCTAGTCCTGTGTCATGGATGTTTGGAATACCTGAATCCTAACTGACCTGCAGGTGTTGACATGAGCAGCCTTCACTTCTTGCATCCTGGGAGCCAGAACTTGGAGTTAGCAGGGTCTTTCTTCAACACAGATAGTGGTAGTGCATCCCACACAATATAAAGCTAATTCTTTTCCCTTCTTGCCTGCTGTATTGATATGGTTAGGGTTGATTGTCCCCAGTTGTTAGAAAATGCTGATGTCATTTAGTTGAAACGGCTTCTTGAATGCGTACAACTAGTTGCACTTGCTTTGTCTGAGAAGTCTTGAGCTGTAGTGCATTTTTGTTAGAAGACCAACTTGGGTCACTTGTTTTCCTTGCTTATGGGGGAGATGCAGTTTTCCACTGCATGAATAAATTTCAGATATTGTCTTAACTCCAAAAGCAACACCAGAATGTTTTGCCACCAAAGTAGATATTGAGATGAACATGATACAGGTTCCCGCATTTCAAAAGCAGCCAGGCCTCCTTTCTGGCAACTGAAATGTATCTTCAAGTTTGGTAAGAATAATAGTGTATGTGAATTCTGTGAGATCTGATATCCTTTATTTACTTTAAAAACTTTTGTTTTGTAAGCAAGGTAATGAACAGCTATTGTCAAATAATCTTAACTAGCTTTGAATTTATTTTGGTTTCAGAATAGTATTAAACAACTACAACAGTTTTGTGAGTACAGTAGTTGTATTGCTGATTAGTTGAATTTTGATCTTGCAGCCCCAGGTGGATGGAAGAAATTAACTCTAAAACTTTATTCCTCAAGTATATGTAGACATTTAATTCAGTATATTTATACTGATGGATTGTTATGTCAATTAGCAGAACTTTGTATATTCTAGTAAACATTTAAAAGCTGCCTTCTCCCTTTCCAGGCTAATGAAACCTGGAAACCTAGAGGCTTCTTGGGATGTACTTTAAAGGAGGGCCTGATGGAAGTTTGTACTTCACTGAGCCCAACACAAAAGTGTTACTAACTGTTGGGGGATATGTTGTTTTATGAGTTATTAGGGAGAAAAGCATCATTCAGGCACTGAAATTGGACTCTGGAGACTTGGATTCAATTCCCAGTTCCTATATACCCTCTCTGTGTGACCTCGGACAAGTCGATTATGTGCCTTTGTCTCCTCATCTTGTAAAATAGCTAATAAAGCTCCCTTTCTTCCAGTCTATGGGTCTTTCTTATAAAGTCCTTTGGAACTGGACTGTCTCATGATAAATTATCTCATGGTAAGTATGCGTGAAATACCAAGCTTTGTAAACTGCCAGTGGGATCCCAGTTCCAACTGGGACCTGTGGGTACCAATGCTATCCAGCATCCTTGGTGCACAATATACTTTCCTAGCACTTCTCATGGAGCCAGCTTCTGTTCACCCAGACCCCTTATCTGAAGGTTCAGTTATTGCAATTGGCTTTGCTTGGAGTAAACCATGAAGGTTGCTAGGGGATTATATTAATTTGCTTCCTCACGGCTTCAACAAAAATGGCTTTTCATAATCTAGGTGGGAAGGAAGAGTCTTTTGCATATTAATTTCATATTAAATTGAACTCAATTTGGAAGCATGTAAACTTTAGCTTCCTTCAGTAAGCAGAGACTCAACATCCCTCATGTATGTACCTTGGCAGAAGCTGGGCCAGAATAGAGACTCTACAGAGGGTCCTGTTTTTGTTTTTGGTGTTTAAAGACCTGGCACCCAAAAGCCATCTAATAGAACTTGATGACCTCTGGACAACAATAGGATTGCATCAGAGCAGAGGCTTTATCCCAGTCTTCCCAGCAGCATGGTGGTGGAAACTTAACACACAGCCTCCGGCGCAGCTCTGGCACATGGAGCAGCTGCAGGATGATGCAGCTTCTAAGTTCCTTTTTGTATTCTGTGACAAAGGTTTCAGACCTGACACAGGGTACACCCAGGTTTCTAGCTCTGTGTGTTTTGGTGGGGCATAGCAAAGCCATATACCCCAGTCTAGCAACTGCATCGCTGCAGGTAAGCTGAAGAAAAAGACTCGTGCAGGGCCTAGGCTGTAGAGAGAATTTCTTACAGACACAATTGTAAGCTCAGGGTTACATCAGGAGTTGTTGTGCTTTGAATCTGGGGGTGTTTCCCTAGCAACAAGTGTATTCACTTCAAGCCCTTGGCTATGTGCATGGCCATGGGAATAGGTTAAAAGGGAAAAGTGTATGTGGAAGGGTGTGACAAAAGTTTATGCCCATGAGGTATCTCTGTACTTGTTGCATAAGGTAGAATTGTAGGGCTTTTTTTCATTTATTGTCGTTAGAAGCTCCCTTAACTATGCTGTCTCTAACTGTTCTCCTGCTATGCTGGCAACATATATGCATGGCATGTTTACAACTCAGACTGATTTATACTTAATTCGGAAAGGTTATTCCTTGTCATTGGTATGTGTGGAGGTACACTCCATTACTACCACTTCAGGCAGGTACGTGACTTCGAGAAGCATTTAAACCAGCATAACTAGGGGGGGAGGATGAGAAGTACCTAGTGAATCTGAAATCTGTGACTCATCTTTGCAGTCCAGTGAATCAGCCTTTTCCCTTCCTGTATTCCCTGGTGTACTATTTTAGACATAACTTTCACATGCTGGAATGTGGCTTTTGACAGCCATGCAGCCTTCCTGTGTTCTTGGCAGCAATAATCCTGATCCTGGAAGATGTCTATGACAGCCTTCAATTTAAGACCCTCTGGGCAGTCCTTTATTAAGCAGTAAATTCCAAGTTTCTAAGGAAGTTTGACACTCTTTATTTTAGAAGCTAAACTACTAACTTATGTTAGTATTTCTGCTTGTTGCATTCCTAGACTTTTCTTCTAGGGGGTTGGTTGTGAGCCCTGTTGATGTACAGAGAGCCCCCCATCTCCTTAAGTTCCCCTGCATAGGACACCTGCACTGTTTTGGTGGAGGAGTGGCTTGTGTCTTGTCATTGGCCATGGCGTGAGACGAGGTTTGGAGCAAAGGGGGAAGAGGGCTCTAAGTTGTGACTTGATTCCTGCCTTGTTTGCGGAGCAGCACAGTTGTGAATTACCTTTTGCAGGCAGAGTTTCAGCTTTTACGTTGGCCCTCACTTGCCAGTCATAGTTTGGAGGGCTTTTCCGAGCGGTGTGTATGTATGAGGCAAAATACACGTACACTTGATGCCTGATTCCATGGCAGTAATCCTATCTTTGTCATCTGATAGTGTTTTAAAATTGACTGCATAAAGTACATATAGTGAAAGGCCTCAATTTTAAACAGAAAGTGTCAGCAAGCCAGTTGGTAAGAAACTTCCGCTATTAATGAATAGGGTGTTGGCAGCTATTAAAAATATCAGTGGGGAATCCTCTACAACCAGCAGATTCTACGTGTGTAGTAATGCTGAGGCAGAATGAGCGCGGGAGTGATTGTGTGTCCTGAGCTCCCGTCTTCTGTACCTGAGAATGGTGAGACTATGCTTCAGATAACCTTTACACTCACCTGTCTTATCCCTCTTCCTCCCCTTCCCTATCGTCTTAGCACTGGCCAGTAAAGGGAGGAAAGCTCTGTTCTTAAAATAAGATTTTACGTCTAATAAGTCACAGAAGATTAAAAGGCCAACAGTCATAGCAAAAATCTTAAAAGAAACCATGACGGAACAAGTTGTTCCTAACTCGAGGATTGCAGGGTGCATGATGGGGCTGGAAGTGACCTGGGGAGGTCATCTAGCCCAGCTGTTGGTCAAGGCAGACTCAAGTTCTCCAGTAACAGCTCTGGAAATGGGATGTATAACTTGTTGCTGTTACCATCAGCTAAAGGAGATCCCACACCTTTGCTCAGCCCTGCGTGAATGATGCGGAAGGAGCAGCTTTCTAGCTGCAGCAGTTGCTTTGTGAGTTAACAATGCACTGATTGTAAAAACAGCGGTGTGTTCAAGTGGTAGGCGAGAGCAACATCCTACGTGAGTTCATTCCCCTCGCAGGGCAGGATACAGTTCCCAGGAGAGGTCTCGGATATATTTGTTTAATAGCACACACAGACTTGTGGGAAGTAGCAGAGATGTATTTGCTAACTGAGGCAAATGATAAAAATAGATTTTTTTTTTCCATTGGTTGTTTAAAAATCTTAACTGTAGACCTTTTTTTTAAGATGGCAAAATATACATTTGTTGGGGAGACTATCCCATGCGTTTGCACAGTTTAAAAAATAGAGCTATTGAGAAGCTTATACTTAACTCTCAAAAAGATTCAGCCTGTGGTTGGGCTTATGTGCTTCTGAGGTATGTTGTGCTCTAATAAGGAAAATTGAGGAGACCCTGGAGGATTCTGTTCTTAAGCTTGGGACTTTGTGGAGGAAGCTGTTTACAGTAATGGTAGAAACTTTAGTTTCCAGCCCATGTAAGAAATAGCATTGCAGCTTTGGGCAGATAACAGCAGCTCTTGTAGAGGAACCTCCTGATTGCTGATATTTTTAGGTACCTACTTAAATTGTGGTTTCACCATTTTTGCAGAAACCACGAAAAACGGCGATCTCCACAATCACTGTGAAAAATAGCATTGGTCGTGATTTCCTGCAGAACTGACTTCCCCAAAAATGCTTACCGGAATACAAAGAATTAGATTTCATACTTAAATTTATAATAATACAGTAACTTATAATCGAGGATCCTGGTTTTCTCAGTATAAAAACTCCCAAATTCTGATTTATTTATTTATTTTTTTAATCCCCCAAATCATCATAAAATGAAATGCCACTATGTGTGTGTGGATCTGTTGG
>NW_017728993.1:7129234-7130098 GCF_001723915.1 Gavialis gangeticus | reverse complement strand
ATAAAAACTCCCAAATTCTGATTTATTTATTTATTTTTTTAATCCCCCAAATCATCATAAAATGAAATGCCACTATGTGTGTGTGGATCTGTTGGACGCAATGCTTTATTGATATATTTACAATTTTTAAAGCAATCTGGAAGCCTACCAGTGCCTCAGTCATTATAATAAAATCAATTCTAAATGCCTATATATCTTTGCATTTGATATTTTTGTGCATAATTTTTTTTTTTTTTTTTGGCCATAATGAAATTGTTTCAAGTATTAATGTCTTAACTCTGCTGAACTCTGCTCTGGTACAAAAAAAGAGTCTCTACCAAAAAAAAAAAAATGCTGGAATTTAAAACAAAATGGTGCAATGCTTGGGAGATCAAGCCTGAGATCACTTGCTCTTTTTTTGTGCATAACATTAGGTTTACAATCATAACTAAAATGTACTTGCTTTCAGGGTATGTTTTAGCTAAGAAATAAACATTTCAAAGTTCAAGGTCTGTCTAGAATTCTTTTGAACAGAAAGTCATGTTCCATATTCAGTCAAAATAATAAATATTTTGTTTCTAGCCCACGGTTGGATTTGAAGACAGGCTTTTGATTAACCTTGTAAAACTTGGAGCTCATTTCTTGAGGTCTACTGTAAGGGAATACAAGCCTCTTTCACCATGACATCCCCTTTAAGCATGTGTGTATGAGCAAGAGGTGGATTATTTGAATGTTGTATTCTTGTTGGCCTTTAACCTTGCCATAACGTGCAATTATCTTTCAGAGAATAAGTTTTCAATAATTGTTGTAAGCACACATTTATCCACATAATTTTTTTTTAACCGTTCTTTTTTTTTTATATGGCCTTGCAGCAACGGGGTGCTA
>NW_017728993.1:7111144-7129018 GCF_001723915.1 Gavialis gangeticus | reverse complement strand
AAGTATCCCTGCCTGTGTTACCATAATTTGTATTGTTGAGCATACAGGCTTTAAAAATGTTATCGCCATTGAGGTGGTTCTTCTTTTTTTGGCTTTTCTACTGTATTTGAATCCACAGAGCTGTCAGTTAAAGCTGATACATAATCCAGCTACTCAGTCTGGAGGAGAGCAGGTAGAGAACTGACTTTTCTACTGACTTTTTTGCGGGGTGGGGAGGGAGTGGTTCTTGTTCATTTAAGGAAACAGCAAAAATGGAACAGCTTTAAACCTGCGTTGGCAGTGCTCCTTTTAACCCAACTTGTATATCCAGTGTAATGAAAACTGACACTAGCACCTCGCTTCTGGCTTACGCTATTAGGAAACCGTACAACACCCTTCCACCCCATCAACTGAGGAAAAGGAAGCCGGTGCTACTTATTTCCTAGATCCTTTTTGCTTCTCGAGGCAACTTAGTTCTTGCATTCTTTGGCCTACAACTTCCCTAGCAGCGTTGTGGAAAAATTAGCAAGCCAGCTAGCTAAGTACCCCTGGATAACAAGAACAAAGAAACGCTTACAACAAAGTTAATGAACAAAGGAAGCCTAGGGAGGGGGCTGTGGTCTTGGATGAGGGATAAAAATCATTGAAGGAAGAATGTGTAAAGGCTTTGAGTTTAAAGTCTCTTATTTCTCTCTTTTTCTCTAATAGAGGTTGGTGTCTTGGCAAAACAGTATCTTGAGCAAGGCCTTTTGGTACCAGATCATGTAATCACTCGTCTCATGATGACAGAGTTGGAGAAAAAACAGACCGAGCACTGGCTGCTGGATGGTAAGTAAACTGCATGGCTTTAGTTCTTCCCCCTGCTCTTTCTTTCTCCATTTGAAATTAATCTGCTTCAACCTCTTGAAGCCAACCTGCTTTGCCATGAATAATTTCTTATTAAAACAAATGTGACACATACACAAACAGAACCAAGCAAAGTCACTGCAACTTGTTCAGCTGCGGGGGTGAAGGGAGGGGAATAGAAAAAACACTTCTGAGAACTTATAAGGACAACCCATTTGCGGTGTGAAATTCCTGCTTTGTGAAACGAAACAGAGATCCTGCTTGCAAGAAATCACATTGACTCGCAGGGTCCTTATTGTAAGTTAGATTAAAAATCCTTTTGAGAGGTACTATCATGCTGAAAGCATTTGGAGGTCTCTGTAGGACCTGTTATGCTGCTGGGATAGCGCATGGCAGTACCTTGTACAATGTGGGATGGAGAGACGGGCTACAGAGCCTCCCTAAAGGTACCACCATTTGCTTAACAGACCCTTTCCCTTGTGGACTCCCTTTCATTAGCAGAGTTTCTTGCATCCTGATCCCTGTAACAGAGGCCCTCACACTGAAGGCTATAACCGTGACTTTCTTTGGGGGGTTCTTTCTTGTCGCCTTTCTTATCTGCAAAGATCTCAACAGGGGAAACGAAGTTACTGCTGCTGCTGACTTGCTGCACTTAGTCCCCCTCCACCCCTCCTGGGGTGCAAAGTGAAGTGCTCATTTCCTGCTCTGTGCCAGTGAAGTGCACTTTTCCAGCCTTTTGGATTTTTCTCATGTACAGGAACATGGGAAGCCTGGCAAGAACCCTGTGTTATGCAAAGCAGGCCTCTCACTCAGTGCAGTATTAAATCATGGCATGCAGCAACTGGTGGGTGGGAGTGACTGGAGATAAGCCAAGATAAATATCTTTTTCATGGGCATATAAAGTAGCAAGACTCAGTTCTGTATTGTGTGCGCCAATAAGAAGCTTTAAAAACACTCAAAATACATTCAGGCAATGTGTGTGTGTGTGTGTGGTGGGTCTCTCCTCCCTGCTGTTGCCTCTGGTTATGAAGGTGAATTCTGCTAAGAAATAAGGTCCCATTTTCTCAACCAAAATCACTTTTTGGGGAGTAAGTTGTAAATTGGATGTCCCTCTGGTGTCATACAAAGTCCTTTTTCTTAGCATCAGGCCTATAGTGTTAGTGGCTCGACCAAACTGAGCATTTTTAATAGCAGCAGTTTCCACTCTCCACATCTCCCCAAGTTTTAACTGTTATTTGTGCACCTACTTTTTGGTGTGACAGGTGGTTACCAGTGCCCTGGGTTTGCGGGGAGAGGGAGTTAGACGAGGGATTAACTTGTGAACATATTCTGCGAAAGTAGTGTCCTGTTCTGCCCCCCGCCCCTGGTGAAATTGAGATGAAACCTTTGTGAACAATGCTAATGACTGTAAATGGAAAAACAGTGATCAGTGTCTGAGGGCCTCTATTGTATGCTCTATGAGCATACTATGAGCATACTAGAAATATGTACATGTTCATTTACATTATAATTATGTTTGATAAATTTATGTACAGCAGCTTAGGTCTTGGGGTTCAGATCTAGTTCAGGAAGCTAAAATCTGAACTTTACAGCATTGGCTCCTTGGTAGCGCAGCTGAGGGTTTGTGCTGATCTCATGTGTTACGTGTGAATGGCTCTGACTTTTTTGACTCTGAGAGCTACCATTTAAATCCATTTTATTTCCACTTCCTAGAAATGTCTTGTTCAATAGATTGGAGCAAAAAGGATGTAGTTGACTTTTTAAAACAGCCCTTAAAGTGCTCTTGGCCATGCATTCAGAGTGATCTTTCTGTATCCCATTCTAAACAAGCCAAGAAAAAACTTGCTTTGGTGTGGTATTTATTCTTTTAGTCATGGTCACTGGCTAGCTGCAAACTCTAGAATGTAAGAATTTTAAACTATGATCCTATGTGTTGTAATTATCTTTTACCTGCATTATAAAACGCAGCTTCAGTGAGATTGGTTGGTATTAACCTCTTGAGTACTTCTGTGAGACCTCCAGCCAGTGTCTGTCCACATTTGGTAATAATCCTCCATTTGTGGCTCCTGAGATGATTTCATGGAAGTGTGTAGAATATAGTGCATAGATGACTCTACTGGTATGGGCCCAAAATTTCAGTTGGTATAATCTAGACCAGAGGCAGGCAATTATTTTGGGTGTGTAACAGTGAGCAGGGCTCCCCCCAGAGGTGTGTAGATGTATGTGGGGGGGTGCATCTGTGGGTAGGTGTAGTGTTTGTGGGGTGTGTGATTTGTGTGGGGAGGGTATGGTTGTGGGGTTTGCAGGGGAGCATTTGTGGGTATGGTGGGGTGTGCATGGGACCCCTGCGCTCACCCCCTGAGTTGGTCAGCATCTGCTTCTGCAACAGCTCAGGGCCAGCATGCCCTGCGGCGCCTCCCCACCATCACCAGCAGCGCACAGCCCCAGCCCGCCCCATGCCCACTCCGGAGTCACCCCTGTTGCAACGGATCAGCTAGAACCCACGCACAGCCCCAACGCAGCCTGCCCCATGCCACCCAGCCGTGGCATGTTCTGCTGCCTCTGGGCATGCAGTGGGGCAGGGGCAGCTCCAGCAGGACTACCCTTCTAGGCAACTGAGGTGGCAGGCGACTCCTTCTGGCTGCTGCTGGCCCCAGCCCTATGGTATCGATGGGGACCTGCACTGCACAGCCCCGACCCTGTGTGCAGCGCAAAACTGAAGCTGTTGTCCAGTGCAGGGGGAAAGCATCACCTCCCCTCCCACTGCCGGCCGTTTCCCTGGTACAGCCGCATGGAGGCTGCGCAGGGCTGCCCTACGTCTCCACTGCCACCTCTGGGCTGCCCCATGGGACAGTGGTGGCAATGCAGAGCAGATGCAGGGCAGCCCCACGCAGGCTTCAGGCAGCTGCAGTGGGGAATTGCTGGCAGCAGGAGGGGAAGGGGCTGCTTTCTGCCTGCGCTGAGCAACAGCTTGTGTCCCGTGCTGCTGCTGCTGAGCCTGGGCAGGTGAGCCTGGAGTAAGTGTGGGGTCAGGGCTGTGCAGTGAGGGTCCCCACTAGTACTGCGGGGCTGGGGCCAGTGGTAGCAGCTGGAAGGAGCTGCCTGTCACCTGGCCTGCCTTGACAGGCAGCCCAGCTGCGGAGCCACCCCAGTTCCGTTGTGTGCCCATGTGGCATTAGGATGTGCCATGGCTGGACTGTGCCTGGGCCAGGAGACCAAGGAGACCCCCCTGTGGCCTGAATCTTGTCCACCCCTGGCATAGACAAAGTAATCCAACACTTATAAGACTTTAGACTGCAAGATGTTCACGAACTTGACAAAGGAAAGGGCAATGGAGATGTGCAGGAGCAAAGTGCTTTGTACAGAGGACCTATAGACCTGGGCACTGATCCCAATCTGCCTTGCCCACTGAACAAGTTGTGATCCTGTAAATGCTTTCGTTGGCTTTGTTTTGTGCTGCATTAACACTGTAGTGACTTGATCCAAATTCTCCCATCCCTTATGGGCCTTGTTGTAAGTTGAGAATAAAGCCTTTGTCTGGGAGACCTGTACACACTCTGAAGGGTGTGTTTTTTGTTTTTAATAATTCTGTTTTTCTTCTGTGTAATGCTTTACTTCCTTCAGAGGAAATAAAAGCTTTTTCTTGGGTGAAGTGGCATAAATTGGGGATTTCTAAGTGGTGCTGCATCAGAACACAGTCTTGTGGAAGGTAGCTAGTCGAGAGCTATGCATGCTCATAGGTGGTTAGTCTGTAATCCCTGAAAGTCCTAAGGTTCATGCTAAGCCTCTCAATGTCCTGCATCCCTTGTGTACTTTGGAGCTTGCTGTCTTTCAGAACCAGCATGTGGTTGTATAATAGAGGTGTAAAGCTTTCTCATGCTGTCCACCTTGCACAATAGATATCAGGAGCACCATTCATAGGAGGTAGGAGAGGATGCTGGAAACTTCCATTTAATTTTAAGTAGCAGTCGTTCTAGGGTGAGGAACAGCTTTCTGGTGGTAAATGGCAGGACAAAGTAGAAAGGTCCCTTTCATCATTAAGATCTGAATTATTGCAGCTGGATATCTAGCTTACCCACCAGGGACGTGGGCTCCTGCAGAAGTCTTACTTGCTGACTTTTGTGGAAGGCTGCCTTCAGTTGAGCCATGTCATCTTAATGGCAGCCATACAGGGAAAGAAACCAATAAGCCATGTGTGCACACCATTAACATAAATAATAAATCAACTTTTACATTAGTGTAAACAAATTTTATTCTCCTAATGGCTAATCAAGTAACTGTTCTGACCTTCTGGTATGTAGTCTAACACTGCATTGCATGGGGAATGCTTTTCTCAAAGCACTGGCAAACAAAAGTGAGCCTCTCAAAGGCTTGGCGAGAGGTAGGTCAGTCTTGGCTGTAACATGGGCAGTACTGTAATTTGACAAGTGGTTGGGGCACTTCGTATTTAAGCAGCTTGCCCTGGAAAGAAGAGAATCTTGGTGGCCTGTTGCTTGTTCCCTGCTCTGACTACTGCAAGGTCCGTCTGTTTTTGGAGTTGTGTGTGTGTTTAAGTAAAGCTGAGGTTTCGTTGAATTTTATTTTCCCCAGTTCATTGGCAAACCAGATATAGGATATATAATAGCTCCCAATGCCCATCGGTCTTACTGGGAGGAGACTGCACAAGTGGTGTGGCAAGATGGTACATACTGGGTTCAGTCATTCTACTATGAATCCAGATCAACAAAGATGGTAATGGTTTGCGTTACTCAAACTCTAAGGTAGATCCTTACTCTTAACGTTCCAAAACTTGCCTATCACTTAACAAGGTCTCAGACCTATTTCTTACTAAAACAAGGATCTTGTAGCATAAATACAGCTACCGATTTGCATAAGTTATCATTACTGCACACAGAAATATTGCTGTTCATGGAACTGCAAGTGAAAAGGATGCCAGAATGTCTTTGGTTGTGATGTGCTCCGGTCTCTCCAAACAAAGCAGCCAGTGTTGGCCAGCATCACCATAAAGTGTCTAGTGTAGTTTGTGGTAGTTGTGTAAATGATCTTGTTTTCTTATGAACCGTCCTTTTTCCCTGTTGCGGTGGACTTGCTGGATTGTCGCACCAAATTAATTTAAGAAACACTGCTTTTGTAAAACTACCTATTCTTTTTATGTCCTACCACTTACTTTTATTCCGCTTCTCTTCTGCTGCCCTCTTGTTCTTCCCTTCTCATGCCTGCCTGCTCCTTATGTGTTTATTACTGTTATTCCATTGGCAGCACCATAGTGGGATTGCCTTGAATGTTAAGGTCTTATGCATTAGCTTCAAGCATAGACTCTTGATTTGGTTTGCTTTGTAACTAGCACAAATGAGTGACAAGACCACAGCTGTTCAAGTGATCAAGAGGTGTGTTTTGGTGGATAAATCGATGAATACTGGCAAAAAGCCACCTGCTTCTGATCCCAGACTGCATCCACACCAGGGGATACTAGGAAGTCCTGAAGCCCCTTAACCATATTGGTTTCTTTGTCTCTTTGGAGGAAAGGCAGCAGTATCAACGTGAAATGTGTGTAGCCATAGCTCCTTCACCTTCAAGATGGGTTTGCTCTCTTGAGGGTGGGAGGGAGGAAGATTCCTGAATGGGAGAGTTGAGGCAGTGAACTTGGAAAAGGCGAGGCCGTGCAACACTGTGCTGCATATAGTGAGCAGAGGGATGGCTCCTTGCCGTAGGATCTAGTAGAGCCAAAAAGGAATTTAAAAATGGGGGGGTGCATGGTGAGTCTCTCTCTCTCTCGTGCAACTGTGTAAGATAGGCCTGAGAATACAACAGATGCCGGCCTTCCTATCTGAAGACCTAAACTCCCTGCCTTCCCTCATCTCCTTGATACAGGGCACTTTGAGGGTGTGCTGAGGCTATTTGTCATAGAGAATAAATGTCATGTTGCAGTTCCCCCATTATGGGGTGGGGGTATGTGTGGAAATGAGGGTGCATGTAATTTCTTTCTGTTTAGAGCAGGGGTGCTTAATCCCCAGCCTGTGAGCTAGATCCAGGCTGTGGAGCCTGTCATCCAGCCTGTGGGGTTCCTAATAGTACCAAAAATTTGGTAGCAGAGTGATGGCAGCTAATTGCTGCTCTTCTGCTGACCAACTTCCAGACCTGTGGGGAACTCAGCAGGCTGGATAGCATGGCGCATGGGTCCGAACGGGGCAGCTCACTGGGTCTGGTCTGGCCTGAAGAGCAGCCCCATTCCACTGATTCACCCCGGGGGCCAAAAAGATGAGCATCACTGGCTTAGAGGAAGAGTGCTTGTCCTCTGAGGGGTCTCTTGACAGGAGGCAGTATGGTAAGAAGTGTCTTGTTTCCTTGTTCTCTGTGCTCTGGTGAGGACTAAAGCCCCTGGGGTAGGTAAGCTCAGTGACATTATAGAAGAAGCTGTAGAACTAGACTCTTCTTCACCGTCTCTGACTTGATGCTGCTGCGGTGAAACAGCCCTTAAGGTCTGAGTGACATTTGGCCTGAGACTCTGTGTCTAGCCAAAAAAAGCAGGCATTGAAAATCTGCAGGCGCTGAACACTAGCTGGCATGAAGTCATGAAAGGAAACAACCTTAAAATGAAAATAATGCAGGTGCGTTTTACTTGAGTTGACAGAACATGAGCCCCAGAGCAAACAGCACCGTCACTGGAGAAGAGCATGTGGCATGCAAGAATTGCAAGTGAGCCTTTGCCTGCATGATGCATGGGGGGAGAGACAAACCCTCTGTGTGTAACGTTTAAGTAAGGCCTCTGACGGACATTATACTTAAATTGTGATTAACATGATTAAGTAATGACCTGGCCACATGTTCATTCAATTAATGGTGCAATTAAAAGGGGGAATATCACATTTTCTGCAACAACTTTTGTGGCTGGGCTCTAACATGCCTTTAGTTGATCATGCGGTCAGTGTTCCCAACCTCTGGAGCACACGAGCCATTAAATTCTTCTGTGCTCCAGAGGCTGGGAGCACTGCTGAGCTGACCGAGGGCTCCCAGCTGGGGAGTGCATGGAGTTCTTGGCTCCGATGTACATTCCCCTGGCTACGAGCATCAGTCAGCTGACCAGAGCTGTCAGCCAGGCGAATGCAAGGAGGCAAGCTTGCTGCTTACTGGTGCAGGAGAACTCCAGGATCACGATGCTCAATTCCCCCCTCATGTTGCCTTCCATACATGTATGGCGTGGCAGGAAGCATGATTGTTGGGATTGCTCATGAGGTCCCATTGTGGCTTTAATTTAACATCTGTCAGCAGCTGAATACATTCACCTCTGGAGACATCACTCCTCTTGCCTGGGCAAACCAACAAATTCCTACTAGGCTTCAGGAGGCAGGCAGTAAAGGAATATTTTTGTTCATCTGCTAGCAGAGATGGCTAAGATTAGGAGTGGCAATGTTTGTGCTATTGAAGAGGAGCTTAGAGTCCCATGTGAGTAAGAACCTGGTCTGGAATGAATGGACAGCTTGACACCAAGAAGCTTATATCTTACTGTGTTCTTGCTGTGCACCATTATCCAGAATCTTGAACAAAATGAGACATGGGACTTGTGGAGTTTTCAAAAGCTTTTGCCCATAAAGCAGTATTGTTTTCTTGCTGTTGGAGATGTCTGAGATTGTAAAGAGGATGGTGGAACAACCTTGTGAGCAGATAGAGTTGTTGATGTAGCGAGGGAGTTCCTACAGTGCCCTCCCCATTGCTGTGTTTTGGTTTTTGGGTTTTTTAGTGTGCGTGTTTCTTCTGGCACATGTAACTCAACCCTGAAGTGTGGTATTTAGCGGCTTCTAAATGCTTCCTGGATTTGTTCAAGAACTTGTTTCATAATTCATCTTGTTTAATTTCACAGCCCTATGGTCTTCCATGCTCAGGACAAGTTTCTCATTTGCTTATAGTGTTGGATAATTTTATTTGTTGCGCTGAAAGAATAGGACCACGAGCTAGCGGTTTGGGAGAGAATCTATATGTGCAGATGGGCTATGTAAAAGGCAGTCTATATCCAAATTTTTGCAATGCCTCCTTCATACAACATACTCTTGCCTCTGTACTAAATCCTATATTGTTGAATGGTAACTCATTCTTCCACCTAACAAGCTGTAAGAGTGGTTATTAAGACTACTAAAGAGAATTAATTTGTGCAATATCCTTACTTGTCTTAAGTCCTGTAGATACATGTGCTAGGAATCCATAAGCCATGCTACCAGGTGACTTGTTTACAGGACTCACCCCAGCTTCAGCTATCTCACCTTAAACCCCAGCCTATCTGTGTGTGCTGTTGGATTCTGCTTCCTCCTGTCCCAAAGTATCACTTATTTGGGAATTAAAACACTCTCGAATTGAAGAAGCACAGTTTGTCTGGTCTCTTTATTGGACCATCTTGGTAATTGAAAGAGACGATGGATGCATTTTGTGCCCTAAAACTTCTTTCCTCTGTCTGTTTCAGATTAGCAGGTACAACATGAACTAAATACCAGTTGAATCTATTATGATTTTAACCTCTTTGTCAATGAAACTTCCCCTTTGAAAAGGAGAAGTAAGCCTATCCGAACCCTTAGATCTCAGTCAAGAATAGCTGCCATAGCTACAACGTAATTATGTAAAAGAATAATAGCTTTTTTTTTTGAGAGAGAGAAAGGTCTTATCACCTGTGGAACAGAGCTGAACAGAGCAGGCAAGTTTATAATAAGCCATGAAGCCATTGTCTCTAAGCCTTTGTTTCTTTTTGTGTCTAGTAAAAGGTATATTAGTTTTAAGGAAGAACCTTTTGTGCCTGAAAGCTTGTCCACCATCTTTCTCAACTATAAAGCAGGTTCAATAAAAGATGATGTCAAACTAATCATGAATCTTGCATAACACCCCCTGCCCCCAGGCCATTGTGGCTACAACAACACTACTATTGTAAATCATAGACGGGAAAAAGTCTCTACTTCCCCCTCCACCCCTACATTCAAGTGATGAGAGACCTCTTCTCTTCTCTCTGTCTAGCCTTTCCTTGCAAAATGTGAAATCCAGCTCTCAGAACATGTTAGCATATACAGCCGTACAGCCCTCTAGTGCTCTGAGTTTATAATGTGCAGCAACCTGAATTGTGTAGTGTTAGAAGAGCCAAAGTGAAGCGTCCTTAGGTGGAATCTTGCTGACCCCAGCGGTCTGCATTCTTCCAAGGTTTTATTGTCTTGGAAGTGTATTCGGCTGGCAAAATCCCAAGCGGAGAACGCTGTCTTCAAATCCCAGATTTGCTGCCTCTAAAACTTGGAAAGTTTTCTGGGTCTTAAACTACACAACATGGGATTAATCTTTTCTTGCCCTATCTTATAAGTAAGACCATTACTGCCTGTGGAACTTCTCTCCCTGTTCAGCCACGTGTGTAGCAGTTCTAGTCTGGTGTGGCTAAATTGTTGCTAGGACCAAATATGAGTCCACTCAAACCATTTTGAGGGAGTGTTTCCTACTGTGTGGTGGGAAAAGGCAGGAGCTCTGGTATGAAAAGGTCCTTTAACATGATCGGTCTTACGAATGTTAAGGCATTTTTTTCCTCTGATGGCAACTAAATTATGACTGTTCATTCATGCACATGCTGTCCTAGATAAATCCACAACCAGGTTTGCTAGTTTTCTTCATGGATAGCTTTTACCTACTTCCCGCCCACTTCCGCCTTCAGCTTCTCTTTCCATCTGTGCCTCAATCTTGTACTGAAGGATTTTGAACTGTCACTACTGACATAGGAACTGAGAAGTGGGCTAAAATCCCGTCCCCATTGAAGTCCATGGTAAACTTGCTATAACATAAGTAGTGTGAGGCTTCAGCATATGAACTATCTCTGAAAGCTGCTATGCAGCAACGTCTTATCCCAGGAGACCACCTCAAATGTTGTGACATTAATTTTGTTCTTCTACTGAGACTGTCATCTCCAGTCCCTGGCTTTTTTTATGTTAGCAGGCAGCCATTACTGAATGGTAAAATCAGAATTGTGTTGCCTAAGGAGTATTTCCCACAGCTTTTTGGTGTATAGTGATTTTAAAAGGACTTTTTACAATGTGGGTGTAGATGTTAATTGTTCAACAGTGGCTGTCTGGTTATTGAGGTGGTGGTGGTGATGCTAGTTTACTTTCACTGGCATGCTTTATGACCACTGCTGAACCAGGCCTTGTAACACAGAGATGCGGCCAGCTTGAGTGCCTGGGGCTGGTGGGATTATGCTGACGGTCCTGGAAGGTGGGAGAGGAGTCTTACTGCCAGGGCTCTTACTTGAGCAGCAACTGCTACTGCTGCCGCTAAGTGGCAGGTAGAGGCACAGGCTCCCCAAGGGGCCGTGCCTGCTTCCCTGTTTGCCCTCCCCAGGGCAGGGCTGTGCCTCCCATAGCAAAACCTCCCTGGGGAGGGGGTATCATTCCACCCTCCTTCCCCTTGCTCCAGAGACGTTGCTGGGCACGGGCTGCACCTGCCCAACTTCTATGGCTGTGGCAAAGACTCCTGGGGGAAGGGGCCGTATTGGTACCTGGGGCTGTCGTCTCACTTGCCTCACCCTAGTAACACTAATGACAACACCACTGTGCAGTGTGGGGGAGGGGGGTATCCTCCTCATTTAGCAGATGGGGAAGTTTGTTTCATTTTTCTGTGCACAACTAGTGGGGGTCTGGGGCAGAACTGTAAACAGAGCCTAGGTGTTGTGGTTGCTGTTGTTATTTTTCTTTCCCCAGATTATCTTTCATTCCAAGTGGGACACTGTTTAGTGAGATGGAAGAATTTGAATGCACTATCTGCAGGGCTGCTTAAAACGGGCAGGTGCCTCTGGTGCGTTCTGTACAGAGCCCTCAATTTTATAAAGTTCTAGTTTAAAAAACCAAACAAACCAGCCGCCCACCCCCAGAAACAAACAAACAATGCAGATTATATCCATCTGTCTCATGAAAATCGGGACCACCTCTCTTGATAGACTGAATGCCACAGGACTAATACTGTGGAAGAGGAGCTGCAGAGGAGCAGAGCAGCCCAGCAGCATTGAAGCCTGAAGCTCCACTAGAGCAGAGTTTCATTGCAGTGCTCCCTCCTTTCTGTATCCCTGTGTATGCATGCATATCCTCCTTCACTGTTAGAGCTTTGTCAGAATGGCAGAAAGTTTCAAGTAGGGTCTGTTCTGGGTCTGGTGGTAGTGCTGTTTTTATTAATAACTTTAATTCAGCGTTTTCCTGATATATATTTTTTTGAGTTGGACTTAAAACTGGGAGGTCTTACAACCCTGAATTGTAATCCTGTCTTCCAAAGGGATCTTGAAAATGTGGACACCTAGGCTGGACAACTGAGCTGCAGATTAGCAGGATGAAATTCAGCACAGACCAATATATAGGGCCTTGTATCTTGGGGGAAGAAAGACCAAATATAAATGAACAGATATCGATGGGGGTAACTTCAGTTCAGGGAAAAGGAGATCTAAGGGGCGACTTGATAGCAGTTTTCAAATATCTGGAAGGCTGCCACGAACAGTCATTTTTCCTTGCCACAGGGCAGGATATTAGGTTATGGGTTTACATTGCAACAAAATATTTCTGGATTAAATCTTGAGGAGGGATTGGGGGAAGCTTCTTAACTGGAAATCATGGAGCAATGGAACCAGCTGCCAGGGAAGATGTGGAATTCTCTTCACTGGAGACTTTTCAAGAGGAGGGTGGTTAGGCACCTGTCTGGGATGGGCTAGCAATAGTCATCCCAAAGCTGTGCAAGGTGTTGGATTAACTGACCTTTGAGGTCCCTTTAACTCTGGGTCAGTGCAGTCCATAAACAGCTATCCCTGAATGCTTTTATAGCTTGAACCTGGAGCTGAAGTTAGTGGGTTTGTCTGCTTCGCTTATAGATGCTCCTTTACATGTTTTCCTCATCAAGTGGTTACTCCATGTTCTTGGATCCCTGTCTTGTTCTTGCTTATAAGTGCATATCACCCTTGGCTTTCAAGTCGGTACGTTGAAACGGTTGTTCTGGTCGAGAATGGTCAGCAGTCATTTGGAAATGCACTACCACTGTTTCATTGGCAAGCAAAATGCTGCTGAGTCCTGTGAGAGAATAACCCTTTCTTCCTCAAAGCTGCCTCCTGCCATGTTGTTTCAGTTAAGAATGATAGTCAGTGACCGGGACTAGTAATTTGTCTGCCTTTCCTGTAGTGCACTTAGGGTACAGTAATAAGAGCTATGGACAGTCTCAGAAAAATGGCATGCTTCACGAAGGGCTCTGGCATGCACCTTGCCTAAATTGCTGTTCAGCCGTATCCCATTAACTTGCTGGCCTAGCAGGATCTGTCACTGATCTATTTTCTCTCCAAGTCCAACGGATGCAAACTTAATATGTAACCATGGTTATGCACAGTCACTTATTAAAGTTCATAGCTTACACTATTACACTGATTCTGTGCGGTGCTGAGTGCCATATCCTGTTGATTCCAGTGGGAGTTCAGTGACCTCCAGTCTTCACTGGGCACAGTACAAGCCAGGATTCCCATCTCTTCCTACCTTTATGCAACTTGCAGATAGATCAACTGGCTGCCTATGAGGCCTTAAGTTGCAGCCCCGGGCTCCTACCCAGCCACCATTCTTTTCCTCCCCCCTGTCTCCCTCCTTTGGCTTCTGTTGCCTGCCCCCACACTAGGGGCTGGGGCAGAACAGTGCCATTGGGGAAGCTGAGGGTGAGCCTGGGGGCTATGCAGGCGCACAGTGCAGTGGTGGTGTGGGGGGAGAGGGCAGGCAATGCAGTGGTAGGACAAGGGTATGTAGTACAGTGATGGGGTGGTGGCATCCACATGGTGCAGTGGGGAGGGGTCTCTTTGAGGTTCCCATTAGTGTGGTCCCTGGCTGCTTAGAAGCTGGGCAATCCTGAAATACATGATACACTATGAGGCCCTTTTCTTGGTGTTGTGGTGCTCTCACGTTGGCCGCAGCCAATTTTAGGTACTGATGGCTTTTTCCACTCCTGCCAATATTACTGAGGACCTTGCAGTATCCTTCTGATGTATTGTCTCTGTTTTAGAAAGTGACTTAGCAGCATACCTGTCACCTTGGTTGGGAGTTGAATTTCCATATCCTAAAACCCAATCCAGTGCATTAACACGGCCATTTGTAATCTTTGCACTGCAGAGTTATTTTTAGATTGGTAAAACAAACCAATGGCTTTTAGGAACTTGGATAGCTTAGATGGCTATATATAAACCTTTAGAGGAGATGTACTAGAAACACTTGTTGAAGAGTATGTACTTTTTGCATAGTGTGTTCAATTTACAGGCGTTTAATTACTGAAAGTTAAAGGTACATCAACAGAGTTGCTATACCATGGGAATGGAGTATAACTTTATGACTTTTTTTTTAAAATGTGTGTGCCTTCACTGCCTTTGTATTCTTTGTGTTGTTATAAGTGGATCTCTGGCTCTCCCCCAATACCCCCATCAGCACTAATATTGTGGAATTTATTTATGATCTGCCAATAAGTATTGAAATTGTCTGACTATTGCTTGTGGTTTCACTTGGTTTTCTCCTCTGTGTCCAGGTTTTCCTAGAACATTAGTACAAGCTGAAGCACTTGACAGGATCTGTGAGCTGGATCTAGTTATCAGTTTAAACATCCCATTTGAGACGCTGAAAGACCGCCTCAGTGCTCGTTGGATTCACCCAGCTAGCGGAAGAGTGTATAACATGGAATTCAATCCGCCTCTCGTACATGTAAGATCATCTATAGCGTGGGTTCCCAAAGGGTTTGCCATGGCATGCTAGAGTGATGCAAGTGACAGATGTGTGCCATAAAATCCCTCCCTATGTGAGGAGGCAGATGCTCTCCTCTCCCATTCAGCACCCTGTGCCTGTCCCAGTTACTCCCAGTGGCACCTGCAGCTGCTCCTTTGGGGACTGCCACCACTGCTGCTGCCTTCCCTGTCCCCAAGGCAGCCCCCATGCCAGCCCTCTTCCCTCCCACCCCAGCTCCCAGCAGTGTGGGCAGGCGAGCAGAAGAACCCATGGAGCCGCAGTTTGCAGTCTGGGTCATCCCCTCCACTCCTTCAGTGCCCCTGGGGCTGGTAGGAGGGGAGATGGTGGTGGCTGCTAGAGTGCAAGACCCTGCCAGGAGCAGCTTCAGAAGTGGGGGTATCTTTGCTCCCTGAGAGATGGACCAGGTCTTGGGAGTGGGCAGACAGTGGAAGGAGCAGGGTACAGCTCTGTTATTTTGTTACATCTTAGCACTGGTATGCTTTCCTTTGTGCAGGGTTTGGAATTTTGTTATGTTTTGAAAAAATATAGATGTCTCTGAGCGTAAGATTTAAGTGTGCTGCCAGCTTTAACCAAGAAAAAATGCGTCTCGGGTATCAAGTTTAGAAAGCCCTGATCAACAGTATTAAATTCTGAGCAAGCCACAATGCAAACGACAGATTTCTGGGAAAAAAAAAAAAAATTTTGTATGTATGTGAATATATTTTTTTCCTATTTTAGTTTGTTTTTATTTTGTATCACAGCAATAAATGCAGTAATGTCCTATAACAGTGTTTATCCTGTTGCTACTTTTTTATCTGATACATTTCAATATTTCTGATGATCATATCTTGCATGAATACAGTTTCTGCTTAGCTGATTTTGCCTTTACTTCCTCCTGTGCAACTCTGAGACCTTGGTATATCATTGCTTTATGTTGGAGCATTTTCTTTAAGTGTTGCCTTACTCATTTCAATGTTTGCCTTTGCAGGGGATCGATGACATCACAGGTGAGCCATTAATCCAGCAGGAAGATGACAAACCTGATGCTGTTGCTGCCAGGCTAAGAAAATACAAAGATGCAGCAAAACCAGTAATAGATCTATACAAGTGAGTTGGGTGTGCACAAATATAGTATGTGCCTGTAAAAACAAAGGCAAACTCTGTCTCCACAGCTCGACCAGGGTGTCTTTTGAAATGATCTCTCATGAGTAAACCTGTGCGTGGTGTTCATTTTACAAGTGTAGTTAATAGCCATATGCCACACCCTTCCAGGGCTGGATTCCACCTCCCATTCCAGTGGCTTGCAGGAGATGTGAAGAGGCTGAAGTGTGCTAAAGGGGAACTTCTGCAGGCTGAAGGAGGGTGTGGAGGCAAGGGCCATGGCATGAACTGATGCTGTAATGCTATAGGGATGCTGAACTGCACAACAGCGGAGGTAGCACTGCTCTGGTGACTCTTAGGGCTACTCTCCCTTGCTCTGGAGCCTGTTATTTGGGCAGTAAGAGGCATGGTTGCCTTGCTGTCCTTCCTCCTGAATTGTGCCTTTTGTGCTGCTTCTGTCAACAGAAATAGCACAGAATCTAGCTCTTCCTTTTCACCCTACATCTGAGCCTGGTTTTGGTTGAGTTGGAGGGGTGAGACCTAATCTTTCATAACATGCAAGAAATAATGAATTACTCCTGTGTGTTCACTGAACAAGTTTATTCTTCACTTCCTCGCTAGTGTAGCTGGCCCTGTGTTCTGAAAGCACCTTGGCTAGGTACGGAAGTTGCACATAAACTAGTATAAGTGAGCAGAAACTGGTTCAAATCTGTAACAGAAGAAGTTCAGTGCACATAAATCACTTTCAAAATGGCTAAAACCAGTTTAAGATGAACCTGGATGGATGTAGAATCAGACCTAACTGATTTAGGTGTTGGTTTCTTTTAAGGAAACCTTTTCATGTTCCAAGTCAAATTTAGCCAAATCAATTCCAAATCCGTGAGTCATTCAAGAACCATATGTGGCCCTACTACTGGCTAACATCCTTCACCCCAACCTGGGGCTTCAGATGCTTCCAAATCCTTTGGCAAGCATCCTACATACAGGCCCAAGCCCAGAGGCTTGGGGTTCAGATGCCCCTGAATTTAGCTTCCCTTAGCCAGATGGCTGCAGGAGCAAGCTAAGGAAGTGTCTCATGATTTAGGTTTAAATCAGTTTATTGAACTTAATGCTTGTGGTCCCCCAGTGTCCCATGCTTTGCATGCCCTGTTTTCCTCCTTCCTCTTGACAGGGTGAGTGAGCTAGCTTTGGTCAAAGCTGTCTGCTCCAGCTGAGTAGGGAGGCATGCTCTCTAGTGCTTTGCCTTGAAAAATGGGGGAAAAACAGAGTGGGCTTTTCTCAGCTTCACATATACATGTACCAAAAATCCTGGTATTTTGGAGTGTGATGTAATAAAACTTGCAAGCAGCTTGAAAGAACTTTCAAGAGTGGTGCCAGAGGACTGGAAGAGGGCCAACGTGATTCCCATCTTCAAAAAAAGGGAGGAAGGAAGACCCAGGAAACTATAGCCCAGTTAGTCTTACCTTGATCCTGGGTAAGCTTTTTGAGAGAATTATTCTGGCACATGTCCACAAGGGGCCAGCAGGGGAGGTTATGCTTAGGGGCAGCTAAAACGGGTTCATTAGAGGCAGGTCCTGTCAGACCAACCTGGTGGCCTCCTATGACCAGATCACCAAATCCTTAGATGCAGGGGTAGCAGTGGACATAGTCTTTCTGGACTTTCGGAAGGCCTTTGACACTGTCTCTCCCCCCGTTTTCATTAAAAAACTAGGGGACTGTGGTGTTGACATGTACACAGTCAAATGGGTTGCTAACTGGCTGGAGGGCCGCACCCAGAGCATGGTGGTGGATGGGTCATTTTTGACCTGGAGGGATGTGGGCAGTGGGGTCCCACAGGGCTTGGTCCATCTTCATCAGTGACTTGGAGGAAGGGGTAAAAAGCACCCTGTTGAAATTTGCTGACGACACCAAGATGTGGGGGGACGTGGGCATGCTAGACGGGAGGAATAGGCTGCAATTGGACTAGACAGGTTACAGGGGTGGGTAGATGAGAACAGGATGGGATTCAACACTGAGTGCAAGGTGATGTACCTGGGGAGGAAGAACCAGCACCATACCTACAGACTGGGGAACTCCCTTCTCGTCAGTACAGAGGCAGAAAAGGATCTTGGAGTCGTCATTGATGCCAAGATGAACGTGGGCCGGCAGTGTGGGGATGCAGTCAGGAAGGCCAACTGTACTTTGTCATGCATCCACAGATGCATCTCAAGCAGGTCCA
>NW_017728993.1:7106848-7110684 GCF_001723915.1 Gavialis gangeticus | reverse complement strand
GTTTGACCCCAATACTCTTTCCTGCCAAGGCAGGGGGTCGGACTCGATGATCTGCTTAGGTCCCTTCCGACCCTACCAACTGTGAAACTTGACTTGCGTTCGAGTTTTTAGTAGGTTATCAGCGACAGCTTGCTTCCCTGTGAAGTATTGTTTAATTTATATTGTACTAATGGCACTACTCCATGTGAGTCAAGTTACTCAGGTGCTTAAATGTGTGCGACTGTCTCCACAGTGACAGTATTTATATTCCCTTCTATGCTGCGACTGTCTTGGCATGTTCTGTCTTGCATGTCATAGAATATTTTCAGTTCTGTGCCAACAGTGCAGCAATTCAGGAGGATTGGTGGAGGATTATAAGGCGTGTATCACTCAGCAGCCCTTTTAAATACTGAAATAATCACATGGGGGAAAGATGTGAAATAAGGCTCCAGCTGACCCTATCACTTGCATATGCAGGTGATCCCACTTTTTTTTTTTAAAGTACTTAGTTAAGCATATTCTAAGTCTGTCTAAGGCTTTTTGCATTTGAAGAACAAATGTCAGTCTACCACAATACACTAGGAAAATAAACCTGTGCTTTACAGGGTCTGATTAAATATACCTTTTAGATAATTTGGCACAGGTGTAGCAATGTTTTTTTTTACATGCCTCTGATTCCAAGAGCACCAACTGCTGGCAGTTTAAAACACAGGGGGAGAAGGTGGTGCGTATGTGGGTGCGTGTGTCTGGTGTTTGGCTGTATGGGGCTAAGTTAAGTTCTCTAAGTAGTAAAGAATACATGATTAAAGTAGTCTAGATAAAGTTTATGCCAGGGTTTTTTTTTTCTGTTGTAAACCTAACCATGTAATAACAAGATGTCCTGTTCAGGAGTTTAGGATGCATTCGGTTCCTTTGGCTGTTAATTTGCATATTGTCTACAAGCAAGTATAGGCTAGAAAAACTACTGTGCAAATTCAAGTGTTTCTTAGAATCCATCTAATATGCATCTCTCACTTAGTTTCTGTTCTATGTTTTTCAGGACCAGAGGTGTCCTACACTCATTTTCTGGGACGGAGACCAACAAAATCTGGCCTTACGTCTACACCCTGCTCTCAAGCAAGATTCCTCCTATCTGTTCTGAAGAGGCAAACTAAAAACCTCCCACAGGAGCAAGAAACTAATATGGTTGCTTATTTGGTGCGTGCGGTATTGGAGCTGTCCTCAAACTGGAGGATAGCTCAGTGTCTAAAACAGCTTCCTTAAGTTTCCTTCAGAACATGTATGAAAAGGCAGTTATAGCCAGAACCAGGGTGGAGGAGGTTTAAGACCAAGGGCTATAACATATATATTTCTGTTGGTGATCAGGATTTCTTAATTTGTGGACCAAGATGTAACCTTTGTTGGATTTCTGTAACCTATTGTGATTTCCCGTCGCCCCCAGTTTCACACAGATGTGCAATGTGCTCTTTTGTTGCTCCGCAGCACCACTTCCTTAAGATAATGCACCATGATGACTTATTTGAAACGTTCTCAGAGAAATAGTACTAAGATGCAAACTTTAGCCCCATGGGAATTGGTGAGTAACCTGAAAAAAAGAATTACACTACAAAACTCATGAGGCCCATGCTTCCAGTATTAAGCACAGAAGAAAATCATGGGGGGCTAGAATATATATGTGTGTGCTTCTTTCTTTTTGTTTTTATAAGAGAAAAAGGAAAAATACGATTAAAAATGCTGCTATCTGATGTAGTTTTCACTATGTTGTATAGTATTGACCAGGAAACTGAGTAGGCTTACATTTGCCTAGGAGAAGAGTTGCACTAGATGGTGCTTGACAGTTTATAGCTTTAATACTATAAGATATGGGTGTATTATTGGTTGGTCCCAAAGATTTACTTTAATATCTGGTTTTGTTTGGTTTTTTCCCTCTGGGAAAAATCCCTTCTGTATATTGTATTGCCTTATAATGGAGGTTCCTTCCCGCGCTCAGCATACGGGGGTTATTTTGAGAGGAAATCCCCTTAGCTTTTATGGGGGCTGCCTGTGAACCTTCCCTTTTCCTGTTAATAAAAGAAGAGACCTCGCATATAGACACAACTCTGGCTGACTTGAGTTCCACCTGAGGTATGCATGTGTGTATGTCGGATGGCAAGATCGGGACCAACTGCTGGTATTAAGCACTTTCTTTGTGAATCTAAAGCAAATTTTCCATTTCTTGTACATTCCATGATAACCGGGTTATGCTGGTTCTGTTACTGTGTGCTCAATTTACTTGTGCTTGAAGTTACGTACAATTAAGCATGCAGCTAAGTTAAAGTCAGTGCCCAACTTGGCAGGAAGTTCTTTGCCAGCTGAATAAAAAACATTGCCTTCTTCTAGAACTGACTCGAGACTAGTACCAAAAAGTATCTTACCATGAATATAGACTTTTTCCTCTGGCACTGTGGTTACAGCTTCTAGTATGAAAAAGTTTTGTAGTGTACCATTTTATGTCTTTACATCCATTTCCAGTTTACATTTGCAGTTACAACACTTCACAGTAGTGGTTCTGAAGTGTTTTAGAGCCGCCAGTGATTCTTGTTAGGAGAAGCATTTCTAGTTACTTGTGAATGGATTATTATGAGCAAACACCTTTCAGATGTATGACAACTTTTCCTTAGTTTGCCTTGTTCCTGTCTCTGTTTGAGCTGGAGATGATGGCTTTTTGCTAAACTGGAAGTACTGTACATTTGTTTGACTTAATCTTTAATAGCTGCAGTACCTAATTAATGGGAAAAAGGATTTACCTCTTATGCCATGTCTCAAGTTGCCTTATTTTATAAACTATATTTAAGAAAAACCAAGATACATATTTTTGAGAAATAAGAAGCTGAATTTTCTGAACTAGACTTTTTGAGAACTCTTTTTGCCAAGCTGCTTCATTTGCATTGCTTGCCATGGTCAATTTTAGCAATCAGTATCTAACTAGGATTGCTAGTTAAAAAGCTGCCGCCATATTCCAGTAGACAGCTTGATTGACTTTTAAAACAAGTCTGTCACTGAAATGTCCATACCTGCCTTTTCTGTTCTTTGCAATATGCTCTTGAAGATTGGCTGGGTGTAGGGAGAGGAGTTGGGATTGGACTTTTCTAAGTTACATTCAGAATTTTAATTGAGTGGAAACTTTTTTGGCACTGGGGGAAGGGAGGGTTGTTTGGGGTTATGGGTTTGTTTGTTTTTCCAAGCTAGCAGGCAGCTAACATAGAAAAGACAGCAGGTTGTAGACATCTTCACACCTTTCTCTCTCTTCCTGCTATTAGGGTGAGACTTGCTCAGTATTTCCACTCTGTTCTCCACTTTTATTCCTCTTCCCTTTTCTCCTATCCATGGCAATAGAAAGCCCTCTTAATAGAGCAGTCTGACCTTCTCAGTTAAGGACCTACTGGTTGCCTGTTATCACTAGCTGTCAAGCTCACAGCTGTCCTGTTGTGATCAGCCTTAATGCAAATAAAGTACAGCAGAGTATGACCTCCTCCTGAGGGCTGTGCTTAGCGTTGCATTTGCCATGCTACATTGTAAGCAGCCGCTTGTTGTTTTTTGTAATAGAAAGATTGAAATGGTGTGCTCTCATATGGTGAGGCAACCATCTTCCTAGCTGGAGTGCATAGTTTTGGTCTGAGATCAAACCATTTCAGAAATGTCACTTTTGTCTCCTGTGTATGGAGAAAGTAGAATAGTGTTGTTTCAGTACAGACAAACTCTCTCACACACCCCTCTACTGTGACATAAAAAGGCTTTGAGATAGATGGGTTTAAGCCAGGAAGTCTCTCCCCTCATATATGCATCAGTCTTGATAGGTACGGAGGAAATGCATTGAT
>NW_017728993.1:7102230-7106837 GCF_001723915.1 Gavialis gangeticus | reverse complement strand
ATGCATCAGTCTTGATAGGTACGGAGGAAATGCATTGATGAACAGGGTGATTGGAGGGGGGGGGGTGGTAATGAGGGATATATGCCACACCTGTAATATTCAGCACCAAGGAAAGATGGTGCTGAGTCCTAGCCATGCAAGACATAGAGTCTGGAGCAACTAAAGCATCTTCAGGGGAGAGAGGACCTGCGGGCAAAAAACCTGCTCCTGTAGAGCTCTATTTGCCTTTCTCTAAAAGAGATGACCTGGAAGTGCTGATATGCTCCAAGCCCTGCTCTTGATGGACACTTTCCACTAAATTCAGCAGCCCTGGGGAACAGCCACAGAACATAGGCTGGTTTCACGGGAACTTGTCAGCAGGTTCTGCGACCCATTAACTTGAACATTCATGAAATTATTTTGGGCACTTCAAGCAAACCCTATAACTGTCAAAACCCAGTATTTTAAGCAACAAGGGGGTTATATTTAAAAATAAATATCTTGTATGTAGATACAAGGCCTCTGGAAACCTCCTGCACAAGTTAGTTTGAACAAATATGTGAATGTAATAACAGGAGTTGCACTTCCAAGGTACTGCCACATTTTTTAATACTGACATGCATTGTATGAAGGAGCTGACAGCTGGGTTTCTAGGGCATCTCAGGAATTGTAATCTGCTGTACTAGTCACCTTGAGTATCCAAGCCACACATTGTTTGATTAAATGAGGACTACAGGCCAAAAGGCAATAAGCCAAAAAGTGAGACCAGCATCTTTACCTATAAGTTCCCTTTGTGGTTTTCAGTACTCGGGAGGAGGGAGTGTCTCTTGAGACCACCAGTTTTGAGGCCTTATAACAAAAGACTACGATTGTGCGTTGTCAAAGCCACTAAACTTATGCGAACATGGATTTGCTCCAGCTGGAGTTTTAGGTTTTAAAAAAAGTGTAAAGAGAAGAAGCATTTGAGCATTACTTGCCAATATATGTAATGCTGCATAACTTCATCCATTTATAAACAAGCATTCAACTCCAGGTTTACACTTCTCTGCTTCTTATTGCCCTGCCCTGTGGTGTGATCTTGGGAAATAGATTTTTACATTTTATTTGCTTTCATCTTAACTGTATTTTAAATGCTCTAAATTTACAAATATGAGTCTAATATGAGATTATGTTCCTTCTCCTCCCTCAAACTTTTGAAGGGGCCAATGCTTTCCAACTTTTGCAGGTTAGACTGCTGCAGTTTGTTTTGTCTTGTGGTCAAAGTTTTCCTTAGAGCCTCCCATACTCCATATTTCTCCCCTCAGTGAAATAATTATTTGTTGTGGTGCTGTAAAATGAACAGCTAAGAACAGCATGGAGATGTACCAGTCAAGAGCATCCCTTAGTGTGTGGATCCAGGAGTTCCTTAAATTGTAAATATAATGGTTCACTCTTGTCTGTCTTTCTGCATGCCAGTAGTCTCTGCCTTTCCTGCATGCATGTGGTCATTTATTCCATATGATAACATGTTATGCATGCTTATCTTTCCAGGGCAGTAGGTATGACACCTGTTTTGCAGATATAAGAAGGATACTCATGGACTCTTGTGCTGAAGTTAGATTTTTAATTTTTTTTTTCCAGTTTAGAGATTATAGTCCTGTACTTTGCTCTCAGGATCAGGCTGCTAAAGAAGTTACATAATTCATTAATAGTTTGAGGCACACCCATGCCCCCTGTATATGCAAACTCATTTTCAGTTGCAGTACTTTGGTTCTGCCCCCCCACCCAATGTTATCACTCTTTGAGGATGATGTGTTCATGTCCAGGTTTCAGATGAAAGAACCTTATGCATTTTTATATTCTTAAGCTTCAAAATTACAGCTGTCAGTCGCTCTGTATTCTTGGTAGAGGGGGGAAAATGTCATTCAGTTTGAGGAGAGACTTGTACATTTGTAACCTGCCTACAATGAGGAGGAGGATCCATTTACACACCATGCTGGATGACCGATGAATTAAAGCTACATCACTTGACACACAAACTAATAAAAAGTTTATTTCTAAGATGCAGAGCATGGCTATTCCTCAGGGTTTCTCATCATTGCTGGTTGATTTGAGCATGTTTCCTGGAATCCAAGGGGATGTCTATGCTGCAATAGCTGAAGCTAGTGTGGGCTTCCTTGAGCTTGCAGTTACCATAGCATAGAGGTATCCCAACTCTGTTATATTAAATACTCGGGCACTGTAGTACAGCTAGGCTTTACATTTGGAGCTCACAAATTTGGTTTTTGTTGGGGTTTTTTTGTTGTTTTTAACAAAAGTAATAAGGGGGGCTGGTAGGGACACTTGGAGGTGGCTGCCACAGGTGTTCCTTAGGGTAAGGCAGAACTATCTGGTCTTTGGTTTTGTAGCTTCAAGAGACCTTGTGTGTAGAGACCTGTATGAATCCAGCAACTCCCTTTAAAACTGAGAAACCTGGGAATCTGTGTCTGAACCCAACATCATTCTTGATCCTTATCTTAGCCAGAAAGCTAGTTTTTATTTCTTGAGCTAACAGAGGAGTGAGGGGCAGGTGTTTAGGCATCTGCATAGATGTTGAGGTAGCTGCTATGTCTCTGGATGGTAGGGACAGCTGGTCGCCATTGTAAGAACTTTCCTAGAGGTGAGTGGCCTGCATGCACCAGCCTTTCTGTAGGAGTAAGAATACATAATACTCTAATAGTCTATAGCATAGATCCAGCTGCACTGGTTCTTCTAGTATTAACCCAGAGTCCACAGCCTCAGCCCCAGACTGAGGTGGGGGAAGGTGATCTCTGCACTTCCACCTCCCCTGAGAAGATCCTAAGGCCCAGTTACATAAATCCATTTGATGACTGGGCCCCTCACAAATGCAGGAACCAGGGAGAGGTTAATTAAGATGATTTAATTTCTCTATGGAGAAGTGGGAGCTGTTTCCTGATGCTTTCTTTTTCCCCCATCCCAAAAGAGACAACAGGAGAGGTGTGAAAGAACAGCCTCTCTGGGCCTCATTTTAGCCTGAACTATAACTGGCTTTAGTATTTTGTTATGCAAATCTAATCTGGTCATTATCTTCTAGAAATTTTGGGTAGAGAAAATGCTAAACCATTCCTTTATGGTATATATGGTAACCATTCCTTTCTGTATATGTACAGCCACCGTAATACCATGTTTAAGCACCACTGTGTCTGAGTGGGTATGCTGATATTTGCCTTGGGACAACTGCTGGTGGACTGACTTGGAGATTATTTTTAGACCATAAAGACAAACCTTCCTTTTCGGGGAAGGGAACAGGTTTAGTTTCAGAAGTTGTAGAATCGAACAGAACATACAGGTCTCCATCCTGAAGGTCTTAAAGATGGATCAAATCCTCATTTTGAGCTGTGTCATCCCACTCTGACCGTTCTTGGGCCCCAGTGCTTAAATCTATCATTTGTTAGTAAAGCCTCCCACTGTAAATGAGTTGTGCTTTACCCTGCTGTCATTGGAGTCCACCTGCCATGACAGAGCACAGTTCTGCTTCTTTCCCAAGTTCTGCCTTTGGGACTCTACTGTGAATCTGATGCAGTTTCTAAAATAATTTTGTAATAAAACTTCAGGAGTTGGGAGGAGCAAGCTTCCTTCTTCTGTGTATCAGCTTGTTTAGAGAACTGCTCAGTATTTGTATGTTTGCTGATGCCTGTTTTTTGAATACTGTGCTCCCTAAAGAATCACTACAGCAGTGTTGCCGTTTGAT
The DNA here is from genome assembly GCF_001723915.1 of Gavialis gangeticus. Classification (NCBI taxonomy): domain Eukaryota; kingdom Metazoa; phylum Chordata; order Crocodylia; family Gavialidae; genus Gavialis; species Gavialis gangeticus. The sequence continues at coordinate 7,103,128 of NW_017728993.1, read as the reverse complement.
ACATGTAAATAAATTTTTTTTTCTCCTGCTTATTTCCTGTTCTCTTAATTTTATGGAACTATCTAGCACTTAAACTCAAGCTTGGTTATGTGCCTATGCATGGCAGAAAGATGGTCTCTGGTCCAAGCATGTTATGATATTGATGTTGGGACTCGGGTCCCTTCTGACCCTAGAAACTATGAAACTATGTCAAGCCTTACAGACATAGCAGCACCTATGCAGAGCCCTGCTGATTTGTTGGTATGCAGGATTGTCTAGTTTCCTCGTGCAGTTGTCTCCATAGCGGGGTGGGAAATGGAAAATGCTTTTTAAGGAAATACCACTCTACGGATTGCGACTTAATTGGTCGTGGTTTAAATTGCATCAGAATCTATAACGAGCTGTGTGGCAAAAGATCAAACCTTGCATGCAGGCACACTAATGTTCCTAATTCAGTAACTGAGAATTTAAACAGTAAGTAAGCCTACTCATACTCTCCCTTTTTCTTCAGCCCCAGTTCTTGCCTTAAACCAGATATGAGGGACATCAGGCATCATACAGCTCCCAGTGCCTGGAACGGGTCAATAAAAGCAACCTCTCTGAGGACAGCAGCAGCTATAGCCTTTTCTCTTAGCAGCAGCTGCAATGGTAAGAGGACTACAATAGAGGTTAGGTTGAGATCCCTGCAACTCTTAGCTAGTCCATGTTCTGGATATGGAGAAATGAGGCAGCAGGTCTCATGCAGCACCTTCCTGTCCTGTTGCTAGAACAACAGGGCCAAAGGCAGTGAAGTTTGGCTGTAGCTGCCCTCTCTCATCAAGGAAGAATATACTGAAGTGACAGGACAGTGTTCCTCTTCCCCAGTTTTGCACAATCCCCACCACCAAGAGAGGGTCTCATTTTTGTAAAAAAAAAAAAA
>NW_017728993.1:7099701-7102219 GCF_001723915.1 Gavialis gangeticus | reverse complement strand
TAAAAAAAAAAAAAAAAAAAAAAATCCTATATGTGTAATAAGAGCATGCATTTAGAGTACTTGGGTACCTGGCCTCTGAAGGGGAACTTAAAACTGCTCTTTTGGCACCTCAGAACATGGTCTAACCCAACCGGCAGCCTGAGTAAGAAGCTGTCCTTTTTAGCTGATACAAAATTATGCTCTTCTGTACGTTATTAGCATCTTACCGGCACTGCAAGGAGGTGCCTCAAACCACTAGGCACCTATGGTCTGGAGTCCTTTTTTTGAGGTAGGTGCCTAATTTTTCTTTCAAGGGATACCAGTGATGCCCAATTCTTATACAGAAGCATGGATCCTAAACATATAGTTTATTATTATATATTGATACATTACTATATATATTAAATAGACTTTGGATTAAATCAGGCCAAGAGCAGAGATTAGAAACCAGGACCCTCCCCTTACTGAACAAGTGTATATATAAACTTCTGTATATACTCTTGATCAGTAGGGGGAGGATCCTGGTTTCTAGTCTCTGCTCTTAGACATTGGATTAAACCACAACTTTTAATACAGAATGTATAAATAGCCCTGGTAGCAGGGAATAGAAAAGAGGACTGACATCCCTTCCCCCTCCCCCCCAACCTCTCAAAATATGTCTTAACTACTGAGTCATGGTGCTTCTCCAGCTCTCTTGCTTGGGGAATGTTTCATTTTTTTTGCTGGACAGTTTTGACAGGAGTGGAGAGCTCTCCTGACTTATAATCTTTAGCTTTGTTGGTTAGGACATTGTCTGTACTGTTCTGGCAGATGTGAGGTTTGGTCCCCTCAGTCTGCGGAGGATAAGCTCATGCTTCCCCCTTCCTCATATGGTTATCACTAGACTATTATACAACATTTTCCAGTCTAGGCGCATCTTAAAAGTAGTGACCAATGCGTCCTTTGAAAGTTGACCATCCTGTGGCTTGCACGGTCAGCCCATACCCAAGGAATCGAGTCAAGACATAACTGGAAGACTGCCTAGTGTCCAGATCTGAATGGGGCTTGTGTACAAGAAGGGCCAAGTTGCTCAGGCTGGGACAGTTCTGGGTATGCCCAGAAAGAGAATTTGTGCCATGTGGGGAGCTTGGAAGTTACCTCCACGGTTTAGATTGGTATGAGGGAGATTTTTGGATTTAAGTGGCTCACTTCTATATAAGTCTGTCTCCTGCTGGATCTGTCCCAGAATGACTTTCTACTTGGCATATTACAAGAGCTAGTTCTGAAGCACCACAAACAGAATGACCCTCTTATTTATGTTACATGCATTATGATTTTGAGCTTTGCTATATAATTTCTCCCTTTCAAAATAGTGGGGAAAACAAAATATAAGAACCCTTCAGCTCTATTATAATCCCTGCCTTGTATTTCAGTGGAAGAAATGAAATGCCACAATCCAATGCAGTTCTGTTCAGTGTTAATGGATTGTATTTATTGTCCTGAAAATTTGATTATCTTCTACATTTTGTTTTTAATTTCCACATGGGAGGCTTATTTGACAGCATAGAGAACAGAAGGGCCTCTGGTGATGGATGCACCTTAGTCGGTGCAGAAATTTTCTTGTGTCTCTGGCGTGATGCAGTTGCAGTGGCTGCTTTGGGAAAGTCATGCTGTCAACAGAGGAAGAATTAAGGATTCTATTTTAAAGGAGCAAACTGTGAGAAAATAAGAGAAATTGTAAATGCAGCCAACTGAAGATGGAGGAAAATTGCACCTTATACTTAAAAATATTCCAAAAACTGGCAGGAATTTGTAACCTAAGTAAAGGAGACCAACTTCTAGCATGAGGCTCTAGTTACCTAAACTCCTGAAACAAGATAATCGGTGTAAACTGAGCTCAATCCCAAGGGGGGACTAATCAGTAAAGAAAGCTAGGTCCTGGAGGTCAGAAAGTGTAAGGAGAAAGTGAGAATTGTCAAAATTTGAGCTGAGGTAGACTTTGCTCAGGGAATTAAAATATAAAAGTTTCTTTAGTCATATACTAATCAAAGAAAAGGAAAAAAAAAAAGAGCTGCTGTGTAATGGGGGTAGGGTAGAGATTAAAAGCATTCACAACATAGCCCAGAAAATAAATGAATATTTTTGCATCAGTTTGCAATAACAAGGATATTGAATTGCAAGTAAAGGCAAGATGACTAATGGGAATGAGGATAAGGGAATTTATCATATCCAAGCCAGAAGCAAAACTCAAAGATATTAATGTGTTCAAGTCAGAGTGATGGGAAGATCTTTATCCCAGAATTTGGGAAGAACTAACACATGAAACTGCAGAATTGTGAATACATCTATCAAGCTGAGGCCAGTCTTCAGAATAGCAAGTGTAATAATGCCTATATTTAAAAAAGGGGAGAAAAATGATCCAGGCAATTACAGACCCATTAATCTGACATCAATAGTATGCAAGACTCTAGAATCAGCATTGAAGGGAAGGAGAGTTAAAGACAGAGTAAAAAATGGGATAAAATGCAAGTGTGGATTTGCCAAATGTTCAATAGCATCA
>NW_017728993.1:7084403-7094701 GCF_001723915.1 Gavialis gangeticus | reverse complement strand
GATCCAGGCAATTACAGACCCATTAATCTGACATCAATAGTATGCAAGACTCTAGAATCAGCATTGAAGGGAAGGAGAGTTAAAGACAGAGTAAAAAATGGGATAAAATGCAAGTGTGGATTTGCCAAATGTTCAATAGCATCAGTGAGCCTACAGTACAATACAAACTCCAGCCCAGCCCAGCCCGATGTTAACTCACGAAAGCCCTTCTACACGTGCAGGTAAAGGTGCGATGGGATCTAATGCAGGATCCACACAATCACATTTCCTGCCATCCTGCATGGGATTGTGCATTAGATCCTATTGTGTCTTATTGCCAGTGCAGGCGGAGTCTGATCCTGGGCCTCCCCTGCACTGCCAAGAAGCAAGTTCCTGCAGGTGAGAGCCCCTTCAATTGAGGCTGCTACCATCTCCCAGCCTTGAGGGGTTCACGCATCCCTGATGCAGCCATGCCCCCAGCTTCCTGGACTGAACTGGGTCCTGGCAGCCAGCATCCGCAGCTGCAGGTCTTTGGGTCCTTGTACTGCCAGGACCCAGAGTCTGCAGCTGTTGGGGCTGGGAGTCCCCTCAGTTGCAGCAGCATGGTGCACCCCTGCTGCCCCATCAGTTGTAATGAAGACCCTGCTACATGTCCACACTTTAAAGCGGAGTAGGAACCAGCTATAGAGTTTGTACCCATTTTTGGAGGTCTAATTTTATAGCTGGTTGGAGCTTTTTATGATGCGATACCTACTGTGCAAGTGTGGCTGGTCTTAACTGGTTAATTGTGCAATTAATTACCTTAAGTGCGTGATGCCTGTAATGTGTAGAGGGGGGTTAAGAGTCAGAGCTATCGATTTATGTTGGGAGCCATACAGCGTTCTAGGGGAGTTCTTTACTCACGCAAACAGTAACTCCCCCTTCCCCAGCATTGAGAATGTGTTGTAGTGCTGAATGCTGCATCTACAAGAGGCCAGTTTAGAATTAAAACAACATGTTCCAGCAGGGTGAATACAACCTTTTAACAAGATTATGTGTTCTAAAGAAAATGCCAGAGGGAAGAACAGAGACATTTTTTCACACCTGTTAAATAAAATTGAGATAAGCAGCTTATTTAGGAACAAATGCCTTAGCTAACGTTCAACTGTATGCAAAGCATTATCTGGTTACAAATACTTTTTTCTTATGATGAATGTTGCATTTATATCTACCACTTTTCAACCAAGAATATTAAACCTCTTTATAAACTCCATTAAATGAATCCTCTCAAAGTTCTGTGGAAGGAGGCATTATGACAATGGAAAAAAAAATTAAAATACAAAATAAACCTAGACACAGCAGAAATGACTTGCCTGTGATTGGAAGCCTTGTTTGCTAGAGCATACAAATAAAAGTCCCTTCTTTTATGTCACGTGTTGTTTATAGTTACTTTTTTTCCCTGTCTGTGCACCTCTGTATGTAGATACTCATTACTATTTTTGAAAACTCATCTTTCTGAATATATGGGCACTGTTGTTCCCCATAGAGGCAATCGGTTTATAAGCTTCTTCGATGCTGCCTAGCACCAAGGGTTGTGCTAATAGGATGGGGTGGCAACACTTGAAAATTATGGTTGATTTTGAAAATATCATAATAAACAGCTAGTATTTTTAAAATAAACCTCTGTTGAAAGCTCATTGCTATATGACTATAACTTTATTACTTATTTGTGGTCTTGACCACTTTGATCTCCATGGTAACTTAACTATCATTAGGTTTCTCTGGTTGCTAAACTTGGACGTGAGGTTCTGTTGTGAGAAGATTCTCATCCACTGCGCCAAGCTTGATTCTTCTCTACCTTGAGCCTCATACTCTAAACAGTAACCTTTAATAAGCACTTTGCACAGGGACATATTACACTATAAAGTGAAGACAATGTAAAATCAGGCCCTTTCTGAGAATATAGTCCTAATTAGCATGTTGGCAGATTATGTCATAGTCGATGCTCCAAATGACTGAAGTCAGTGGTCTTGGACTGGTGGAAGAGCTCTGGCTGAATGCGAAGGCAAAGTTATCAAGAACAAGCGGGTCTGGAGTTCTTTAGTCTAGTAGCAAAACGGATATAGGCATTTAGTAGGGGTGAACGAGTGAAAAACTCAAGTAGACCCTTGGGTCATTCCAACCATAAGCAGTGGAAGGCCAGGGCTAATGGCTTGCCAAATGCGGGGCAGCAGGTAGGGCCACAGGACAGCCCAGCCACAGGCTCCAGGCTGCTGCAGTTGGGGGTAGGAGGGGTGCACACACTCCATTACATATTGGGCTGATAAAAGTGCACGGTTACACTGGAAATAAAATTGCTTTGCAAACCTAGCTAAATAGCGCAATCTGCTCTGGACCAGACATACTAAGTAGGGCAAAATTTGAAAAGAGACTAAATGGTCCCCCAGCTGACTAGTATTGGGAAAGGAAGTTGTGTAGAGTAGCTGTTTGCAGGCAGTATCGGTACACGTCTACTTTTCTCCTCAATTTCTTTTATCTTCCTCCTTGGCTCTGTGACGAAAACACCATGAATAAAATGCTTCTTTTAGTCACCATAGTTGCATTCAATACCACTAAAACTTTGAGTCTCAAAATGCTCCTGTTAGCCAGCATGATTCATGAGTGAACTGACTCAGACTCTAACGGTGGGGTTGGCAGACCTGGGCCATGTGACTTTTGCTGCAGTGCTCTGTCCAAAGTCGAGAGGTTTGCACTGAGAGCTGAGTATGTTCTGTAGGAGAGAATGAAATCACTGACATTGCAATTATTGAACTTGATGAATATTAAATGTAGAGCAACATTTAAAATCATGTCCGTCATGCTGAGCTAATATGTTTTTGTTGGGAATTTATTCTTTAGGGATCTTGAAACCTGTAATTGGCCCAAATCATAACTGGCTTAACACTGAAAAATAAGTAGAAAAATGACTTAGCTCACAGTAACGCTTCCATGATTCATCCTAGAGGGTGAGAAGCTTGTGTTGTATTTTTATCCATATTTAGTGCCCGTTACTAACAAGCAGCTGACTGCTTCAACAAGCATTCATGTTACAAAAGACAGCCAGGGTCAGAGGAGAATTTGGTAGAACTGGCTTGTGCTACGGGCCCGGATGAGTTCACAACTTCACTGTCTGGCCAATGCAGCATCTCACTTCTAGGTCAGGAGGCGAGCGCCCTTGAGCAAAGCCCCAGTGTACTGCAGGGACTAAGTGTTCAAAAGTGACTGTCTCCTATTTCAGGTGTGCCCTGACAGACCAGGAATAGCATGTAGGAGGAAAAATGTGTTGTGGTTGCCTTTTCACCAGCAGATTCTGGAATATTTCCACTCTGACTCTTTATGTTCCTCACAGGATGCATCTACATGAGATGCTTTACTGCAAAGTAGCATAGTTTACCTGCAAATGCAAGTAGAAAATGTACTCGCAAGTAGTTATGGTACACTAGTGCTCGGCTCCAGTCAGCTGGCCACCAGGGGGTGGGAGTTTGTTCCTTGCCCATGGGAGCTGCCTGATGCCAGGGCAGGTTTCACCACCAGAGCCTGGGTGAGGAGTAGCCCCTGTCCTGATCCACCAGTGGGGCAGCTAGCAGTGAGCCCCTGGCTGGGCAGGGATTCCAGCTGGGGGTTTGCTACCAGCTGCCACACCAGTGGATTGGGGTAGGAGGGCTGGGAGCAGCCCCTCACCTGCAGCGCTTTCCAAGTCCCCTGCCACGATCAGGGAGCCTGGATGGGGAACTTTCTTTTGCCAACCTGGGGGACATTGTCTCCACCCTGGCATCAGGCAGTCCCTAGGGGGCAGAGATGAATGTCCCAGCTCTGGCCAGAAGACAACTGGCTCCTGGCCCAGTGCTCCCTGCCAGCCCCCAGGCCTAGAGCTTCCCCTGGTGGTGGCAGGGGCCCATTGCAGGGCCCCAGGAAGCTAGAGCAATTTGCTGCCATTAGTAGCAAATCTACTCCCGCTGTCCGACACGTGTAGACACCTGCATGGGAACATTTACTTGTGAGTAATTTACTGGTGAGCAAACTGCTCCTGGATCTAATGCATGTGTAGACACACCAACAGTCTCTTCTCCTTTATGCTCCTCTGAGGTCCTGCTGGCAATAAACTCTTAAGGAAAGTATCCCACCACTTCCCTACTGCCCTTTGTGGTCCTTAGTGAAACAAGGACCCTGGCACTTTTAATGTCATCTAGACCTGCTCAAGAAAGGGTAGAGGACGCATTTAAAAAAATGGGTCCTGTTCCCTCTACTGCTTATACTTCCCTAGGGAACGTTTGGCTGTGTTTGTGTATGCATATGGCCCTATGAACATACTGAACCAGATTTTCAAGTGTTCAGTGCTCACGGTTGGGGCCAAACTTTTAAAAAAGCTCCAGTCAAGTTCCATTAAGCTACATCTGGCTAGAGTTTCAAGAGATTTTACCATTAAATGTGCTGACCTGTCTTGAAATGTGACTACCTATTTTGGTGCCTGATTGGGAGCGGAAGCTTCTGAAATGTTAACTGTTTGAGTTTTATATAAATACTTGAGTACAATTAATCTCAAATTAATGTCATGGTCCTAATACTATTAAGAGTTAAAGAAAATCCCATATAAGGTGAGCAAGACTTGTTTTATTTTTGGAGTGGGGAGTCCAGATTTTATCATCCTTGCCACTGTGCAATTCCAAATAAGCAGCAAAAATTACAATGACAAAGCCTTCAGTGAACATGCAGATATGCATATGGGTAGAGATGAACCCAGTCTGTTATCAAATACAAACAACTTTAATGAGTGACATTTAATATTTCATACTGGATTCCCCTAGTGATAGTAGTAGGCCAATTTTAGTTAGAGCACTGGTTCACGTTCCATTTACCCATATACTAATTAATTAAGGCTGGTTATCACCTTGGGGAATACTTCTTCTGAGTTTCATATTCTGCAAATTGTGAACTGTTTCAAGAATTGTGGGTTCCCTGCATGGTGCTGTTAAATGTGCTGCTTGGATGTGTGCTGCAACACACCTTGAAGCATCCCCACATTGGCTTTTTAATCTGGGAAAGGTACTGTGATTAATTAGAGGACATAAATTATCAGGAAAGTCCATTTATTTTACAGATGACTTTCCTGGGTTCTGGGAGGGGCAGTGTTATCACGGCAGACTGTGGAGAAGGACGGTTCAGTAGTTAGCACTACAGTGGAAGTCATCAGCTCAACCTTTTTCTCTATTCCAGACTTCTTGTTTAACCTTCTTATTTAATTTAGCCAGCTATGGTTCCTTACTACACAGAGGTAGTTGTGAGGATAACTACATTAAAGGTTATGAGATGTTCAGATACTATGGGAATGTGAGCTGTAGAAGTACCTTTAGTAGAACTGCCCATTGAATTTGTTTAATAAGATCTTGCCCTGAAGAAACAACTCCTGGCTGATAATGCTGCTACTACCACAGCAGGACTGTGATAAGAATTTTTAATAAGCAGCAGTGTTTACTGGACTTGTTAGCTGTAGCATTTATACATCTACTAGATAGACAGTCCTTCAAGTCCATTGCAATTTGCTCTCTTTTTTTCCATAACAATGTTGGATTTACAGTGGCTGCTTAACACAAGAAGGAATCAGCATGGTCACAGCTTATAACAGCAAGTGTCATTCCCAAGGGGAATGATGAAAAATAGAAATGAATGTATCTGAATTTGAAATCCGTGGGCATGTCGTCTTGCTAATCAAACTTCCTTCCAATTTCCAAGTGCTCTGCTACTGAATACTGTCTTACCTATGCACTTCTTTCCCGCTGAATTTGGTCCAAGGGATTTTGATTTAAAACAAACAAACAAACAAACAAACTTGGTGCAGAATTGATTTAGGGGAAAATCATTTGACTCCAGATCCTACTCCATGCCACATTTTAGGAAGTGTGTTATGTCTGCTTACATCCTCATCCTTCTCCGATTCTGTATAATCTCAACTATAACCCAGTACCATACACACTTAAATACAATTATTGCACATCGGTGCCACTGCTTGATGGACGTAGCCTCCGTGACCTATGACTGGCCGTGAATGACAAATCAAAAGTCAGCGTTTCACAAATCAGCTTGGGCTTCCTGCTGATCTGCAGCAAGAGGAAGAAGAGAATGAAGCAATCTGAAAATAAAGGTAAGGAAAAACTAAATGGAACTGTGTATAATGGAAAAAGAATAAGATGGTGCATAATTAAGTACATGGTGCTGAGTAACCATTTAAAAAAAATGCATCCTGCATTCTGTATCTGTGATGCAAAAACCCCAGTTAAAAAAAAACACCGTTGTTATATAATATGCTGGAGGAAAGAGATTGCAGTGAACCCTGTTTTTATTTCAGTGCATCAAATATTGCTGTTTGATGGTAAGTAAGATGTTGAATTTCATAAGTGGCAAGCTGTGCATTTAGTATCTGTATAACTGAAAAGCTATCCCCCTTTCCACATACCTAGAATATTGAGGCTAGATCAACTGAAGCTTTGCTTACATATCAAAACGTTTGTGTTTTTAATGAATGTTGTGTCATCATCTGAGCAGATTACCTTTAGTAAAGAAAAATAAGAGGATGTTTTCAAGTGTCAAGGATAATGATATGCTGTGATATCTGAGTGCATGTCTGCTTGCTATGGATATATAAATGAGGTATATGTTTAGGAATTATAAATATTATTATCAAATACAGGTACTCAGTCTTTTCAGAACGTATGTTGTCAAACTGACCTTCAGAACTGTCTATGCTGATATTCTGAGATGAATATAGCACTGTATTCCTTATGGGAAAATGATGTTTCAGCTCAGAATAGAAAAAATCTAAAATTTATATTAAAATACACTTGCCTTGTTGTTAAGACAGCCACAAACGAGGCTGTTCAGAGAGGTGAAAGCAGAGACGACAGCAGTGGTGGTAATGTCAATTGTTTTTCTGATGCTAGACTCCCATATCTAAGGGACATCTTGTACACAGTATTATTTCTAGATTACTGAGACTTTTAAACAGGAATTATTACTTCTTCTTGATGCATTTTGACTCGTATTACTACACAGGCCCATAGGAATGGAAAATAATAAACCTTTATTCACATTTCAAATTCACATGAGGGCCTCCATCTTTTAAAATCCCCTCAACTGAGGGATTTCTCTTAGTCACAGCGTTGTTCAAGGGAAAAATAGCCCCCTGTGACTCCGTATCAAGTAATTTAGATGGCACAGACAGTATTAAGATAACATAGGCTGCACTATATTTAGCCAGCTGTGACACAGCTTGCTTGTTTGTAGTCCCAGAAATGTTAGCAGATGATGTATGCAGCATTTTGGAGAAACTGTATGCCTTAAGGAGGAACCATATTTTGTCCTTGAATGCTGGTTTTTACTGAATGCTGTTGGTAGGGTAAGCTCCAGCATTTAATTGCCGACTGAACTAATCTGTTCCGCATACAGCTTTACCCTGCTGCAGATTAATCCTTGATGTAGCCAGATAGTGTAGGCCTCAAGCCTATGCTGTTGCCCGGTATATGTTTTTATTTCCTAGACTCTTTTGGCTAGAAACTTGTGTATTTTATATTAGGATTTGCTAAAATCCTATATGTTTTGAGGGACAATCTAGCACACTGGTAAATGCTTGTCAAAGGCAGTCAGCATATTTTGATGGTGGAGAGAGAGAATTGCACTGAGATATACTATTCAGAGCATTTTTGGATGGACTTTAAACAATCTGGTCCTACAGTCTAGGGATGGTTAAATAAACGATGATGCTTTCGGTATAATATTTGAAACAAGATCAGGACTTTATGTTACGTAGGTTGCTGCATTTCTGTTTATCAATGTCAGAGCATGTGTACTGTACAGAAGAATATACTATGGACATGACCAATGAACAGATGATTCCTGAAGAGATACTGATCTTATGTTACAGTGCTCTGGAAGCATTATGACATAATTTCCATTCATTTTTAAAATGATGTGTAGATACTCTTTAATCCCTCTATCAGTGCATAAGTAGCTCAAATAAAAATACTGTAAATATTACTGTAGGAATGCTCATTATTATTACTAATGAACTCTTAATATTACAAAAGCATATAAAGGCATCGTCAGATGCTGGGACTCCATTGTGCCCAGGCAATGTAGATACTGGTAACCAGAGGCGGTCGCTTCTCTGAAGAGTTTGCAGTTTAAGCAGATAAGAATTATAAAGGGTAGAAAAGAGACAGGATGAAAAAGCCCACCATACAGTTGGGAATGGAGGCACAGAGAGATGAACTGAGTTGCACGGGCAATTACAGGAAAGTGGCAAAACTTGGAACTGTATCTGTAAGTGGGCCCAGAATTTTGTAAAGAGAGTGCAGGAGCACGGACTAGAGCCAGAGAAGTGCCTGCATGCTTCCTTCTCGGCCTTCCCCCAACCAGGGCAGGAATATCATGCCATGGGATCAGCAGCTGGGGACTTTTGATTAAGTGCTGAAATCGGATAAGAATCCTTTACCCTTCCTGCTTTCAGCACCCACTCCCTTCCCCTCTGTGCTCAGCAGCACCTCCCCTCTGCTCCCCTCCCCTTCCCTGGCCTTCACTTTGGCTATCCCCACTCCAGAGCCTCTCTTGCCCTACTCCAGCTCTAGAGCTCCCCCTGCTCCTGGGTCAGCTGGGGGCAGTGAATGGGAGGGGAAAAGATGTGCTGCTGAGCACAGAGGGGAATGGGATGGGAATTCTTACTTGCCTCAGGGACCTAAAGGCTAAGTGCAGACAGTCAAAAAGCCCAAGGCTGAATCAATTCAATCTTTGCAGGTTAGTCTAAGCTGTGTAGATTAAACTGATAAGCAAGTGACCAGACATTCACTTTTGATTCCAGAAATGCAGCCACATGCCTGCAGTGGCCCAGTCCAGAAGCCAGGGGGAAGGTGCTAGAGCACACCTCCCAGCTCAGCCGGAGCAGACAGCTTGGGACAAGACTAGCTGACCCATCCAGCAAGAGCGGGGGGGGGTGTGGAAGGGAGAGGTGCAAGGCATCTTGGGATGCTGGGGGACTGTGAGTTAACTTGACTGTGGAGGGGATCTGGGACAGAAGTTCAATAAACTGATTTAACCAAAATCAGTTAAGTCTGATAGTACATCCATCCAGGTGTATCTTAAATCAGTTTCAGTCATTTTGAAAGCAGTTTATGTGCACTGAATGACTGTTGTGTTACAGATTTGAACTGGTTTCCAATCACTTACACTGAATTATGTGTAATTTCTGTCCCTAGCCAAAAAGTCCCGGCTGCCACTTCTGCATCATGGTCTGAAAAGGGGATGTGACGGTGTCACTGCAACTCCTTTGGATACACTCAAGAGTGGATCCATATCTGCAACTGCCTTTATTTGACAGAAAATTGGATTTTCAGCCGAACAAGTGTGTTTTCTGGGGAAAATTAAAATTCTCTTTTCTGTCAAAAGGCAGACAAAGTACTGTCTGTCTGAAATACAAAATTGGTTGAAATTTTTATTTTCTTGAATTATTGCCATGAAATTTTTTTAATAGTAAAAACAAATATATTTTCCATGTGGTAAAAAAAAATCCTTGATAAAAAGGACGTGTGGTATGGCCATATTTTTCTGACTTCAGATCAATGCCTTAAAGTATAAGATTCTTTTCCTTTCTAATCATGAGGGATCTGGGTTTTCCATTTCTCACAGAAAAACAGAAAATCATGGATTTCCCCATTTTATCAGAGAAAAAAATGGATTTTCCCTTTTAGCAGACAAACCCATGGATTTCCCCCTTTTGTACAGAGCTTTGCAGACTGCCAGACTTCCAGACTGCAAAAGCTGATTGCAAAAGGGGCAGGAAACCCCCAGCCCTGCCCGGAGGGGGAGGGAGATAAGGCAAAGGGTGGGACCTGAGGCTCTCAGTCAGCCACGGCTCAGCTCAGGCTCACTTTTCACGCCTGAAGCCTGTAAGATAAGTCGGGCTTGCAGGGACCTGGGGGCCCCCTCCAGCAGGGCTGAGGGGTTGCAGATTGTGGCTGGGGACACCAGCAGGGCTGGGGGGGACCAGGAGCTGGCACTGCCCCTGCCCCAACCTGAGCTTGCAGCAGCAGTGGGGGAGCTGGCTCTGTGCTCCTTCTGCTGCAGCAGCTGCTGCCTTCTGTTGGGGGAAGGAAGCTGTGGACCTGGCCCCATAGCCCTGGCAGCTGCGGGCCCCCTCCGGCAGGGCTGGGGGTGGGGGCCAAGGGGCACGAGCAGGGTGAGGCAGCTGTTGTGGGGACAGTGAGGGGCATGAGCAGGGCTGGGGTCTTTGGAGGGGGAAGTGAGGGGCACCAGCA
>NW_017728993.1:7076059-7084309 GCF_001723915.1 Gavialis gangeticus | reverse complement strand
CTGTGGGGGGGGGTCTTTAATTTTAATAATGGATTTTGGAGTTTTTATCAGAGAATTTGCAGGTTTTTTTAATCTGGGAAAACCAGGATCCCTGCTAATAATCCATTAATTCTGTCCACAGTTATCAGTACTGAAGTCATGGTGACCTTAAAAATACACCCCTGACAGTTTCTGCCACTACAAACTCATTTGCTATTCTACAGGGGTTGCAGCAACATCTCATCTGAGTTCCTGCTGGTGTCTGTGGCAGTCAGTATTGAGTTCTTGAGGGCATACTCAGGCCACCAAACAGAGCATCATCTCAGTTCTGTGGGCAGCTCCACAGTCTTCAAACTGAAACAGTGCATTTTCCAAGTGACTTAACTCTTGGAGCTAGGAGAGTTTCACCTCGAGTCCTGGCTTCCTGGTTCATAGTTGCATGTAGCTTGAATCTGATTTGGAGATCTGGCAACAACCAGGGGAATGAAGGTGTATTAAAGGGGGGAAGAGCAGTTTTGCAGCCTGACCTTGTTCTGCTCTCGACTAAAACAAGATCACATGATCCTGTGTTAAAACTGGTAACTGATAATGCTGCAAGTTTAGAGCAACATTTTTTCAAGCACCTGTAAATCAGGTAATGTGGAAGTTGCAGTCCTTTGTGGGCACCAATCCAGAAAGCCTGGTGCTCAACTTAAATGCCATTGGATTTCTCAGGGTAAGAGAGTTAGGTATCCATATGAGTATTTGGGTATGTATTTGTAGGACTGAGACCTTAAATTGCAAGCTATATTGTTCATGATCATTTAAAACCTGTCTCCACTATAGCTAAGTGAATCATAGCTATCCTTTGGGTAGGTCTGAGTGATCATAAATGTAAATATTTTTCATCCTAACTGAGACCAAAAAGTGAGATATGCATTTTTGTATGGAGTGTGAGATTTTCTGAGAGTCAAGCGTTTTAGCCGTCCCTAACTGTTACATGGTTAAATTCTGTGGCTCAGTAAAAATTTAACCGTATCATTCAACTGGGTACATGTAACTGCATCTCTGTGAGGGGTGGAAGGCTGCAAGTCCCTTCTGCTGTAGAGTCTGCTGTTGAGGTCTTTTTATTAAGACCCTTTAATACATCTAGGAATACATTGCAGGACAGGTGACAAGGTGCACTCTTATAATCCACAAAAAGGTCAATTAAGCACCAGCAAGAAGCTCAACCTACAACAAAACAGAGGAAGATGCTGGGCTTGGTTCACTTTATACTGAAGTCCCGTTACTCCAGCATGGCAGTATAAAAGGCTCTTAGAGAGTGCACTCTAACACCCTTTATGCTACCAGAATGATGTAAAGGAGCCTTAGTGGAAATGAGTCAGGCCCATGGTCCTTTCATGACAGAATATGTGATCTAAATCATGATATTCATCTTGTGGTACCATACACTTCCCCTTTCAATGAACTCAAAGGTTTATTCATTTGAATCATGTATGTGTTATTCTTCCATAACTACAATATGCCTGCATATTGACCAGTAGTGTAACTGGGCTTGGGTGAGCGCAGCATCACTCATGGGAACCAACTTAGTAGGGGGCACCAAAATAATGATCTCTCCAGGGATTTTATGTCCTGGCAACAGTAGCAGCAGTCCCACGCTGCTGTTGTTGCAGTAACAGCTGGAAGAGGAGCTGAGTATGTGGTTGCCCAAGAAGCCTGACTCCTCTCAGGAAAAGGGCTGTCACCTGAAATGCATAAAACCTTCCACAGGTCCATCATCTTAGACACCCGCAGCAAAAATAGAAGTTGGCACCTATGGAGCTAGATGCAAAGACATTGTACTGCTGCTGTAGTAGGAACAACTTGTTGTAGCAGTAGCAACCAGGGACTTTTCTGAGTCCCCTCTGGCACTCAGCAGCATCCCCCCTCTTCCCCTCTCCTTCCCTCAGCGCTCCAGCAAGGTTTGCCTAAGGAGCAAAACCTGATAGTTATGCCTCTGACATTGACAGCAATAACCTGCATGTGTGAAAGAAGTGTCCAGTTAAACAACTCACTTGGAGATACTGAAGAGAACAGTAGCAGTTTAGAACCAGAATTCTGTCCATGAGGATAGAGGTGCATGTGGTGAGTGCTAAGGTGACAAACTCTTTGAGGTTGGAACCAGTTTTTTAATCTGTTTTGTCCAGTGCCTAGCCTACGGGGGTTCTGGTCCTCAACTGAGGCTCCTTTGTGCTTTTCAATACAAATAATAATCCTAAAAGGCAGTAGTAAAAGCTTCATGGAGGAAAAAAAGAAAATTGTAATGTTCCTACAGATCACAGGAAAGCAGGGCTGGAAGAAACTATGTGAGATCATTGAGTCCAGGGCCCTACTCAGGGCAGGAATATTCCTGACTGAACTATCCCATCCAAGTGTCTATCTAACCTGCTATTGAAAATTTCCAGGGATGGAGATTCCACAGCTTCTCTAAGGATTCTATTCCAATGCCTGACCACTATTAACATTTAAGGCCCCATTTCTGTATGCTTAACCCCTGGAGGACTTGCCTGCCTGCCTACCTGCCAAGTCAAGGAGGCTTATGTGAGCACAAAGAAGCACCCTCATGTATCACAGTCTTGTTTGCACTGGATTTATGACCCAGATACCTGTTCTAGGCAGACCCAGACCCTCAGACTGACCACAACTTGTCCATTTGAAAATAGGCAAAATTTTATTGATATAGCAGATAAGAATAATTCAGGCAAGGCAAACAAAATAACCTACCCCAATTCTATATTTATTAGTCTAGAGCTGTTACACAGGGAAAGTACACAAGCTTCACCCTGAGGTTCCT
Organism: Gavialis gangeticus; assembly: GCF_001723915.1. Taxonomy (NCBI): domain Eukaryota; kingdom Metazoa; phylum Chordata; order Crocodylia; family Gavialidae; genus Gavialis; species Gavialis gangeticus. Next base: position 7,081,512 of record NW_017728993.1, on the reverse strand, counting down.
TCTTGAATGCCAGATGTCAACAGCCTGGAGGTCGAGGGCCAAAGCCCCCCCTTCCCCCCGCCCCCCCAGTGGGTGGGTGAGATGGGCCGGTGATGTGCCTTCTGTCCATGGTGGCCACACGTTCCCCTCTCAGGGACCCTTTGTTGCTTTGAAAATCCTTTCTTTTGTATCTTTTGTCCCCTCTGATGACTCTTCACGCCCAGGTATTGTTGATTGGTTTCCCTGGCATCATCTGTCCATGTTCTGTCTTGTTAGCATATTTCTTTGTTCCAACACACCCATCACATGCACACATCTTAATATGGTTATTTAGTGGTCCTCCTAATTTGGTCTCTTCACCAAAATTGGAAATCCCAGGGACTCTGCAGTTGGGCACTGTGACCCAATGCTACCTTATCTCATGTTATGGAACGGTGTGGTACATGTCTTTAGTTTCACAGCCTGTGTATGCCAGCTTGTCTGTTGGCCTCAGACACTGTATCTGTTGGTTCCAGACACAGTGGGCCTTGAGGGAAACTTTGTCATAAACAGGCTTTTTGAAACCAATTAACCCTTGCCATTCCCTTGGATCATTGTTATAATATAATATCTACTTTACTTACAAGTCAATTCCTAAAAGTGCAAACCTCTAAAAATAATTTTATAGCCCTCAAGAATTAGAGCTTGAAGACTGTTGAAACAGAATATGTTCAAAAAGGGACTGAAAAGTTCTGGTTTGCTGCATTCCCTGCTAAGGCAGTTTTATTTGTATTTCACTCTTCCACTGTGGTTCTGGTGCGCTGTATGGTTTGTAAATTTGGCAGGTAATTTCCAAAGTCAAAGGAAACAAACAACCCAATTTTACTGGAATTTTTATGGTAATCGTATCTACTTCTGACCAAAATCAGAAACTTTTTCCAAAATCATCTTCACACAACCTAACCACTGGAGGCTAGACCAACATGATGAAGCCTCTTTAAATGTGACCTGCCTCTTGTGGGAAATTACAGTGACTTTAACCATTGATTTTTTTGATGCTGGGAGTATAATGAGCCAGAAGGGCAATAAATAACCTTTTCACATCTGTTTCATCCCTGTATGAAAGAAAAGAAGGAGATCTGGAACAAACAGGAGGAAACATGAGAGAAGGAAAGTGCCTGCTAATTGGAGTATTAGAGGCTAGATTGGAAGTGAATGAAAATTTTGGCTGCCTATACAAATGCTCAGGGGTGAGGGTGGGGGAACATTTTAATTAGAGTGGGTCCTAAAGAGCCTCTCTAATTAAAATGCCTCACCATCATGTGTATCAAGGCCCTACATGTTTAAAAACGGCTGCAGGACTCTTTAAACCTCATTTGATGAGGCTTAGATAAAGTGCCTCTGAAGCCATTAAAAAATGTTCAGGTTCTTATACAGGTGATGGTGCGGCCATGCTGGAGTGTTCTAATTAGAATGCAAATCAGCACGTGTTTAACCAACCTGAAGGAAAACATGGTCTAGCAGATGGGTGTAAGACAAATGCACACAATTAGTGGACATAGTCTCCACTGCCATTGCCCTCCTGCCCCATCTCTAGTTGCTACTGCTTGTTCTGTTTTGCTTTTAAAGTGTCCTAGTAAGTTTGTTGTCTTTTATTCTGTTGCTTGCTTTGGAGTTTAGAGGGATGTAGACTCTTGGGCCATTCCTGTTAGACTTTTTGAACCAGGTTTAATCATCTCTGGTTTACTGGATAATTAGCAGTTGTCATCAACAGCATTGGAAAGAGTTATGCAAAATAAATGAAGTGAGTGAGGCAGAGAAGGTGATGAAACAGAAGGATGAGGAAGACTTTTTTTTCATACACTCATGGATCTTGTTTCATTGTTATCACAGCCTGAGAGGTACAAGATGGGGCAATAAAATGGACCATAGGTTTTCTTTTCCCAGTACCCTGTTGAGTGACTGGAACTCTTTTTTCTCTTGTTTCCCTTTTAACCCCATGCTTGTTTAGATTGCACTGTAGCACAAGTTCCTGATCTCAGTTGGGATCTCAAGGGGGGTATGATGACACAAATAAAAATAGGCAAAATATGCGCAATTGTTGCTTTCTAATGAAAGGAGGAGGATGGGGGACTTGATGAAACAAGAATCTGCAATATGGCAAATGCTATATTCCATTTCTCCTCTAAGTTTTCATAAAAAGTATTCAGGAAATTAAGTGTTCATTCCTCCTCAATATGATCATAGCTAACTGAGAACAGATGGCCTCATTTGTTTGTGTAGGTATTGAGCATTAAAGCCAGTGATCTCTGTACCTCTGAAAACCAGGCCAGTAGGGTTTTGGCCACACAGTATTGATTATGTCAAATTATATTTGAATAGGATTTGAATGAATTAGTTGACCAAACATTTCATGTACATGCTAAAGAAAAGCTGTTTTTTTTCTGAAAAAGCAATGGCTTTTTTTTTAAGTTAAAAATAGATTGTATTTATATTTTAAATATTTATCTGCTAAATCTACCAAAAATTGTTTCAGTTTATTTTTGGGTCACACACTGAACACCAAAGCATTAGGAACTGAAATTGTCCATCAGGCATTTTTATATGCGTTTCCAGTGTGGCGTTGGGTGCTTTTAATTAGTGAGCTGTGCTAATTAAAAGCACTTGCATGTTACGTGTATCAGCAACACAGCACATGCCCACACTGAGAAAATGCCAGTGGGGTTTTACTTCATGTTTTACTTTAAAGCATACCACTGCCATTTTCTTAGCGCAGAGATGTGCTGTACTGCGGATACACCTGACACGTGAGGCTGCCAGAGCGCATCAATTTACGTGCTCCAGCAGACTTGATTAACTGTGTCTGCTCCAATGTGCTGGATTTCCAGCGCATCAGAGCAGGCTCCCTGCATGAGCGTAAGTGCCCATCATGACTCATTTGCTAATATTTCTAGAAAAATCAATCTGACTCCTTTGTCCATATTGTTTCTCCTCACCACTTTTCTTTGCAAATGATTCTGTGTTAAAAAGTGCACCCCAAAAGCTATATTTTGGGATAGCTTGTTTGTTTCTTACATTTTTGATGCAACTGTTTTAGATGCACTCAAAAAACCTGCTAACACAATATGCAGCTATTTTTTATCTACCCACAGATTGGATACTTAAACCTGATCACTCACTCCTGCAGAATACTGAGATGAAGAACTAAGTTAAAAAATAGTTACCTTGGGATTTTCCAAAGCAGGGAACTAACTTCTCTCCAATTTAAATCATTGGCAGAACTTGCCTCTCTTTGTGAATGCGAAAAGCTTCTGGAAGTCTCACTGTAATGAAACTTACCTGATGGTTAGGGGTGCACTGTAACATACATCTTAGAGATGTGCAAAGAGACCAAAGGAAGTTAAGGCCCAGATACTTAAAGGGATTTAGGCACTTGCCTCCCACTGAATGGGAGGCTGGGACTCAGCAGTGGCAGCAGTGGCAGCGACAGTCCCTCGGAGTTGAGGATGACATCCATCAGGCTTGATGAGTCCTCAGGTGACTGAGGAGCCCGCTTCTGGATACACACATTCTTCGGCAATGGGGGCATGTTTTGTATTTTTTGGGGCACCTTTTCTAGCTCCCTCCCCATTGGGGTGAGCAGAGGGTATCCTATAAAGGACTTCTCAGTCGCAGAAGGACACCTCTGTCCCGACACCCATTACACATCCGCTGCCTGTGTGCAGATGCTTGGCTGGGGGCCTCCAGGTATCACAGCCCTGACCCTGTTGCCAATCCTCCATTGCCACAAGGCTTTTGGACCTGATGAAAGCCTGCACATGACATGTTTAGTGTGGGGACTCCGGTGCACAGTCAGGCCCACAAGGTCTTGGCGGCTGGTGGCCACGTTCAGTGGCATGGTGAGTCACGATGACTGGGGTCACTTCTCCAGTGGAGCCTTCTTCCGCTTTCACAGCCATTGGGGCTGCAGCCTTGCTCTGCTGTTGAAGACTTCTTGGATCATTTTTGTCTGGAACCTCCCCCTTGACCTTGCCGCCATGGGTGGCCCTACCAGCAGTGTGAGCTGCAGACGGCATCACTCTTGAGGTCATTGGAACGCACAAGCCTCTCCACCACGACAAGGTGATGATCCTTGGAGAGGGGAGGCTGGGACTAAATGATACCTAAATACCTTTGAGAATCTGGGTCTAAATAACTTGACCAAGAAGCCACAGTTGGTAAAGCAAAACCCAGATATTCTGTCACAAAGTCTTTATAGTTAGACCAGGAAACCACGCAGCATTTCAAATAATATTTTAACAAGATTAAAATACAATTAAAAGTCTCAGCTGAACAAACCAGTTAACGTGACCTAATACCAAAAAAAGGGGAAAAAAGGGGGGTGGGAAAGAAGCTAATAATTCTGATGCCAAAACCAGTCATGCTAAATGTCTCTGGAAACAAAAGTTTTGAGAATCTTTTCTAGTAGGAAGTAGGGCAGGAAGTTGAGAAATTAAAGCCAAGGGGGGAAAATAACACATTTGAACCCTCAACAGCAGGAGCAGGCAGAATCCAGCCCACGGGTCAGATCCAGCCAGCAGTGGCCTCCATTTCCTAGCAGCCTCTGCCCGCATGGCTGGGGCTGGTTTCCATGGAGACCCCAACAGCAGCCACGCTGTGATAGTGTGGGGCCAGGGCTTCCACGGAGACTGGCCCCAGCAGCGCTAGAAGGCAGCAGCGGTGCCAGCCTCTTCCTGGTGTGGGGACGGAGGGAGGGCCGTGCTGCCAGCAGGAGAAGGGCAGGCTCAGCTGCTGCTGCCTATGTGGGGCAGACAGTGGTGGTGGTGTCACTGGGAGAGGTGGCTATGGAGAGCTATGGGGAATTTCGGGGTGGCTATAGCTCCCCCAAGCTTCCCCCCACCAGGCATGCAGTAGGGCTTGGAGCTGCTCCAGAGCCCAGCAGGGATTTTGTGGTGGCGACAGCATGATCCAGAGCCAGGGCAGAGCTGCGATCTGCAGTCTGCATGTCCGGACAGGGGTGTGCAGGCAGTGGATCGTGGCTCTGCCCCTGCTCGAGACCATGCTGTCATTGGTGTAGGGAGCCCAGTGGGGCAAAGCTGTTATCTGCTGCCTGCATGTCCCTGCCCAGAGCATAAAGGCTGCAGATTGTGGCTCTGTCCTGGCTCTGGATCATGCTGTCATTTCCACAAGATCCCAGTTGGGTTCCAGAGCAGCTCTGCACCCTGCTGCATGCCCTTCCAGCACTGCTGGGGCTGGTCTCCACAGAAAGTCAGCCTTGCGCTATTGCAGCGTGGCTGCTGCTGGGGTCTCTGTGGGAACCAGCCTCAGTCACACTGCTGGGAAATGGAGCCTGGCTGCCAGCCGGATCTGCCATTTTGCCCACCTCTGCTCTATGGTGGAGTTATGAGCATGTCCTGACTCAACGTGAGAACACAAGGGACTGTTTAAGTGAAGACAAAAATTGGGATAAGGCTCAAAGAGAAGGCCTCTGCTGA
>NW_017728993.1:7068247-7071059 GCF_001723915.1 Gavialis gangeticus | reverse complement strand
CGTGGGAACCAGCCTCAGTCACACTGCTGGGAAATGGAGCCTGGCTGCCAGCCGGATCTGCCATTTTGCCCACCTCTGCTCTATGGTGGAGTTATGAGCATGTCCTGACTCAACGTGAGAACACAAGGGACTGTTTAAGTGAAGACAAAAATTGGGATAAGGCTCAAAGAGAAGGCCTCTGCTGATAAGGGAAAGGAACAGCATTTCAGATCAGAAGTAATATTTTCAAGTTTCAGAATTTACTTATGAAATTAGGTCTTTTCATGAGTCATCTTTGCATAGAAGTAAAGGCTTCCACAATTATTTGATAAATAGTTTAGGGAAACATTGCCAGCTGCAGATAACTTGTGAACTCCTTGCCAGTTCTTGCTGAGTATTCATGCTGTGAAGCTGGTCACTTAAGTCATGTGCTATTGATTCTACTCTCTGTCTGAATTGCTGACTTATACACTGCTTTCAAGACAGTTGCATACAAGTTCTGGAGCAAGTCTTTGCTAAGTTTTCTTTTTTTAAATATTAGGGGTGCACTGATAGAGATTGTTGGGGCTGATACTGATAGCCTATATTTAAGGAGATATCCCAGCCAATACTGATCCGATTTCCGATACAGCTGTCTCCAACTGATAAGTCCGGTGTGGTGGAAGGGGAGGTGGGGAGGGAAGGGGTGTTGGGGGGCTGATCAATGCCCCCCACAGTGAGGGAGGGGGCAGGGGCAGGCGCTGCCAAGGTTGGATGGGGGGGCTGGAGCTGCGGCTTGTTGGGGGGGCGGCTCCCGCTGCTGCTTGCACCCCAGAATGGCATGGGGGGTGGGGCATATGTCCCTGGATCTGCACAGGGTGGGGGGCAGGCTGCAGCTGGGGCTGCATGGGGCTTTTTTTGGTAGGGACTGGGCTCAGAGCAGGCACTGGTGGTGCTGGGAGAATGCTGCATCCACGCCAAATTTCACCGCTGCTCTGTTCCCAGCACCGCCACTGCCATCCACTCAGCGCAGCCCCGGCTCAACTCCCTGCCTCCACCAATGTGCCAGGAAAAACTGGGGTGCGCCAGGTGGCTGGTGGCAGTGGCACTGCGAGTGGAGCGGCGGCAAACTTCAGGGTGGATGCAACATCCTCCCAGCGCCACCGGCGCCCGCTCCAAGCCCAACCCCAGCTGAGAAGAGCCCTATGCAGCCCTGGCTGTAGCCCGGCCCCTGCCTCATGCAGATCTGGGGGCACACCCCCACTTATGCCCTCCTGTTGTGCAAGCAGTGGCGGGAGCTGCCCCCCCACAAGTTGCGCCTCTGCCCCCCGCCTTGCCTGGGCAGTGCCTGCCCCTGCCCCCTCCCTCACCGTGGGGGCTGTTGATTTGCTCCCCCATGCCCCTTCCCTCCCCGCTCCCCTTCCACCACAAAGGACTTACTAGCTGGAGGCATCTCTCCACGCTGTCGGCTCTGCTCCTCACTGTCTGAGGGGTGGGCTGTGGCTGTGCACAGTACAGGCATTTATCAGCCAAATTATTGGTCCCATCAGGCCAATATCCAATACAGCCAGTTTTCTTTATGTTGGTACTGATCCAATATCGGACCGAAGTATCAGTGCCTAAATATTCTTATTAAAATCTTGCTTATACAAATGTGCAAAGCTAATAAATACATAAATACCCATATGCAAGAGAATCCATGTGTTTTGACTGAACAAAGTTTTTTGTGAATATTTTTGCAGCTCTAAGTATGAGCAGGTTTTTAATATTCTTGTTTTAAGGACAATAGGGGTGTGTCCTGACAAGCACACGCATGTGGTTTGCAGTGTCACAAACCACACGCAGAGCATGTGCACCTGTTTACTGTGCTGCAGATTTGCAGCACGGCACCAGAATTTGACACCACAAGATCCCAGTGTTTAAAAAAAAAACTGCCACAAAAAACAGTATGGCAGCAGTTTGAAGCACCAGAAACAGATCCTGGGCAGCCAGAGCTATGCTTTAGCTGCCGGCCAGGCTTCAAGTGGCTGGATTGTTGCTGCTGCTGCCCCAGCAGGCCTGCAGGACCCCAGATAAGGCTGCTGGGGACAGCACAGATGCTGGCCTCAGCCTCCCCTACCCTACCTGGGACAATTAGTCCTAAACCAAGCCCATGTGCAGTGGCAAAAAGCAGTGGTACAAATTTGTGCCATGGTAATTGCATGCCCCTGCATGTGGGGATGAACCCTAGATGTTCAAGTCTTCATCTGATACGGGAAAATAAATGTTTAATAGCTGAACCAAATGCCTTAATGTTCCAAGTCAAATCTGCAACATTTTTTCAAGCTTGCATTTGCTTTCCACTAGAGATGGGTAAAACTGGTATAATTAATTCAAGTGTTTTTTAATTTGAGGGGGAGGTAAGCAAGGATTCAATTCACCCGATGTTCCAGAAACAAACTCTCAACATTTAGATTTAATATTAGTGGCCAATCTATGACATCTCGGAAATGATGAAATTCTCAGCACATGAGTCTATAGCCATATTTTCAAAATGAGGAAAGTAAGACATGAGGTGTAGTGTGTCATGTACATATAATATACCAGAACTAGGAAGAGAACATGTCAGACCAACCTGATTGCCTTCTACGATCAGGTCACAAAGGCCATGGATGCAGGTGTCGCGGTGGATGTAGTCTTTCGGGACTTCAGCAAGGCCTTTGACACCGTCTCTCACCCCATCCTAGTTAAAAAACTAGGCGACTGTGGCATAGATACCTACACAGTCAGATGGATTGCAGATTGGCTGAGGGGTCGCTCTCAGAGGGTGGTGGTGGATGGGTCATATTCGACCTGGGGGGAGGTGGGTAGCGGA
>NW_017728993.1:7058223-7067741 GCF_001723915.1 Gavialis gangeticus | reverse complement strand
AACTACTTCACAGTTAGGGCGGCTAGGAGCTGGAACCAACTTCCAAGGGAAGTGGTGCTGGCCCCTACCCTGGGGGTCTTTAAGAAGAGGCTGGATGCCTACCTGGCTGGACTCATTTGAGTCCCGTTTCTTGTTTTGGGGTTTTGTTGTTCTCCCGCCCTGGCGGGGGGTCGGGCTAGAAGATCTACTAGGTCCCTTCCGACCCTAAATCTATGAAACTATGAAGAATCCAGATGGCCTGATTCCTTGCTCTGGACCTGAACCATAAGACCATGCTTCCTCATCTTTATGTATGGATAGCTTACACTTTTGGAGTATATTGGATGTGAATTGCAATAGGATGGTATCCATATTTTGCTGGCTGTATGTTCAGTGGACCATAAGTTAGTGTTACAATCATTTGACAAGATAGAGAATCCTATCCAAAAGCCCTACGTACCTCAGTGAAAGCAGAACCTGAACCCGTGGTAAGTATGGACTGGACTAAAGAATTCTGGGTAGGGCTCCGGTAGAGAAAAATTCTTCCTGAAACTCTTTGTATATGGAGACATCTCAACCTAAACTAGAGGCCATATTCTATCTGGAATCTACTTTTGAAGAAAAGTTATAAAGGCCAAGATGTAGAAGTCCTTCTATTTCTACATTAGCTTTGGACAATGAATGCAGTGAGGTAAGTGTCTGGAATAACAGATAAGTCTATAGAAGGTCGCCCCCACTACTTGAAGAATTGAATGAGATTGACCTGTAAATATTTTGCTATTTAAAGTTTTGGTAAGGGTGGAAGAGAAGAAAAGGAGGTACTGTACTTTTGTAACCTCTTGATGAACTGGGCTTGGTTTGTCAGTGTTGTTTCTGGACTGATGCAGTTCTCATTAAATAAGCTGTCACCTTTTCCTCAAATTGAATTGTCCTGGGACTTAATGGACTACAGCTGTTGCTTTCAATTTCCTTCTCTATATACTGAAAACTGCCATGCCAGACACTCTACCTGCCATTTTGGGCTTGGGTTTTTTTTAACCTTTCTCTCAGTGCTAGATAAAATTGTTTCTCTCTGGTTTATTCAGTACAAAATCCTCAAAAGTTATATGAACCAGGGGAATGAAAGGAAGGGAGACAAAGTGTAAGAAAGAGGGAAGTTTTTGTCTTGAGAATTTCATTTGAATGATGTGTGCTGTACAGTTGTGTTTTTGTTATGAAGAAAAGATCAATCAGAAAAATCCAGGGGTTTACGAGCTGTTGCCATTATGCCTAGGCACTGGAATACACCGGATGTATCTATATGTTGTTTTCCTAACTTCCCATCATTACGTTGCCACTGGTGCAACTCTGCTAATGGTAGTTCTCTCGCAGACACAGAGGCCTCGACCAGCATAGATCTGTTCTGAGCTGAGATATATAGCCAGTATTAATATGCTGGAAGCTACTAAGCCTCCTCAATGCTAGCACATCCACTGGCAGAGCTGTACCACTTCACGATACAATGGTAATATTCTAATATAATAAAGGGCTTAGTCTGTGTGTGTGTGTGTGTGTCTGTCTGTCTGTCTATAACGCTTTTGGGCAACTGCGCGTGCGACACCGAGAGGGTCGGCAGCTATTGGTTGCGTGGGTTCTGCCTCCTCGGGCAGGGAGGGGGGGTGGTGGTGGAGGTGGCCAGAGGGGGGGAGGGAGCCATCACTGCTGCTGCTGCCTCAGGCAGGGAGGTGGTGGTGGAGGCTGCCGGGGGGAGGGAGTTGCTGCTGCCTCAGGCAGGGAGGCAGAGGCGGGTGGAGGGAGGAAGGGAGCTGCCATGGCAGAGGCCGGAGGAGGAGGAGGCAGTGGTGGTGGCAGTGGGACTGTTTACATGGCCAGCCCCGAAGGGTGAGTGGGGGATGGGGAGGAGGGGGCATGTAAACACTTTCCAAAACACTGTCATTTATGACGGGCAATTGGCTAGTATTTGCATATAAAGATAGACTTTACTTATTAGAGTGGAGTGGATTGATGATAGGGAAGGAGATGGCGAGGATATTCTCTGTATCAGTAATTCGGAATGAGTTTGATGTTGATGGTGCCGCTCTGACCTGGAACAAACTTCAGCAAACTCTCTTTAATTTAGCTGCTCACTTTTACAACACGGTACAGTAAAGGTCGTTTGGCAGGAGGCCCATGTTTCATGAGTCAGTTACTTGTGGAAACAGTTCATAGAAAACAATGGGGTTGCTCTCACATACTTCGACAGGAAATGTCTTCTAAAAACTTGATAAACCCTTTTAATAGTCTGCTGTGTTTTGACAGAAGCTATTGCACAGCAACTGCTGATATTCATCTCCTCACTTACAGCTGAGCACTAGAGGAATACTGTCTCTCAGGTAACTAGAGCAGAACGGTAGAGGGTGGACTGGAACTGCCTCGCAGTCATTCTTCACAGATTATTTCTGAAATGCCCCTTCTTTAAAGAACTCAGCATAGTTTTAGGATAGACAAACACCTGAGGAATGATGTAAGAAACAAAATAAGGGTGACAGGAAAGGAACAAAGGGAAAGGAAAGCACAAAATAATAAACCAGAATCCTGAAAACAGGAAAGAGTGGAAAATTCTCAGCTGCGTGGAGAGGACTATTGCAAACAAAACTCGGACAGACAATCCCGGCCCATTCCAACTCCCTTTTACGGACTGTATTACTGTTGTTATCTCCCTATTCCATGCACAGTATAACATAATATAATTGATGGGTTTGTGTTTCTGGTCTCTCAGTCTCTTTTGGATGTAGTTTGCTATTCAGCTTTTCCTATCATTGAATCACAATTTTTGTTATCTCTAAAACACCATCACAGAGGTGTATAGTCTCTTGGGTTAAAGAATTCACTTTCAAAGACCATGGCCAAGTTTTCAGAACTTACGGGGTGCAGAAAGAAATTACACTTGTTGTGCGATCGACTCCTTGAAAGCGCTCTACAGCCACGTCGTGACAGAAAAGCATGACTGTAGAGTGTTCTTATCGTGCAACTATTAGACTTCATTGTATGAGGCTTCAAATGAAGGCCTCCAAAGCTCCATTAACTTGCGTCTGCTCTGGCTGCTGGGCTGCTGCAGGCCAGCCCCACCCTTGGTGCTGACTCAGGATGGGAGGAGGAGAGAAGGGAAGGGAGGGAGCTTGGATTGGTGTTCACCCACCCTGCACTGGAGTGGGGGCAGGAAGATTGGAGCTCACATTGGCTGGGCAAACACCAGTCCAAGCTCCGTCCTCTCCTTCCTCCCCACTGAGACAGCAAGAGAGCTGGGAGAGAGGAGCTGGGGGGGAAGGGCTAGGGGGAAAAGATGCTGGCACAGCCTCTCTCACTGGATCAGCTCCAAATTTGAGCTCAATCTCTCACCCTCCTGACCCCACAGCTAATGTCTGTTGGATCAGGAGGATCAGTCTTTCAATTCATGGTGCTTTCTATAAAGTGCCATAAATTAAACTGGGGGGGGAGCTGCACTTCTGTCTGCGCATATGGGTGAGCAATCCTTGTGCAGCTCCACAAAAGTGAAGGGACTCTAAATAGGCCCAGGAGCCTGCTCACAATGATCTGTATATCTAGATATAGACATAAGGTAATTTTTTCAAATTCACCATGAAGTCTAAGTCTCATTTTATGAGTGATTTTTCAGTGCAAGTTCCTTAGGCGCTTTTGAAAATGTTACTGATAATAAATGAAAAAATGAGTCCACTATGTGGGATAGGAGTAAGAGGAAGGTGCACAATGGTCATCCCAAAGATTGTGAGATCACTTCTGCATGCATCCCAAATGGCTCAGAATTTTAAAAAGACTTTGCCTGGTGACCAACTTCCTTTGCCATTGTGTAGCGCTCTGACAAAGGAATGGTACGGTGGCGGAAGAGGGAAGGGAAACAGAATACAGAAGGCAATGGAGTGTAGACAAGACAGAGGGAATCCACAAATGTAGATACCAGAGTGATGTATATGGTATTTGTATATTAAAAAAAAATTAGACTGTTTTCAATTCTAGCCAGAATTCTTCTAGCCTTCCAAAAATGGTGCATCTTAACTGTACTAAATCATTGCAGCCTAATTATTCTGAACAGAAGAATAGCACATTAATAAAACAAGCAATAAAACCTCTACTATGTTCTAGCAACCGTGCTGTGAGGCCCAAGTCATAAACATTAAAAGCAGGGAAGTTTATCCTCCCTACTTTCCTTTGATATTTATTAAACCGATTATTTTTACAAGGGCGTTCTCATCAAGTGAAGCCTTCATTAGAGGATGGGTTAGATCAGATTTAAAGCCCACTATGTATTTAAAGCCCACTATTCCATGATACTGCATGATGCAAGGATTGGATTCCCAGGTCTATCGTGAGGCCTGTTTGTCTGAATAGCCCCACTGAGTTCAACAGCACTAATCCTATGAGTAGGAGGCGTTCAAGGAGTAACATTTCCAGGGCTGAATTCCAAGTATAACTGTCAAGAACTCTGAAGTCTCAAAGCTTTTGTCTCAGGGTAGGATTGCAGTAGGCATTCTACCTTTTACCAACATCTTTTGACTTCTACCTGCTTTGTTCCTTTGGGCCCTGCCGCTTCTGCTGATACTTAGTGGTTTGAGCAGCCCTGGGGATGCAGCAAATAGTTTACTTTAAAAAGACTGCTTCAATGACCACGAATTTGCATATTTTGTTTTGCTCATACGTTTGTTAATGAAACTGCAACATTATAAATCCATAGAAGAAGCCTCATTAGGCCTCATTTACTGAAACTAAGCTAGGACTATTATCTGAGGTTGCTTGTGATGAACGGACATCTGAATTTACTTCAGGGAGCTTCTTTCCTACGTTAGAGTGACCATAATTCCCTAGTCTCAAAATGGGACTTCCCACCATCTGGCACACTCAGCTCTGGTTTCAGGTGAGTGTGTCAGAGGGTGTTGAGAAGGACGTGCGGAGCGCAGGACAGTCCTGTTTTAAGCCCCAAGGTGTCCTGGTGAAAACAGGACAAAAATGCTCACTTGACCAAAACAATTGGGACACTCAGGCTTGTCCTGGTGAAAACACGTCATCTGGTTACCCTGCTTATAGGACATGGACAGAAACATGTGAGATGTGATGGGAAGCCGTGTCAGAGGAAACTCTGAGGACACAACGTGAAAAAGCTACAATCTTTATATAGATGCTAATATTTAAAAAAGTATCAATATGACATTTGTTCAGATTCACTTGGGGCCTGACTCACTGCCCACTTAAGTCTGGCTTTGGATCCAGTTATTAGAGCCTGCTTTTACTCCTATTGAGGGCACATTTATCAGTGATTCTGATGGGAGCAAGATCAGGCTCTCAATATTAGATACCTGTTAAAAAAGGATCCAAGTGTCTAAACCAGGACTTAGGCAGACTTTAGGCACTTAGACGCAACGTTACAATCCAGAAATTCCTATTAGCAGCCATCTAAGCTTGATGGCACCTAAAGTCACCATGCAGTTTCCTGTTTGACCTGAAGTTGCCTACCTACTTGCAGTCATGCTTCTGGGTGGGCGCATCTACACGTGCCGCTAAGGTGCCATTGTTACTGTGCTGTCATTTAGTACTTCCTTTTGAAAGTACTAAAAGATTGCGCAGTAACAGCCAATACTGTACCATGTGTACTGTGCATGGTTATTTTTAGGCACTATGTCACCACAGTGAAGTGCTATAATGGGGGAGCGAGTCGCTACGTGTCCTGGGTTTTGCCCATGGATGCTATGTTCCCATAGCATGTTGCTACAGAGACATAACATCATGTGTAGATGCACTCAGTATGTACAGAACCGCTGCAGTCTGAATAGCCTGGCTCCTGCTTAAGCTCAGTCGGGATTGAGGATTCCTCAAGGGACCCAGTCTGTTAGGTGTGCTTATAGCATACCCCAAATACATCAGAATTATCAGACCCCTCACAAAATGCAGTTTTAGGTGCATTCTTTTAATGCATGGCTACTACAGGGGATAAGGTGGTGATATTAGTACCTACCTTTTGCATGGTAGCTTAGTTGTTACTGTACCGGCTCAGGAAGTGGGAGATGTGTATTCAAAACCATGTCTTCCACCCACAAGACCCCAGGACTCCCCACCAACAAGACATAGGGATGGGTAGGGGAATTATCCATCCTTCCTGTTGAAGTTGTGCCACTGTGCAGCAAAGGATGAAAAAGTTACGGGGCCAGAAGGAGATCAAGCAAGAAGGAGCCTGACTGTAGGCCAGTAGTTAGGCAGTTAACAGAGGGTGTAACTACATGAGACGCTTACTGCACATTAGCCTATAACACTGCGCTGTAAGCGTGTCACAGCAAAAATCGTGCTAATAGCCTACTGCTGTGCAGTGTTATTCGACTAATGCACAGTAAGCATCATTAAATAACAGTGCACCAGCACTACTGCGCAGTAAATTTAGGTACTGTGCATTTAGTTAGTACTTTATTAAGGAAGTACTAAACTAAAGGCATGGTATCTAAGGCGCATTAATGAACGTGTAGATGCTCCCATTGAGTGTGGAATCCTGGGTTCTGGTCCCTACGGCCAGCACTATTCAGGCATTTTACATTAGACAGTCATAGGTTAAAAAACAGAAGTAATACCAGTACCCTTCTCTCAGATGAGTGTCCTAAGTACTACGCTGCAAACACAAGGTTCTTTTTACTTATTATCTCTTTATAGCCTTGTGAATCTTACCTTCTTTCACACACTGTGGAGCAGCTTCTGCAGGAATGGTGGTAATGTTCTCCAGTCAAGCTTCCAGGTTGGGGATTTGAGTATTCTCCTGAGAGATGGGAAACGTTATTGTGAATCCTGCCATACTGAGGAGGACTGGACATGGGCTATAACCACTGGGTTACTATAGAAAAAGTGAGTGGCACCTCTTTTGACCATTTTGTTTAAAGGAGTGAACTGTGTCCAGTTTCTTGTGAGGATGGATGTAGGCATTTGATCTCAAGAGAGGTTCCAGGATATGGATCTTGAGTAGAAGGAAACACAGCCTTGTCTTGAGTGTCTCAGACCTCAGAGATAGGCAGGATTTCACAGGCATATGCCAAGGCATAGTATTTCTAATTGGTTAGCCTTGTGTAGCCTTCCCCATTCAGCATGAGGATTTTGAGGATTGCCAGTGTAAGGTGCCTAACTCTCCTTGTGTACTGTAAAGGGAGCTTGGGACTTACCAGTAACTCTGGGCTTTCTATTCCACTCTGGGAGCCAGTTGCCTGGTGTTGCAGTGTCAAATTATAGGAACCTAAATCCTTTCTTGGACCTAACTGTAAAACAATATTTACTGACTGCCATATTTCTCTCGTAAATTGTGAACATTTCAACAAGCTAAAAGTGTTTATTTTAGGTTATATGGTAAAACAGAATAATGACTGTTTATCATATGAACTGAGTATAATAATCAATGAATTAAGTAGTTCATGATGCATAACTATCTTCCCTAGATCACACACCTTTTTCACGTCTTTCCTTCTTAATATAAAGCTTGGTGACAGTCTTTGTAAGTTCCTGTACACAGAGTGAAGTCGGTTTTGTCCTGATTCTCAGCTCTTTATTGGAACTGTTGTGGAGCTACTTCGATGGAAGAAACAAAAACAAATCTTAAGCAGCTTCTATTGTCAATTAAATTAACTACATGAGGATAGAAATGGGTTATGTTGCAAGGCAATTTTCATGTACATCACAGAATAACCTAACAAAACGGGCTTAGAGACAAGTGAAATATTCAGATGTTAAATTAACTAATTCACAGCCCTCACCTGCTGCCTTTCAGAGATGCAGCCCTCTGTAAACCAGAAACTTATGGGAAAACAGAAACTTAGAAGAGGGAGGGGGAGCAGGAGGGGAGGACTGACATCTCTAGCTGGCCAGTGACTGTGACTTCTCTCTGACTGTCCTTCCAATCACGGTGTCTGGTGGAAGGGACATAGAAACAGCATAAAAGCCTCTGTGTGCAGGCGTTTCTGTCCCTTTCCTGAGCTGTTTCTGCCTGAGCAACAGTGTCTCAAAGGTACTGTGGCTACTGGCCTGGCTTCCTAGTCAGTGGCTTGCTACTTTTTGCTGTTAGAAAAGATTGGATAGGATATAGCTTAGCTTACTTTAGTTTAGCATCTGTCTACTTCCAATTCATTTCTGGACCAGTGGGGGAAAGGCGAAGACAAAGGGGAGCACATTCCCAAGGTGAGTGAGGTCACCCAGAGTATTGGGGAGGTGCTTGCTCTGCATGGCCAGCCCTTCTCCTTGTTGAGCATCCAGGGTTCAGACGGCTTATGGTGCTCTTGGCCCCATCCTACCAAGTTCCTGCATACACCACTTTTAGCAGGATGGTGGTATCCTCCCTGTATGAGGCATGCAGGGAGTTCTTGAGGATGGAGCTGCACAAGGCAGGTCCTCAGGTGGCCTTACACTTCACCTCGGACATCTGGAGTAGCTGGGGTGGAGATCATGCCTACCTCTCCCTCACAGGGCACTGGTGTGATCAGTCAGGGCATCAGTGGGCTCTCCTTGAAGCCGAGGTGCTGGATGAGTCCCACAGGGCAAGGGAGATCACGGTGGCCATGAACCACAGGGTGCAGGGGTGGCTCATTGGGCAGGCTGAGCTCACCCGCGGGTTCATGGTCACCGACAATGTGGCCAATATGGTTAAGGCTGTCCGTGGTGCTAACTTTGTTGGCATCCGCTGTGTGGCACACAGGCTACACCTCATAGTCAGGGATGCCTTGGAGGGGGACAGGGCTGCCGGTGGTGGCGCCACCACCACTACCGCTACAAGCCAACTGATTTCAAAGTGCAGGAAGGTGGCAGGCTACTTCCGCCGCAGCATCAAGCAGGGCAAGACGCTGTGGGAGAAACAGGCAGAGCTGAACGTCCCACAGCATAAAATCATGCAGGATGTGGAGACTCGGTGGAACTCCACATAGCTGATGCTCAAAAGGCTGGTGGAGCAACAGAAGGCCGTTTATAAGATGACCTTACTTGGGGAGACTGGGATCAACGGCCCCCTGAACAGAGCTGAGTAGGGTACCATCTCCCAGATCTTGGTGGTCCTCAAGCCATTCCTTGAGGCCACCGAGACCCTTAGCGCTGGTGATGCCCTCCTCAGCCAGGTGATCCCCATAGTGAGGGAACTTGAGAACAAAATGGAGAGCTTCCGGGGGATCAATGTTCCTGGCTGGGGCAGGCTGCTGTCACCAGACGTGCAGGCACTGATGAGGCGGCTGAAGGAGGGCATCAGGAGACAGCTGGATCCAGTACAGTCCACATGATGCCAGGCATGTGTGACCCGAGGGTGAAGGGGAGCATGTGCACTGGCAGCACCAAAACCCTTGATCACTGGATGCAGGTGCTGGTCAACAAAGTCAGGGAGGCCCAAGGGCAGAGGCAAGGGGATGTGGAAGAGGGGGATCCTCTTTCCCGTGCCAGCATCACTGCACCGGCACTAGCACCAGCACCAGCCGGTCTCCTCTACACCAGCCACTGCCAATGGGGCCAAGGGCATGGCTTCAATGCTGGGGTCCAAATGCACC
>NW_017728993.1:7047790-7053223 GCF_001723915.1 Gavialis gangeticus | reverse complement strand
AGCTGATGCTCAAAAGGCTGGTGGAGCAACAGAAGGCCGTTTATAAGATGACCTTACTTGGGGAGACTGGGATCAACGGCCCCCTGAACAGAGCTGAGTAGGGTACCATCTCCCAGATCTTGGTGGTCCTCAAGCCATTCCTTGAGGCCACCGAGACCCTTAGCGCTGGTGATGCCCTCCTCAGCCAGGTGATCCCCATAGTGAGGGAACTTGAGAACAAAATGGAGAGCTTCCGGGGGATCAATGTTCCTGG
Organism: Gavialis gangeticus; assembly: GCF_001723915.1. Classification (NCBI taxonomy): domain Eukaryota; kingdom Metazoa; phylum Chordata; order Crocodylia; family Gavialidae; genus Gavialis; species Gavialis gangeticus. The sequence goes on along the minus strand of NW_017728993.1, from coordinate 7,052,970 downwards.
CTGGGGCAGGCTGCTGTCACCAGACGTGCAGGCACTGATGAGGCGGCTGAAGGAGGGCATCAGGAGACAGCTGGATCCAGTACAGTCCACATGATGCCAGGCATGTGTGACCCGAGGGTGAAGGGGAGCATGTGCACTGGCAGCACCAAAACCCTTGATCACTGGATGCAGGTGCTGGTCAACAAAGTCAGGGAGGCCCAAGGGCAGAGGCAAGGGGATGTGGAAGAGGGGGATCCTCTTTCCCGTGCCAGCATCACTGCACCGGCACTAGCACCAGCACCAGCCGGTCTCCTCTACACCAGCCACTGCCAATGGGGCCAAGGGCATGGCTTCAATGCTGGGGTCCAAATGCACCAGACCCCAGCTTGGGGCAGGTAGGGCTGCAACACCCATCCTGTCCACCAAGCAGTGTTCCAAGCGAGAGGATGTTCAGCATTGCTGGGGATGTTGTGACACCCCACCACACCTGCTTGGATCCTGGTTTGGTGGAGCAGCTGGTGTTCTTGAAGGTGAACCTCCTGCTGCTGGGGTTCCCCAAGCTCCACCTGCAGACAGACTGAGTGCCACCCTCCTCACTCCACCTGCACCAATTTCCTCTTTTTTCCTTTTAAAAAAAAAACCAGTTAATGCCCTGCTCTCAGCTGGAGGGGGCACTCACTGCATCACCAGTCAGCAGGGGAAGAACATGTTCCTGCTGAGCTCGCTCCTCTGCCAGGATGAACTTGGAGGTATGGGCTGGGGATATGGGGAAGGAGGAGGCCCCAGGTCCTGGGCATGACCACTAAAACTGCACCCTGCCAGGATAAGGAGGCCTGGTGGGATTGCTGGTGGCACGGCAGCCCCATAAATGCCAACAATCCCCTGGTGAAAGGCGGGTAGGAGGCGCCATAACCTCCACCTAACATGTGCATGCACACAGTCCTGGCTGGGGAAACCCCAGACCTGTCACATCTTTGGCAGGCCTGAGGCTTGCTGGTTGCAGTGCAGCTGTGAGGCTCCCGGTGAGCTCAGCTTAGCTGCCCAGGATGTCAGCTTTTGCGCTGAAAAACCCTTTGTCAGGCTGAGGAAGTACCTGCAGTTGGTGTCTCCTGGTCCTGGATGGAAGGAATAGTAAAGAAGCCAGAGGCTGGCCTGGGCCGCAATGCAGGCAACAAAGCCAGTCAGTGAAAATGGAAATGGAGGCATCAGGGGGCAAGGGACAGGATGGGGTGGGGGTGTGTGGGGGGGAAACGGGATGTGGCAGCGCAGGTAAAAGTGCAGAGGTACCTGGGGAGTCGGATGTCCGGCAGGTCGCAGTGTGTCAGAACTCCACTGTCTAATCTATACTGAGTCCGAGAGTTTCTGTACCTAAGAGGCTGATGAAGTGCAGTTCATAGGCCTGGCTGTGAAAACTGGTTTGTAATTTGTTCCCTCTCAGGATCAGGCCTGAGAGACTGGAGGCAGAGTGTTTTTTTGGTGAGGAATGTGCCCCCACAGATAGTTGGGTTTTGTTGTCTGTGATAGATTCTGGTGTGCAGTTTGTGGGGTACTGGAGATAGTTGGCAGGTTTTGTGTTTTGAGCTGTAGGAAGTTGGCTTCAGTTCTGGTGATGAGGTTAGGTGGTTGTTTGAATGTACAAACCACTTTTCAGTGGCTGGGCCTATGAACTCCACTTCATCAGCCTGCTAGGTACAGAAACTCATGGACACAATATAGATTAGACAGTGCAGTTCTGACACACTGTGACCTGCCGGACATCTGACTCCCCAGGCACCTCTGCACTTTTACCTGCGCTGCCACATCCCCCTTTCCCCCCGCCCACGACCCCAGCCTGTCCCTCACCCCTGACGCCTCCAATTCCATTTTCACTGACTGGCTTTCTTGCCTGCACTGCGGGCCAGGCCAGCCTCTGGCTTTACTATTCCTTCCATCCAGGACCAACTGCAGATACTTCCTCAGCCTGACAAAGGGTTTTTCAACCTAAGAGCTTCCTAAGATGCATTTCTCTAACTATTCCAGGTTTTTTTCATAATAAACATATAAACATTAAAACACAAGATAAGCCATCACACACCACGAGTAACATATATCCAACACATCTTTACTTCTTGCTGTCAATTCCTTTATAAAAAGAAAGGCTCTGTGACAGTTCAGTTTGGCTACCGTAGATGCCGCTGGTGCTACTGGTGCTGACTGCTGAGTCACCTACGTTATTTTTACCTGGTGCTGTTTACAGTGGTGAACCAGCCGAGGCTGTAGGGGAGGAAGAGGCCTCACTGGGACACACTGCCGTGTTGTGCAGAGGTCCCAGTGCCAGGAAGGGTGCACCTGAACACACACATGGTGTCACCCACCCATGTCATGAGTTTTGCCTGCCTGCGGCCAGAGGCGCAGGGCCCCAGTACCCAGACTCCCCCTGCACCTATCTCCTTGAGAGCTGGCAGGCTTTGTGGCTGCAGCAGGGCCTAGCAGGCCTGCAGTCATTTTTTTTACCCCCCTGCACCCTAAGAGAGAGACAGTTGCACAAGCACCCATGTCATGAGTTTTGCCTGTTAGCAGCCAGGGGTGTAGGGCCCCAGAACCCCTGCACTTATCTCCTTGACAGCTGGCGGGCTTCATGGCCACAGCAAGCTCTAGCAGGCCTGCAGTTTTCACCCCCTGTGCCTTAACACACACACAGTGTCACCTATGTCATGAGTTTTGCTTGTCAGCAGTTTGAGGTGCAGTTTCCCAAACCCCCCTGCACCTATCTCCTTGAAATTTGGCAGGCTTTGTGGCCCCAGCAGGGGCTAGCATGCCTGCAGTTTTCACCCCACTGTGGCTTAACACACGCGTGACATGAGTTTTGCTTTCAGGACTTTGAGGTGCAGTTTCCCAGAAACCTCTGCACCTATCACCTTGAAACTTGGCAGGCTTCCATCTGTGCAAGTTTTATCCAAATCAGCCAAAAAACAAAGTGAAAGATATTTCATTGATTTCCCCATTATACTCTATGGCTGAATTGCTGAATCTCTCTGAATCAGCTCCAAATCTTCTGAAGCCGATTCGGCTGTATCGAATGGGAAAAGCAATTCGAATCTCCAAATCGAATCATTGGTATCCGAATCGGCCAAATCCGAATTGAATAGTTCCTTATTTGCATAGGCCTACTTATCAGGTATTAGAGTATTGTGTTGCCTCTACAACTGTCCTTAGTCCATTGTGATGAGCAATATGTGTATCACTTGGTTATGACTAGTAGCAACACAAGGGTATGGGTAATGTCTAGTTTCTATACCGAGGCAAGAGAGAAGGGAAATCCCAAATGCTGCTTTTTTAACAAAAGACAAGTCTGGTTGGAGGTAGAGGAAAATGCTAACAGCAAAAGTTAGTGTTAGGTGTTTTGAGGAAGATGAGAGAGAAGGCTGGGGTAAGTTTTTAGTGAATGAAATAAGAATTAAATAGGACTGCTGGGTTGTATTTAGCCTTTTTATTGAACCTATTTTAAACAACATAACCTAGCCTCATGTAAAAGGTCCATTCGATACTTCCATGCTGGCAGCGTAGAAGTCTCATATTATAAAAGCCTCAGACAGTCTGTCTGTCTGTCTGTCCGTAATGCGGTATTTGCGCTCTGATTGGCTGACAGAAACAGCCAGTTGGAGCGCTCCAAGCGTGGGGGAGCACGGCCATGATTCCAAAGCCGTGCTGAGGACGGAGGGAGGGTGGGGGAGCTGGGGCCAGCAGCACTGGCCTGGGCTTCCCCACCCTGCTCCCTGCAAGAGGCACTGCAGCAGCATGGGGCATTAGGTGGCGTCACTCCATCCCAGCCCCCTCCCCCCCATCATTCTTGACAGGCAATTGGCTAGTACGCTGATATTTTTCTACCAGACAACATATATGCCAGACTTCATTTTGGAAACCTCTGGCCTATTGAAGCCTTTCTGAAGTTGGCATTGTTCACAGAAACATACCTGACTGAAGCACTTGTTATGGGTAATAAACACCCTTTCTTGAATGTTTAGAAAAATCGTTTAAGATATCCGATTCAGTGTCCAGTTATACTTGCACCTGTGTTAAATTGAATCATACTTCCCGTGACATCGTATAGTTTGACTGTATCACTGAAGAACCGAGAGCGTAATATTTTGTTGTGTTTATATTACAGTATAGCCCAGGGGTTACAACTGCAATTGGTCTCTATTGTATTAGGCACCGTATGGACATAGTGAAAGACATTTCCTGGTCTGAAGAACTTGTAATCTAAATAGATGAGACAGAGAGAGAACTGAAGGCACAGGAAGGTGAATTCATTCTTCCAAGGTCACACAGCAGGCTAGTAACATAGTAAAGAATACAGGCTGTTTCTTCTGACTCCCAGCCAGCCTGTTACCCTCCCTCACATGTTATTACTATTTCCCATAATCATGATGGCAATTCTGGGTGTTAGAATTCAAATCTGAATACAATCTCAAAGTTTTGGTATCTTTAGCCATTGCTCAATAAATTCTGAGGGATATTAGTGAGCTTTCCTAACTTGCTGCTTTCTCATTTTGCTACTGGTTCTGGTAAGTACGCCAAGTGCTGAAGTTGGTTATTAAGTCTTGTGTGGTGCTCTTTATATATCATAAAGAGGGGAAAATCCACTTTTCTTTTGGCCCTGTGTTACCGAGGGCTGATTACAGCTTTCCTTCTGTACTTTATTCTATAGGGGGAAATCCCTAGAAAAAAAAGAAAAAGAAAGAAAGAAAAGAAAACAAACAAAAATGTAGTCCTAACTTGTGCTACCTTTATATTCAGTTGTTCATAGAGTTGAACAAGGACCAGAGTTGAAACATCCCCATGGTCATGTACATCTAACATGGGGCCACTGACTTCTTGGTTGGATCCTGACCCTGTGAAACATTCTCAGTATCTTTGTAGGAAAGATGTTGGACTAAAGATGCTACTTTGTAGGTAGCTGACACCTTCTATACTAAAAACTAGTGAAAGCTCTTTGAGGCAGCTGTCATCTTTTGTATGTTTATACAGGTACATTGCTGGTGTTCCTAGACTCCATAGTAATACTATTGACAAGGAGGAGGTTGCAGGCATGGGAGATGGTTCTTTCTGAGAACCAACTTATCTGAGTGCGGAATCAGGGGAATATGACTCCCACACCCTCTTTTACCAAATGTAAAGAGAAAGGATTTGGGGGGGGGGGGGGAAGGGAGAAAAAAAAA
>NW_017728993.1:7045157-7047678 GCF_001723915.1 Gavialis gangeticus | reverse complement strand
CAAGGCAGATAAAACAGAGACACTTAAGTTTTGGCTTCTAAATTTTTGACTAAGCTCTATCAAATATAAGGGCAACATGGATGGAAACGTACATTTTTGGCCAAAACATGTGGCACAGATTTCAGTGGGTCCTGATCATGGACTTGTATACTGTGAAATTGTGTTCCTAGTAGGAAATACACAAAGTGTAAACAAAGTGGAACATTTCTAGAAAAAGCACAGTTTCATTACATTGACAAGTACAAGCTACATTTCCAGTTCCATTTCTACTGAAACTATTTCATGAAGAACTACTTCAAAGTCAAACTCTGACTACCCTTTGGAATGAGGGCTGTGCAATAGGGTATCCAATACAGACTTTCAAAGACTTGCCCAGGAGTTAAATTAAGATGTAGGGGCCTAGACTGATGCTCGTGGATTAAGAATGGAGAACACCACAACACAGGTTAGCAGGTCGCAACATTAAGTGATTACTCTGCTTAAACAATAGGTGTGCCACCTTCTGGAGTGGGATAACAGACTCTTTGGCTGTTCTGTAACAACATGGTTTAGCTTTCCACCAGAAATAACATGACTATGAAAACTTCCTGAAAACACTGCAAAACTCGATCATCTGAGCAGATATGCCAGATTGGTGTGTGTGTGTGTTTTGTTTTCTGAATAAAGAAAATATATCCACCCTCATAGATTCTACAGAATTTCATAGTTTGCATTAGAACAATGTAAGAATCATTCAAGATTTATGGACCGCTTAGCGGGAGACGTACTTCTTGGCATTATTCAGATCCCATCAAGATTAACTGAAGAAAAATGCATGAGTTTTGCTCTGCTGGATATTTAGATTGGTTTCTTGTCTTCATATTTCTTACACAAAGCAGATATTCATATTGGCAAGTATTCCCATCTGTACTTCATTCCATTCAGTCTTATGTATCTAAGCATCCAACAGCACAACATAGTAAAGGAGCAGAATTTATACCAGGGCTGTCCGCTTTCTAAGTGGTTGGGCGCTGCATGCCTGCAGACTGCACCTGGGGAGGTACTGGCCCCCTATACTGCATGCTGTGCAGATGCTTGCTATGTGACTGCTGCACTGTGTGTCCACATGGTACCCCTCCCACAGCTGCACCACTTAGGCCGGGGCTCACCCACAGCTCCCTGAGCCACACTATGCCTTGCCCCTGGGTGGGGACAGGAGGTAGAAGCTCGAGGAGGGAGAGGGAATGTAGAGAGGGAGCTTAGGGAGTGATGGCCTGGTGGGAATTTGGGGGCCACAATTTCACCCTATGGGCTGCCAGTTGGATAGCACTCATTTATACAGTTTTGCTATTGAATTAAAGAATCTTGTAGTGGTGTTGCAGCTATGATGGTCTGGGGGAATATGCAAGGAATAAGATATGTTAGGTAATGCTCTTTACTGGACCAACTTTATAATTGAGACAGAGGTTAGACAAGTTTTCAGGTGCAAAATGCCCTTCCTCATTTTGTGCCCATAAACTTGTCTAACCTCTGTCCCAGCCATGAAGCTGATCCAATAAAAGTTGCTGCCTAACAAAACTTGCTTTAGCTAAAAAAAAAAATCTTGCTTTTTTATGGTATATTATGTCCTTCTAGAGAAAATCTGCTTTATATTGGTTGTTGTTTGCTCTCCTTGCAAAGGTGCATGCATGACCCACTCTGGAACGTGAAATTCTAGGTGTTACATAAACAATAACACATGACATGGTCCGATTGGACCAGATGCCCACTATCCTGGGGTGTTAAGCATGAGGTTTCAAGCCAACTGTCTTCAAGATCTCAAATTCTGGAGGGTATTGCAGAATTGCTTTTTTTGGCATTGGTGCTTTGGAAAAATGCTTTGCTTAAAAAATGGGGCTTTCTTCTAAGTTTTGACTTTAGCAGAGCAAATGATGATGAAATCATAAGTAGGGCCACACACGGGATGCTGAGGTCATACAGCACTAGGACTACTTGACTCATTTGGTAGATTACACCAACTTCATGGTGGTTATAAACTCTTTTTAACTCTGTAGGTGAGGTCTGAAGCTTCTAGATTACAGGATTTAGTTTAGAATTTAATTCTTTATCTGCTAAGAGAAGATAAAATGCAAAATCCCTTTGACAATTAAATTACAATTAAAATTTTCAATCGGATAGAGTCCAGTTCTGGCAGGATGCCCCCCAGTTGTGTAAAATGAGATGATCCCAATGTAAACTACCTGGTCTGCTCAAAATCTGGGTGCAGAGCAGCATGTGGCTATCGCTCAAGGACATTTTTCCATGTTATACAGTGAAACGTCCATTTACATACACATAACTAAAATGAAATAGAACAGAGCAAATCATAAGCAGGCTAACAACAAAAGGCAAGCGTTTCAGCTGTGGGCCCCTGATCTCAGCCAGTGCAACTTAGCAGACTCCCTAGGTCAGCGGTTCCCAAACTCTGACAGACTGTGCACCACCAATTTAAAATGATACATCCTTAAGTACCAGCAGCAAATTTTTGTCATATAAAGTAATT
>NW_017728993.1:7044358-7045146 GCF_001723915.1 Gavialis gangeticus | reverse complement strand
ATAAATCTGTTCACGCATGCCACTGGCAGATTGTCTGCGTACCGTGGGTGGTACCTGCACCACAGACTGGGAGCCGCTGCTCTAGGTGCTTCTACAACCCTCAGTATTGAAGTAGTCGAGCTCCTCACAATCAGTTCGACTCTGTGAAATGGGAACTGTCCCATTTTATAGATGAAGAACTGAGGCACAGAAGGATTAAAGTGACCTGCCCAGTGTCACAAAAGCCCTTTTTATATGAGCCTACATCTTCTGAGGCCCAGTGTAGTGTCCTCGCTCTTAGGGAGTTCTTCATACTCCTAGCTGGCCTCACCTGGGGGCTGCTGGTCTCTGTGAAACCATTGCGGTGATCTCAGTCCACGGGGGCAAGAGTCCGTCCTGCAAATCCCCGCTTCCCCCGGGCACAACCCGGCGAGTGGTCCAACAGCCTCAGGAGAGAGTTGAGCAGGGCGCCCCAACACGCCTCGCCCCTCAGCGCGGCGGCGCGATGCCGGTGCGGCCTTTCCGCGCGCAGCCAGACAACAGCAGGCCCGAGGGGTGGGTGTCCCGGCCCCGCGCACCCCTCTCCCCGCCAAGGGAGGTCACGGGCATCTCACGCCGCAGAGGCAGGGGAGGGAAGCGGTGGGCACTTGACACCAGGGGCTGTGCCTCAGGCGGGGGCTGGAGGATGGCACGGCGTCCCCCCTCCCTCCAGCCGCCCCCACGAGCCCCTCCCCGGGCCCGGAGCCGCGGGAGCTTCCGGCCCGGCTGCGGGCGGCGGCTCGGAGCCTGCACTGCCGCCGCGGGGCCGG
>NW_017728993.1:7043146-7043900 GCF_001723915.1 Gavialis gangeticus | reverse complement strand
ACCCGGCCCCCGCCCCCGCCCCCGCCATGTGAGGTCTGGCCCCCGTCCCCTTCGTTTGGGCCCTGACCTCTAGTCCCTCCATTTGGGACCTGGCCCCTGTCCTCTCCTTCTGGGACCTGGCCCCGATCCCCTCCATTGTGACCTGGCCCTGATCCCCTTCATTTGAGACAAGACCCCGATCCCCTTTGTTTGGGACCTGGCCCCGATCCCCTCCATCTGGGACCTGGCCCCGATCCCCTTCATTTGGGACCTGGCCCCTATCCCCTTCATTTGAGACAAGGCCCCTATCCCCTCCATCTGGGACCCGGCCTGGGGAGCGAAGGAAGGAGCTCAGCCTCTGCGTGAGAAATGCCCTAAACAGAGCAACACCCGGACCCTGGTGAGGCTGAGGCTATGTTGTAGTCATGCATTTGCTGAACAATGGTCGAGTTGTCTTTACTAAGGCACTGGGATGATGCGCCTTTCTGGTAAGGGACAATAGGAGTCCTTTGTCCAGGCTAGCAGCTTTCCAAGGCAGTTGCAACCTCTCCAGCTGGGGTGGCGGTGAAGCCCCAGAATGAATGAAGTGCCAGAGAGGTGGAAGGCGACCCCCTTTCCACAGTTTACAGAATGAAAGGCAAAGGATGGTCGTTGCCACTGATTTCTTTTGTGATTGCACCAAAGAGAAGCAACGGATGATGGGTGGTCAGGGCTATTTCTGTGTTGTTTTTAATAAATAAAAGAGGGAAAGCCCCTAAATGTGGCCTACTGCTTT
>NW_017728993.1:7016931-7038146 GCF_001723915.1 Gavialis gangeticus | reverse complement strand
AGAATGAATGACGTGCCAGAGAGGTGGAAGGCGACCCCCTTTCCACAGTTTACAGAATGAAAGGCAAAGGATGGTCGTTGCCACTGATTTCTTTTGTGATTGCACCAAAGAGAAGCAACGGATGATGGGTGGTCAGGGCTATTTCTGTGTTGTTTTTAATAAATAAAAGAGGGAAAGCCCCTAAATGTGGCCTACTGCTTTATTTTTATTATTTGGGAATCACTTTGTCCTAAAAGAAAGTTACAGAATTAAACCTAATGAAGTCTGATGTATGTGGCAGGAGCCATGGGGTTTCTTTTTTTGTTGAATCTTGGCCTATGTGATTGGTAAGGGTATATAGAGCCTTTCATCTCTTGCTCACAGGTTCAAATATGCCTCACTTACCAGTGAATGAAAATTGGCTTTCAGTGACCTAATGAAATGAACTGGCCCAGTCCAGTTGCCAGTAGGCCATGTATTCATATCAGAATTGCCACTCCATAGTCTTTGTAGAGAACTTCAAAGAAAACTTATTTTCACTTAAAATTGCCCTGTGTAGCTCTAAAGATCTAATTTGAAGTCTAAGCATTCTTATGTGATAATGTGGGGAAGTTCATATTTTACCACTCTTTCAAAGGAAGAGTTCAGCCCCAAACACAGCAGTCAGACTAAGACTGCTTCTAGTGTACTTGTGATACACTAGAAGTACTGAAAAGAATTCTTTTTAAAGGCAATTACCATTGTCCTTGAGGAAAAGAATAGATGATATTAAGAGCACCCCCTTTAGAAACAGTTACGTAAGTGAACATACGGGGAAAAGTTAAGTTATATGCAGGTTTTTTCTTGTCACTTTTTAGTGTTTGACTTTCTAGTGTTATAACTGATTAGTCTGCTGGTCACTCTAAGAAAATTTAGAAATCTATCTTAATTCAATACTGCGCTGTCTCTTTTAAACTTGCTTGTAATACTAATGCACCCAGCATTTCAGTTGATGCTTATTTACAGCAGGTTGGCATATTTTAGCTATTTAGATTCTTATTTGGCACCCTCTGAGAAATTATGCTCCACTTAATATGTATTATTAAAGCAATTGGTCTCTGAGTTGACTAGAATAATAGAAATATGAGAATTAAGTGCTGCAGATGGTGGTATTTATATCTAGCCAGGTGTGGCCAGGTACTCTTTAGGTAAACCAAATGGTAGGTATCGTCTATTGTTCACTTTGGGCATTATTTGAATTTGCAAATGTTCTGCTGTTTTATTTTCTCACTATGTCCTTCCTCTGTTACTAAAAAGAAGTGTTGCTAGGGTTGTTACACAGTATCTTTATATATACAGGTATTTATGTAATTTTCAGCTATGTTAAAAGTTCTGCTGTTACCTGTCAAGATCCCCTGGGTTATGAACTTCATTCTTCCCTATTGCACACTTCTAGATTGTGTTTTTCCCAAATACATGGAACTGATGAAATGCCATTTCCAGGACTTGCAAACCCTTTTGTGTTCAGACCCATTTGTGATAGGGGGCAAGCTTGGGGCCGAGTCTCATGTCAGCCCGCCCACCTGTCTATGTAGGGCAGTCCGCCCAGCTTTGCCTGCCATAACTTTGCTATTACAATAAACTGGTGGTTAATGTGGGAGGCTGCCCATTCTATGCCCTGATGCCAGGGGGCGCTATCCACAGCTCCATATCATCCCTACACTGTGGCCCATGCCTTGCAGATGGCATCCAAAATGTTATCATACTCCCGACCATAAGCTGGACCAAACCTAATCCTCCACCCGGCCTCACACACACATGCTCATGCCACCTCCCTCTTACAGGGGCTTCTCACACTCCACCCCCACTCACAGGGTCTCTTAATTGCCGCACCATACTGTGCCCCCTCCACTCTGCTCTGGTCTTTCCTGGAGTGACCCTTCTGGCCATCAGGCTTACCCGAATCACACCTTGGCTTGCGACATGCAGTCTCTTGGGCCTCTCTCGTGATCCTCAGCTGGGTAGTGCCAGCCAGCTCATCAAACAGAGGGCCAACTTCGCCCTAGTCCATCACCGGGCTCCTTATATACAACACCCTCATCTTGTGGGGGGCTGGCCCGTGTGCTGCCCTTCTGGCTGTCCTTCAGCTCTACTCAGCACACCCCCTGGGGCTGCCCTTCAGACTGTCCCTTCAGCCCTACCCAGCCCCGAATTACGCCCACTCTTTAAAGTCACCCTACTCTAGGCAGGCCCGCTGACACTGCTGCTCTCTCAGGCTCTCTCAAATGTCCCCCTCTGGAGCCACACAACTGCACCTCTGCAGACTCAGGTGGCTGCAGCTGTGCCTGGCCCCACTTGTCCCTCTTAGTAACCCACCTGAAGATGGGGCCTGGGGTTTAGGCGTCCCAACCCACCTTACACCAGGAAGGGTCACAGTCCTGGTATTTAAGTGGGGCTACCACACCACTGGGACTCCCACCAGGCCTCCCTATCCTAGCAGGGTACAGTTTCAGGTCATGTCCAGGACCACTGAGGCCTCCTCTGCCCCCATAGCTTCACTCTTATCTCCCAGGTGTTCCAGAAGCAACCCAGTCTGGTGTTGCCTTCTTGGCTGCCCAACACAGACTGCTGCCTCTCTGGCCTATGTTTGAAAGTGGCCTCCCTCATCAGGCACCTGATGGCTGCTTGATCCTGCCCTTGCAGTGGCAGGCACCAAAGGTGCACTGCCACACCATTATATCAAATTTGAATGGCTGAGAAATCTGATTACCCGTTGCTTCATGTTCATGTCTTTCAGTTCACTCAGCTAGTTTCACTGGGAATGTTTTGCAGTCATAGAATCATAGAAAATGAGGGTTAGAAGGGACTTCAGGAAGTCATCTCATCCAACTGCCTGTTCAAGGAAGGACCAGCCCCAACTACATCATCCCAGCCAAGGCTTTGTCTAGCTGGGTCTTAAAAACATCTAAGGATGGAGATTCCACAATCTCTCTGGATAGCCTGTTCTAGTGTTGTATTACTCTCCTAGTGAGAGTTTTTCCTAATATCTAATCTAAACTTCCCTTGCTGTAACTTGAGACCACTGCTCCTTATTTTATCATCTGCTACCACTGAGAACAGTCTAGCTCCATCCTCTCCGGATTCACTCTTCAGGTAGTTAAAGGCTGCTATTAAATCCCCTCTTAGCTAAATCCCATCTCTTCTCTGGACTGAATAAGCCCATTTCCTTTAGCCTCTCCTCAAAAGTCATGTGCCTCAGCCTCCTAATCATCTTTGAACATCACAGATATTTTAAAAAACTAGGCAGTTGGCAGTACAGCAACAGCAGTCACTATATATGCCATGAGTCTTTAATATGGTTATTGAACTGGGCTTTTGAGGTATTTCTTGGTATTGATTTATTTCTGTTAAAATTACTTTCTGAATTGCTAGGTCTTATGAGGAAGCCCAAGAATGTCACATGAACTATGATATTCTGCTTAAAAGCTGAAGTCCATTCTACCTGTCCTGTTCAGTAAGCATTTATTGTTGATAAATGTGAGAGTATTATCAGCATTGGTTGATAATAAATTGTCTTTTCCTTTACAGGGAAGATGTATTTGAGAGCTAAATCCACCCCTCAAAGTTTGCATGTGATTCCCCTTAATTTATACATGGAATTATTCAAGAAATGGTTACAAAATTTGGCTTTAATGCTGTATAAAGTTGAATGGCTGGCTGGGTGCAGTGCTACAAGACAAACAAAAATCCTCATATAGTTAAGCTAGTTACCAATGGGTAGCACACAGTAACAGTGTCATAATTTCCCATGTATAAAATTACTAGTTGCTTTTTACTAGATTGTGGGCATGTCTATATAAGATGTTGATTGCGCAGTAGCCGAAAAATACTGCGCAGGAGTGTGTCACAGCATGGACACTGTTAATATGTTACTGCGCAGTATTATTAGGCTACTGTGCAGTAGCGTCACCTAAAACATGTTTGCCAGTGCTACTGTGCAGTAACTCCTGTTACTGTACAATTATTTACTTGCTAATACAACTACTAAATAAATGTGCAGTAATGACTGTACACTAGTGTCTCATGCAGACATGCTCATTGACTACTAACTTTCTCTAGATTCCTCTTGCCTGTGGTACAATGCATTCTGTCTTCACCATATGGGGATTATTAGAACTTGTCAGTAACATTTTCCAGTTGACCTAATCTGCACTGCTTTTTGACTAGATATACCTGTTTTGGCAGGGCTGTCCTTTTGTGGGGGGCAAATTGGGGTGGCTGCCCAGGGCCCCCTGCTTTGTTGGGCCCTGTGGAGCCGGGTGGGAGCCAGGTGGAGCTGCCACAGCCCCACCCCTTGCAGTATTAAAGGGGCCTCGCATGGGCTGATTTGCCCCAGACCCCGCACCCCCTTATGGTCTTCTTTGCATTTTGGGGACTGTGCTTCATGAGCCTGGGAGCTTTAGGAAAGAAGGTATTATAAGTAGCCTGGGATACTAGCAGCCTTGGTGGATTCTTGTACTAAGGTTGTGGAGCCTGGATCCTTGTGGCCATGGCATGGGGTGCATATTTTTGATGCTATCCATACAACTTCTGGGCAGCAGGGTGATGCATGCAGTGGGGGCTGTGTGCTGAGTGGGACACAAACTTAGGGGCCACATACTATCCAGATGGATGGGCACCCTTCCTCCCCAGCTTTCCCCACTTCATGGGCTGCTCAGTGCCTGCCTCTCTTGCCATGCTCATAGCATAGGCCTGGCCCTTCCTCAGGCCTTCTCCAGCTTCTCCACAGCACAGGCAGTCCAGATCTCCCCCTGCTATGCATGCAGCATCCCTCCCTTCCCAGCTGTGCCACCACCCACCTGCAGTATGGGCAGTCTGGTTCCCTTGTTTGCTGTGTGCACAGCTTGGGCATTCCAGCCTTTGGAGCAAGAGTAAATGGTAGGGGGTGGGGAAGGAGACAGGAAAATGTGGGTTGCATGCTAATTTTTTGGGAGCTGCATGTGGCCCTCAGGCTGCCAGCTGGACAGCCATGCTCTACATTGTTGATGGGGTTTCTTAGTGTGACATTTAAGGATGCTTCTAGTGGCATCAGTACTATATTCATACAGCTCCAGTTACATGAGGAAGACTGAGGGAGACGATAGTTTCAGAAAGTTAATGTATAATTCCAGGACTGAATATATGTTTCCAGTGCAGATGTACCTTGTAACACAGACTAGTTTGCATTTCAGTAATCTCTGGTTTTATATTGAAGTGGTGTTTTTATGTTTGCCAGTTAGGATGTCTTCTCTTCCCAATTCACGTATGGCCAAAGGGAATTATTAGTTTTTGGAAGGGGGAGTAGCTCCTATAGACTAGGTGATGTTAAATATGGAAAGATGTATGAGATACATTACTTTTGTGGCAGGTAGTCCTATATTTTGAATTATGCTGTGAAGAAAACAGTTTTTTAAAAATTGGAATTTTGACACAATTAAGCAAGCTACATTACTCCCTGAAGAATCTATATGTAGATGTAGTTAGGTACAGAGCAACTGGAGAAATCAGATTGACGATGGACTGTGATGAGGGCTAAACTTTGAAGATTCTGGGCCCACACTCATAGAAATCAGTGTAGCTACACTGAAGTCAATTCACTTCTGACTTCAGTTAATAATGTGGCCCCCTATCTTTAAAAGAGAAAAGAATAACTAAAGACTTATTTGTGATGGTGCTTCAAGGTTTATAAGTAACTAAATATAGGCCTGCAAGCTCAGAAATAACATCTTGCAATAAGAATAACCAAACAATGCTTGAGACTATGTTCAAACTTCCCAGGGACTTAGGCAGAGAGAACGAAAGAATAAACTTTCAAAATTCTAAAGCATTCAATTATTAAACATTTAGACTTTTTAAGTACATCTGAAAAATACTTTGTGGTTTTTACACACACACATGCATGCACGCGCACACACACACACACACACACACACACGGTTTAAACAAACAGTAACATGAATGTAATACCAAAATGTAAAAGGAGTTTCATAGTTTCTAGGGTCGGAAGGGACCTGAGCAGATCATCTAGTCCGACCCCCTGCCATGGCAGGAAGAGCACTGGGGTCAAATGACCCCAGTAAGGTGGTCATCCAACCTCCTCTTAAAAACCCCCAGGGTGGGAGCCTGCACCACCTCACTTGGAAGCTGGTTCCAGACCCTAGCCGCCCTGACCGTGAAGTAGCGCCTCCTGATGTCCAACTTAAACCTTCCCTCCGCCAGCTTGTGACCATTGTTCCTGGTCACTCCTTGCGGCGCTCGGGGGAACAGGGACTCCCCCAGCGCCTGCTGATCCCCCCTAACCAGTTTATAACAGGCCACAAGATCCCCCCTCAGCCTTCTCTTTTGAAGGCTGAACAGGTTCAGGTCCCGCAACCTTTCCTCATAGGACCTACCCTGCTGTCCCTTGATCATACGAGTGGCCCTCCTCTGGACCCTCTCGATGCTGTCCACATCCCTCTTAAAGTGCGGCGCCCAGAACTGGACGCAGTACTCCAGCTGCGGCCTGACCAGTGCCGCATAGAGGGGGAGGATCACCTCCTTGGACCTGCTCGAGATGCATCTGTGGATGCACGACAAGGTGCAGTTGGCCTTCCTAGCCGCCTCCCCACATTGCCGACTCATGTTCATCTTGGAGTCAGTAATGACTCCCAGATCCTTTTCCACCTCCGTTGCATAGGAGTTTATCTTAAACAAGTCGTGTTAGCATCTGAGCATCCCCTAGCATTGATTCTGTAATGTATACATTTTGCTAAGGCACTGCAACACTGAGATACCACATGAAAACAAGAGAGAAAATGTCTGGCTTATTTCCTGTGGCCAACCTGAGTGAAATGCAAAAAGTAGATCATGCTTCAAAAACCCTTTTTTCCTATCTGAACAATTTAAGAAGTTGACAATACAAGTTATAGAATTTTATGTAAATGATTTTGACTTGATAGTCTCTTCCTCTGTAATATGATAGGATGTGGAAGTTTTATAAGTTTAATAGGCTGGATCAAATTGTACCTTGAAGTACACATATATACTGACTTCACATTTTACAGATGAGTCAGTAGAATGGCACAGGTATCAAGGAAGGCAGAATTTGATGCACAGTAATGATGCATGCTGATTGGTAGGATTCACGGACTTGATTTATAGTTTTTATTCATAGTTCCTACATGACAGACAAGGCTGATAACATCACCTGTTCCCATTATATGGCCACATATTCAGTTGCTTATTACTTTGCTAATAACCAGTATTTGGGCTGAAAGCACCATACTTCATGTTTCCTTCCATTGATACTTTTTTTAAAGAGAGCGGACACATCTACACGAGATGCTTTACTCAAAATTAGAGCAAATTACTGCACAGTAAGCATCACTGTCTACATGTGCAGATGCTTACTGCACAGTAATTTGCTTGAATCATGAGTAAATATGCTGCCTGTAAATACAAGTAGCAAATTTACTTGTGTTTACTTACTGCACCATACAGGACGTGTAAACGGCTGACTGAGAACAAACTTGCTCCTGGTCAGCCAGGCAGCAGGGGCATGACAGTGCTCCCTGCCCCTAGGAACTTCTTGCTGCCAGGGCAGGCTCTTTGACCAGAGTCCAGGTGGGGACAATGTCCCTGTGCCTGGGCAGCCCCTGCTCCCTGACCACGAATGCAGAGTCGGGGCCAGGGAGATTGTTCCTAGCCTGTTCCCAGCCTCTGCCCCACAATCACAGAGTGGGGCTGGGAACAAGCTCCCTAGCTTCCACCCCATGATCATGGAGCAGGGGATAGGAACTGTTCCAGTTAGGGGCAGGTCCCAGCCCTGTGCCCTGATTAGGCAATCAAGGTGCCCAGCTTGATAGCTGCCCCACTGGTGGATCAGGGCAGGGAGCTGGGACCTGGCTTTACCCTGCAGCTCTTTCCAAGCACCCTACCCCAAGTTGAGGAGCCAGGGCAGGGGCTCCCTGCTGCCCCGGCACAGGGACATTGCCCCACCTGAGCTCCAGTGGCAGAGCTCTCCCCAGCAGCAGGCAGCTCCCAGGAACAGGGAGCAATCTCCCAGCCCCTGCCAGGACATAGTTGTCTCCGGGCCCCATGCTCCCTGACAGAGCTCCCCCAGCTGCTGCAGAGCTCGAGGGGGCAGGAGCAGACTGTTGCCAGAAGCAGCAAATCTACTCCGGCATCCCCACATATGCAGGCACCTGCCCGGGTTGGGTTTGCTTACCCAGTGTCATGCAAAATATTTCAGCCACGAGGCGGGGGCAAAGTACAATGCTTTCCCATGATAAAAAAAAATCTTGAGACGTTTATGTTGACCAGCTCTTGTGCCCCATGCCTTGGGATAGGGATTTGAAATTTGGCAGGAAAAAATGTGCCTTTTCCTGTCCCTGCCAAAACCTGCCTAAATTTGCCCAGGTTATAAATGTTTGAAAAATCATAGTCTGTACATGCTCAGTAGAAACTTTGAGTTTTGCAGCTGTCTCCAAGATTTCTTCCTCACTGAGCATGCTCAGTCCCTCACCATGCTGCACATTTGACTATGTAGCTGAAGACCATATTGTAATGCATACGTATAAGTGTCTGAATTCGAACTGCAGAGGCAGCACAAATTCCAGCATTTTCTAACTTCTGCAACTATAGTTTTTAATACATACATCATAATACCCTATGGCATATGTTATAGAGACTAATTTAATCTTGGCACACATCTCTAGCTATTTCCGGTGTAGCTTCTTATCCTTTGTCTAACAGGGTTGCAAAGAGGCTCCAACTAAGATTTGGTCCTCATTGTACTAGGTTATAGAAAATATGTAGTAAGAGGTTTTTTTTGCCACAAGAGATTAGTCTGGGTGGTCAATACACAGGGTGATAAGGGTAAAGGATGACTTCTCAGGGATGAAAGGCAGCTAGAGACCAGCCTGTGGACTAGAATAAAAAAAATCAGTCCTGAGCTATTGGACCACCCTCCATCTCATACATTCACTTAAAAAATAAAGTAGTTCCAAACTAATTACAAGATTTCCATTACAAGGCTTCTATAAGCAGTTTTGTGCAAGATCAGTCCACATGACGAACCACCAGAGGGGTGTAGGGCGGACAGAAGGGAAAGGGGGACAGAGTGAAGGAGGAAAAGGAAAAACAATGGAAGATTTAGGTAAAAATTGAAAGACACAAAACATAAAAAAACCCTATGTGCCTTGTGCATTTATGAAACAAGGAGCAAGCAGTAAAGAAGTAAAATGAGCTTTTTACTTTTTGCCATGGCATGATAATTATTTTCACTAATTAACTGAATATTGAAAGAAAATGAGGCTTTGGGGAATGAAAAAATATGAAAGTAACTGCAAAAACCTATTTTAACAAAACTAATGAAATTGCTCTTCTCTTTGGTCTTGTACAGCACCCATAAATTATGCATAATCTGCAAATTAGCTTTTAAACATTTGTGATAGACTAACATGCACAACTTTTTCTACGCCTGAGGAGCTGTCTAGCACAACTGCAAAGGAAATTGGTTTAACTACACTGGAAGTCTTGAAGTTGGGATTTCTTTAACCATTTTCAACTTGCATACACATTCTTCTGTATTGGTGCTTACCCCTGTCTGAGTCAGGAGAGCGACGTCTCCATGCCACTGGCACAGACAGACAAAGCCTTTCAGACAATATCTGTTTTGTTTTGTTTAGCTGTTTTTTTAAAAGAAAGTTCTGTTTCTTAAGCCTCTTTGTTTTTGAACATTGGAATAGCATGTGATATTGGCAGCAGCTTTACAGTTTTTCCTAATTTTTTTGTTTTAGTATAAACTTGAAAAAAAAAAGTTTTGTGGCTTTTGTCAACACTTTATCATATTAGCAGCTAACACATTTTGCTCGTCATCATGTAAATCTCACAAATATGGGAAAATATTTCACTTGGTATAAATAAACCTTCCTGACCAGTGGAAATGTTTTTGCAGTACAGCTTCGTTTTTCAAGTTACTTGAAACATTCTGCTATTCCTTGAAATATATATGCTTTTAAGGATGCTACTTAAACAACAGGAGAGATGTACCAGACTCTGAAGTAAAAACAGAAACATTTTCTAGAGGCCTTAACATTTTCTTGAAGAGTTTATCTGCAGGCAGTCTCCAGTGATAAATTCTTAGCGTTCCATCATTTAAAAAAAAAATACTTTTGTGATCATTCTGTGTTAGTATTATGAAATTATGAAGAAAGATAACAGGAAGGGTACAATGGTACCCAAAAGCTTGACTGTGTTTTTCCCATGTACATAGATGGCCATGTAAAAGATATCATCACCCACAAAAATCCTCGCTTCTCACAGGATCCTCCATTACATTTATAAAGCTCTGTGTTTGTGTAAACTGGGGGAGACTTGCAGTTCAGAGAAGCGGAAGACAATCTGCACATAGAAATTAGTAATAACACTAGACTGTGCTTTCCATTAAAATATATTAAGGTACTCTGCAAAGGGGTTCAGTATTATCCCTGTTTTGCAATGTAGAAACAACCCCTGATAGGGGATGCACCTTGTTTAAGGTCACTCAGCAATCCAGGTCTCCTGGTACTCTAGCCACTGAACAACCATGCCTGGATGGGAATAAACCCCTTCCACATATGAACAGTAACCACGAAACAAATGGCACAGAGCTCATCCTTGCCAATACTGTAGGTGCATGCAGGTGTTGCTATTAGAGTGCACTTTACAGCAGGGACCTGCAAGAATGTGGTATGTACATTGTTCAGTTTGTACATAGTGCACAGTCAACATGTCTTCATAGTTTCATAGTTGGTCGGGTCAGGAGGGACCTGAGCAGATCATCAAGTCCGACCCCCAGCCATGGCAGGAAAGAATATGGGGGTCAAACGACCCCGGCAAGGTGATTGTCAGGCCTTGTCTTAAAGACCCCCAGGGTAGGAGCCAGCACCACTTCTCTTGGAAGTTGGTTCCAGATCCTAGCTACCCTGACAGTGAAGTAGCACCTCCTGATGTCTAATCTGAATCTACCCTCTGCCAGCTTGTGACCGTTATTCCTGGTCACTCCTGATAGTGCACAGGGGACCAGGGACTCCCCCAGTGCCTGCTGGTCCCCTCTGACTAGTTTGTAACAGGCCACAAGATCCCCCCTCAGCCTTCTCTTGTGCAGGCTGAACAGGTTCAGGTCCCGTAGCCTCTCCTCGTAGTGCCTGCCCTGCTGACTCCTGATCATGCGAGTGGCCTCCTCTGGACCCTCTCCATTCTGTCCACATCCCTCTTGAAGTGCGGCGCCCAGAACTGGACGCAGTACTCCGGCTGCGGCCTGACCAGTGCTGCATAGAAGGGGAGGGTCACCTCCATGGACCTGCTCGAGATAGGACAGTATTCAATGGATGCTTTCCTAGGCCCCAGTGCACTCTTGTGTACTCATCTCATAAACTTTCAATGCTTTTATCCCCCCAATCCTATTCTTCTTTTCAGAGACAGTCACTCATACCCTGCAGGAGAGACAAGGCCCAACGACTTTTCAAAAGCAGCTGTGGTATTGTTAGAAGGAAATGTTTGCAAGAAGTTACTTTTGCAGTTATTATAACTCAAGATTTTATTTTTTATGAATTTTAGTTAAAAATTGAAGCAAAAAAAGAGTGTCAGCTCAGTTTATGGGGACTGGAAGTTTAGTAAAATATGAACCAAATATTTATATTGTTATAAATGCTGGGGGTGAATTGTCATAGGATTGGCTCCATCTGCCTTATCTGGATGAGAAATTTGTCCACAAACATTATACAGGATTTACTCCTAAAAGGTGAAAAATGGAAGAAAATCCCTCTTGAGAGAGAAAGGAACAAGAGGAAACTATAAAAGAGGGATGTGGCAGGTCAGGAATAGGAGGAAAATTGGGAGCCACGGCCATTTCAATTCTTAAGTTACCGGCTCAGAGATGTAGCTTGGTGGGTACTATAGCTAACTGATTAGGAGTTTTGGCTATACAGTACCATGTAAGGTAGTAAGTCTTATGCATCTTATGCGTATAGGTGATTTTACTATACATGAAGCAACTCTTCTGTCTAAATTATTGTGGTACTTACAGAACATATTGCTGGCTAATGCAGGAAGAAGTTGACTGGTCAGGTATTTTGTTAAAATCCGGCCTAGCACAGCAAATATCCTGCTTCAATGTGCAATAGTTAAAGGTTGAATCACAGGCACGGTCCTCTGCAATAGAACCACTCATGAGTCATGTAATTTCCAGCAGATTCCTGCAGCTGATAGGAGGTTGTGAACATGGACAGAGACACAGTGTGGCTGCAGGAAGAGTTTAACATGCTGTCCTCTAGAAAAATAGAATAATATAAGGCAACTTTAATGTCCACAAAGGGTAGGATGATACTGGAGTTCCAGTTTCTCATTAGCAGTAGTGACTCTCCTTGCAGTTCTTCTAACAACCAACCATGGTAATGTACATTAGCTAAGCTACCAATGACAAAAGTTGCAAATGCATTCTTAAGGCACAGTGTTTTTTTTCCAGTTTCCACAGTGTCAGATTGCAAGTAGCTGGCTCTTTAAACTTCTCAGTCAGTGTTTGTACCCTGCAGTCTGTTCTCTTCCAAAGACTAACAGTCTTTCTGCAATCAGTGGCTGTTATTGCCTCTCTCTCTCTCTTTCTTATGCTAATTACCCACTCAATAAAGGAATATTCTTCATCTCTTTATATGTTCCTGATCCTTTTGCCTTCTCAAACAGTTTGGTGAAGACGCATTTCCTTTCTGGACAGTACTAGGGTGAACTCTGCAATTCAATCACTACCCTATTCTATTTTCATTCTTCCAGCGGATCTAACTTTCTCATATACTCAAGACCCTTCGTTCTTCTATTTGAGACTTCTTTTCCTATTCCAAAACAGCCAAATTACATTTCAAAAAAGTGTTCCAGATAAAAGGCTGCCCTGTTATATTTGTGGTCCAATGTCTTTTCATATATACAATTATATACTTAGTTTTCTTAAACGTTGGCTAATATTAAACCTGAACCTAAAGTTCCTGCTAAATAGCAGTCTTACTTTCCCCACTCTTCTTTATTTAGTGCCTGATTACTGCTTTTTTACAAAGGCTTCAATTTTCATTCATCTGTGTCTCATGTAGATGCACAAACTCCAATCTCCCACCTCAGAGAGTTGGTATGCATTTGTAGATGCAAATGCCTTCTCTGCTATTTCCCTTCTCTCATCTGCATGTATGGACAGTGGACACGACATTCTTCCAGTGTTGCAGCCTGTGTCTCACTGCTCAAGTTGTATCCAGTGAGCTCTAATCTCTGTTATAAAGACAAAGACCTCTTTTTAAAACCTGGTATGCACAGGAGTTTCAGACCCTTGCTGTCTTATAATCGTGCCAGTTTAATGTGCAGCAGGACATCAGAAACTTTTGTGATGTCTCAGTGAAATTTCCACTGCTTTATTTTTCTGGAACGTTTATTGATTGGATTTCTTTCTTACAAATCTGTGTTGTCTTTCCCTAGTCTCCACCTTTTCAGGTGTTCTTTCCTTTCTGTAAAATCAGTGACAATGGCAACTTTTCTCAATGTTAGAAAGGGGAATATGGTCCAATTCATCCCTGGATCCCCTTCTTATTTTAGATGTAATTTTAGCTTTTTCCCCCCTCCAGTTCTTGTACTGCAAGTGCCAACGAGGAATCTGATTTGAATGCAGTCTTTGCTTTTGGGTGCTGTCTCTCTGCTCTTTCTGGTTTGTCCTTTGCCCTTGTCTCAGTAGCTAACAATCAATCTTCCTGCCAGCTCTACTCCCATCCTCTGGTAAATACATGAAATTTATCCACTGCTAACACTGTATGTGTTTTGGGATTTTAAACTTCATGTTTCAACTTCACTGAACAGCTAAAGGGGAATGGAAACAATTTATGTGATTATGGCAGAAGCTAAAAGCAAAAAACAAAACAAAACAATTTAAACCCTTGTTCCAGTGGAGAAGGCATTACTTCACTTTCTATTTTTCAGAAGCTGAAGGTTCAGTTAGGAGTACTTGCAGAACAGAGGGCATGTCCACACAAGACGCTAAATGTGCAGTTGACTAATTCTACTGCGCATTAGCGTCTCATGGCAAAAGCTGTGCTACTGCACTAATGCAAAGTAGAAATAGTCTACTGCGCATTAGTATCACTAAAAAGGTGTGTGCCAGTCAGTATTATTATTATTACAGGTACTAAACTTAATGCGCAATACCTATGGTGCATTAATGCACGTGTAAGACTTGTCCAGAATCACCCGGTACCTTAGATCTGTAATTTAATTTTCTAAGAACTAAGAACAAAATTCACATTAGGTCTATATTTTTAGATTATGGTATATGTGTCTCTCTGTCCTTCAGTGTGTATGCCTAGGCAAGAGTATAGAAGTGTGGAGGATGCCCTAGACCTACCCCCACCCCTTTTAGATCATTGTGACAGAGTCCAAAGGCCAGACTGAGTTCAGATATTATTTGATGAAGCGGCTTTGCTCCAGAGGATGGAAGCAAAGTGAAAAAGAAGAAAGCAACATGCTGTAAATTTGGATTCCAACTCAGACAACATATGGATCTGTGAAACTTGTAACAAGCTGTGTCGCTCTTGAATTGGGCTTGTCAGCCACAAACAGATCCATCAGACATCTGACTAGGCCTCTTATGTGTACACCATGTTCCTTGCTGATTTCTGAGTTTGACCTTGTAACGGAGGGTGGACTTATAGGTGTCTTCACTCCCTTACTTATTTGTATGACAGGAGATGCCCCTGTTGAGATTGGAGCCCATTGCACTAGCTACAGTATAGACATGTTGTGAGAGATTATATCTGTTCCAAAGATTTAACAAAACCTAACAAGACAAGGAGGGAGAGAGAGTTGCCACAGATGAAGTGACTTGGTCAAGGTTACACAGCAGGTCAGTGTCAGCATTAGGTATGGAACCCAAGTCTCCTGCTTTATAGTCAGTGTCCCACCCCAAACCAGCATTTCTTAATCTTTTAAAACATTTTAGGCTAATATAAGTAAACATACTTCTGCTGTAAAAAATTCCCATGAGTAGGTAGCATACATCTTAATAAGACTAGGCTGGCCTTTTTGCATTCCTTAAACAGTACTGAAGCCATGTCAATGACGCTTGTATTGTAAAGTATCATGGGCATGTGAGTTAGCACCTATGAACAATGAGGAAGTTAATACTTCAGACCCATTGTTTCAGGTTGCCCGCAGACAGGATAAAACATCAAGAGGGAAGTGGAGGGAAATATTGGATTAGATCATACCGCAATGTATTTACTGCTTTTCCAGCATACTTCACGTAACTAGTCACTAGAAAATAACCACAAGCTGTTGGCTATTTAACCGACTGTCCCTCAAACAGCTCCTGCTACATTGCAGAGCCTCTGCACTTTAAAATGTAGAACCACTGTTCAGGGTGTAATTCTCATGGATGCCTGAGGGATTTCTATAGGTAACTTCTATTAATGCAAATGGGTTTTAGACATGAAATCCCTGCATACTCTGCTGTGCACATCTTCCCTGTGGTATTTTCGTCCTAGCCTCTTTGCCACAGGAAAGAAAATCTCCTTTGTCAAGTGGATACAAACTTGCCACTTGTGACACAGCAGGGTGATTTTTGTGTAGAATTATATAGGTCAGGGCTGTCCAACTTCTTAGCAGTCAGTGGCTGTCCAATACAGGGAATACATGCTGTGGGGGCCCTGGCCTCCCCTAGCCTACTCAGCTGTAAGCTCTTGAGTGGAAGAGCAGCTTCCACCATCACTGCCTCACCGTGTGCATGGACAGGCAAGCAACTGCTCACCTTCTTGGTCTTAAGCTCTCTCACTTCACTATGAAATGGGGCAGGGTCTCCCCCAGGAGTGCAACCAGGCTGCTCAGCCCCTGGGGATGACAGCGAAAAGTGCAAGGAAGAGAAGGGAGAGGAGCCCCAAGACCCTGGCTGCAGCAGCAACAGTAGCCAAAGTGATGAGGAGAGTGATCACCAGGGAGAGTTTGGGGGCGACAGATTAGCCTTGTAGGCAGCCAATTGAAAAGCCCTGAAGTAGGTGCTTTCACTTCCTGAAATTAGGTGAAACTCAAGGTACACATCATATAGCTCTTCACATCCAGCATGGGTTTATTATTCCCTCAGATTTTGGTAGCCTCACTTGCAGACATTTAACAAATGTAGCACTTACTGCTCTCAACTCTATCCTTTATGACTGACTGAAGAGGAGTCACCAGTGCCGATATTTTTCTTAGAAATGACCTGCCACCTACACATTTGAAGTAGGTGGGATAATGTAGTTCTGTTAAGGTTTGTAAAATGATTTGAGATCCTCGGGATAGGCACAAAGTGTGAAGTGTAGATAAGAGTCTAAAGAAGGAGTGAGTGAGTAAGTTTTCTATCCTAAAATTCATGGACTCTCCCTTTGGCCTTGGCAAAAGAACATTTTGAATACTTCTGTCTGCTTTCCTCTATAGAAATGGGCATTGTCAGAGCACTCACAAAAATTCACCACTTCTACTAAAAGTGCTTATGGCCCAGGTAATTCAGACACTTCTCCTATTTCACAGAGATGTTGTGTGGCTTAATAGTGGCTTTACAAAGATGTGCTAGATTATAACTATAGAAATATTTGTTTCTTACATAGCTTCCTGCTTGAATGCCATCATTGGTAATGACTTAAGGAAAAAAAGAAATACAATGCTAAGGTCTATAAAGTAAAATCTTTCAGGAGAAAATGTCCATTAACCTGACAAAAAATTGAAAACTATCAGGAACAGGAGCACGTATACAAAGCCAGCTACACAGGTAACCAAGCTCCTTTCTGTACAGTGTCAGACTTGTGCCGTCTCACAGGAAATAGTGCATTCATAAAAACATTTATGGCTTTCCGAATGAGCACAGCACAGATCCCTTTTGTTTAAAAGGCAATGGAAATCTTCCATAGTTTGATTCTTTTAATTGATCTGTAGTTCCCACTGACTTGAAGTCATATTTTATTTCGCTGCAGTAAATTTAACATATACTCTGTCATCCATTTATGGGAACCACAACCATTTTAGTGCATTATAATGCACTGTCTGTCTGCGGTGAGGGGAAACGAGGCCTTTTTTTTCCTCAGATCAACAAGGCACTGGAGCACACTCCTGGGAGTGTCTTGTCAAAAACCCTGAGGCCACCATGAGTGAGCTGTAAGGGAGGGTTAAGGTGATTTCTGCTCTTCTGGTGGAGTAAATGTCTGTTTGCATATTCCTAATGCTAAATCATCCCTGCCACAGACTGATTGCTTACTCATGCAGTTTAGCTAATTAACACCCCCACAAAAAAACCTCCCAGACAAACAAAAAAACCTGTTTTTTCTCCTGCTGTTGAAATGCACCACATTGTACCAAATGTTTGATTATCTATAGCAAAAAATCACAGGAAAGATGCTTGGGATACCCTAGGGGACTGAGAAAGGGGTTAACGTGCTCCTCCACAGGAAGACCACAGCTGCCTGTCCTTATTACAGGAACCTGCAGACTAGGGTGGGGTCAGTGCTGAAGCTGGGTGCTTGCAGTCAGTCTTTCTCAAAAGAGTGCAGAGAGTAGTAAAGAGTATTGGGGAAAATGCTGTTGGGCTGGGAGCTCTGACAGGAAAGATGCTGTTGAACAGCTTGAGGTGAGCTTACCTTTCTTTTTTTTTTTTGTATAGTCATGCTTACTTTTGCATTTGAGCAGTGAAGCAAGTAAGTGAGGGTATTGTCTAGTTGAACACCCTGGAACTGCATTTTCTAGGCCTCTGCTTTTGCACCTACCTTTTCATCTTTTTCAAGTTATGGGTTGTACTCAGTGCAATTATTCAGACTTTCTCTGCTACTTGTAAAGCATGTTGTAAATGTTGGCTTGCTGTCTAGGGTCTCCTAGAGCATAAGAAAGGGTGAAATCATCAGCTGTGCATCCTTTGCTCTGAGCACTGGCACAGGATCTCTCGTAGGGGGAGGGAAAATGCACTGTCAACCTAAAGAACTCATGACTGTTGGTTTGACTTTATTTTATTTTATTTTATTTTTTTTTAAGCTGCCTGGAAAGACTGGTTTTACTATTCAGATGTCTTGAGCTCTGGACAGAGAGAATGACTGGCTGTGGTGCTGAAACGTGTGCCCAACCCCCCTCTAAACCATTTTTTCTCCCCAGTTACCAGGCTTGGGTGTGTTCAGAGGGGGAGTGAGTGGACGTGGCCTGTTTCTCTGTGATGGTCCAGGGCTTGGTAGGGAGAAATAGAGGTGAACTAAGACTCCTGCTACTACTATTCCCTGAGCTGCTGTATTACTTTTCTGAAGCTTTTAGGGTGCAGCATGTGCTGTCCCTTAAATATGCTCTCCTCTTCAATTTCTTTTTTTTTTTCTGTTCTATTCTGCTTAATGTAGCAAATCCTCCACTCCTTTCTAGAAGGTCTGTCCGTACATCTCATCTTACTGGTTTCTTCCTTCCCTCCAGTTTTTAACTGTTATGCAGCACTGAGTGCCTTCCCTTGTCTTCTAAACAGCAGTAAAGGACACTGCTGGGAGTACTAGTGTAACTCTTTACTCTTGGGCAAGCACAATGTGAAACTCTCCTGAAGGTGGCATTTTATTTGGAGATCCCAGGGAGATTATTCTGGCTAAAAGGGGCTCCCTTCTTGGAGAAGGCAATAGGAAACATCACGTGCAATTAGCAGAAAAGACTATTAATTACATTCCTTCTTGTAGGTATGTTTAGAAGTAAGCTGATAATGCATAAAGTAAGATGTGTCAGTGATATGATATATGCATGTGTATTAGATACTTGTACTTAGGCAGTGTCCCTCTCCTTCCCAGGATAACTAGGGGGAACAGACTCCTTGGAATGAGAGGCTGCCTATTGGAAATCTATGAAGTATACTTAGTTTTTAAATTAAAAAAAAAATAATAAAGACATCCAGGCTGAATCTGTCAACTAAATAGACTAGGAAAAGTGAGTTTTCACCTACTTTCCCTGCTCCTACACCAGCCCAAGTCAGTGGCTTGGAAATGTAGATGCTGAAAATTTTCCCATTCCGGATGAGGCCTTTGTAAAAAAGCTGTGCTGGCTCTTTTTGCACTAATATGTTTTGAGAGAGACTGCATTAAAGATGCTATAGCGATAACATATTTTTACTAGGAAAAAGCATGTATAACGCCACAAAAACTATACTAAAATAAGGAATAAAATATAGGCAAAAGCTGTCAAGCAGTGGTGTTTCTTTTAGAGCTTCCACTCTTTTCAATGAGTATTCTGTAATTAAATTAGTAAAGACATCTTATTGCCTAGATAACAGGAAGCATCTTGTGTTCCGTGAGAATTAGTTTTTACAAATAAGGATAAGATCAATAGACAGCAATTTAACACAATGTCAAAATTAACTCGATTGCTTTGCATGAAGATGTAGAATATTGGATTTAAAGCCATGGGGGAATACTCTTATCTGTGTTCTTTTCTTTCCCCATACCAACTTGCCGAAAAACTCCTAGCTTTGCTGTTGAATAAACTATTACCAGCATTTTTTTTTTTTAACCTTAAATTGTATTCTTATTCTCCTGGGATGTTGGATTAATAATTGTAGCTTGCTTTTAAAGGAAAAGCAAATGGTTGCATACTGTGTCATTACTGGAGGAGAACCTCTGTTGTGCAGCTACATTTCCCTGTGCTAGCTGTAATGCTGGATATGCAAACATCTCCTACAAACAATCCTTATTTTTTGTCATTCTTCTAAGTTTATCATATGAGGTTTTTTCTTTTAATAATAGATTCTTCTGGCTGCTGAAAGTGCATTTTGCTGCCAGTTGACTATAAGTTTATTTTCTTTTGTATGGAAGGATTCAGATACTAACATCTTGGGTCCAGATGGCACTGTTGATTACAACCCACTCACTCAGACTTGCTTATGATCCTTTATTGCAGAGAGGCATCACTGGAAACACACCTGGAGTAGTGACAACCTTCTATAGTCAAGTACAGACATTCAAAAAGCCCGAGGCTGAATTGATTCTGTCTTTGCAGGTTTCTCTAAACTGCCTAGGCTGAACTGATAAGCAAGTGAACTGACTGACTTCATTTTTCAAATCAGAAAGGCAGCCAGACCCCCCTCCTTTTGCTGGCCTGCTGGCAGAGGGGGTATAGCTGGGTGATCAGCCTGGCTCCCAGCTTCCAGCTCAGTCACAGGAAGTAAAGTCCCCACTGTGGGCTTCCCCCCAGTCCACACTGGGCACAGCCTAGCTGGGGGTCTGGAAGCCCACAGTGGGGGCTTTGTACCTCCCCTGACTGAGCTGGGAACAAGGCTGATCATCCAGCCATGCCCTGTCCTGGGCTGGCAGGTGGGCTAAGGAGGGATTGTGGGGGGGAAATGCCTGTCCCCCCCCCTCCCTCTCCTGGCTCTGGACCCTCAGCTGGACTGTACCTGGCATGGGTGAGGGGAAACCCACACCCTTTACACCCCCTGCCTGAACTGGAAGCTAGGAGCTGGGCTGATTGCCTGGCTGTGCCCCTTCCTTGGCTGGCTGAGGAGGAAGTTGGGGGAAGGGGAAGGGGAGCCCCCCCTCCCCCCCACCTCCAGACCCCTGCAGGGGAGTGGCAGTTTTACTTCCCTACTCAAGCTAGGAGCCAGCCCAATTCCCACCCTGCCTAGCCAAGGAGTTGGCAGGGGCTGGGGGAATCAGCCTGGCTTCCAGCTGTGGGAGAAGAAAAAGCCCCTGCTGATCACTGGGGGTGGGGCCAGCCCTGCTCCCTTTTTTTTATAGTTTCACTGTTGGAATGATAGCATGGGTGGCTGGCTGTCATATGAATTATTACTAATTCTGAACTTGCTGAAGCAACACTCCCTCTCACATTGCAAAATCCTTTGCTGCTATAAGCCAAGAAGACTGGAATTTGAATTTCCCTGGAGTTGGGTAGAACCTGTCACAAGGCTTGCATTTTCCTATAAAGCACTTGCTTTGAAACCAAGGAGATAATTCAATATCTATCACTTCTTAAGCATGTGCAGGCTCTACCACTTCTGCTCAGTGAAAGATTTGTTGTGCCTTTAGGTGTCTTTGTGCCCTGTGCTACTTCTGGAGACTGTTTAGCAGAGGTGTGTTTTGTTCTCTACTTACTGAAAGTATATCCAATGTAGGGTTACCATATTTCCAGCAGCAAAAAAGAAGACACCTGAGAGGTGGGGGAGAAGCATATGATCATATGGGGGGGGGGGGCGGGGTATGACA
>NW_017728993.1:7010607-7011931 GCF_001723915.1 Gavialis gangeticus | reverse complement strand
TCCAGCAGCAAAAAAGAAGACACCTGAGAGGTGGGGGAGAAGCATATGATCATATGGGGGGGGGGGGCAGTGATATGCCCATGCTCTGCCTCCTAAGCCGCTTGCCCTGCTAGCCCCCCTCACTCCCAACCTGCAGACCCCTGCTGCCCAAGCAGTGCCTGCACTCACCTACACAGCATCCCTGGCTTGCCAGGGCCTGTGTGGGGTGTGTGTGACCCCTGATGGCCAATCACCTTGCCTGCTCCCAGTCCCAAGCAGCCAGCCTGGGAGAGCAGAGGAAACAGCAAAAAACCTGGACATTTGATCTTCTATTAAAAACCCATTGGGACATAGCATGGGGGGCCAGAAAAGAAGACAAGTCTGGGAAAACCTGGACGTACGCTAACGCAATGTGCAGTAGCGACGTGATCTCAATGCCTTTTTTGGTATTTCAGATATGAAATAACATCTTGTACTTTTTGTAAATAGCCTGAGGAAACAGTACCATATCTGATAGCTGGAAACTCTGTCTTTTATCTGTTTCTTCATTGGACATGGTTCTAATCTACCACATAGAAAACACTAGGTATTAGGGTGTTGCAGCAATTGCTGGTAGGTAGCAGACTTCGTGAATGTGGCTAGGATGGGTACTTGATAGCTTTCTGTCCTTGATCTTCTTTTAATATTACTTCTGTCCCCTCAAATGCTTGACACCAGTTATCTCAATGTTTTGACTGCAACAGCTTGAATCTCTCCTTAGGAAGAAATAGTGCTTGAGAGGGAGCTGTTTATATATAGTGCATACAGAGTTATTCACTTATCTTTGGATCATACTTAATTTTTGTTTCCCTTTTTTAAAAACTAAAGTTTCTAAGAGATTTTGGGCTTTTTCTTTGTCTTGCAGCCTTTTCAGTGTGTTGCTGTAGTTCTCTAAAACCTGTTTAGCAAACACAGTCTTCCACTACATACTTTTGTTAACTGTCTCCCCTTCCTTTCAGCAGTGAACTACAAACCCCCAAAGGCAGACAGGGTTATTTAGGTAAATCTGAACACTCCAGGAAAAGCACACACCAACTGCAGAAGTTTCCTTAGCTTGATGAAGGGTATTTGTACCAGAAAGCTCACAAAGAAGAATTTTTCCAACTATTTGAGTTGGTCTAATAAAAGTTATCAGATTTACCCAAAGAACCAGTGGCAATGTGTAGAGGATACATGGGAGTGCACGTCCACACCCTGAGAGGGCTGGTGCACCCCTTGACCAGCTGCATTTGCTGCTTAGGCGATTGGTGGGATCGGCCACTGGGGCCCCCCCCAGTTGGCAGGATCCCCCACATGTGCCCCCTGA
>NW_017728993.1:6998493-7005607 GCF_001723915.1 Gavialis gangeticus | reverse complement strand
CAGTGGCGATGTGTAGAGGATACATGGGAGTGCACGTCCACACCCTGAGAGGGCTGGTGCACCCCTTGACCAGCTGCATTTGCTGCTTAGGCGATTGGTGGGATCGGCCACTGGGGCCCCCCCCAGTTGGCAGGATCCCCCACATGTGCCCCCTGACTAACATGGCACCAGCCACCCATGCAAAGAACCTTGTCTGCTGATGTCCTAAGATAAACTCTGCTACAACTAAATCCCCAAAAGAGGTCTTTAAGGCTAGGGACAGACATAAGTTCAGCCTGAGCTTGAATTGATTCGATCATTGCAGGTTAGTGTAACCTGCCTAGGCTGAATGAGTTTGTAACTGTACAGACATACCCTCTGGACTGAGAAAATGCAGGCACGTGCCTGTGGTGGCTCAGGCTAGATGCCAGGGTATGGTAGAGCAGCCCTCCTTTCTCTTCCATAGTGCTGAGCTGAGGAGGGGGGCATGGCCAGGCCCCAGCAGGACACTCTGATTAGGGAAGGGTGTAAACCCCAACCCTGCCTGCTCCATCCTGGCTTTTCCCTGTTCGCTGCTCAAGGGGCAGGAGTATTGCCAGACCGTGCATCTATTGATACTGACTGAGCTTTTCAATCTCCATCTCCTTGCTTCTTCAGACTGTCTGAAAACCAGGTCATTTTTAACACCTTTCTTTGTTCCTTTCTTGAAGATTGACCGATTGCACCCAGTTTATCAGCCCATCAAGCCCTCATTAGTTTCAAGCTCTTCTTATCTTCAGGGTACATTTGCATTTGCAAGCCACCAGCTGTCTTCCTTTATTCCAGTGAAATTGGAGACCCACACAGACATCTCTTAGCATTAGTTAGCATGGCCAGATGCTGGGACCCTTCTCTGGGATCCCTATTTGAGCAGTCATTGGGGAGGGAGGTAAGGTGGGGAGGGAAGCCTGGCAGCCACTGCAGTCCCTCAGCCAGCTGGAGCTGTGATTAGTGCTCTGGATAGGAAGAAGAGGGCCAAGGCCACCCCTGCTCTGCTCCAGCAAACAGCCCCACCCAGCCCAGAGAGCATGCTGGGGGACTCTGGTTTAATTTAAACTAGGGAGGGGCCTGGGACAGACATTACATAAACTGGTTTAACCCAAATCAGTTTAAGTCTGATACTACATTCAGCCAGGTTTATCTCAAACTGGTTTCAGCCATTTTCAAACTGGTTTATGTGCACTGAACATCTGTTCTGTTACAGGTTTAAACCAGTTTCTGATCACTTTAAACTGGTTTGTGTGTAATGTCTGCCCTAGCCTAAGTGTAGGAAGATTGTCTCTCATCTTTCTTATTGAAAATAGAAATCCTAGGTGGTGGCCTCTTACTACTGTTCTTCCATACTCGCATTGGTTCCTTTATAGCTGATTGACACTATCTGAAAGCCAGTATCCTACTTTATTTTGCCACTTGCTAAAACTATAGAGATTTGGAAGTCTGTATGGTGAGAGAGAAGAGTGCAAACCTGCCATGGAGCATTACAGTGTTCTCGGTGAGCAGGTTTCAAGATGGAAGTGAGTAGCTACAACTGTAGGGCCTCTACAAAGCCTACCCTAGATGTTTTACAAGTACCATGTATTAAACATGCCTTAATTAAAGGGGAGTAACTGCATGGCCCAAACTACAGGTTCCATTGGGGCACTAAATTGGCAATATTACTGAATGGATTGTAAACAGCAAGTGCAATGTAAGAATAATAGATGATTTTTATAGCAATCTAAAAAATGCATCTACAAAGTGAACTCAATAGGGGTAGGTTGTCCAGCATATTTAGTATTTGAATGCCCCTTGAATAATAACTCGGTAATACTGAGGCAGTGCTCGTGTATAGCTCACTAAACCATGATCTGAATGGTATTAACATACTACATCTGTAGAATAAAGAAGTGTCTAGAAAGACCTTGCTGTGTTGCACTGTGCAGAATTCCTGTTAATATAAGGGTAAGTGTCGGTGGTCAGTTCCCAACATGCTCCCTCATTCTTTCAACAGCTTTCATTTCTTCGGATTCCAATCTCTAGTGATAATGGTAGTCTGTTACTAACGAATGTTTCATGCTCAGCCCCAGTGGGGCCGCAGATTTTTGCACTTCCATTTTTTTAAAATTGTTTTTCTTAAAGGCATAAAATCTCACCCGACCACCTGCAACTTTAATTGGCATATCATTCCTTGTTTAGTGATCAGCATGGATTTTGCTACTGCAAAGATAAAGCAAGGTTTTACTACCAGGTGTTCCCAGACTCTTATTGTGCCATGAAGAGGGAATGCTTTTTCAGGAAAGAAGGTAGTTTCATTTAGATCTGCAGCTATTGCCTGATATTTCTCATGGAAAAGGACCCAGCAACATCTACTCTAGACTACCCTCTCCCCCACCACTTTTGTTATTTAGCCACCATTAACTCCCCACATCCAGTCTATTCTCCCCATGTTGCATGCTGATTGAAGG
Source organism: Gavialis gangeticus (assembly GCF_001723915.1). Taxonomy (NCBI): domain Eukaryota; kingdom Metazoa; phylum Chordata; order Crocodylia; family Gavialidae; genus Gavialis; species Gavialis gangeticus. The sequence continues at coordinate 7,003,145 of NW_017728993.1, read as the reverse complement.
CTAAATCTGCCCTGATAGATTATCTTCTTTCTTTTTTTTGCAATTTTTCTTAGTTGGTCTAATGAACGGTATCATCTCTGAACCCAGAGTTCTAGATTTTTGCATTTTTTTTTGTTTTTTTTTTTTGTCTCAGACCAACATGGCTAGCAAATACATCCCTGGTTGACTGTGGAATTTTCAATCGCCATCCTTGTTCGAATAGCTATCCCAATGCTGGCACATGCAAACTCTTGATAGCTTGTCTAAATCTTACTCTTTTATACTTGGTTCTATTTGTGCTGGGTGTAATTTGAGTGAAGTGAGATAACAAAAGCACTAAGACTAACTATTTTTGGCCTTAGCAGAGCCTTAAGGCTAATAAGCAGAGTGCAGTCTGAGTAAGGCATGAGCTAGCTTTTTATAGACAGTAGACGGTTTAAAAATCCTTCTATTAGGGTCATGCTTTGATTCATTCACTTAATTCTAGAATTAAATGTCATGTTTGTCTTAGTCTGTCTCAAAATAAAATCTCTTTTCCAGAGTGAATATATTAAAAGCCCATTTGGGAAGGCAACTAACAAAAATAAGATTTTGCTGTAATAACAAAGGCTTTCAGAACTCAGTTGATGATTACAATAAAGAAAACCACATCATTTAATTTTAAAATAGCGGTCTACTGAGTGCATATTGTGTCCCAATCTAATAACCTTAAAAATTACCTTGGGGACATGAATCTTGTGTTTTGATTTTTTTTTTTTTTTTCATAGTGCTAAATATGGGGCTGTCATAATACGCACTAGTATTCCAAAACCCCAGCTTGGTTCGTGACCCATTATTCTGGGTTCTATAGGAAGATGTTCTTCCTGCTACAAACAGCGTAAGTCTTTTTAAAAAAAAATCAGTGCATATCCTCCACCTCTTCCCAAAACCCTACTCTAATAAGTGACCACTGCTAATTATTGCCCTGAATACATAACTTGGTCACTTCCTGCCCTCCTTCCCCACCCCCCCAAACTGTTAGTATGGGAATGATAGGTGTATATCAGTTTCCTTTTGTATGGAGAAAATTGCTGTGTTTTGTACCCTTGGGCTAAGTACAGATGGTCAAAAAGCCTGAGGCTGAATTGATTCAGTTTTTGCAGGTTAGTCTAAGATGCAAAGATTAAACTGGGAAACAACTCGACAGACATTCACCTCTGATTGTGGAAATGCAGCCACTTGCCTGCAATGACTCAAGCCAGGAGCTGGGGTGGGGGCTCTAGAGCATGCTCCCTGGTACATAGCCAACAGGGGTTGTGTGTTCACTACTTCTTCCTGCTTCCCCTAAGGTCTCTGGGATTTGCAGTCCAGAATCATAGCAGCAGGACTCTGTAGGGTTGCTCATCACTTCCTCTTCCAGCTTCCAGGTGCCTCTGGGATTTGTAGTCCACTGTTGCAGCCAGCAATAAGTTTTTTAGCAGGGCAGGGCATCTCTACTGGGATGGGGGGAGGGAAGTTTACATCTCCTCCCCTGGTCCTAGACCTCAGCTGGGGTTTGCATGGGTGGGGCAATCCCTGCCTCTTTCCCCTCACTCCCTCCCCAGCCCCTACCAACTCTTCTCTGCTGGAGCAGAGAGCACAGCCCAGCTCAGGGCTGGAACGCATGCTGTGGGGATCTGATTTAACTTAAACCAGGAAGGGGCCTGGGACATAAACTGGTTTTGCCCAAGTCGGTTAAGTCTGATACTGCATTCAACTGGGGTTATCTTAAACCAGTTTCAGCCATTTTGAAACTGGTTTACGTGCACTGAACTTCTATTCTGTTACAGGTTTAAATCAGTTTTTGGTTACTTAAATTGGTTTATGTGTAACTCTTGTCCTTAGCCTTCAAGTGTGCTAGAATCTTGGGTTCTGATAGCTACAAGATGAAGCCTTTGACTTAGCTATGCTTGATCGCTGTCTATTGTCTCTGTGTGAAGGGTGTTATCAACTTGATCTGGCTCATGGTAGACAAATCGGTTGCTTTTGAAGAATGGAGTTCAGCATGAAGGCTGTCTATCCCCTTGAGGCTGGGTTGCGGTAAAAAAAAGTGACGGAAATGGCTGGTGCTCATATTGTGACTGTTCAGTTGGCAAAGTACAAGGCATTAGCCTGGCAATCAGTTGATTTCCTTGGTCTTGCAAACAGAAATCTTCCTGTCGTCTGATTTTGACTTAAGACCAGTGAGAACTAGTCTCTTGATCTTAAGTGAAGTACTGCATGTGGCTGCGTTGTTACTGTCCGCATATTTGTTGGAAATATATTCTTTGTTCTGAATAAGTGATATCTAGTGACTTATTTATTTTAAGGTGCCTCATCGCCAGATATGGAGCCCAACTATGGGGGAGGCTTACTAGATATGGTTAAAGGAGGAGCAGGGAGACTCTTCAGCAACTTGAAGGATAACCTGAAGGACACCTTAAAAGATACTTCTTCTAAAGTCATGCAGTCTGTTGCCAGGTACAGTAAAACTAACCATCACTTTACACAGCTGAAATGAACACCATAGCATTGGGCGTTGCTTGGAAACTCTTATTTGTGGCTGGTAAAGGACAAAATGTATAGATAACCAGGTACAAGATCAGTGTTAGGTGTACTTTTTTTCTGACTGAGTTGGTCCTATTATTAAATATTTGGTCTCAGGGAGCCTGAGGCCATTAAAATAAAACTTGTGCATTCATCCTTGAAGTCGCATCAACCTCAAATTTGGATAAGACCTTCTCTATCAAGATCTTGACATCTCTCTTTTGCTCTTCTGCAGTCCCACATCTGCTGAGCTACACCTAGACCTTTGTTCTCTTCCATCTGTTATCACACAAAGCAACCACCTCTCCTAACACTTCTGTTTACTTAGCTGCTGCTGTTCCTATCTTTGACTATTGGTTTAAAGATAATTCTGAGGATTTGTTTCAAGCTGTTGCCATTTATCAGTTGAACCTCACACTACACAGTGGTGCTCACTAACTGTTTTTGTAGTCTTTCAATGTAGCCACGTTATACGGAAGGCAGCTGTGAAAGGGACTGACTCTACAAGTGACCTAAATTTCTATTAGATGTTGTATTCAAGGCAGTTTTCTTGGAGGAGAGGAGGCTCCTTTGGAAAGTGTGTGATAGACTTGGGACACACAAATACAGAAAGGAGAGGCTCCACCAGGCCACTCTTAGCAAGAGTTTTTTGTGTAGAGACTTGACTTTAGAGCATGCAACTAGTTTGTCTTTTTAACACTTGTTCTTTCCTAATAATAAATCTTTCCTCACAAAGATTCACTGTCATCTTACCTTCTGTAATCGCTCATCTTCTGTATCTAGGTATATACATTAACACATCTCTCTCTCCTACTTTCTTTCCTTTAGTTACACCAAGGGAGAGCTAGATATTTCTTATGTTACCTCAAGAATCATTGGTAAGTGTTGGTTATTGGTGTGAAATAAAATCATGGTGTTTCTCACACCAGGGTTCAGGAGTTGGATCATAACATGCTCACAAACTGTATTCATTCTAGCTTTTCTCTCTCATTGGCAGTTATGTCCTTTCCTGCTGAAGGCGTTGAACTAGGATTCAGAAATCATATCGAAGATGTACGGACGTTCTTGGATTCAAGACATCCTGACCACTACACCGTGTTCAATTTGTCACCGAAGTCTTATCGTAGTGCCAAGTTTCATAATAGAGTAAGTGCACGTGTATGTAGTGAGGGGAAGGTGGGATGCTTATTCAGTATTAAAGTGGATTTTTCCCTTGCTTTCTCCTCACCCCCCCTTTAGAGAATGAAAATTTCAAAAAGAAAAATAGTGTGGTGTAATCTATGGCACTTTTGCTATCTAATCCCATCCCCTGTAGTGCTACTCTTTCTGTTGGCTCATTCACCTCTTCAGTATTTGCAAGAGGAAAAGCATCCAGCATATCTGGAAACCAGCTACTTTAAAGGCTACAAGTTTTGCCGTGATTATTTTTAGCGTTGGGTTTGCTGATGTGTTTTTTGGGGGTGGGTAGGGGGAGAAGGAAGAGAGCAATGATGATAGGGTCCATTCTCTTAGTTCTTTCCTGACAGCCTCCCAAAGAAGCTGGAAACAGCTTAGAGATGAAATCCAAATACAGGTTTAATCGTGAAAGCAAATATAGACCCCAACATTTCACATTCTTTGGTGGCGCTGCCTGAGGATTAGTCAAACATACAACAAAAAAGTGGGCTGCTGGCTCTTGCCTTTTCAAATCATTTGAACGCGCACAGTTTGAACACGGTTGCACTTGGTAAGGTAGCACTCTAAGCAAATAAAATACTGCATAACATGTACTTAATAACCTAATTACAGACCAGCAGGCAGATATATAATTACAGACAAAGTAACTGCATAATTATGGACTGCTTGAAATGCATATTATAAGAACTGAAAAGCCATTACTACTTACAATCTGTTGCGTTGAGGCTTAGAAGATATTTAGTGTGAGGGTCATTGGTCATATTGACATTAACTGCCTCTCTTAGAATGGCAAAACACAATTGGGACTAATTGCGCGTGCAGTTTGCTGGCTGTGTGGGTTTTATTTTATTTTTTTAAAGCATGATGCAAAAGCATCTGGGGGATCTATTTTAGTTTGCAAGATTACAATAAAAAGAATAGTCTAGTAGACACTCGCCATACTTCATGACGTA
>NW_017728993.1:6986607-6993493 GCF_001723915.1 Gavialis gangeticus | reverse complement strand
TGATTACAATATAAAGAATAGTCTAGTAGACACTCGCCATACTTCATGACGTAAGCGCTCAGTAGATGAGCACTCACGTTGACAAATCTGAATAATTATTCCACCAGATGTAGTCTTAAATAAGACTTTGTAGTAGGCCATAGTAACAACATAGACATAAAGCTGGTTGCTTAGGATAGAAAACAAATGTTTACAGGGATGGTTTTGTGATCTTTTTCTACAGATGCATATACAGCTGATACTTGATATAAGTGGCCCTCACTCTGGCCAAAAAATAAATCTTTACAAAATATGTATATTTTACACCCATCTGCACCCCCATTCCCTGTCTTTTAAACTGAAGGGGAATGCTGGCTGACCGCAGTTCGACATTCTACTGCAAAGATTGTTCTTCAGACAATTATGGGATTTTGAGCCCATGCTGAGCCATCAATCTGACACACATTTTGCCTTTCTTGTATGACTCTCTTGAAATGCTCAGGTTTCATCTCAATTCTTTTATAATCAAATTTATTTTTGCAGTAAAAATTTCCCGGTGATGAATCTGATTTCCCATCAGTTAGGAGAATTCGGCCACTCTTCATTCCTAACTAGCCAGTACTGTAAGCTCACAAACTCTACTTCAGTAGATCAACAGAGATGTGCATGTCTTTAAAAACTAGGCCACAACTAGGCTTTGAGGACTAATTTGCCAGCTCTTCAACCATGTGACCTAGTGCAAGACTTCTTGTAAGGAAACTGTAATGGTGAGATTTGTGTATGATAAATGACCAATCAAGATGATCTGACTTGGACCCTAATTTTTTTAAAAATCTACTGCCAAGAGGATTTTTTTTTTTCTGCTTGTGCACTTGGATAATTTATGACTCCCTTTTATTGAGTAGTATTAAGCATGAGAAAAAGAGGGGTTGGGGAGAGGGAGTCTAAACCACAAATCTGCTTTTTTGGGAAAGGCCTGTGCTCTAATTGACAGAAAAGGTCTGTGGAAGTGTGCTTTGAGTAAGCTGTTTTCTGAAGCTTGTTTTTGCTTGTTCATCTGTGATCCCATAGGTGTCTGAATGTAGCTGGCCAGTGAGACAGGCACCCAGTTTGCACAATCTCTATGCTGTATGTAAGAATATGCACAACTGGCTACAGCAGAACCCCAAAAATGTGTGCGTCATCCATTGCATGGTAAGTTGGCCAGTACGTAACTGCCTCTGAAAAATCTGGCAAAATCTTGCAAGGATAATGAGAAGTTTGTAATGGTGAATAAACATAATGAGCCAACATGCAATGATGTCTTATCCCAGGACAGTGGGGCAGGCAATTTAATATGCAAATTCTAAATGATAGAATAAAGATGTATTAGAAGTTCAGTGAAAGTTTAAAACTGCCATGCCCCTTGTATGGTATCCTTACATGTTTGCTCATCCCTAGAGAACCATATGATGCCCACTGTAATGGCAAATGGTGTCAGCAGTGGCTTTGACTGTTACCATGGTTGGTTATGATGTTTTAAATGTAGGCTGCTTGCAGATGTTAAACTTGGTGTGCTTTTGTGCCAAACCCAGCACATGCCCAGAAGAGGCAGCATGTTAATTGAATCCAGCTCACCCAGTGTCTGTATAAATGGGATGCTTTAACGGGGCTTTTTTGGTGCTTTTATCTAAAGCTGATTCCATCACCTATTAGATTGTACAGAATTATCTCAAGAACAAAAAACCCCACTGAAGCCATGACAGTGTCTGTAATGCACTGCTTCTTTCGGTAAAGCGCGGGTGGGGTTTTTTGTTTTTTTTTATGTGTGCAGGCAGTCATAGATTCTAGCTTGAGACTGATTAGGAGGAATGGGGAGCAAACTTAAAATGATACAAAAAAGATCCTGCCATTATATTGTGGGTCTGGGCTGAACACTCAGTGCAATAACTGACTGTTTGCTTCTATGCAAGTCATTTATCAACACTAAAGGTGGTGGAGGAAGGATGGGGAATTTTGGCTGCTTCTCCTGTTGGCTCTGTGACTGAAGGAGATGAGCTGCTGTTTCATGCCCTTTTACAAACCCATAGGTGTGGAAACCCATGTGAGGTTTAAGCACTGGTAAGAAGTTGAGGAAGGCAGTGGAGTGGGACGTGAATCTGAGATCCATGGTTTGGCCTGTAGAACCTTTTAATATTGAGAGTGGGGAATGGGAAGGAAATACTTTACCTGTTTCTCTGAAGTTGAATTTGCAGGGCTGGCAGTCCTTTGCAGCATAAATTTGAAATATCTGGGCAGATTTCATGTGCAAACTACCCTGAGCTCTGGAAGTTTCTGCTTTTCAGAGTGGAACTGCACTTGCATGGAAACAGTTGGGTTCTCCGGACCATGCAGGTTTCCTTCCCTGAAGGGAAAGCCAAACGCATTTGCCTCCCCTGCAGTCTGACAATTAACAGGTCTTGGAGTCTTAGGATCTCAAAGGATCTTAGGGTTAAAAGACATCATCTGACATCTCAATTTGTGCTACCATAATTGTATGCCGGCACATAATGTGAGTAAATAGATGTTGCTATCCTTTGTCATACCACATGAAAAGAACATCAGTGGCGCAACAAAAGATGGCAATCAGTTCTGCTGCTTTATTGTGGTGATGTCCATTAATTCTGTGGTGAGAGAGTATGGTAGTCTGAGCTGCTCCTACTCTCTAGGCAGGCGGTCTGGGGGGATTGGGGGCCCATCAGCCCTCTGCAGCACCTTCCCACTTTCCCCACTTAAAAGCACCCTAGGAAACCTTGGGGTGCCTGTCCATAATGCGGGGAAGCATGGGGGGGCGGGGAAGGGAAGTGTCCCTGGCTCTGCTGGGGGCAGGTCTGGTTATCACAGGAACAGGTCTAGCTGAATGGAAGAAGCAGGGGGATCACATCACCCCTTGTCCTGCACTGAGGAGGGGCAACATTTCACCCAATGAAGTCAATGAGCTGTATCATGACACGTGGCACAGCACATCTGTTTCATTCAGTGACCATCTATTTCTGGCTCTAATGACACAGTGGTTTTGTAGGCAAAGACAGGATCCAAGAATAATGTTCAACAATAAGCTTTCTCAACCAGATAAGTCCTGAAGAGGACAATTCTACTGTGATATGGGACACAAACCTGTAGTCCCTCTTCAGAAAGACACTTAAATCTGCACTTGAAGTGTCTGAAGAGTTCAGTTGTCCAGATTCAGCTGGGTGTGAAGGTCCAGCATGCTTCTGGTATGGCAAATACTACATGATGGCTGGCTGGCTTAGCAGATGTCTTTAAACAAATAACTACAAAGATTTATAGGGTGCTTGTAATATTGCAAGCAACGCAGCTTCAGAATGTGTAGTTAGTTCAAAGATAAAACTTGCTCATGGGCACTCAAGGAAGACCTGAGCCTCAAATTACTTTAGCTGAACCACATCAGACCTCCTGTGGTACCTTTGAATCAATTTTTTTGGAGCATTAAAGTACTGAAGGAAGACTTTGTATAAGCTCCTCTTAGCTATAATGCTGACGCCATTAAAGGGATCTTTCTGAAATGCTTATTGTGATTTTGGTAGTGCTGGAGTGATGTTGTAGCCACGATAGTTCAGGAACCATGTGAGAGGCAAGGATTTTTGTGGGAAGTATCTTTGATTGAACTAACTACATGGTTGGGATAAAATGAGACACAAGTTTTTGAATGCAAGGCATTCTTCAGTGTTGTGGCTTTGTTGCGTTTTACCAGCCACCTAAAGGGTGTCTCTGATTTTTGCTGTTTGTATTTTATCTAACAGGATGGTCGTGCAGCCTCAGCAGTTCTGGTCAGCGCAATGTTCTGTTTCTGTCATCTCTTCTCTAATCCAGTCCCTGCTGTTCAGTTGCTAAACTCAAAGAGACCTGGGATAGTACTCTGGCCATCTCACAGAAGGTAGCGTATATTATATAGATGCGAATCAGGCAAACCTGAAACATTAAGCATACTTAACTTTGATGCATGTGTGAAAGGGGGGTGGCGGTGGCTTCCACCTCATTAGTAGGCTTAGGCTTGTAGTCCACAAACGTGCAAGTTATTTCATATAAAGTTCTAAATGAGACTACTAACATGCATGAAGTGGCTTATGCAGTATTTCCAAGAGCAGGGCCGTATTTGTTGTCTGAACAATCATGAAGAAGCTTGCATGGTCTAAAATATTAAGCAAGAGGCGAGAGCTGGGTATTTCTAAGTACAAAACTCAGATCTAGTAATGCTAGCTTGCTTTATATTTAAGACAATTTATATAACCCATGTGTCCTTGCAACAGTAGTGACTAGTAACTGAAGGCTATACATATTTAGAATGGGCTTTTTTTCTTAGTTGCAAAAACCTGAACACAAGTTAGACCTTCCTGCTCTAAGGATGACAACTCTCTAGTTTTTGATCGAGACAAATCTCAAACTGCCTTGCATTCAGTAAGATTTTTCTTATAATAGAAACAGTGTGTTGGCAGACTCTCTGAGGAAACAGGAGAAACTACAATGACAAATGTGTAGAAATATTTGTTTAATCTGCTAAAATGCTTATCTTGTACAAGTATAGGTGAAATAATGGATGACTTTGAAAGAAGCACAGCTGTTTACTGGCCCTTCTTGGAATTGAGCCACATTGTTCTCTTTCTCTAAAGTGCAGTATAAAAGCACGAGGCTGGAAGGGAGTAACATGGAAAGAATGTAAAATTTTCTCCTTCTGATAGTCTTTCTCTTCAGAAGTGTACAATAGGAATGTAAGAATGCTAATGTCAAACTTAGATAGTAAATACAAAATCTTTTCAAATTTTAGAACTGTACAAACTGTAGGGCTTTCATTGCAACTTTCTGCTGGAGCTGCTTTTAGAGTACTTTGAGCAGTGGTCATCCAGCATGGTGGGATCTCTTGGTAATGGTTGTCTTTATTTACAGATACCTAGGATATATTTGCGATCTAATAGCAGACAAGCCCATCCATCCTCACTGCAAGCCTCTTACAATAAAGTCAGTCACTCTGAGTCCAGTCCCCTGTTTCAATAAGCAGAGAAATGGCTGTCGACCCTTTTGTGACATTCTCATTGGAGAAACCAGAATTTTTACAACCTCTCAAGAATATGAAAGAATGAAGTGAGTTGCTATGGGTTTCTTACCTCCTTGTAGCAAAACCATATTTTTGTCACTAAATGCATCCAACTTTCTAAGCTCTGCAGCCAATTCTGGCAGTAACGGTAAAGCAGCAGGTTTCCTGTTTGCTTGACAAATTGGCACCAGAAGTGAAACAGCTATTGGAAGCCTGATGCCTAATATTAAAATTCAACTGTCTGAACACCTATTGTGAGGGCTTATTCCTGGTATATTTTAATATGTGCCAGTTTCATTGAAGTGTTTGTCTTGTGTGGATCAGCAGCTAAGGAGCACTGAATGCTATTTCCAGTAATTACCTGTGGCTTGAATGGAGACTGATTTGTATATGTGAAGTTAATTGGACTTTTTTGATGGCGCTCCTGAAGTGAGTGTATTAATGCATTTCACTTCTCTCTCCAAAGGGAATTCCGTGTTCAAGAAGGAAAGGTCCTAATTCCACTGGGAATAACTGTCCATGGTGATGTTGTTGTTTCTCTCTACCATATGAGATCAACCATCGGGGGACGGCTTCAAGCAAAAGTATGGCTTGCTTGCCTTGTGATTCATGTGATGGACACAACCACTCATAACTACAAATAGGTGCAAATGTGGAGTCAAGGCTGACACTCTAGTCTTGAGGTACAAGGAAGCTGTTTAGCAGTGGACAACTAGTGGACTCCCAATCGTGTAGGGAAATCAAAATGGAAAGAAATGGTCAAATCTTCTTGCACGAATAGGCCAAATTAGGATGGGTTGTAGCAGTTCAGCAAGCCGGCAGTGTCATATGGTGACTACCTTGCTTTCCAGAATCTGTACTAGCCTTTAGATACGTCCATCTCAAGTCCTTGCGACTATAAAGAAACTTGAAAATGAAAATCAATGGAATAAGTTTTTTGCCTGAATTTGCAGGAAGCCCTAGAGTTCAGAAACTGAACAAACCTCAGACCTGTTGTGGGCAGGGGTGGAGAATGGCTTGCATTCAAAAGCTTGACCAAGTCTATCCTGACCATGCAGTTGGTTCAATAAAAGATATTGCCCACAAAAATCTTTACCTCACATAATTCCTTGACCATCATAGCTTGACCATCAACATTACCTAAACTGAAAACTCAGTTGAGTCTCTAACCCCATTGTGGGTGTGCTAGATATGACCACTCTAAATGTCAACTGCCTTGAAGAGGCAACTGTACTATACAGCACAGTGTGCTGTAACTGGTGCCTTATTTTGATGGTACAGGCAGGTGCATGTTGGCTTGTAAACAGAATTGGGGGAGCACAACCATAATTGCTTATTGGTATGTACGTTTTAGCCTGCTGGCCTCCTCCCCCCTGTTATCCACCAGAGTTCAGTCTTTGGTTTTAAATAGGCATAAAGTCATAATAGTTTTCAGTGGTAGTGTGTCTGTGCCTGAGGCTCTTTGGTTCCAGTCTGCAGAGTGACTATAAGGAATATTTCTCTTCTTAATGTACCATCTCTATCTTATTTGAGAGAGCAGGCTGGAAGTCAAGGTTTTCATACCTTCTAGGGTTGGAAGGGACCTGAGCAGATCATCGAGTCCGACCCCCTGCCATGGCAGGAAAGAGTACTGGGGTCAAACGACCCTAGCAAGGTGTTCATCCAACCTCCTCTTAAAAACCCCCAGGGTAGGAGCCAGCACCACTTCTCTTGGAAGCTGGTTCCAGACCCTAGCAGCCCTGACCGTGAAGTAGCGCCTCCTGATATCTAGCCTAAACCTACCCTCTGCCAGCTTGTGACCATTATTCCTGGTCACTCCTGGCTGTGCTCGGGGGA
>NW_017728993.1:6980162-6985794 GCF_001723915.1 Gavialis gangeticus | reverse complement strand
TTCCTTTGGGCTTGGAGGATGGTCTCGTTAAGGAGCGACCACTCTCCTTGGACACCTGGCTCCCCTCCCCTCCCCTCTGGGACCTCAGTGCTTCTCCAACTATCCTCCTTAGCTCGGTGAAGTTTGCCCTCCTAAAATCTAGGGCCGCTGTCTTACTGCATGCCTTTGCCACCTTGCGCTGGATGGTGAATTCCAGCAGGCGACGATTGCTGTCGCCCAGGTGGTCGAGCCCCCTCACCAGGTCAGCACCTGTGGCCAGCACTAGGTCCAAAATTTTTTGTATGCTCTCTGGGATCATAATATATTTTCAACATATGTGGAGTATATCTGTGTACTATGATGAACTGCTATGCAGAAATAGCTCAACTACTGTAGGTACTGGAAACAGTCTAGTGGCACCAGAGCTGCAAGGCTAGTGCTGTGCTAATTTTTGTCTAGGTTGATTCCAGAACTAAAATTAGCTCTGATACTTTTTTCATGGCATACTTTTATGCTGTCTATACATAATCATAATGGTAAAACAGCTGTCTGTCAGAACACTTGTGTTACGTAAAGGAACTAAAATGATATTTCAAGGTCTTTTAGACTTTCAAACAGGGGTGTGGGGCCTAAACATTGAAGCTATCTTGAACTACAAGAGAGAAAATTAAAGGAGGCAGGCATTGCAAGTTTTATGTACACTAAAATGCATGCATGGTGACAGTGAGGTAGAATGGCTTGGCTTGGTTGGCTGCATGTCATATACTAATAAACTGTTTTAATCTCTCTCTGTCTCTCGCTTTAAGATGACAAATACACAAATATTCCAGATTCAATTTCATACTGGATTCATAGCACTAGGAACAACCACACTAAAATTCACCAAGTAAGTATGACTTAAGTCAGCATGCAGATCTGGCTCCATTTAAGTGTGTCACTTGCAGATAGATGAGTGATCTGACCACTGCTGGCTTGTTGTGATAAATGATCAAGATGTGTTGGCACAATAATGAGAAATGGCTGCTGATTTAGGTTTTTTTTTGTTAATGGCTTTGACATATAACTCCTTTTCTAAGAAACAGTGACAAATAGCTTTCTTTCCTGCTCCTAACAGTCAGGATGGTATGTATCAGAGGTAGTAATATCTAGCTCTAGTGATATTATCTAAAGTGAGGTGTTGATTTCATAGACGGTAGGGCTGGAAGGGACCTCGGAAGATCTTCGAGCCCAGCCCCCTGCCCTGGGGCAGGAAGTCGGCTGGGGTCATAAGCTCTCGGCAAGATAAACATTCAAATGTCTCTTGAAGGCATTCAAAGTGGGTGCTTGAACCACCTCTGGCGACAGTCTGTTCCAAACCTTGGGGGCTCGGACAGTAGAGAAGTTCTTCCTTATGTCCAGCCTGAAACGGTCATGGCGGTGTTTGTGACTGTTCAATCTTGTCATCCCTTGGGGCGCTCTGGTGAACAGACGTTCCCCCAGATCCTGGTGAGCACCCCGATAAACTTATAGGCTGCCACCAGATCACCCTGAAGCCTGCGCTTTTCCAAGCTGAAGAGTCCTGTAGATCTCAGCCTGTCATCGTAAGGTCTGTTTTCCTGACCTCTGATCATGCACGTGGCTCTTCTCTGGACTCTCTCAAGCTTCTCCACGTCGTTTTTGAATTGTGGAGCCCAAAAACTGGATGCAGTACTCCAGCTGCAGCCTCACCAAGGCCGAGTGCAATGGGAGAATGACGTCCTGGGATTTGCTTGAGAAGCATCTATGGATGCAAGTCAGCATTTTGCTCGCTTTACTAGCCACAGCATCACATTGCAGGCTCGTGTTCATCTAGTGGTCAATCATGACCCCTGAGACCCTTTTGTCCATAGTGCTAGCCAGTGTAGCTCTGCCGAGCCTATAAGCATTCTGCGGGTTTTTCTTCCCAAGGTGGAGAACTGTTGATATCCCACCTGAGCCAAAGCATTGATGAGTAATGGTCTGCCCTGGATATGAATTGCAACTGGTAGGTGTTGTCAGCAGGGAGAGACTAGAAGAGTTGAGGTTGGAGGAAGTATTTTGAAGTTTGAGCCATTTGTTGCATTATCTTTTTGAATCAATATGAACTTGGAGTTGGCAGGTAGCCAAAGGAACATCTCCTTTCCCAGTCTGGGATGGAGCTGGTACATCAAGGACTGCAACCAAGTGATTTAAGGCAAGGAAACTCCCTGGGGAAAGGAAGACTGGCCAGAATACAGATACACAAACCACAGGATGAGTAGAAGATGCCTTCCATAAAACAAAAAGACCTAGGTGTAGAATAAATTATTTTGGGGAGGGGGCTACATTTGACTCCAGTTACATTGAGACAACTTTGCTGTTTGGGGCTTCCTAATTTGGAGAGTTGTTCATGCTTACATTTTTGGCTGTTTGCAGAAGTTTAAAAAAAAAAAAACAACCAACCTCCTCCTCCCTCCCGCCCCCCAAAAAACCAAACAAACTCCTAGAAAAATGCTCTTTACCAGATGAAGCAGCGTGTTACTTCAACCTGGCTCTGCAGCATCTGTATAGGTAGGGTGCTTTAGTGGGGCTTTTTGGCACTTTTATCTAAAGCTGATTGAATTAGCTGTTGGGTAAGTGCTAAGAAAGCCCTGCTAAAGTGCTTGATCTATGCAGACACTGGGCGAGCTGGGTCCAGCTAATGCATTGCCTCTTCTGGGCATGTGCTGAGTTTGTGGGAATGCACTGAGTTTAAAGCACCACTTTTTAAATGACTGCAAGCAGCCTTATGCTTCTGGGAGAGTGTCTGGCTCTAGCTGCCTCAGTGCTGCTGGATGGGAGTGGGAGCCCAAATCCTTTCACATCGGCTTCACTTGTTTCTGGGGAGTACTAGGGTGAAATGAAATCTTCAGAAGACTTGTCTTCCTGTTCCCCCTTCTGGGGCAATTACTAAAGAATAACACTTGCCTACATGGTTGCTCCTATTCAATTAGTAAGAATATATTTGGCAGGTTACTCCATCCTACTACTCTTATTGACCAGAGGCCTTCATTAAAGGTGCTAAGAGAGCTGTCTGCCCATATGAATGGGAATGCACATTAAAGACTTGTGTACCTGCAGAAAAAACTGCTTTGTTACTAATCAAACTCTCTGTTGACATCTAGGCCAGAACTGGATGCGTGCGACTCTCCAGACAAGTATCCTCAGTTGTTTCATGTTATGCTGGAGATAGAGATACAGTCTGCTGATAGACAGACTGAGCTAACTCCTCCATGGGAGAACTTCACAACAAAAGACATCAATCCAAGCATTCTCTTCTCCTCTCACCAAGAACATCAGGATACCCTTGCTTTGGCAGGTGAGAATGGCATTGGGTTATGTATGCTCCTCGGCTTCTAAAATTGGTGCTGGAATTTGTGCTGTCATGACTTTGCTTATATTAGCCTGTGTTTGGTGCTCTGTGGTGCAGGTAGAGGCCCAGTGGATACACCTCAGGATAACATAAAGAGTGTTGGACAGGGTGCGTTCTTCTCCTCTCTGAACTGGCAAGGTATGTAGACTTGGCCTTCTACCACTTACCAGAACTAGGAAGACACTTTTCCCCCATTACTCTAAGGGAAATAGTGTATATTCACAAAGGATCCCATTGGTGGTGTTACCTTTCTATTCCCTCCAGTTTTCTGGATCGTATTATACTGATGCTGCAGTTGGAATTGAAATGAATGCCCCCTGTCCTTCTGAGGTGGTTTACTCGGTGTCCACTGGCTCAATATTTGACTGAAGTCTTACCTTGCTGATTCAGCAAAAATATACAAAGATAGTTGCTTTAAAACCCTTTACTTTCCTGTTGGCCTATCATTACTTTCCTGTTTCCTATCATTCCCATAAGAGGATTGGATTCCCCAATTGAGGGGGGGAGAGTGGTCTGTTAGGATGTATTCAGCACGGGTGTTTCTTTCAGAACCCTACCTATAGTGTAGTTTAAAATGGGGAGGGGGCAGGTGTAGGGGGAGGGCTCCTTTTAGCAGCTATGCCACATGCAGAACCTAACCTGAGAATTCATCTGAGAGAGTGGTTTGAAGTTTAGTCAACTTTTTGCATGACATAAACTGGAGATTATTACTTTGCTCTGCATCACTGTAAGGCTTAAGTCATCCCAAATGCTCAAATAGACCTAGGAAGTCCTTCAGTTTTCACTTGGGCTCTTGCATTTGCTTCATAAGTTGAGGAAAGTCCATTAACTTCCCATTAACTATAAGCTAAGCTGAACTCTGCAAATGACTTCTGTTTTCAATTAAGCACCTTTTGGCCTTTTTTTTTGTGTTGTCATTTGGGGGAGGGGACGGTGCACATGTACAGTCACGTGAATAAGCTGCCCCTTTACATCTAAGGAACCAACAGCTAACAGGAATTATTTTGATCCCTTAGATCAGAAATCTGACAAAAGCAGTTCCCACCCCACCTCGGAGGATCGGGCAGTGCTTGTGCATGAGGAAAGTGAACAGTCGGATGATGAACTCTTGTCCCTTTCCAGTCAGCACAGTAATGCAAGTAGCGACAAACCTCATGGAACCCCAAAACACAGCAAGAAGCAGCAAGAACCTCCACTCCCACCGCCACCTGTGGATGTGGATCTGCTGGGTCTAGATGGTAGCCCCATGAGCAAGAACGTCCCCACTCAGTCCACTGCTCTCCCTTCTAATTCAGACTTGCTGAGTGATTTGTTTGGGGTTGGTGGGCCGACTGCACCTGGTCAAAGTGGACAGTCAGCTGCTGAAGATGTCTTTCATGTGGGTGGGACTGGGTCTGCGCATTCGACCCCTCGGCGTTCTGCAGCTTCAGCCTCCCCATCTCCCTCCCCGAGAGTAGGAGAAGGTAATGCATAATCCATTGTTTGACTGGCACAAATGTACCCTACATTCCTATTTTCACAATACTGAATGCTCCTTTCTGGGCTATTGAATTTGCTGTAGAGACCGTTTTGGGGAGGGGAGGAAGGAGGGGGGATAGTTTCAATTCCCTGGAGAATATTGGAGGTCCAGCATGGAAATTGAGGCAATTTGCATCAGTGTGTTGCTCTTGGAAGTCTTTGCTGCTGCAGTTTTCAGTGGTACCTGCTATTTTGTGTGTACTGCTGGAGTGTTAGGATTGTGTAAATATGAACTAATTTTCACCCCAACGTTCTTAGGGAGGGATCTCAAGAGGTCATAACTTATTCCCCTGACCTTGGGCAGGGCCAAGTATACACAGACTATCCTAGACTGATAGTTTAACTTGCTTCATAAGAGGCAGGGGGAGGGGAAGAGGTGGTAGAAATACCTAGCAAAAGGATTTGTAGGTAGCCTCATCTAATACTCAACTATAGTGATAGTAGGCAGGGTAAAGATGCTCCTTTATATACTGACTAAATCAGAGATGCATA
This sequence comes from Gavialis gangeticus, assembly GCF_001723915.1. Taxonomy (NCBI): domain Eukaryota; kingdom Metazoa; phylum Chordata; order Crocodylia; family Gavialidae; genus Gavialis; species Gavialis gangeticus. The sequence goes on along the minus strand of NW_017728993.1, from coordinate 6,980,417 downwards.
AGCTTTTGTGAGCCAGAGCTCGCTTTATTAGATGTTATGAAAGAACATGAATAGAGCCAGCTATCAAATAGAGTGATGATTTGAGTACGCAATATTTTGTGTGTTAACATCTAACCTTTGTTGCCTGTCCTGCAAAGCAAGCTGACACAGTGGACATGGAACAACTGATCTTTGTCCTCTTTACACAACCTGTTGTATATTTAAGACTGATCAGGTACTTCTCTCTCTCTCTCTCTCTCTCTCTCTCTCTCTCTC
>NW_017728993.1:6979735-6980048 GCF_001723915.1 Gavialis gangeticus | reverse complement strand
TCTCTCTCTCTCTCTCTCTCTCTAGCTCCTAACCTCCCAGTCTTCTCCCTGCTCCTAAAACCCAGTTTTTCTGATCCGGGGTGGGCAAAATATGGCCCGTGGGCCAGATCTGGCCCACCAAGGCACTCTAACCAGCCCACGGGGTCCCTAAAAAATTTAGAAAATATTAATATTCATCTGTTCCTGGCTGCCTGTCAAAGATGGCAAGAGCCAGGGGCAGTAGGACTCTGGGGAAGCCAGCAGGACTCGGTAGCTAGGCCAGCCTGGCCCCCCCCCCCCCCCCCCCCCCCCCCCCCCCCCCCCCCCCCCCCCC
>NW_017728993.1:6955941-6974735 GCF_001723915.1 Gavialis gangeticus | reverse complement strand
AAACCTCTGCCTGCTACAGCTTTCACTGCTTCCCTGTATGCTTGCCTGCTGCTCCAGTACCACGTGGTCCCCAGCTGCATCACTGGACTGTGGGAGCACAGTGCCGTTGCTGGTACCCCAGGGCCAGGAGTGGGAGGGTGTGTATGTGCTCACAGAATGAGTTCCACATGTGCACCCCACCATACACATGCACCCACACACCCCAGCCAACCCCTACCCCCTCCCACATATCCACACACATACCTACGTGCTATTCATAGACTGTAAGGGACCTCACAAGATCATTGGGTCCAGCCCCCCTGCACTAGGCAGGAAAGATGACTGGGGTCAGGTGACCCCAGCAAGGTGACCATCCTGTCTTCTCTTGAAGCTTTCCAGGGTAGGTGATTGCCACCACTGCTGGAGGGAGCTTACTCCACAGTCTGGACACCCTGATTTGAAGAAGTTTTTCCTAGAGTTAAGCCTAAAATGGTCTTCTAGGAGTTTGAGGCCATTACTCTTGGGTTTTCCCCACGGGTGCCCTGGTGAACAGTTGCTTGCTGAGCCCTTGATGTATTCCCTGGATGTAGCGGTCAGCTGCTACCAGGTCCCTCTCAGCCTTCTCTTTTTCAGGCTGAAGAGGCCCAAGTCCCTCGCCCTTTCCTTATGGCTTGCCTTGCAAGTTTCTGATTATATGGGTGGCTCTTCTCTGGACTCTCTCAAGCTTTTCCACATCCTTGTTGATGTGTGGTGCCCAGAACTGGATGCAGTACTCCAGCTGCAGTCTCACCAGTGCTGAGTAAAGCTGAAGAATCACTTCCTTGGTTTTACTTGAGATGCATCGGTTGACACATGCCAGAGTATTGTTTGCTCTGCTGGCTACAGCATTGAACTGACAGCTCGTGTTCATACTATGGTCTATTATCACCCCTAGGTCCTTTTCAGTCATAGTACTAGTCAAATTGGTGCAACCAAGCCTGTAAGTATGTTGGGGATTGTTCGTCCACAGATGGAGCACTTTACACTGTTCAATGTTGAACTTCATCTGGTTTCAATCTGCCCAACTTGCCAGCCTGTCTAGGTCTCCCTGTATCTGCAGCCTATCTTCAAGCGTGACCACAGTCCCCCATAACTTGGTGTCATCCGCAAACTTGGCCAGTGAGTTCTTCACCCCCACATCCAAATCATTGATAAAGATGTTGAAAAGCATTGGACCAAGCACGGACCCCTGAGGGACACCACTGGCCATTTTTCACCAGGATGAGACAGATCCGTCTATTAGAACTCTCCTGATCCTACCCTGCAGCCAGCTTCCTACCCACCTAACTGTCTCATGGTTAAGCCGACAATCCTCCAACTTTCTCTTGAACATCATGGGATACCAGATCAAAGTCTATGTATATAATGTTCCTTTTGGAAGTCTATGTATATAATGTTGACCGTCTCTCTCTTATCCAAGTGGCAAGTTACCTGTTCACAGAAGGAGATGAGATTGGCCTATGGTAGATATAGATAGATGTATGTAGCAGTCTGGATCTGAGCCTTCTGTCAGTTGGGGTTTCTGTTCTGATCCACCTCTATCCTATGGACACATGCATGCGCCTCTCGTGCTTTCAGCAGGCAAATATTGGTTGAGAGATTCTCTTTTGACTGCTTAAATGTGCAAGGCAGACTATCTAGACTGGAAACAGAATGCAGGAGCTTCCTTGTTGGCTGAGCATAAGACCTAATTGGAGTAAGACTGCACTTGTTTGGGGGTTGGAGGGGTAAGTGAAGAGATGCTATGAAGGAAGTGCTGAGGGACAGAGGTAGACGGGAAGATACCAAAGTACCTAAGAAATAGTTTGGTCAGACTTGCCAGTTATGAGCTTACAGAACTAAAATTACTGGCCTAACTTGACTGCAAGTTTGAAGGAGCTGGTCCGGGGCTCTGCATACCTACTTGTGAAGTGTGTGTGTGGAGGTGGAGGTGGGGGTGTCTAGGAGACCCTTGAAGTCTGAGGGGGTTTTTCTTTTTCTTTCCCTGTGCTGAACAAGAATCATTTCAAGAAGTTTTTTTGATCTGCAATGACTTTCTGGTAGTGAATTTCCCAAGTTATCTTGGCAAATAATTGGTTAATAAAATCACTTGCCACAGGTGTTTTTTATTGACGTGGTATGTAAGCTGTATCTTCAGTGTGAAAGATGAGCCAAGTCTCTGATAGCGCTACAGTTAGTGCCAGTAAAATACCTATTGTGTTTTGTTGCATTACAAACCATTCCAGAAGATCCTGAAAGCCTACTAGATCAGTGGTGTTAACCCTGTTTTCCCAGGATGGGCTGTGCCTGGTCTGTTTGTGTGCTGGATCCAGCCGGTGGCCTGATGAGTGTTGGGGAGAGGAGGGAGGCATGGTCTAGCTCTGTTCTGGCGCACAGAGCTTGAGAATTTGGCAGCAAGGGAGGGTATCAAATTCCTCTCTGGCCACTGCTCTGCCACCACCAAATTTTCTAACACATGGGGAGCCCCACAAGCCAGATGCCATGGCTTCTGGGATCCCATTTGGGCTGCGGGCTAGGGTTAGAGCACCCCTAGATTACACTAAAGGAAACTAGTGCTCCAAGTCTAGAAGGAAGCTTCATTTACTAATGCATGTAGACACCAGCAGGATTACTTCTGAGCAGGGCTCTCATTGCGAGTCACTTGTTGTGATTTGTCTGTGGTGTACATGAGACTTAAAGATGAGGCCGTGGGTGAGGTAATGGAAGGGAGAGCTAGTGGGAGTGACTTTGTGTGGTAAAGACAGTCATTCTGCTAAGAAGAGGACTTATGCTTCACCCCCTGCTCATACCCATGCTAAGAGGAGAGGGATACGAGAGGGCAGAGCCCTGAAAACAAGAACAAGAGCTTGCATTTGATGTGGAAGGCACCAGAAACCAGTAAAAGAGAATTGAGAAACACAAGTATTGGTACTGCCAAATGATTTCCTAAGCATGCAGTGCACAGAGCTGCAAGTGGTCTTCCCTAATCTTTTACATCCACAATATTTATGGTAGCTTTGTCTGAACATTGCTGGTGCTGTGTCCTCTCTCTCAGTATTCCTAAGAGTTAGCAGTAAACCTGTGGATTCAGGGAGGGTAGTGTTTTTAAATACCCAGTGCCATGGATTACACAGATACCAAAAATGAAGCTTATGCAAGAGCTGACCTCCAGTTTTGGGTACCAGGTAGGGAAAGGAAACTTCATACATACAGGAAAGATGGTAGTATATATTAAAGGCCATATCTATATAGTCAACTTATCCTGTTGTACAGCAACTCCCCCCTCCCCAGCAATGCCATGCTGCTCTGCATGGGCTGCCTCTTAAATTGGAAGAAGTTCAGCAGTGGGGAAACCGCAGGAACTGTTGCAGGGGGAAAACTGTGTGGAGCAATGTAGGGGTCTTGAAGGCACTACTATAGGGTGAGTTTTTTTCATTTGTAAATGTGGGCTGATTTAACATGGCAACAGGATAATTGGCATCATCCTCCCACCCATAATAGTCATGTGCAGATGTGGCTATAGTGCTTTGTTTAGAAGGTGGCCTGTGAAAAAGCAATAGCATGGTTTGTTTGGTGTGTGCCACAGTACGCTTGCTGTGTAGACCTGGCCTCCACCTTTCTAATCTTGGAGACCTCCAGTTGCAGGCAGGGGAGAGCTATATGCTACTTCCAGTTGTGGGACTGTCCCCATCTGTTACTTGCAGAACATTCGAGTCCCAGTTCTTACATGCTTCCTACTACTGCTGAAATCTAGGAGCTGTTATCTTCCCTGGATATGACAGATGGGATCTGCATCTGTTGCCACAGTCGTAGCCTACAGCTAGTTCTACGTTCTGCAGAACTTGACTGGAATACTTGTATGCCCTGGTGAAATGAATGTTGGTTGAGAGTTTCTTTCCCTGACTGCACGGCTTGTGGTAGGTGTTGGGGTAAGCTTGGTATGATCAGGAGAAAATGACACGCATGCATTTTTACAGCAACAACATTTGACCCATTTGGAGCTAGCCCTAAGCAGCCTGGTCCAGATCTGCTTGGTTCTTTTCTTGGTTCATCAAATGTCACCGGTGATCCTTTCCTTCAAGCAACAAGAAGTCCTTCACCAACAGTACACAGTGATCCTTTTCAGATGGGTAAGGAGCTCAATGTCTTGCATTGCACTTACACTACATCCCCTTTCAAATGCCAGAGCAAGCCGTTGGGAACAAGCATGTACTTATCCCTTAAACAATTACACTAAACCGTGGCTGCCTGCTGGAGAGTAGAAAGGGCTTTCAGTCTCTAGTCTTTCGGCTTATTCATAATCTGAAGTATGGTTAAGAAAGTTCTGTCGCACTAGCAATTAATATTTAACTAACAAGCTATTTGTGTACATGAATAAAAGACCACTAAATGGTGGTCCCTGCTGTTGTGCTCATGTGCTTGAGGTCTCACTTGAATTACCACCAATTGTATTTAAACAAGGCACAGCCCATTAAGGCTGCAAAAGAAACCATAGGTCCCTTGGTATTTAGTCAAAGCATCAGTCTTTTGGTTAAGCTTCAGCCCACATCCATATTATTCACTTTTTCGGTGCAAGAGCTGTCAAATAGTTAGCTTTGAGCCAATTCATACTGAGGATTTTTAGCCTCCCCTGACTGAAACACGCCTCAAACTTCAGAAACTCATGCAAGTAAGGCAGGGCACGGTAGGAGGAAAGGCAAAATTATAAGAAGTGATTCTTAAATATCTGGCATTATCTTGGCTTGGACTAAATTTGGGTGTTTTAATTTTGACTAAGGTATTTTGGTCCCACTTAGAGCATACTGGACTAATGAAAGAAGTTTAAATTCCCTCTTGACTCTATAGTGTACTAAACTGAATTTATTAGGGCCTAGAAATAACAGAAGACTTGGGCAGAAGAGGGTGAGTAACCTCGGTCGAGGAAGCTAACTATCTGTTTATGCTGCATTCAAGAAAAATCTTTTGTTGGTGTGATATTTATATGCACTCCTTATTGAGAGAGAATCTCCTGCTCTCTCTCCACATAAATGTGGTGACCCCTTTTTCTTTGCTCTGTTTTTGTTTCAGTACTTTTTGGCACTATCCTCAAGAGCACCAAATGTTTTACTGAAATCTGAATGCTTGGTTTGGAATAGTGGGGTGCCCTCAGTTTCTTTTACTAAAACGCAGTGTGACAGTGGCTCAGACCTGTGCAAATCTGTCAAGTCCCACACCAGTTATTCCTTACACATCAAATGCAGCATCTCAATTGTATCTTCATTCCCAATGTTGGAAAAGCTACCAGAGCCCAGGGAGGAAATGGGATGATAGGGAACGAACTCTGAGGAGTAGAAGATGGGTAATACAGACTGCTTTCTAGAATTATGGAAGGGATTATAGTGGGGAGGGTGCTGGGGGGAAGAGGGTGAGGATGATGAGCCTTTTTTAAAACGGAGAAAGATCCTGATCTCTTGGGTCCAAGTTAAGGAGCAGACACAGGTAATACTTGAAACTTTTCGAATGACTTTGAAACCCTCCAGAAAGCCAATATTCAGACAAATGTGTGGGATAAATCACTTTTGCATAACCAAATATGATAGCCCATAGTTTTTTGTTTTGGTTTTTTTTAAATCTAACTTCTTATGTCTGTATGGTGGGTCAAGTCCTCCAGCATCCCCCTGTGTGTTGCTCTTTTCTACCAGTTCCCTTTTACCCTTCAGGGTGGTGAGCTGTAGGTTGCCACAGTCCCCTGGCTGGAGAGCATGTTGCTGTGGGCAGCCCTGGCAATTCTTGAAACTCTCCAGCTGAGAGAATTGAGACGGGGCTGTATCTGTCTGCAGCTGAAATGCTACTGTTAAACTTTTCAAAACGCATAATGTTTCAAATGCTATGCCTCTCCACTTGACCCTGTGTGAAAATTTTAGTTGACATCCTGCCACCCTATTTAAAATTTGGGATTGAACAAATCCCAAAAATGCCCTTTTTTTAAACAGCATTTCACTGTTGGCATTTTCTAGCTGTAGAAAAGGTACCTGCTGTGTATCATGCTGTAATTTTGCACCTTTTTCCTCTCTCCCCACCATTCCTGTGCAGTATAGCTCTACAGGGTTTTTTGGACATCATTTGAACTGTTTCAGAGATTCTCTGTGATCGGCAACTAAAACAGGTGCACTTCTTAATTTCTAAAAAACCAAGGGCAAACTGACTGAATTGGCCTGTGCTCAATTGCTGCAGGTGTTCAGTTGAAGATCCTAACAGGTGGTCACAATGACTCTGTACAGTCTTTAACCAAAGCAGAGAGGGCTGTAGAAAAATACGTAGTGCGTACAATGGAATAACATGAAATGCTTAGGTCTGTTTGCCTCACTCACAAAATGTCATGGGGTGGCTCAAAGAAAAAGGTTAGACTTCTAATAGCTGTTTGTAATAAATAAATTACTTGTGCCCCATTGGCCATTTGGTAGTGAAAACCATCTTGAAAATCATGGTTTTGGGCTCTTTCTCTTATTCTTTGGAAGTTGGGTTATAGTGCTGCTTTAATTCATTCCTTGATACATTCCTCTTTTTCTTTTCTGTTTTAGCATCTAGTACACCAACTGTTTCTATACAACCAGATGTTTCAGGGGGCTGGGACTGGCCCAGTAAGCCAGGTTGGTATGTTACAAACGCCTATGAAGATGAGTTGGTAGGTAGGGGAGAGGATATAGGGAAAACTGGTTCTTTTTCTGTTTGCCAATACAATACAATACTTGCCTTGTTGCACTGGTGGAGCAAAAGCAGCTAAGGTTCCTTGATTCAGAAGAGGACGTATTAGAAATCTAGGCGGGGCAGGGGAAGCATGCTTCCTGCACACGAGGGATGTTAAGCACCTGAAATAGCTGTCAGTTTTGAAGAGGACAGAATTGAAACTCCTAGTTAGAGTAAACAAAGAGCTGTGCAAACACTTTCACAGCATGGAGAGGTTGTGTTATCTTCTACCCAACTTATGCACACACACAAAAAAAGGGCATTATGAGAAGTGAGCATAGCTTCTGCAGTATTTAACATCTCAAATAAGACCTTGGTTTTCAGTTACACTGATGTGTGAATGGTCTTGGCTTAAATGAGGCCTTGATTTTGAACAGAAACTAGGAAACTTTGCAACCTTCTCAAGCAGCCAAATGAAGTGTCAACTCCAAACACTCTAGAGACCTAGCTGTGTGTTCTGATATCTAGGTTAGAGAAACACACTACAGTAAGACTGTTCTAGCAAAATCATAGTCTTCAAAAGCCACTACACAAAACAAACTCTAAGCTTTTAGCCTCTGAAGCATCTTGCTTCATTGCTTGCTTACAATCTCACAATTGCTGTGGAAGCAGTCCGAGCACGGTGTCTTTCCTGTCTAACCATGCTTTTGCACGGCTGGTGTGTAAAAGAAGCATCTCGAATGTAGGTGAGTGTGGTCAGCGTTTTGGAACCTTTTGTTTTTCAAAGCAGAAAGTATAAGATTAGGGTGCTCTGCGTATACAGCGCACAAGCACAATTCACTCAGTGTTCACACTAACGCAATGGAGCTGTTTATATTAAAAATGGGATTTCTTCACTTTCCTTTTTCCAGGTGGCCGAAGTATGGGAAGCAAGTCAGCTGCTACCAGTCCTACGGGTTCCCTTCATAGCACTCCGACTCATCAGCCTAAGCCACAAACTCTGGATCCATTTGCTGATTTGGGGACTCTTGGTGCAAGTTTAGCAGGTTTGCTTGTTTTTTAATGATAAAGCCATGTAGTTGGTCAGCTTTGAGGAAAGAAGATGAGTAACTAGGTATTTAAGGCAGATTGCATCAGTTTGCCATGCTTGCACCTTGAGGCTGCTTTTGTAAACCAATTCTAAGAGGGGAAGGAGGCCAGATTCTTCACAGCTATGTAAAGCTAAGGCTTATCTGAGCTTTCTGAAGAGTCGGTCAGGACTTGACCTCAGACTACATGAGCTTCTAAGGTATAACAGCACAAGGCTGAAGTTACTTGCCAACAGCCTGGCTTTAGGTTTTAACTTGAAGAGCTGGTGTCCTGTGTGTATATCGGAGTGGGGAAAGAGGTTAAAGATTTGTTGCCATTGGGTTTGAGTAGGGTTGGGGTGAACCAATTCTTTTTCTTTTGACCTCCAGAAGCATTTTGGAGCCCCTGGAATTCTGCCTCTTAAGCTGTTTCCTCTTTCTAGACTTTGATACTTCTTCCCAGGTGATCGGCAGGGAGATCAAACTTCTAGGGTCCCAATGCAAAGTTCAGTGTTGGGCTTCTCTTTTAGCAGACAACTACGCAAAGCCATAATCCATAACATAATGAGGACACTTGAACACCCTAGAGCCTTGAGCAACTGTAAGGTTTGCACTAACACCACCCCATGTCATATACTGCTCTGCCTCTGACTTGCTGTTCCATGCATGTCTCCTCTAAGGGTTGGGCCTAGACTGCCCACACGCACGCGCACACCTAATCGGTGCCTGGCTACCAGTGACAGCACAGTATCCTTCCAGACAAGTGTTCCCAGCAGGGTTATCTCCCCAAATGAGCTGAGTTTAGGTTTTGGTTGTAAGAAGCTAACTTCTCCCAGTTCAGGTTGTAAGAAGCTGAGTACATTTTTCATTCTCCAACTTCTTATCTCAGTGGAAGAAGAACACAGCATTTTTTTTTTCTTATAACTTGCTTTTTGAAGAGCACAGGATGACATGGCTTTATCTGATGTTTTGTTTCCTCATCTGCATCAGTATCAGCATGGTTCTGGAATTAGGTTTCCCAGTTCCCTCTGCTGGATTGCTAGTTTCCCTACAGGAGGAAAACATAGAACGCACCAGGCATCATGTAAGAGATGCTAACGTGGTATTTTCTTTAGCTGAATTTGCAGCGGAGAGGTAGGGATTAAAAAGAAACAAACCCTCAGAATCCACAATATATGTACTTTTTTTTTTTAAATGTCCAGTAGAGTTAAAATTCTTCGGTCACATGAACTTGACCCAGCTATGCTTATATACACTCAAGCCTGTCTTATACATCAAAAACTAACTATTTTTGGTAGTATAGAGGACTTTGCAGTATTGCAGCTTATAAGACTTGGCTCTTGTCCATAGACAAGTGGCATCTATTGAATCTAGTCTAGAAAAGCATCTAGTAAAACGGGTGCCACATATATTAGCCACGAGAAACAGTGGTTTCCAATTGTAAGGCATAGGTAGCACATTGGGGGCTATGTGTTCTTTTGTTGGTTGGAGGGCAACTAAGTACAGCAAACCTAATAGGACCCTATGCAAACTTACCAAAGGACAAGACCTGTCTCTGAGCTTGGAAACAAAAGGGCTGAAAAAAGGAAAATGGGCACAAAGGTCAAGGTAGATGCTCAAGGTCTTGCAACAGATTAATGACTGAGTTGGAAACATACCCCAGTTGTCTGATTTAAAAGCCAGTGCCCAGTTGACTGGAACAAGTTACTAACCTTCTGTCCTTATATTGTAGGTGGTGCTTCATTTGCTAGCAAACCCACCACTCCAACAGGACTAAGTGGAGGATTCCCTCCAATGGGTTCTCCCCAGAAGCCATCTCCCCAGCCAATGGGTGGTGGCAGCTGGCAGCAAGGTCCTGGCTACTCCTGGCAGCAATCGCAGACCAAGCCCCAGCCAGGCATGCCACATTCTTCTCCCCAGAACAGGCCCAACTACAATGTGAGTTTTTCAGCAATGCCTGGCAGTCAAAATGACCGTGGAAAAGGAATGGCCAATTCTGGTGAGCTTTTAATGTTTGGCTTCCAACAATTAATGGTGCTAATGTAGCTCAATTAAAAACAGATGAACTGCTTTGGGTTGGAGCACATTCTCCAAATTGATTCTTTCATGATCTTATGGGGTAGCTACATTTTTTTTTTTTTTGCTTTCTGAGGAAATAACAATTATGAGACTTTGTAGTATTGAGAAGCTGCAGCCACAGTTACAAAAATGGCCAGAACGATAGCGTTTTCTTTTCACTTGAGTGCTTGGGACACTGGAAACTTGACCCTAGATATTATCAACCCTCCTGAAAGTCTAAGTTGTTTTTTTTAGCGTTTGGTGAGGGCTGGGGAGAAGATGAAACCAAAATAGAGATTACTTATCAGAATGAAAAAGCTAGTCATTGTATAAGAACGTTGCTTTGGTGGGCAGTGTGAGGAAGGTGATGTCTACTTATCCATTTATTTCTTGCAAGTAAAGAGCTTTGGTCTTTTAATTTTTAAGACTCGAAACCAAAAGTGTCTGCTGATTTTGAAGACCTGTTATCTGGTCAAGGCTTTAATGCCCACAAGGACAAAAAGGGACCCAGAACAATAGCTGAGATGAGAAAAGAAGAAATGGCCAAGGAGATGGACCCTGAAAAGTTAAAAGTAAGTTGTGTGTGGCTTTTTCATTTTTGAGAATTGTGCAGACATTGCTAAGAGGGAAATCCATTGTCAAATGGGGATTGCATTTAAATACTGAACTTGTAGAGATTTTTTTTTTTCTTGAATGTTAAGGACAAATAGGGCTAACCTATCAAACCCCCTGATGCCAGAAACCATTAATCTTCTTCTGGTTTAAGCTGTTGCATTCCTGGACCCCAGGCTATATAAATATGCTGCATTGAACACTGTTGCCTAGCTGAGCTTCTACCCTAAAACTCTCTCTCTAGTGGATTTGCATTTAAGTACAGTCTCATGAGCCCACCTAATTTTCTAGTCACGTTCCATAACAATAGCTGCCATCTTTAGCAAACACATTGAGGTTCAAACCAGCAACCTCCATAGGTAAAGGCTTGAATTATTACTGCTTAATTTAAGACAACAACAAAATCTTTCTAGCTGGGGGTGTAAGTTTCCTGCGTAAAGAGGCACCACCAACACTTGCATGGAAAGAGCTGATCAGCTCTGACCCACCATCAAACTTGGTATTTGCCAGTACCACAATCTTAAAATTTATAGTTGATATCTCCCAAAATGTTTTGTATATAGCTTCCCTAGAGTGACTATTCCTAAAAAAGCTGCTCCGTAGTACATCTGTCCAAATATCTTTGAACCAAAGCAATCCAGTGCAGTGTGCTCTATCTGTTCTTTTGTCAAACTTGTTCCGTAACTAGAAACAAGTTTTATTCCATCTTCTCAATGCACATTTATGAGGGAAGGAGGCAGCTTGATAGTGTTCAGTAGCAGACATTCTTCAGTTCAGTTCTTCAAGGGAGAGAACATCCCTTGAATATTCCTGCACCTCTGGACTCCCATCTTGTTGTGTGTGTGTGTGGTTTTGATCAGTCCATGAAAAACAAGGCAGTTGCTCATCAGTACTAGTGCTGTAGTCTGCCAGTTCAGGGTTGCATTAGTTCTCTACTGAATCTCTTTCTCCTCTCACTCCCTCTATGGATTGAATGCCAACATCTCATCTGGGCTTGGAAATACCAGGTCAGAAACTAAATCTGTAGCCATCTGCAGTTACAAAAAGAGTTACAGCTCAATCAGAAGCCAAGCAGTCTTGACAGAATATGAGTGTCAAAACTGTAGTGGTAGGCTTTGGGACAGGTGTGGGGCTGGAGCACAAATGTTGGACACTAAGTCACTGATTGCAACTGGTTGGATGTTCTTCATGCTAATTGTGTAAAACCCCATACCGATCCATAGGATACACTATTTTAGTAACATGCATGGTTTTTCTCTTTAAAGTATGCAGTATTTGTCTTCCCACCAGTGACTTGTATAACAATTGAAATTACTACTGATTTCCAACCCCCATGGTCCCTGGCTCTCTTTTTTTTTCTTCCTCTTCTGTATGTAACCTCAGTGAGTTATCTGTGTCAGAGTAATTAAACTATTTCCTTTTTTTCTTTCACAGTAATAGGAATATGTATTAGGCATTAAACTGGCAAAAGCTGAGAAACTGTCTAGGCCATGTGTAATTTATTTTAACTACTAGATTAAATTTCTAGTTAGTCAGTGGAAGGGAAGTCTTTAAGACCAAATCTTCAAATGTTTAAAACAACTTTATGGCCAGCCTTTGTACTTCTGCTCTTTGGAAAGAATTGGGAAGACCTAATTTTTTGACGGGTTATGCTCCCAGAAATGGCTCTTACCCTTCTGAATTATGGAGCACGGCGGCTCCACTTCCCTGGTCTTGCCTTTGATTCCACTACTAGAATACAGTATCTAGAAAAGTAGTCATAAACTTTGTATATCTGTGCTGAGACTGGGGTTGGGTAGCTTTTTAATAGAAAAGCTACCCAACTTCCAATTTAATCATAGAAAATTAAATTGGAAGGGACCTCAGGAGGTCACCTAGTCAAACCCCCTTCTCAAAGCAGGATCATTCCCAACTAGATTATCCCAGCCAAGGTTTGTCTAGCTGAGTCTTAAAAACCTCCAAGGACAGAGATTCTGCCACCTGGGTAGTCTGTTCCAGTGCTTTGCTACCCTCCTGGTGAGAGTTTTTTCCCCTAATATCTAATGTAAATTTCCCTTGCCCCAACTTGAGACCATTGCTCCTTCGTCTGTCATTTGCCACCACTGAAAACAGTCTAGCTTAGGGGTTGGCAACATTTTTGGGAACAGTGCCAAAAATACCTGCAACATCAACATGTAAGATGTTGTTGTCATGCCGGGGCAGATGGCATGGGAGCCGTGAGGGGCCTGATCCTTACTGTGGCAGTGCAGCCCCAGACCCTTTTGCTGCTGTCTGCCCCGAGATGTGCGTGCCAAGCAAAATGCCTTCACGTGTCACACTCTGGCGGCCGGGGGTTGCCTATCCCTGGTCCAGTTTTTGGAACCACCCTTCAGGTAGCTGAAGGCTGCTATTAAATCCCTGCCTCCCCCCACAGTCCACTCTTTTCTAAACTAAATGAGCCCAGTTCCCTCAGTGCACAAGTTGCATGTTCCAGCCCCCTAACCATTTTTTGTTGCCTTCCACTGGACTCTCTTCAACTTTTCCATATCCTTTTGCAGTTGGGGGCCCAAATCTGAACACAGTACTCTGAATGGGGGAGAAGAATCACTTCCCTTGATCTGCTGGCATTGCTCCTACTAATGCAGTCCAGTATGTCACTAACCTATGCAACAAGGGCACGCTGGTTGCTCATATTCAGCTTATTGTCCACTGTAACTCCCAGATCCTTTTCTGCAGAGCTGCTGCTTAGCCAGTCTGTCCCCAGCCTGTACCAGTGCATGGGATTGCTCTTTCCTAAGTGCAGGACTTGTCATTACTGAATCTCATGAGATTTCTTTTGTTCCAATCCTCCAATTTGTTGAGGTCTCTCTGAATCCTAGCCCTACTCTCCAGCATATCTACTACTCCCTCAGCTTGGTGTCATCTGCAAGCTTGTTGAGGGTGCACTCTATGCCATCTTCCAGGTCACTGATGAAGATACTGAAGGTACGGTAGTTCCTACCTATTTGCCTACAAAAAATGGAAAAGTCCATCCTAGAACTGATAGTATGTTAGGATTAAGAAGAAGATTGCCTTTGTGCACGGTCTGACTTCATTGCTACACATCTGGACCTGGACCTGTGCAGACTCTCTCTCTCTCTCTCTCTTTTTTTAAGTGGAGGCAAAATGCCAGCACACTATAAAAGATCTATGTCCAGAAGAGTTACATGGATGCTCTAGGGACTAATGGTGTTTGTTCTTGTCCATGTAGTTAATCCAACTCTTATCCTGTCTAGGACAGAAGTGGTAAAATATATATATTTTTTTCATCCAATAACTTTCCAGTCTGAGTAATATCCTAGAAAACTATTGAATGAAGACCTCCACCCAAAACCACCATTGAAACTAGGCTTCATACTACTCTTGTGGGTGATCTTGGCATGGATGCCTATAACATTTTGTTTTCCGGTCTCCCTGTGTTCATCTGCCTCTTGTTTTAGCCTTGAATCGCAAGTTCCTTGGAATGAAGCCTTTTATTTGTTTTTTCTGCACTGATTTATGACCGGGGCTGTGAAGTGCATGCTGTCTGCCAGAAACGAGCTAGTGTGGTGGTGAACCTGTACGCTTACTGGTGGGTAGCACTAGGAAGTTGCATTACTTCTGCTTCAGTGGATAGTGTGGGCATCACCCACTCTGCTACAGTACTCCCTACCATGATCAAAGCAGTAGTAGGCACTAAGCAGGTCCACCATGTCCTGCCTAAATCTAGTCTCACTGTCACTCAAGCTGAGTTTTTAACACCAAAGAACTGACTCTAGCAACAGTTTGAGTCATTGTAAGCATCTGTCAACTTCTTCTAGCCTGGGCTGTTTGCCCCTTGGGCTGTTATCCAGTAGAATCTGTTTCTGGAGGTACCGGTTGTAAGAGAGGTGTGTTAGAAGAAAGAGTAAATGCTACATCTCTCAATTTCCATCTAGAAAAAAGAGGAATAAAGTAGAACAGAAGACAAATGGAATGGTGCAAGGGTGGGAACCAACACTGGTTATATCGATGTATGATCTGACTTCTGAAAGTCATGTTGTTGCATTTTCCATGTAAACTAGCATGCTAAAATATAGCAATATCTTTTCTTAACCTGATGGCAAAAAACCCTATATCATTGTGCACTGAATTGTCACAAATCTATCTGAGTGCCTGCGGTACTTCATCCCAGCTCAGATGCTGCAGAGCCAGGTTGAAGTAATGTGCTGCTGCTGCTGGTAAAGTGCACAGGGTTGTTGTGGTTTTGTTTTTGTTTTTTAATTAAACATCTGCAAGCAGCCTTTGGGTTTAACATGGTAAAACTGCCCTAATGGACTGCCGTGACCCTGAAGATCTTGACACGCTTGAGTTCAAAAATCCTATTTGTCAGGTAAATTATAAACAATGATGCTTTTGATATAGGTGGGGGTTAGAAGCATGTTCAGAAAATCACTCCATCCATCAAAAAATGGATAAGTAAGACTTAATCCCCTGGTTTCCTCAAACTTTAAAAGATGTTAAGGCTTCCAGTCACCTTCTTGTTTTATTATAAAAATATAACTGCCTTATGTTGTGATGGGACTATTTTTAGTAAGATTGTGCCTCCAGTATTTCCTAAAACCTGGAGGCAAGTGTGGAAGAGCTGCTAGGAAACTTTTGACTTGTACATAAAGAATGGAGGGTGGAAAGGAGTATTTACAGCTTCAGTATCTAATTTATGATTTACCAGCTTTATGTTCTTGTTGAGAAATCCCTCTTTGCGTGTGTGTTTAATTCCTCCTCCTTCCCCTGCCAGATTCTAGAATGGATTGAAGGGAAAGAGAGAAACATAAGAGCCCTGCTGTCTACAATGCACACAGTCTTATGGGCTGGGGAGACTAAATGGAAACCTGTTAGCATGGCAGATCTTGTAACTCCAGAACAAGTGAAAAAGATCTATCGGAAGGCGGTGCTTGTTGTTCATCCCGACAAAGTAAGTATGTATGGGGGTTTTTTTTTCTGTTTTGTCTAAAACTTTCACATGAAAACCAAATGCAAATGGAAGATATTGGCATAAGATGTTAATGCTTAACTAATGCAAACCATTCAGTAACAAAACTTTTATGCAATTTGACTGAATCTTAACTCTTGAAAAGCCAATCCCTTTTAAATGAACCTGCTCATGTGGCTCCCTCTTCCCTTTCCCCCCGCTCCCAGTTCATACTGGGTACAAACTTTTTCAAGATGTGAGGGTGTTCATATGTAAGGCTCTGGTTCATTCTTACTTTAAGACAAATGATCTGATCATGTCTGACTTTGTCTATATGATTAGCATTTATCATGCTGCCTCAAAGCATTAATTTATGATGGAAATTATGTTGGAGGAACTTGTCTAAGGGATTTCTTTTCTCTTCTCTAAATGGGAAGGATCTCAGCCCAGGCTGTCAGTCTGACAGTAGACATGAGGTTCAAATTTGCCACGTTGCACTTGTGCTGGCAGCCTGTGAAAGCTGGAGAGGTTATGCTTCCATCTTTGAGAGCACAGAAGCTTGGAGTTTTCTCCAACATTGGGCTTGCAGCAATGGGGTTGAGATGGGGCAGGATGCAGTTCACACGCCCATCTTTGAAGTGAGGCTTCTAGGACAAGGCTGCTGCTTCTATTCTTGCATATAAGAGAGGCCAGTTTTAGCAACCTTGCTCAAACTTGAAGCTTAAAACCCTCATTCTTTCCCTGGGGGTGCAGGGCTCTTTGCTCTGAGGAACCTTAGTATGCTGAAAGGCTGTGGAGAAGCTGAAAGGCCACAAAACTGGTTCAGCTGTAGATGGAGAGCCATCTCATAAAGGCAGGCAGTTCTCTTCAAAGAGCAGCTCGTCAGGTATTTAAGTAAATGGCTAACTGCTTAAACAAGTTCGCTTAAATGGTGATTGTATATATATAGTTTGTGTCTTACTTACTATTTTGTTTGTCTTCTAGGCTACAGGGCAGCCATATGAACAATATGCAAAGATGATATTCATGGAGCTTAATGATGCCTGGTCAGAATTTGAAAACCAGGGTCAAAAACCCCTGTATTGACATACTGTCTCGGTCTCTGCTGCGGATCTGTGCTAGTGCTTGTATAGTCTCTTGTCACAACTCTTGAGATTTTCACAGATAAACCAAATTCAGGCTGAAAATTCTGAAGTTGAAAGAATAACCTGTGAGCCTAATACTTATCAGGAAGAACAAAACTGAGGTTTCCTCATAATTGTAACGAGAATCCTGAAAGCACAGAGGAATTCTTGCCATGGTTCCTAATGGGAGTCACATAGCTACAGTTTCTTCTAAAACCCAGGGTTTTTCTTTTTAGAATGAGGTTAGGGTGAGGGGAGCGATGTTTTGGGGGTGGGAGGGAAGGTGGAATTGTCCTGTTTCAGGCATGTAAAATGAAAAAGTCAGCTGTATCTTAGATGATTTGAAAGACAACGCTGCAATTGAGCCCACTTAAGATGGATAAGGGTCCAACTGTCAAAGCTCAGGTTTTGGAACAGTTTTTCCAAACTTAATTGCTCCAATCCAATGATTTGCTTCTAAGTGCATCTCTAACTGCTTGTATGATTATCCTTGAATAAAGCAGGGCTGAGCACTGGATAACTCTATGGCAACTTACGGCTGTTTAAAGCATAGTACCGTGCTAAACTTCATATTAGAACTACAACAAGGCAGCAAAATGGCTATAGCATCACAGCGAATAATTCAAATTAGACGAGCAAGTATTTGACATTGTCCTTGTCTGAATAAGTTCAAAATGTCTTGTTTGGGAAATGGTGAATTGAATAGGTGCAGAAGAGGATTCCACACCCGTAAAAGTGAATGCGCACTGCACTTTCTAAGACGCACTTAATATTTAAATAAAGTGTCAGTCATGCTGCTCTAGGAAATTCCTAGATTAGTTGGTTTCCTCTGTGAATGTTAAGACTCTTAATCCATTTACATCCCTCTGGTTTTATTCAGTCCAGCCAACTGTTCAAAGTTTGTTTTTTTTCTTCCGCAGCGCTTGGGCAAAAGCTCTTGGCTGGTTACATTTCTGTTACAGCTTTGTTTGGTAAGACCCTAGTGTGCGAGTTCGTTCAGCTCCGCATGGAATTTGTCTGGTCCTTGAGCTACCGAGAGTGACATCTGCTAATTTTTAAAGCTGTATTGGTCCAAAGCAATAACTTCAAGAGGCATCTATGATTTAAAGTAGAAGTCTTGTAACTTAGTTACAAGACCAACTTTATGCTTTCACCCAGGATCTCTTATTTTCTCCCCTTGTAGAGTAACTAAAACAACAGTTTGATTGTTTGTTTGTTTGAAACCAGTGCTTCGTATCTGCTTTAACTTTGACAGTGCGGTTTATGCAGAGGATGGGCAGCAAGGCCTCCTTCCATATTGATTCAGTAACAAGAAGGGTCTCTATCCGGTGTGAAAATCTCTGTAAAATGTGTGTTTTTAAAGACAATCCACTCTTTGTTTATGAAACTTACATTTTAATTTTCTAGTGGCAAAACTTTTACTGCAAAGACAGCATGTCGGAGTACACTGCTTTCTGTATAAAGTCATCTTTTTGTTGTATTGGTCCATTATTTATTACTGTTAACTGACAATGCAACACCACCAAACGTCTCAATTTTATATAAAAGACCTTCAGATGTTCAAGATAACAGTAACAAATTGGATGTTATTTATTAACATATTATGAAATGTTTTGATCCAGTATGTGCTTGTCTTATTTAAAAAATAATTGGAATGTGAATCATGTTCCTGTGACTTGTTGATTTATTTTGTTTCTCATTCGCGTTTGTAGAACTTGTGACCTATGCCTATATAATAAAAGATCTCATTCATGTAACGTACTTTTTTTTTTTTTTTTTTAATATGATGAAAATGACACTGGCTTTGTATCAAATCTGTCATGGCAAATGGCTCTGGATAACTCAAATGTCCACACAATACAAACCTTCATTCAACTTTATATAATCTAGCAGAAGGAATCCTACCCAACTAAATTTTGATTATTTACCATTCCCAATGTTTTTATGGATGCATGAAAGTATTAGGACATATGTATCTCAGAATTAGTTAACTATAAAATGTTTCTTGTCATCTGGTAGTGACAGAGCTTATCAATGTTCAGGTTTACTGTTTGACTAAATTATTGTAATATTTTTTGTAAATATAGTATATACTCAATGAAATGTGACTGGTTTGAACCATTTGTATATATATGTATTAAAAAGCTCAAATTAATACACTTGGGTATCCTTTCTGTGCTTGTAAAGGGGGAATATATACCCAGGCTCATATCTTTAAAACTGAGTTTTGAGGGAGACGTGAGGATTTTAAAACGGCAAATTTTTCTGTAGTGGGGGATTGACTGATATCAAATAGAAATGCTTTCTGCAGGGTTTTATACT
>NW_017728993.1:6947852-6950941 GCF_001723915.1 Gavialis gangeticus | reverse complement strand
AAATGAACAGTGGTGCTGCTAAGAGTCTTATGCTTTGAGTTGCATTTCATTAAAAGCAAACAAGCTGAAGTAGGAGGCTAAGCTACTTGGGCACTTACATTTAGGAAGGCAAAAATACCTCTAATAGAAGTGCATGTTTGCAAATGTGGAGGCGGGGGTGTTGCATAGAGAATGCTCTTCCATATAGTAACTTTAAAGGAAAAAAAGAAAAACAACTTTGTCCAAAAATGGCCTGAAATTGCAAATTCTTGTATTTATAGCTGTGGTCTTTTTAGGGGAGCGGCATAATATTAGCACTGCTAGGTGTGGATACATGGTTTCAAAGAAACCTAAAGAATTCATAGTATCAAAAATATTTTGCTCTGTTGCAAAGTAGTTATTAAAGACCACAATAGAAGAAGTGTTCTATGTTTCTTGAACATGAAAAAGTGAAAGCTAAGAGCTAGCATTTTCTGAGGGGTACCTTTAAGACTGACCATTGTCTTACAATATTCTGTATGTATGCCTCAAATCAGGACCTGCATTTCTCTCTCTTTTTTTTTTTTTTTTTTATTTGCTATGATTTTTAGCAGGTAACTACTACCCCCACACAACTCCTAAATAAAATCTTATTTAAAACTTGGTGTCTGACTTGGTAAAAGGACTGCATAAAGCAACAGATTATATAATAGCAGGTCTTCAACTAGCTTTGTCTGGCCTGGGACATGTCTAACTTATTCAGTGATAGTTGTAGTATTTATTGCAGATGCTACCTACTTTGCCTGTAGTTATTGCCACTGTTTGCTACTTCAGAAAGGCATATCATATTAAAGAACTGCTGTTAATTTTAATGCACCATTCCTCGTGACTAATAAAGATCTAATTTAAATAAAGCATAAAATCATAGGAAATTAGGTTTGGAAGCAACCTCAGGAGGTCATCTAATCCAACCCCAACTCGATCATTTCAGCCAAGCCTCTGTCTAGCCATAAAAACCTCCAAGGGTGGAGATTCCGCAACTTCCCTGTGTCGCCTGTTCCAGTGTTTTACTGCCCTCCTAGTGAGAGAGTTTTTCCTAATATCTAACCTAAACTTCCCTTGCTGCAACTTGACACCACTGCTCCTTGTCCTGTCATCTGCCACCACTGAGAACAGTCTAAGCTCCAGCCTCCTCGGAACCACTGTTCAGGTAGCTGAAGGCTGCTATTAAATCCCCCCTCAGTCTTCTCTTTACCAGACTAAATTAGCTGTTTCCTCAGTTTCTCTTCAGAAATCATATGCCCCAGCCCTCTAACCATTTTTGTTGCCCTCTGCAGGACTCTCTCCAGCTTGTTACTATTCTCTCTGTAGCAGGGCCCAAAACTGGACACAGTACTCCAGATGTAGTGTCACCCGGGCTGAATAGAGGGGAAGAATCATGTCCCTCGAACAGCTGGCAACACTCCTACTAATGCAGCCCAGTTTGCCGCCTTTGCAATAAGGGCACATTGCTGGCTCGTATTCAGCTTGACCACTGTAACCCTGCAGGTCATTTTTTGTAGAGCTGCTGCTTAGCCAGTCAGGCCCCAGCCTATACCAGTGCATGGGATTTTTCCAGTGTAAATGCAGGACTTTACCCTTTGTCCTTATTGAACCTAATGTGACTTTTTTTAGTCAGGCTCTGTTCTAAACCGCTGGACCACCCATGTCCAGAGTGCTTTTTTTTTTTAGACCTCAAATGTTTTCCTATTGCTAATTAAATTGTTAGCATTGGAAGAGGCCATGCAGAGAGGCTGAAGAATCTCCATGCTTGAAAATTTTTAAGTACAGGTTAACTATCTCACTCAAGCAGCTGTCTGAGTCAGGGCTGATCCTGTCTTGAGAGAAGGTTGGAGTAGGTGACCTCCTGGAGTTCCTTCCAATGAAAAACTATTTGTCCCACTTTCTATTTCCTGTCATCTAGCTGATTTTCGGTCCATGAAGGGACAGTCCCTCTAATCTGATGATTGGTTAGGCAAATAAAATGGAAAGAATTATGCGAAAAGGAATTGAAAATAAAATGGAAAACCTCATCATTACCTTATCTATGTCCCTGGTGCTCTCGTACTATGGATGCTGCATGCAGTTCTAGTGATTTCAGAACAGGTGGTGGCGATGCGTAGGGGGTGCACCCCCTGAGAGCGCTGGTGCACCCCCTAGCCAGCTGCACTCATTGCTCAGGCAATGGCTGGGGGGGCAGGCGGGAGTGCCAATGCCCCCGTGCGAGTGCCAGCCAGGGAGTGGGATGGGGGGCAGGCAGTACTGCTGTGGCTGCTTTGTAATCAGCTGAGGGGGACCCCCACCTGCTGTCAGTGAGGTTGGCTGCAGGGGGGCCCCCCGGTCAGCAGGATTGCTGACTGGTTGCTGGGGGGTACGTACCCGCCCTGACTAAGGTGGCACCAGTCGACCATGAGAACAGATGTATACTGGAACTAGAAAAGGGACCGAGGAAGGCAACAACAATGATCAGAACAACTTCTGCATGAGGTGGCACTAGCTCTCTTCAGCTCAGAAATTAGACTAGGCGGGGGATATGATAAAGATCTATGAAATCACAGGCAGCCTGGAGAAAAATGAACAGAAAACTAGGATGCCTAGTAAAAGAACTAGGGGACCCGAGATGGAATCATCAGGAAGCAGATTTAAGAGAAAAGGAAGTACTTCACTTCCTCTGGCATGGGGAGTAAGATGTGGTGGGGGGAAACAGTGAATTGGTGTTTGCTAATGTACGGCAAGGAGGATCCCTATGACGGCTAGGGACTGGGGAGCAGGGCTGATGTGGGACAGATGAAGCTGTTGATGCCTTTGGATTCCCAGCAATCTGTTTTTTTCCCCCACAGACTATCTGCCTGTTATAACCCCTTGGGGGCAGAAGCAAGCCTTTTCATTAGGTGGCTGTACAATGTCTGGCACTGCCTGACCCTTGATCAGGCCCTGCAGCCATACAAGTTATAAGCAATAAGAGACTGACTGCACTTAAGGGCTGCCACAGACCTCCCAGGTCATCACCTCCCTCTACGCCAGCTGCATTGGACCTAGCTGGTTCTGAATTTCAGGCGTAGCAACCCAGCCAGTGCCTGCCCCCCATCACC
>NW_017728993.1:6940839-6942852 GCF_001723915.1 Gavialis gangeticus | reverse complement strand
TCAGGAAGCAGATTTAAGAGAAAAGGAAGTACTTCACTTCCTCTGGCATGGGGAGTAAGATGTGGTGGGGGGAAACAGTGAATTGGTGTTTGCTAATGTACGGCAAGGAGGATCCCTATGACGGCTAGGGACTGGGGAGCAGGGCTGATGTGGGACAGATCCCACTGCTTGGGGTGGATGGGGGGGTGCACTTGCATCCCCTGCCCCGTTTGATTCCTGCTCCACCCGAAGATTAACACTAACAGCCTGGGAGTGGTGACAGCACTTCCAGACAGGCAACAGCTTGAGGGTGTCAACCAACTCCATGGCTTATTCTGATCTACCTCCTTCCTTCCTAACTCTTCCTTCCACAGGTGTTACCCACCCCTTCTTTTTTCTAGTGGCCTGGATGTCCCACCCATGGAACTAGTCCTTGTTCTGCCCTGCAGCTGTCTGGTCTCTCCTCCTGGTCAGGAAGCTCCTCTTTCACAGCCCTGCAGACTACACTGGGTTTAACTCATTCCAGTGAAGTTCTATTGGTTTTTGTTTCAATCTTAAACTGCATAATGCAGCCCAGGGTCCACTCCTGTTACTAGGGCTGTTGGCTTATCTCAACTGCAGAAAAACAGGTGGTGTTTTATAGGTGACAAGGCACCTACTCCCCCTCTTCAAAATCTGCCCATGCCACTGTCGCTCCTGATGCTGCTCCTCTGGTTGCAGCCTCCCTGGCTAGCCCCAAAGTTTCATGGCCTGGCATCCACAGGCTCTCTCGATTCATGCAGGGGGCAGTGGGTGCTGTCCAATGTGAACTGCTTCGTGTCCCCTTCTGGATCCCTTGTTACTAACCTATGACCTCAGTCACCTCCCTTCCTATTTTCTTTTTAGTTGTCCCAAGGAGGGTTGCCAACCCTCCTGGACTGGCCAGGAATCTACTGGAATTGGCATTGATCTCCTGGTGACTTCTGAAAGCAATCCAGGAGATTTTAATAGGATATTTTGAAGCTGCATTATGTTATGTTGGAGAAAAAATATCTCCCGGAATAGCTACAGCCAGAGCTGGCAACCTTAGTCCCAAGTAATCTACTGATGTGTCCCCAGTAGCCTCCCTTAAGGGATGGGCCTGTGACCTCACCTCCCTTAAGGGATGGGCCCATGACCCCAGAGCACTGGTGAAAGTGGCTAGGCCCAGGCCAGGGACGTGGGTTTTCCAGAAAGTTTTGAGTGCTCCAAACAGCGTGATTTGATTTGGCATGTTTATTTGACTTATATTTAGTAAACAAAACTAAAAAAGTACCCCCATGTTTGATTAGGAAACAAATTAAACAGCTCACTGAATGTGGTTTAAATGTTATAGTCAAACAAATTCAAAGCTTTATATATTGACAAAAAATATTTTTATTGGAATGCTTGTAAAAATGTAAAGACAATACACCAGGGGTAGGCAATGTTTTTTGGCTGGAGAAATCCCCACAATGCCTACCTTGGAAGGTGCCGGAGTGCTGGTGTGCCAGAAAAAGAAAATGAGGGCAGCGGGTACAGGGCACGATGTCCTGCTTGTGGCCCTTGCTCCCCACCCAAAGCCCCTGCCTCCAGCCCAGGTTCTGTGGCTGTCCCAGAACCTGGGCCAGCTGCAAACATCTGCTGCCTCTCTATCCTGGCCCCAGCCCCAGCTGCCTGTCAGCCCCAGGCCTGGCCCTGGGCTCCAGGGAGGCAGCACATACCAGCAATGCTCCCCGCTGTGCTGCCCTCCCCGCTTCTGCAGAGCAGTGCTGGAACGCAGCATGGCAGGCACAGCAGGGCGTGCAGAAAGCTCCCTGCTCCGAGCTCCCCGCTGCCCTGCCACACTTCCCGTGTGCACGGGAGCAGTGTGGGCAGCAGCGCAGGGTTGTGCCCCTCACGGCTGCCCCTGCCTGCAGGGGAAGTGTGGCAGGGCAGCGGGGAGCTGGCAGCTTTCTGTGCCCCGCCTCCACCCCCACACAACAGCATGTCCTTTCCTAACATTGTTTGTTTAAATTTGAGGAGGAAAAAAACCCC
>NW_017728993.1:6935507-6935839 GCF_001723915.1 Gavialis gangeticus | reverse complement strand
CAGCTTTCTGTGCCCCGCCTCCACCCCCACACAACAGCATGTCCTTTCCTAACATTGTTTGTTTAAATTTGAGGAGGAAAAAAACCCCAAAGGCACTGAAAACTGTTGACGCTAATTTTAGCACACCCTAAGAACTGTGCATGTCTGCCATGCTTTGACCTGCACAGCCAACGAGGTGAGTTCGGAACTTGATTTTTGGTTTGGATTGCTATAGGACTGTATTTACCCTCCTGTTTACAACTCAATAAAACATACACGTACTCTCTCACGTCCTAGAAATAAATCACCTGCAAAACATTCATTACAACTTTGAAACTGCCAAGCTTGCCTAA
>NW_017728993.1:6924389-6935496 GCF_001723915.1 Gavialis gangeticus | reverse complement strand
TTGAAACTGCCAAGCTTGCCTAATATTGTATTGGCATCTGTTCCTTGTTACCGATGACTTTTATAAAACAGGACTCCTCTTTCCATCGATTGACTCCTCTGTAAAATCCTGTGACATACCAACTGGCGTTTCTACCCAGGAGAACCTTTACCACCATTTCTCCGACGCCTGATGAAGGGTGCTGGTGCCCAGAAGTTTTGCAATTAAAGAATTCTTTTGGCAAAAAAATCTTGTTGGTCTAATAAAAGAAATCATCTCTACCACGAGTCCTGATCGCCTTTTCCTTTAGACCAGTGCGGCTACAACCCGGATCCCCGATTTTTATGAAACCACGCGTGCATTTTTAGAAATGGAAAACTTCCCACGGGAAAATAAAAGTACTGGGAAACTTTCCGGCCCAGGCCCTTGCTCGGAGCCAGCAGGGCGGCCCCACGGGAGGGCTGCGCGCCGCGCGGCCCCAGCGGCTCTGTCGAGGAGCCGGCGGCGCGGCCGCCTCAGCCCAACAAGGCATCCAGCGCGGGCCGACACCCGCCGAGGCCGGAACGCGACCACCCCCCTCAGTGGGGCGGGGTTCTGGCCACGTGACTAGGGGCGGGGCTTGCGCCGGAAGCAGGAAGTGGCCGTTGGTGCTGCCGTTGCTGCTTCTCTAATCCCGCGCCGCCTGGCACCGCGGAAAGGCCCTCTTCCCCCCGGAAACATGGCGGGAGTGAAAGGTACCGCCCCGGCCCCACTCCTCTCCCCGGCTCCCTCAAGCAGCGGCGGGGAGCGGGGCTCGGGCTCACAGCCTCCTCCTCTCGCTCCGCAGCCCTGGTCGCGTTGTCCTTCAGCGGCGCCATCGGCCTGACCTTCCTCATGCTGGGCTGCGCCTTGGAGCTCTACAGGTAACCGCGGCGCCGCCGCCCGCCGGCCCCGGGGTCGCCGGCCCCCTGCAGAGCTCGTGGCTGTCGGGCCCGTCGCAGGGCTGGGAGGGGCGGCCCCAGCTCACCTAGTGTAGCCCCCTGCTCTAACCCTAACTGCGCTTGAGCACTTGCAAGGAAGGAGAGTCTAAAACTTGAGCGCTTGCAAGGGAGGCCAGTTACAAAAATAATAAGCGCTTGCGAGGAAGGTCCGAAACTTCTCCGGAGCCTGTTCCAGTGCCTGGCCCCTCTCGTAGTCAGAAGGTTTCTCCTGATGTCCCCTCTCAACTTCCCCTGCTGAAGCATGAGGCTACTGCGCCTAGTCCTGCCTCCTTATGGTCCCAACTGTCTCCATCCTTGAGGTAATTCGGGCATTTGAAGGTTGTCATCATAGCCTCCCATCAATCTTTTCTTCTCCAGGTTAGATAACCCTAGTTTTTTCAGCCTTTCCTCACAAGTCCCCCAAGTCCTGCCTCATCCCCGCAGGCCAGTGAAACGGCTCCTTGGGCCAGGTGTTTGATGCCACTGAGCGAGAAGGTATTTAATTGTCTGCTTGCTGTTTTTTTTTCTTCTATGCCGCTCCATCCAAAACGGGCCCAGGGCACCTTTATAATAAAATCTACCATGTGTGGAACCTCACTCCCGCGTTATTTGCACAGATAGGTTTTTGGATGGCTCTGCGATATGTTTAACTCCATACTCTCAAGTGTTGAAATCCTACTGTCCTAGAACACCAACCCTAGGTAACAATGCTTCAGGCAACACCCGCTTAGTGCTTTTAATTGGTTCCTGGAAAACTGAGCTTTAAGCAGAAATAACATTAAGAAAAATGGAAAGTTTTTGATGAACCAAGATGACGACCGTGAGTATTACAACAAAACTTGCTGAGCAGTAAGTGGAATCAGGTATTGATATAAAATGAGCATTGTAGTGAAATAGCACTAAGCAAAACAGCGTTAAGCGGGGGTTGCCTGTATATGGATATGGCACTTAAATATTTTTATTAAAATCCCTAAATTGAATGGAATAAAACTTTTTCTTAAAAAAAAAAGAAATAAACTGGAGCATGCATGTAGTCTCCAGATGCAATATAATTTTGTTAAGTGTCTTTAATTTTACAAAAAATCTCTAGCACTATTTTTAATTGGTGTTTTGTTGATATAACTAACGTGATTCTGAAAAAAGAAGGAAATTTACATCTGACTTGCACAAACAGTGTACTAATGATCAAATGTGAGTAATTTATAAATACCATTTGAAAAATTTAGCATTGCAAGATTATATAAACATACTTGAAAACTTGATTAAGATTTAAGATGAGTGATAAATACACACTTTTCTGTTAGTGATTGCAGAGAAACATCAAGCATGCTTAAAGATTAATTTTTTTCTGATCGTCAAAGATCAATGAATTTAATTTCAGTTATTTGATACAGATACAGGCTTGATCTTACAAAGATGCACATGCTTAATTCTTTGCGTTTGAAAGTCTTAGTGCAATGTTTCTTAAATCTTTTTAGACTCAAGGCAGTCCTTAGAAAATGCCATATTTTTTGACTGTGGAACAGCAGGAGAGCAGTAGTGTTGCCAAAAACAAAGAAAGACCACAGCAGGTTAGAAAGTTTTTGACACTACGGATTCCGATTTGAAATCACTAGATTTATCTTATGGATCATGTGCAAACCTAATAGTGTTTATGTTGTGCAGCACCGTTAAAGGATCTCTCAGCAACCCTACAGTGCTGCGGCACCCTGGTTGAGAATCACTGCCTTAGTGAAATCAATAGACTACTTGTATGCCTAATGTTCTGTTGGATTAGTGCCTCGGTAATTATGGAAGTCCTGTTTTCTCTTTGAAGACAAAGTAGTCTGCCTGATTTGACTACTGTGTGAAATATGACTTTGTTTTCTTATTGGGGGCTCTTTCTCCCACAGGGTCTACTGGCCATTGTTTGTCTTGATATTTTACATCATATGTCCTATACCTCACTTCATTGCAAAAAGAATAAGCGATGACACAGATGCAGCTAGTAGTGCCTGCAGAGAACTGGCATATTTCTTCACGACTGGAATTGTTGTTTCTGCCTTTGGATTTCCTATCATCCTTGCACGTGTTAATGTAGTAAGTTCTGTTGACTTGTTTTCATTTTAAGAAACAAAACCATTGCATATTTGTTGATGGGCTTTTATATCCAAGGCTACTTGAAATGATGGTATCTTTAGCTCAGTTCTTGGAGTCACTTTTGTTTGTAAGCTTCTATGTTCATTCCTTATTATCTTTAAGTTTGTCTGTCTAATGCTATATCTGAAATCTGACCAAAATTTTTGATAGTGGCTCTGCTGAAATTAATAACAGCCTGTATCACTTCCTGCCTTGCCTATTGCAACTTCTTCATTCTTTTTAAATGTCTTGTTTCTACAATTAGAGAGACCCAAACATCTGTGACCAGAATGTGTTCTTGCCTAATGAAATAGGCCATGGGCCTATAACTGCTCTCCTTGTTTTCAAAATATTCTGTGCATTTGCTCTCTCCTGCCTTATCCACCCACTAGCTGCATTCTTCTCTGTTCCATACCTGATGGCATTTCAGCCTCCTTCACATTTATTTTTTTTTCTTTTTGGCTCCTAATGCACTGTTTTCTTTTAATATTGTTTTACAATCCTATATTTTTGCCTAAGCCTTCTAAGGTATTTTCTACTGTTATATGCGAGGGTCCTGTATAAAATGTTGTATTAAATACTTGTGAATTTTGTCTACTGTCAAATCTGAAATGTCCACAAGAGGGTACTCTCATCCCTAGAAATAGACCAAAAGGTCTATTTTGTAAGATTGTATATGATTGGATCCAGCAAGCTATTGAAATTTTAACATCACAAATTACTGCACGGTTATTCCTTGCATTTGTCTGTTGAAATACTTTACAGTTGAGAGAGCATTGAGTATGGCAGTCTTTTAAGAATGAATTGTATTATTTGTTCTCTTTACCAACAGGGCTCTGCTTTAAGATGTCTGTTTTGTTCTAATAGCTGGTGTATTAAAAAGGCTGACTAATAAGGGAAAAATGTATAAGTACCGCACAGTAATTTCAGTGGTTGTTAATCAAATAATGTAACCAGTTTTTTTCTTGTAGTTTACATTATGCTTTTAGCACTCTTATGTAGTATTTCATTTAGCTTATCTAATGCATACAAATAATACAGACCTGTATATACAGATTAACGAATGCAGTTTTTCTTATTTTCTTTTTATCTTGTGTTTCAGATCATGTGGGGAGCCTGTGGTCTTGTCCTCGCTGGCAATGCAGTAATTTTCCTTACCATTCTAGGCTTCTTCCTTGTGTTTGGTAGGGGGGATGACTTCAGCTGGGAACAGTGGTAGGACATCACTGTGCTGCTGCTAAACAGAGCACATTGTCTGTGTATATATTGTGTATATGTTTTTGTGCATGTTAGAATGTATGTGTATGCATGCACATAGCCTTGCACTATCAAAACATAATACACTTTTTATATACTTTTATGTCAGCCACAGGGGGAACAGCCCTCTTGACAGTTTTTTTTAATGTGTGCAGAGTAAGCTATAACTATAATGGCTAAATCTGTCCCCAGATATGTTTACATAATAATGTGAACCATTTTATTCATTTTCACAATTTGTACATTATTAACAATATCTTTAAATATAGTAGTGCTGTTGATATGTGATGGAAATCAGCCAACATATCTGGCATTTTTAACAGCATAATCAAAATACTTCTTAGTTATGTGGCTTCTCTGACTTGATTGACTTCTGCTTTGACTAGGAATGGAACAAATAGCTGTAATTTTCAGTAGTTTGTTTTCTCAAGAATTCAAACAAAGTCAAATCTACATAATAGCCATTGTCAACCCTCTTTTCTGATCCACAGTAAGGAGAGGGGAAAAAAACAGTGCCTGTTTAGGGGGCTGCTTTCACATTTCTCTAAGCTTTGGGGCTCTCCTTCGCATTAAGGTTCATTGTACACCACGTTACACTGAGCAGCCCACTTCTGCAAGCCAGGGAATATCAGGTTGGCTCTTGCCCCTTTTTCCCCATTTTTATTCAATGTTCAACCAATGAAAGTTTAAAAAAAAAAATGTTTTCATTCCTGTTCTCCCAATAATTGTTGGTGGATGTGGGGCAAGGGGTGTGTGGAATCTAATAATATATTTTTATAACTTTTACCATGTTAAGAACTGACATTTCTTATTTGTTGAAAAATTATATATAAGAACTGGCATCAAGAAATTTATTATTGGTATGCATTGAACAACTCTATAGTCTTGTGTGTGAAATGCCTGAATTATAAAGAAATTAATTAGTCCAATCAGAGGTCAATAATACAGTGGGTACTGTAGGATTTGGTATCTTTGTTTTTGTTACTTTAAAAATATATTTACACAAACTGTTTTTTGTATGAAAAGGTAATCACATTCCAATGTTATAGCATATTTTAAATGCTGTTATTCTATTAAGCATTTGTCCATTTGTACCTTATTATATTAGCAAATTTTACTACTACACTGAGATAGCAAATCTTTTATATTGGGAAGGAGGCATTTAATTATGTGGAAGTTTATTCTGCTACAAACCTAACCTCAGAAAGCCAATATAAAATAGTTTTGTACCGCTGAAAAGGTGCAAGGAAACAGTTGCTCTAATTTATTCTGTCATGCAAGTATGGACTTAGCAATTGTTGACCTCTGCACTTTGAAGTAAGACACTGAATGGTTAGATTGAGCAGATATTTTGGTAGCACCAGCAAATTGAGACTGAGTAACTTCTCTGCCTGCATATTTACAGCTTAGTTCATAAGGAAATGTTGTCAGCCCATTAAGGACTAACTGTGAAAGTGTGGAGAAGAGTTGTTGATTTTAAAGAGCGTGGTATAAAAATCTAAGACAGTGGTGCTCAGCCTTTTTGTCCATTGGGCCAGATCGGTGATGCCTGGTTCTTCTGTGGACCAGATGCGGCTGATAGGTTATTTAGAGGACTGAGACGTAGCCCAGCCCCAGTCTAGCCATGTGAAGGATGGGGACTTGGCCCAGTCCTACAGAGGGAAAGGGTACATGACAGCCCCACTAGGGGGAGAGGTTGGGCTTGGCCCCTGACCTGGCCAGGCAGGAGGAAAGGAGGCATGGTTCGGCCCCGAACCAGTCCTACAGGGAGAGGATGTGGCCTGGTGAGAGAAAGGGGCATGGCCTGGTCCCAACCTGGCCATGTGGAGGGAAGGGGGTGTGGCCAAGCCCCAATCTGGCCATGCAGGAGGAGGGTCATGGCCTGGCTCCCACCCACTGAGTAGGGTTTGGGATTTTGGCACTGGGGAGGGGTAGCAGTATTAGCTGCCACTGCTTCCCTGCTACCAGATTTCCCAACCCTTGGCAGCTCTACAGACTGGATTCCAAGGCTCCACAGGCCGCACTTGGTCTGTGGGCTGGAGGTTGAGAACCCCGATTTAAGATAATGCTGTTCTGCTTTATGTGTGTGTTGACATTCAGAATACGCTTTCCCAATACTGGTGTACTACAAACTGAAGTCCTGTGGATTTCCACATTTATTCAGGGTTTGAAAACTAACTCATAATATGTTAGTCTTCTAAGATGGTAGATCTTTTAGCTTATCTTTTTGTCAATGAGAAAAAGTAAATTGAAATAATTTTGAAACACAACTAATGCAGTGCACTAAAATATTAAATTACTGATAGAAAAAATTGTTTACGATATTTCAGTTGTGTTTTCTGTTTAAAGAAACTGTCACTGTATCTTGCAAGTTGAGAGATCAATCTGATGTAAGCTTCTGTAGTGAGGAACGGAGGCAACATTTGTTGCTGTTGAATTTCAGACTGAAGTGTGTGTGAAACAGCTGTTGTGAAGTACTTGCCTTTGAGCAAATTTTACTTTTCTTGGCTTCTTCAAAATGGTTATTTCTTGTCTTTACTGCATAATATTTAGCAGAAAAATATTTGCAAAGATGTCAGACGTCATCAGATGTTCTTATTCCTGCCTTTTAAATCAAGGTCGCCGTCCTGTAGGTAAATAATTTTTAACCATGCTGATGCATGATTTTAATGTAGAATCTGAATAGTGTAAAGCATTATTTAGGAAAATTATCTGTTCAAATAACTAGTTTGAGTCAGTCTCAGTTGATAGGCTTTGCCTGGATTTTGAAGAAGAAATTTTGCATATTATCATTAACTGCTGTCATTTCACTTTGCCATTTATTGAGTAAAAAATAAGTGTAGTTGAAAATGCAGTTTAAGTGCACAAGTCTGCAAGTATCTAAACTCAGCATTGCTATCCAAGTAAATTCAGTGAAGCAAATTTTAATAAGTGCTTATTTAAAGGTTTAAATTTCACACATGGTGTTTTACAATTTAGTGTTTTTTACATAAGACAGGGATGCACTAAAAGATTGCATAGCTTACCAAATTAGAGCTACAAAGAAATCTGTTTGAGGCGGTGTAGAAAATTGTATTTAAGTTTGAATAAAAGAATGAGAAAGCAATAAATATAACAAAAAAAATTTCTGTTTTTTTTAGAATAGGCAGTAGCTCCAGGTTTAGCAAGGAGATTTCAGTTAATTAGCACCGGTAACAAGTGTTTAAGAAAGAAAAGAAAAACTGGGGTCCTGAAGAGATGGCTCTAAGCTTTGACCTTTTTTCTGTGGATGCCATTGATGGGTGCATCTCATATTGGTAGATGCATACTGAGTAAGGAAAGCAATATTTTTTTTCCCACTAAATTTATGTACTTAATTTTCAATCTTTAGGAAGTTATCATCAGTTTTCCATTTCAAGTTGAAATTTTTTTGTTATTTCAAATTAATATGTACAGCTTAAATCTTGCTATTTTCTTTTGGCCCCCACAAGGTAAACTTGTTTGAGTGAATCTTCAGCTAAGTTTCCACAGGAGGGGAGAAGTAGCCTTCAGTTAATTTGTAAGGAGCTGTATCTGTTCACAAGAGTGCACTAACAGGCACACTGTAACTGTCTGTTAACATTTATTTACTACAGTTTCCTTCTTATAGCTTTTCTACATGGCAGTGAACATGTATGCGAAGTGCCTTAGCCTCAAGATTATTGTAGTGTGGAGAAGACATTAACATAAAAACAACACTATATATTTTGCAATCAGTTTAAAAAAAAACACATTGTATAAATCTTTATTGTTGACTAATCACCTTTTCTCTATTTTAAAATACAGCACAGCTTTTGTAACTTTTGTAAACACTATTTGTATTTTCCATAATTGCCAGGTTACTGAAATCATGAAGTATTAAAACATTTGTAATTTAAAACATGCTGTTTTTTTCCAAGTTGTCTAATAAAAACTGCTTAAATGTACCTTTTATAGTGATTTTTTTCTCTTTCTTTTGTTAGTTTGGATTTGAATGTTTTAACTGTGTCTGCCCTTTCTATTAAATGTAAGGAAAACACTGCATAGTTTGCATTGTGATGGAGTCAATGCACTGGTAGTGGTAAGTGTTCATGGGGTCAAGGTATGGTGGAACAAGTTTTAGACCCCATAATCTCATTCTCCATAAAAACAATTACTGTCGCATGGTAATGCTTTCCACCTGAACTAGAATATGTTTTGAAATTATTCTGTATGCTTGCATCCTAGCAGCACTTAACCACTGAACCATTTTAAGGATGAACAAGTAGGGATTTGTCTATCTATGGGTGCCTAAGATTTTATGATTATTGAATCCCCAGACAGGCCCAGAGGCCATTAGGTCATCAAAGGTGGACTCCTATTTTCTCCTCTGCATTGTGTTTGCCAGGTGTTCTGAATTTGTCAAAGCCAGCTTTGAGGTCCTCGGAGGTGCGTGTGCTGACCCTGGAAGATAAGAAATATAATCATTTCTGCAATTAAACTTCTTTGCAAATTCTGGGGTGCTATTGTTAGGGCCTCTTCCTAGTCTTGGGAGACCTGTGCTGGAACAAAACTCTACATATCTGGCACAAGGGAAAATCTTTAACCAAGACTGTAAACTTAACACCCGCTGAAGAACTCATGCAGAAGATATCCTTGCGCATATTCACCATATGGAAAAGACTTCAGTCAGCACTCAAGCCTGACTTCTCTTCAAGCCACACTTCCCTTCTGAGAACCCACACTGACTGAAAATCCTTATCTATAAATAGATAACGGATAGAGTCTGGATTCAGCACCAATCTGCTGTTGGTGCCAGAGGACCCACGTGGCCAGGAGTCTATGTACATCAAGTGCGAGAGTCTTTAGCTGCATGTTGGACCATGTTACAAGCTTGCAAATGTCTTGTGTGAGAGAAATTTTACTCAGAACTTGAACTTGATGGTGCATCAGTAAGTCCACATGCGCTATACGTGTACTGATTGTGAGTAAGTTTAGTGTTAGCTCAACACTTAGGCATCTGCCAACCTATGGAAAACACCCTGTAAAACATGCTGCAGGGAAGTAGAGCTTCAGTGGGATTTCAGATCTTACCAAGTGATGGAAGCCTCATATAAACAAACCCTGTTAAAGGAAGAAGCATCCTGACTGCTGTCTTTGATAGGCTATACACGGTGCAAGGAAAGAGCTTGCTGAGTCTCCTGCTGTGCTTAGGTTCACAGTGGACTGCAGGTAGTCAAAGTGTGCTCTGTGTCATGTAGCCAGGATTTTATATTATTTTTGCACTGTCTTCCTCCTTCACTTTTGATAGTAATTAAAGATCTGAATTTTTGTCATTTCTCAATAGCTTAGCAGAACTGCCTTTTTCTCATGTGGCACTTTGCCGTCTCGAATGCCCTTGTGGTCTGTCTCTGAACTCCAAAGGGTGGATAATTAGGAGCATGTCATACCTGCAGACCTTAAACCCCTTATTTGGTTGCTTTTCAAACATAATGAAAGAATGATTTATTTAAGTAATCCTATTTTTGGTAGGCAGTGGTTGGTGTGAAAGGGCAGCTGTTTGGTCGTTTTGGCCAATAGTAGCTGAATGGAGGTTTTTAATGTTTATGTTGAAACATTTTCTTTGAACAAATTAAGTTCCGGTGAGAAGTATAAATCTTAGCCAAACCATATATTCTACACTCTCAATTTTGTTTTTAATGTTGTGCATTATAGCATATATGCATGACTTAATAGTTCACAATGATTTAGTGGCACAATGCTTTGCTGCGTAAACAGAGAGGCGGTTGAGTTTTCATCTGAAAATGTAGCGCTTAGTTTCTGCATACTTGATTTTTCAACTTTAATATTGCTGTCATTGATGCTTCCTGTTGCATCTGAAATTACTTGTCTTGGTACCTCCTGACCCTACCCTGTCCCTTGGTGAAGCATTACTACTGAGGGCAAGTATTTAATTTGACTATTGTTTGTTGAAGCCCAGACTTAGAGTTTCGTACCTGTCTGTCAGCTAGGCAAACACCAGCTGACTGCTTGACACTACAGTGGCCTGGTGGCACAGAGGTTCAGGTTTTAAGCGTCTGGCTGCAGACTCTGGCATAAGTTCTGAACTTGTACTGATGGACACCGCCACTTAACCCAGCTACAGATTAAACTTTCAATAAGTGTCTGCCTGCATAATTAAAGCTGCATTGTTGTCTTGTGGGCTGTTGGCTGGAGAAGCCTCTGTGTTTTCACCACACTAGCCTGATGGATCACCTAGGCTCAGATACACCTTTGACTTTGTTTGACTCTTTGCTAATTGATCGTATCTTCATTAAGTAGAATTTGTTGCCTGGACTTAGCCAGCACCATTTTCTCTATTCACTACATCCAGACACAAGCAGTTTATTGGTAGATGACTCAATAAAGTATGTATCTTGGGTCTGATTGCACTGCAAATTGACTGGTTGGTCCCTCCCTAGTCTCTCAAGTCTCATTCCAGTGTGAGATGAACTTGCTCCTAGCAGAAGGGCTGAACTTCTTTTGTGGCTCTGTCTCTTTCGATGGGTGGGTACAGATCTGCATTTCTCAGCACCTTCCCCAGGCTACAGCTGTGGAAAAGAATCTGGGTATGGCATGTAAGATGCCTGAGTGAGGCTGGAAATGCAGTGTGGCTGTTAGCAGGGGGAAAGACCTGGCTTGCTTTTAGAGCAGCTTCAGTTTTGGGGCAAGGGAGGGGAGGGGCTTATCCACTGTCCCATTAACCCTTTTTCTGTACCTGCAGGAGTCTGTTCCCTTCAGATGACTCCCTTGTGAGTGCTGTGACACTCCCCCCCCCC
>NW_017728993.1:6922494-6924378 GCF_001723915.1 Gavialis gangeticus | reverse complement strand
TGCCTTCCTGGGGCAGCCACCTGCCAGTGCCTGGAGGAAGCTGTTGGCAGTGCTTTCCCATTCTAACTGAAATGCAGCCTTTTGTCTCTCACTGGCTCTGCCTTGAATGCTCCATGCTCTTCTGCTTCTGAGAGCTGTTTATCTTAAACTGCTGCTAATTGTGGTTAGGGAGGTGCCTGTTCCTCTGCACAGTACGGCATCGAGCAGAACGGAGCAGACTCCCTAGTAGGAACTAGCGATGCTGCTGGCAGGGCTCTGAAGGAAAAATAGCATAACCCCACCAGGCCTTTACACCTTGCATCTGCCTGCTGGAGATATCACTGCAATTGCACTGTACAAAGCATTGCTCTGTAGATATGAATGATAGTCTTATATAACCCTCTCCCCACTTCAGACTATGGAGTCCTAGCAGGGTCCAGCCTTAGAACATCATTTTAAAAGGGGCCTGAAGCCTGGAAGTGTTTTTGAGACCAACTGGCGTAGCAGGAACTGCATTGCAGCTGTGGACACCTACCTTCTGGCAGGGGGGAGAGCCCTGCTGGCCTCTTGAGATGGAAGTAGCAGGGTGGGACTTCTAAATGAGTTCATGATGTAAATGTCTTAGTAGTGTCAGAAAGACAGGGCTCTATCATGAGGCCAGTTGCACCTGGGGTGCTTAGCTCCTGGCCTGCAGGTCAAATCCAGCCTGGAGCTATGTCAGCAGCCAACTGGGCCTCCCATGGACCTAGAGACTTGGCAATGGGCGAGCTGGGGCCCTGCTGCCAGATTTTTGGACCCATGGAAAGCCCTGGAGCCTGTGTGCTTGACAGGGCACGCAGGGCCAAGATGGGCACTTGGGAGCCGAGTGGAGGTGGCACAAGGCATGATCCTGCCCACGGCATGGAAAGGCTGAGCCCCACTGACTTGCACAGACTTTTTCCTCAAATGCAAGCATGTGCCCACCTTGAAATGGCACCAGGTGTATGTATGCATGCAGCTTGTGTGTGCGCCCTGGACAATTGCCCAGCATAATGGCGAAGAGGAGAGCAAAGTGACTTAGCAAAGGCTAATCAAAGTGGTTAGGGGGCTGGAGCATGTGACTTATGAGGAGAGGCTGAGGGACCAGGGCTTTCTTAGTCTTCAGAAGAGAAGACTGAGGGTATGGTTTAATAGCAGCCTTCAACTACCTGAAGCGGGGGATCCAAAGAGGGTGGAGCTAGGCCAGGGGTGGGCAATTACTTCAGCTGGAGGGCTGCTTAATGAGTTTTGGTGAGCTGGTGCTGCAAGGGTGGCCCTGCCCCTTGGCAAGCACCCCCACAGCTGGTTGCCATCTGGGGACTGGAAGTCCTGCCCCCTAACCTCTGACTTCCCACTGGAACTCTCTCCCCTTGCCTCCTTAAGTACTCCTTTTGGGAAGGGGATTTGCTGTCTTGGAACTGGAGAAATAAACAAGTTATATACTAAAAATCAAATATCCACAATAACATTTTAATTTTATTTAAAAAAAATATTGTCCTGATTTGTGTGTTTGTGTTGCATATATAGAGGTGATTGCATGATAGCTCAAAATGAAGTCTTACTCTTGTACATTGTGGGGGTGTGTGGAGGGGTGTGGATGTGTGTAGGTATGGGGGGTTTGTGGGGATGTGTGGGTGGGTATGGCATTTGTGGGGGGCTGTGGTGTGTGAAAGGGGAGGGTGGCTGGGGGTGTTTATGTGGGTGTGTCTGGTGTGTGTAGCAGTGAGCAGGGCTCCCCCCAAAGGTGTGGGGGGGAGGATGTGGGTGGGTGCAGTGTTAGTGGGGTGTGATTGTGTGTGGGGCAGGATGGGGTTGTGCAGCTTGTGGGGGAGGGTTTGAGGGTATGGTGGGGTGTGTATGGGAGCCCCCCCCCCCCCGAGCTAGTCA
>NW_017728993.1:6907733-6917494 GCF_001723915.1 Gavialis gangeticus | reverse complement strand
GTGTGTGTAGCAGTGAGCAGGGCTCCCCCCAAAGGTGTGGGGGGGAGGATGTGGGTGGGTGCAGTGTTAGTGGGGTGTGATTGTGTGTGGGGCAGGATGGGGTTGTGCAGCTTGTGGGGGAGGGTTTGAGGGTATGGTGGGGTGTGTATGGGGGCCCCCCCCCCCCCGAGCTAGTCAGCACCTGCCCTGCAGCAGCCCAGAGCCCATGTGCCCTGTGGTGCCTCTCTGTCACTGCCAACCTTGTAGCCCCAGCATACCCTGTGCCTGCTCCTTACCGCCCAGCCATGCTGTCCCCAGCCATTCCTGGGCACGCATGGGGGCTGGGGTGGCTCCACAGCTCGGCTGCCTTTCTAAACACCTCAGACAGTAGCGTCTCTTTCTGGGTGCCAACACCACTGGTCCCAACCCCATGGTACTGGCAGGGAACTGTACACGCAGCCCCAACCTGGCACACCCCATGCCTGCTCTGGACTCGCCCATCCGGGCTCAGCAGTGGCAGCTGCCAGGAAGAAACTGTTGGTCTGCACAAGGGAAAAGCAGCTCCTCCCCCTCACTGCTGTCAGGCAGTTCTTGGTGCAGCTGCACTGGGCTCCCCTGCAGCTCCACTGCCCTCACCGCTGCCACTGGGCTGCCCAGCACGACAGCAGTGACAGTGCAGGACGGTCCAGGTGCAGGCTCTGAGCGGCTGCACCAAGAACTACCTGGGAGCGGTAAAGCGGAAGGGCCACTTTTCCCCTGCACCCAGCAATAGTTTCTGCCAAGCAGCTGCCGCTGCTTCTGCTGAGCCTGGACAGGCAAGTCTGGAGCAGGTGTGGGGCATGCCAGGTCGGAGCTGCGTGCGTGGGTTCGTGCCAGTACCACGGGGATGAGGCCAGTGGCAGTGGCACCCGGAAGAAGCTGCTGCTGCCTGGGCTGCTTAGAAAGCCAGTCCAGCCACAGAGCTGCCCCGGTCCCAGGGGGCAGCAGGCTCTGCCATGTCTGGGTGGTGCCTAGGCCAGGCAGGACCAAGGGACCTACTGTGGGCCAGACAAAGCACCTCTGCAGGCCAGATCTGGCCAGCGGGCTGTATTTTGCCCACCTCTGAGCTAGACAGTTTTCAATGGTGGCAGATGATAAAACAAGGACAAATGGTCTCAAGTTGTAGCAAGGGAAGTTTAGGTTAGGTATTAGGAAAATCTCTCATGAGGAGGGTAGTAAAGCATTGGAAACTGTTACCCAGAGCTATTGTGGAATCTCCATCACTGGAGGTTTTTAAGACCCGGCTAAACAAAGCCTTGGTTTTGATGATCCAATTGGAGCTGGTCCTGCTTTGAGCAGGAGGTTGGATTAGCTGACCTCTTGAGGTCCCTTTCAACCCTAATTTTCTATGAATCAGACTTAATTTTTTACCGGTTGCATTATTTAAGAACATTCCCAACCTTAGGTAAGCATGAAGGTCAAAAACATGTGTTGGCTTTTTTCATGCAGATCACTTCCAGCCAGAGTGAATATTTAAAAATAAAATTTCTTTGGAAAAAACATCAGCATTCATTGGGGTCAGGACAGGTAGCTAAGGTTAACAGCAAGGTCTTGAAGCAATGTTCCCTCTAAGGAGTAGTGGTCCGTGAGTGCGCTGCTTTGGTCCCACCTCCCCCTTTGAGTGTGGCATGGGACACTTACTGAAGGTAAGCTCCTTGCTCCTCACCTGGGGCAGGCAGTGGGGGCTGGTGGCCAGGGGCCTGGCTCCGCTGGCTCCGGGGAACTGCTCCACTCCCTCGCATCGTCTCGGGGAGCGAGGAGGCACGTGGAGTCAGGGGTGGGGAGTGGAGCACTTTCCTGGAGCCGGAGGAGCCTCACTCGGGGCAGGCAGCGGCTCCTCCCTGAGGTGAGGCAAGCTACAGATGGAGGCTGGGGCTGGGGCTGGAGCGGGCTACGCTGGCTCTGGGGAAGTGCTCCACTCCCCAGCCCTGATGGCACGGGGCTCCTCACTCCCCAAGGCGAAGTGGGGGAGTGGAGCAGTTCCCCGGAGCCAGCAGAGCCCACACCAGGCCCCAGCCCTTGCCCCCATCCCCACCTCCACCTCGCCTTGGGGAGAAGCTTACCTTCAGTAAGTGTCCCACGCCACAGCCCAGCTCCTCTCCCGGCGGGTGAGCAGCCTTAAAAAGTTTGTGCACGGCAAGACTTTTACTTGTGCGCAGCTGTGCACGCGTGCACCATGAGGGAACCTTGTCTTGAAGTGAATGGAAGGGGGTTAAGGAGGTTGGGCTGGCAAACAGGAATGGGATTTTCTGTTCCTCTTTACTAAGCTCTGGCTGTTGCTTGGTTTTGGCGGTCTGCTTTAGTCCTTTTATTGTACCATTATAAAATATGCCTGCTCTGTTTCAGACAGAAATACAATGAATTTAAATACATTATCTATAATTTCACTAGTTCTGACTTTAAAGACCAAGTGCCCCTTTGTATAAGGTAAAAATGAAATATTACAACAACACACAAACTCCTAGGTAACTGGCTTTCTCTTATATTGTATTATATTTGTATCTTATACTGTATCTAATTATTTAGCTAAAGCAAACCCAAAATACAAGTTCAACTCCATCCTGTAGACCATTTTGAAAGGGAAAGATCACCTAGACCTTTTTCCAGGTACTGGCTGATTTTTCACAGAGTGCATCTGCACTTGCATATTAATGCGGAG
Organism: Gavialis gangeticus; assembly: GCF_001723915.1. Taxonomy (NCBI): domain Eukaryota; kingdom Metazoa; phylum Chordata; order Crocodylia; family Gavialidae; genus Gavialis; species Gavialis gangeticus. The sequence continues at coordinate 6,914,817 of NW_017728993.1, read as the reverse complement.
CAATCAATTCCAGTGCTTACTGCATTTATATGTGCGCCTAGGACCACTGCACACTGATCTGGGTCAGAGTAGCCCCAGCTCGCAGAGGACCTGGGGTCAGCCTGCCAGCCTGGTGCTGCTGTGACCCAGCTCAACGTGTTGTGGAGGGGCTGGCTGGGGCTTGAGAGTGCTCCGGTGCAGGGCTAGCTGGCAGGTCTGTTGTACTTCTCACAAGATGGACTTCTGGCTACTTCCGTGTTAAATATAATCAGTCCAGTGAACAGGACTGGCACCCAGGACTTCCCCGTATCAGGTGAAAGTCCTCATCACCAGGCAGGAAGCAGGAATGTCTTTTCAATTTTATGAAACTTGCATTTCTTTTTGGGGTTGTTGCCAGTCAAGGTTCTTTAGGTAGATGTGATATCTTTTATTAGACCAACTAAATAGTTGGAAAAAAGTTCTTTGCAAGCTTTCAGGAACAAACACCCTTTTTCAGGCATTGAGAGACTCTGCTGTTGTTCTGAGTTCTCAAAGGTAGGAAAGAAGCTAAACATGTGACAAGAAGCCTGTGAAAATGTAAATGGGTGGAAGTTTGGAAGATAATGGACAGAGATAGGAGGGGAAAGGGGTAACAATTGTGTGAAGGAATGCAAATGGTCAGCTTCAGGCAGGTACCTCGTAAATCAGATGTCAGGCAGGTTCTAATGTATCATAAATCCAATGTCTATATTAAGTCCACGATTTTTTTATATTCAGTAGATTTATGAAATGAAGTTCATAGGCTTGTCTGCGAAAGGTGCTTTATAAGTTCCTGTCGCAGAGCACTTAGGTGGCCTGCGCCTGAGAACAGGGACGGCTCAAGAGAAGGGGGAGGCGCAGCTGCCAGTCACCAGGGCAGCACAGGTGCTGGTTGCTGGGGCAACCGGCGAAACCCCCTGACAGGAAGGGGCAGGGCTTAGCCCTTCTTAAACCCAGGCAGGAGGCTAGGGTGGCAGTTCCTCCTCTGGCAGCCAAGGAGTGAGGAACTCAGGCAGTGCGGAGAGAAGGCCAAGGTTTGGCTGCATGAGTATCCGTGGGTTGCTGCCATGAGCGGGAGTATTTTGCTTGGTAGGGATTCTGACTGGACGGTTTTAGCTTTATGTTATAGCCTGGGGGCTTTGTCTTTTGTGTTTACTGTTTAACCAGAGGACCGGGTGAGGCTATTAGGAGTCGGAGGAGGCCTCATAGGGACTCCCTGGTAGTGTGGGGGTTCCTGGTGCTGGAGAAGGTGCAGTGTTTTGCAGGGTACATTGGCCTAGCCCCGAGAGAGCGAGAGAGAGGGGCGGCGAGGAGCCCCGAGTGCAAAAGGAGGGCCGAGACATAACAGGGTCAGAGTCAGATTACACCAGCACCATCTGTGAAGCTTGGGCTGTGGTGTAGGGGAGGAAAAGAAGCCGCAGATAGTGCCCCCTGTCATTGGGGCGCATATAAATGGGCAGCCTCCTGCTAATTACAGCAATCTATTAATTAAATAAGATCAAGGCATGGCAGGCGAGTAAGCAGGTGGTTGGCCCATTACAGGAGGGAGGAGCCATATCCGGAGAGGCTCCAATAGTGGCACTCCTGCCACAGTTCCCTTTGAGGATTAGAACTGAGAGGTTGGGGAGAGAGTGATTGTCTTGTGAGAAGTGGATACCTCCTTGGGGGAGGGAGGTAATTGGATATTTTTGTCTTTGATGGATTTTTGGTGTGTGTTCATTCTGGTACTCCGGTTGTTGTTTAGTTTTTCCTACAGCTTTTCCATCAGGGCATTTGGTTCACTGGATGAGAGAGATTACATTTATGAAGGTACAGGTGTAAGACCCAGAAATGGTGATGGTTCTGTTGTGGGGTGTAATTATTGTGGGACTGGCGGAGATGTCTTGGCATGGTCGGTATCCATTTGGTGTGGTTTTGGTCACAGGGTTTGCTTCTTGTGATGAGATTAGCAAGGCTTGGTGCCTTTTTTTTTTTAAAGGCTAGGAAGGGTGGTTCTGGAAAGATCTCTTTAAGAATTGGGTCTTTGAGTATGGGTTGCAGTTGTTTTAGTGTTTTCTGTATAGGTTCCAGGGAAGGATGGTATGTGTGCGATTCATGGGAATTTTCTTTTTGTACTGCAGCAATTCTTTGTGTGGTATCCAGGTGGCTCTTTTGAAAGTGCGATCCATCTCTTTGGAGATGTGTTCTTGTTGGGTGAAAGCCCTTTTGAGATGTGAGGTGACAATTGAGGGCATTCTTGGTGCAAATTCAGTGGTATTGGAGAGCTTGGCTGTAAATTACAGCTTTTTTGGTGCATTCAGGGTGGTTGCTGGTTCTGTGTAGATATGTATGTTGGTCAGTGGGCTTCTTGTATATGGGGATGTCAAACATGCATACACATGTGAGCAACTCGTGCTTACAACAGTGTTCTCCCCCAGCCAATCCCTGCCCCGTGCAGCAGGTGTGGTGCCCAGCCCAGCCTGCCCTCTGCCTCCAGCTGCTCACAGGGAACTGGGCACATGTGGGTGGGGTGGTGCCTGCTCCAGTTTGCTTGCCTTGCTCCTGCATAACTCACCCACCTGCCTGGCTCACCATGCTGCTCCATCTCCCCAGCTAGACTGTGCCCCATGCTCCTGTCCACCTGCCTCTGCCTTTGCCTGCAGCAGCACCGCTGACTTGGGGGAGGGGGAGTTGGGGAGCACAAAAATACAAGTTTGCCCAGGGCACCATTTTCCCTAAACCCAGTTCTGTTAAGGCTTCTTGTCCACTGGCGGGTCTGTATATTTGAGTGCTTATGTAGGGTTCAGGTAAGTGCATATCCTAGATGACTGCATAGCTTCTTTCAGTCCTGAGACTGTAGGCTTAACTGCAGTGCAGGGCTGGAAGGGGCTGGCACTTTTCTTTTTGAAAAAGAAAACAGGCGGCCCTGTTCAGTTCTTTCAAAACATAGTTGTCGGCCTCTGCTCTCAGGACCTTGAGAAGATGGAGGCATCTGCCCAAAGCCAAGGCTCAGGCACCTGATATCCTGTGCTGCACAGGACTTAATTAAGCCTGTGCTCAGCATTTCCTCTTGGCAAACCTGAGAGAGCCAACTTGGCAAGCAGGGAGCTGTTTCCAGTCACGCTTTGCTTTTCCCATCATAGTGTTTTAGGAGACCACTTCCCTAACTCTGGTTCTGGATTACATGCTGGGAGAATCCCAAAGCACCCAAGTCCTCTGGGTCTGGGCCAAGGTGAGCTAGCAGTGGTGTCTACATGGAAAGTTGCACCAATTGAGTTTATTTTCTTCCCTACTGATATGGGTAAATCAGTGTGATCCTTTGTGTAGATACTTGGATTTAAGAGAGCTTAGTTTCAATTTAGTATAAATGTATTCCCTTACCAACCTTGTTCCAGTGTTAAATCTGAGTAACCACACAGGGATTTGTGGTTACTGAAAACGTTCCAGTAATATACATGGAATATTATTCAGAGTGATACAGTTAAACCAGTGTAAATCTCCATTCAACTTTCTCATCTAGACATGACTGCAGAAAGCTTGCATAGATCCTGCCCCCAAACATTGCAGGCGTCTCATATTTGAAAAGCAGCAAATTCACACACAAGCAAATGATGGTGAACAACCCCCCCAACAGTCAGCAGCACACACATTTAATATTAAACTAAAAATTATGTAAAACGTTACAGGGATCATTTTAGAGATCTCGGTTCTTAACCCAGCAGGACTCGGATACGGCATTGTTTGCTCTGCAGGGATTGTTTTTGATTTAAGATAGATGAAAAGACTATTTTATTAATCTGGATGCAAACCAGGTACTAATAGTTAATTGATTAGGTTAAATGGCCCCTGCAAATACATGACAAGTTCACACAGGAGGGGATTATAGGGACACACTCATGATAAAATAAGGAAAAGAAATGTTGGCTAGTGAATTGTGGCTGCATTGACACAAGGCATAGTTGCTTAATTAAGCACAGTTAAGGGAAGCGGTTTCTAGCAGCATTTTCATTTTATGCTTTTTGTCTTGTTGATTTCTGTTGAAGTGCACTTTAGCAGTAAAAAGGGGTAGATGAGAAGCAGCTAATGAGGATGGATTTTGAGGGCAGACATAGACTTCTTGGAAATCAGGTGCACTCAGTCCACAAGGAATATTGGATAGATTGAGGTGGCATGGAAGGAGAAAGAACAGCAAAAGGCCTTGCAATAGAAATCACCAAGGCAGAGCAGCAATAGGAAAATACCCTTTATATTCAGTGTGCTGTCTAGAAAACAGGCCAGTCAGCCTCACTTCTATCCTGGGGAAGGTCTTTGAAAAAGTTATCAAGGCCCACATTTGTGAGAGCCCTGCAGGGGAAGTCATGTTGAGGGATAACCAGCATGGGTTCGTGCAAGGCTGATCCTGCCTGACTAACCTGGTCTCTTTCTATGACCAGGTAACAAAAAGCTTAGATGGGAAGGAGGAAGTAGATGTCGTCCTCTTGGATTTCCAGAAGGCTTCGACGCAGTGTCCCACCCAATTTTGGTGGGCAAGCTGAGGGACTGCGGCATTGACGAATGCACGGTCACATGGGTGGCAAACTGGCTCCAGGGGCATACCCAGAGGGTGGTGGTGGATGGGTTGATGTCGACCTGGGAGGGTGTGGGCAGCGGAGTCCCCCAGGGCTTGGTCCTTGGGCCGGTGCTGTTCAACATCTTCATTAGTGACCTGGACGAGGGTGTGGAGAGCAACCTGTTCAAGTTAGCTGATGACACCAAGCTGTGGGGTAAAGTGAATACACCGGCAGGCAGGGACCGCATCCAGGCAGACCTGGATAGGCTGGAGAAGTGGGCGGATCTGAACAGGATGCGGTTCAACAAGGACAAGAGCAGGGTGCTGCACCTGGGGAGAGGGAACCAGCATTATGGTCATAGGTTAGGGGCTAACCCTCTCAGCAGCGCAGAGGCAGAGAGGGATCTTGGAGTCAGGATTGACTCCAGGATGAACATGAGTTGTCAATGCGGCAAAGCAATAGGCAGAGCCAACTGCACCCTGCCCTGCATCAATGGGCATCACTAACAGGTCGAGAGAGGTCTTGCTCCCCCTCTGTGCGGCGCTAGTCAGGCCGCAGCTGGAGTCCTGTGTCCAGTTCTGGGCGCCGCACTTCAAGAGGGGCGTGGAGAACCTGGAGAGGGTCCAGAAGCGGCCACTCATGGTTGGGGGCCTCCGTGGCCAGCCCTATGAGGAGAGGCGGAGGGACCTGAATCTCTTCAGTCTCTGCAAGAGGAGACTTAGGGCGGATCTTGTGGCGGCCTACAACCTTATCAGGCCAGCAGCAGGGGAAAGTCTGTGCACCAGGGCCCCCCTTGAAGTCACCAGGAACAATGGCCACAAGCTGAGGGAGGATAAGTTTAGGTTAGATATTAGGAAGAACTACTTCACTGTAATAGGTTTCCCAGAGAGGTGGTGCTCTCACCTTCCCTGGAAATCTTCAAGAGGAGACTGGATAGGCACCTGGCTGGGGTCTTATGACCCCTGCCACCCCCAGTGCACCTTCCTGCCCATGGCAGGGGGTTGGACTCAATGATTTGTCCAGGTCCCTTCCCACTCATTGATTCTGTGACTCTATGAACATCCTTTGGGCTTAGATAACATGGTTGAGGCTAGTTGCAGTCTCTGAGACATTTGAGGCAGGAATTGCATGGGTTCTATTACGTATTTACAAAGGAAGTAATGTACAGCAGTTTTTGACAAGGTTTTGTTAAAGCACTCCGCTGCCATTTTGAAGTGTGGGGATGCACTGCAGGCACTTTTATATCAGAGCAGTTTGGAGCCACTTTAATTAAAGCACCCCACCCCCAGAGCACATGTAAAAGTGCCATATGCTGATGGTACAGAAGATGTTAACATTCAAATAGTCTGGTTAGAGACACTGGCTGGTGAATGTAACTGTATTGCTTCATCTCTTTATAATATTAAAAAAAAAGAAAGAAATAAAGCACACTTAGTTTGTTTGGTCTACTTGACTCACCTGCAATACTTTCTTGGTCCCTGTGTATTCTTTCATACATTCTTATCCTAAAATTCACTTCATTTACTGATGCCCTTGCTTCCGACCCACGCATATTATTTCCCCAGTCCAGTTTCCCTCCCTTCTGGATCCCAAATTTATCCTTATTTCTGTACCCTTTACTCCTTTCCTAAAATGTGGAGACTCACCCTACCTCTCGGGTGGAGAGGACCATGTAGTCCGTCCACACACCCAAGTGGTGACTTCCTTCCTGGGAGGTGTCTAACTCCCACCCTAGGGGAGTCATGGTGCTTTATTATAGTTTGTCAGATATTGCTTTCTGGAGGAGTTGTGCAGAACCAGATTGCAGGCCTCCCCTCAGTCTCTTCCCATGTTATATTTATGCTCCTCCCCCACCCCCTTACTTTGTCTTAGAATGTCTTTACTTCCCTATTTTCCTAATTATTGTAGTTCCTGAAGTTGCTGTTTTACCTTTATTTTCCCCCTTGTGATAGTCCCCTTTCCATCTTTTTCCTTTTCTTTCCCTCATATTAGCATTCATTCCCACTCAAATCCTCTTGAATTCCCCTAGTTTTGTGACTTCTCAGTCTCTTTGTCCTTGTACTTTAGTACCTTTCTCTTGGGTTTAACAGTTTGCCATTCCAGATGGCAACTGGAGGGACTGTTGCATCCATTTTCTGATTTTCAGCTTACATTAAGCAGAATGAAAAGAGTAGGATCAGTGGGCAATGGCCCATTCTTACAAGTCATTTATGGACTTGGAGATATTGACAGGCCGCAGTGGGATTTTACAAAAACACCTAACTGCCATAGGCACTTTTGCAAATCCCCCTAGATGCCTATCTCAATTTTTTTTGGCATATTTATTTTTGTCCAATGACTCTCTCCAGCAGGTTGTCAGAGACATTTAAAAGTGTAATCCCTTGGCTAAGGTAATTGCATGCAAATTTATGGCCAGCTAATACAAGAGATGGAAATAATCCATTAAAACGCCAGGAAGCCAGCACACTGTACCTCCCTCTATGTGTTCCCATGCAACAGCCAGTTGTACTGATAGTGTTTACCACTTAGGACCGAGACAGCAAACCACAAGCCATGAT
>NW_017728993.1:6902165-6902733 GCF_001723915.1 Gavialis gangeticus | reverse complement strand
GTTTACCACTTAGGACCGAGACAGCAAACCACAAGCCATGATCCTGTAAGTCAGCTGTGGGGAAAAATTGTTGTTAGTGTCAAGTGCTTCTCTAATGCAGTCAGGTTTATTTGCAATGTTCAAATTTCCCTTCCCCTGAATGCAGGACAAATTAAACCACCAGAGGTAAGTTATCTGATCAAAATTTCATCCCCTTTCAGCTAACAATTAGCCCAAACAGCTTTTTCTCTTTTGGCTTTTCTCAGGACATTGCTTCCAAGGCTGCCTTAGACTGCTTCCTTGGTTTTTTCTACTCCTAGCTTGTGTTTTGATCCTTCCTTTTTATCTTCCTTCACACCTGGAGGGATGTGGGCAGTAGGGTCCCCCAGGGCTCGGTCCTCGGGCCCGCACTGTTCAACATCTTCATCAGTGACTTGGACGAGGGGGTGAAAAACATCTTGTTCAACTTCGCAGATGACACTAAGATGTGGGGAGAAGCAGGCATGCCAGAAGGGAGGGATGGGCTGCAATTGGATCTGGACGGGTTACGGGGGTGGGCGGATGAGAATAAGATGGGATTCAATACTGA
>NW_017728993.1:6899536-6902154 GCF_001723915.1 Gavialis gangeticus | reverse complement strand
TGTTGCAAAGCTCCAGCGGGGCAAGGGCCTTGGTGCGGCGGGCCCTGGGGCCTTTGGCCACCTTGGTCCAACCCCATGGCTGGACAGAAGAGGAGGTTTTTGAGCCCTCCCTTGTCCTGGAGGGAGACTGTGGTCTACCCTCCGCCTCCTGGGGGAGAAGAGCCTGGCAGCAGGAGTCTATCTCCTGCTCACAGTCCCTGATGGCATGCAGTGGCCTGGAGCTCCTCCAGCTGGCACACCAGAGACCCCAGTAGGGAGCAGACCCTACAAGGGGAGGTGGCCATGCTCCCGGGCCCCAGAGCCTGAAAAAGGGACAGGCAGCCCCTGCAGCTGAGAGCTAAAGGCTCTGTCTGTGTGAAGCCCAGAACCGTGGGCTCCATCTGGGTGGCCATCTCTGAGGTGCCGGGGAGGGGTTGCAGACCCTGAGGGAACCCTTGGGGTGCGGCACATGCTCATCCGTGTCATGCTGCTGGTGGGCTGGCTACGGCTGGGACTGCTTACTCTGGGGGGGCTCACAGGCAGGGCCTCGGGCCCTCCTGCGCAAACTCCCATGCTAACTCGCATGCCAGGCTCAGGAGTGTGCCTGTTTCTGTGGCCTGTTGGCGAGGCTCTGGTTGTGCGGCTCCCTGGGGGGCTGGGTGAAGTAGGAGCCGGGGGGGCTTGACCCTCCTCGGTCCACTTATCCCGCTCCCAGCTGGCTAGATCCCTCCCTCCATGGGTTCCTGCTTACCTGCCGGCAGGCCGGGGCTTGTTAGGGGTCCTGGGGTCACTGCTGGGGTCCCTGGGCTCATGGGGATGCAGCGGGCTTACATCTGTGTGTCTCGCACAGGAGCTGGGACACTAATGAGGCTTATGCCATTACTGGGCCCTTTTTAAACTGCACGCATATGCAGAAGGGCTGGCCGGCGTCTCAGTGCTTTTGGGGGGCTAAGGGGGGTCCCTCCCTTCCACCAAGGGAAGGAACAGGTGGGTGACTTCCCCCTAACCTGGCACGCGCACCTGCAGGGGAGTCGCATGGCTCCCTGGGGGGCTGGGCCAAGTAGGAGCTGGGGGGGCTTGACCCTCCTCTGTTCACTTAGCTTGCTCCCAGCTGGCTAGATCCCTTCTCCATGGGCTCCTGCTTACCTGCCGGCAGGCCGGGGCTTGTCAGGGGTCCTGGGGTCACTGCTGGGGTCCCTGGGCTCATGGGGGGGTTTACCCCCACACGTCTTGCACTGGAGCTGGGACCCCAGCAGCGACCGGGACGTATCTAGTCCAGGGCGGGCAATTATTTTGGCCGGAGGGCCACTTAATGGGTTTTGGTGAGGGGTCAAGGCCTCTAAGGGTAGCCCCACCCCTTGATAGGTGCCCCACCCGCCGGGTTGCCATCTTGTGACTGGAAGTCCTGCCTTTTACTCCCTGACCTTTGTCCCTGGAAGTCTCTCCCCTTGGCCAGGAAGTATGCCTTTTGCAATGGAGTTTGCTTGTATATTGTGTGTGGAGGGATGTGTATGGTGTGGGGAGTATGTGTTTGGGGGTGTGGGTGTGGAAGGGGTGTGTGGGTGTTGGGTGTGTGTGGGTGTGTGTGGCAGGGCACTGGTAGGCAGCTACCAGGTGCCTGATGAGGGCAGCCATTTTGAACAAGGCATATAAAGGCTGCAGTTTGCTGCAGCCAGGGAAGGTGGAAACATCGCCTAGCTGTGCTGCAGCAGGAACAGCCTTGGAGGTAAGGGCAGGAGCTTATGGATATGGTTTAGAGGCTCCTGGTCCTGGGCATGACCTAAAACTGCACCCTGCCAGGGAAGGATGACCTGGTGGCGCAGGAGTCCCCAGAAAATGCCAAGTCAATTATCTCCCCAGTGAAAGGTGAGGAGGGGCACCTTAACACCAGCCCCCATCTTCAGGTGGGCTTTGGAGAAAGCTGGGGGAGTAGTGGGGTCAGGTATGCTCATGTGTAGGTGCCTAAGCCCAGCAGGGATATGAGGTCCCAGAGACCCCGAGGGGGTAGTATGGAGAGTATTGGGAGGCCCTGGACAGAGTAGGGCTGAAGTGCAAGTAGGCCTGAAGGGTTGTGCGTGTGAGGGGGCTGAGTAGGGCTGAAGTTGGAGTAGGCCTGGCTCTTACCCTGGGGTTTTTTAAGAGGAGGCTAGATGTACACCTTGCTGGGGTCATTTGACACCTCCCTGCTGGGCCCCCCTCGGGCCCCAGGGGAGGCACACTTGGGCCAAGGGTTAGTGAGGAACTAGTTAGGGAGCTTGTGGAGGGACTGGATGTATTCAAGTCAGCCGGTCTGGATGATCTCCACCCTAGAGTTCTAAAGGAATTGGCCGAGGTCATTGCAGGACCCCTGGCATGGCTTTACGAGCACTCGTGGTGCTCTGGTGAGGTGCTGGAGGACTGGAAGAGGGCCAACGTGGTTCCCATCTTCAAAAAAGGGAAGAAGGAGGACCCGGGAAACTATAGGCCAGTTTGTCTTACCTTGATCCTAGGCAAGCTGTTTGAGAAAATAATTCTGGCACATATCCAGGAGGGGCCAGCAGGGGACTGCATGCTTAGGGGCAACCAACACGGGTTCATCAGTGGCAGGTCCTGTCAGACCAACCTGGTGGCCTTTTACGATCAGATCACCAGATCATTAG
>NW_017728993.1:6892895-6894536 GCF_001723915.1 Gavialis gangeticus | reverse complement strand
GAGGTTAGATGAACACCTTGCTGGGGTCATTTGACCCCAGTGCTCTTTCCTGCCAAGGCAGGAGGTCGGACTCAATGATCTGCTCAGGTCCTTTCCGATCCTAGAAACTATGAAACTATGACAGCCCAATGAGTGTGCTGAGTAAGGCTGAATGAGAGTAAACTTGAAGGACGGTGCAAGGGCCAGCCCCTTGAGAAGTTGTGCCTGGTGAGAGTCTTGGGGTGGAATTAGCCCAGGGTTTGGCATAAGGCCAACCCATGTAGAGTAGGGGAACTCGTGGGAACTGAAGGTCTTGTGTGGCAAGACCAGTATGAAAGTAGCAAAGCCTGATGGCCCAAGGAGGGGCAGGGCAGTGGAGTGTGGCCCGGTAACAGGCAGTATGCCAGAGGCCCTGGTGAGAGAGGGGCAGAGTGGAAGAGGCCTCTTGTGAGAGGGGAGGTGGTGTGTGTGTGTGTGTGTGTGTGTGTAGCCCAACTTTGGACTCAGTTTGCTCTGATCTCAGACTGGGAGTAATATTAATCTGGATGCCACCGCAGCCCATGCCTTGCAGATATAGGGGAGGTTGGAGCTGCAGATAGCGCCCCCTGGCATCGGGGCAGTAATGGGCAGTCTCCCTCATGTACCATCTGTATATGGGAACAACAAAGTCATGGCAGGCGGGATTGGGTGGATTGCCCTGTAGGGACAGGTGAGCGGTCCGACATGAGTCCCGGCCCTGAGAGTTGCCACTTGTCACAGTGTGGTTGAGGTGTGGGGTGTGTGGGACTGCTGAGTGGGTGTAGTTATGATGTGGGTGGGGTATGTGTGTGTGTGTGTGGGGTGTGTATATGTGGATGTGTGTGGGACTTGCATATGTGTGTGGGTATGACGAAGGGGTGGGGTGTGTGAGGGGGCATGGGTGTGTGTGTGGGGTGTGGGTGGGTTGAGTGTACATATATGGGGGAGCTTCCCCTTGCCTGCTCTTTGCAGTGTGACTGAGCCCAGCCCCTCCGTGGACAGGGGGAGGGACAGAGGGATCAGTGCTGCCTGCCTGGCTTGTAGCATGCTGCAAAGGGCAGCAAAGCAGCTGTAGCTAGTGGGTAGCAACAGAAGTCCCTGTGAGAGGGGAGGTGGGTCAGGGAGCCAAGCCTGGTACCACCGCTCTCTTGGTCTCTTTCACACCTGCTCGGCAGGGCTGCAGCGAGCCAGTGCTGCTTCTGCTGCTGTTGCTTCTCTCGTGTGCCTGCCCGGCAGGGCTGCACCAAGTGCATGCAGGCTTCTGCTGCTGCTCCCCTGCTCCTGCCTGTCCCGGGCCTGCCCTGCAGGCAGAGGTGACCCGAGCAGGGTGAAGGGCCCAGGGCAAATCAGCCCATGCAGGGCCCCGCCCCTGCTCCAGTCCCACAGCTTTGAACCTGAAGAAGCTGCCTGATGGCAGCGGCTGGACATGGAGCCATTGCTTTGTCCAGCTCCACACTGCCGCTGCTCCGCCTAGCGCCATGGGGAAGCATGGGGCCCTGGGCAGTCGCCCCAATTCACACCCCCCGGGGATGGCTCTGCCCACAGGGCTGTGTGAGCAGCTGAACTCCTTCATGCCCCACCTCTATCCACAAACTCCCCCACTTGGTACGAGCAGGACCAGAGTGAACTGCAGGCAAAGCCCAC
>NW_017728993.1:6886309-6887895 GCF_001723915.1 Gavialis gangeticus | reverse complement strand
AATGCCACAAAGCAGTGGAGCAGGGACAGCTGCAGCCAGACCCATGTTCTGGTGCATGGAGGGGGCAAGGGGAGCTCTGATTTTCTAAGATAAAAAAAAATCCAAAATCAAATGCCAACATATATAGGTATTTAGAATTTATTTTATTATAATGAGTAAAGCACTGGTAGTCTTCCAAATTGCTTTAACATTCATCGTAAATGTATCAATAAAATATTGTCTTCAACTGATAGCTATATAGATGGTGGCATTTCATTTTAATGGCAGAAAAATGCTGATTTTGAGTGTTTTAATCGAAGAATTTTGGATTTTTAAACAGAGAAAACCAGGCTCCCCAACCAACAAGTTTCCAGCTTCAATAAGCTGAGAGAGCAATTCTGCTTGAGAGAGAACTCATTTACTAGATATTCTCATAACTGTTGGGTCCTTTTATGGATTTATGGTTCTCAGCCTTTTATAGTTCTAATTTTTTATAACTTGGGCCTAGTACAGACAGGGCAAGAGTATTTTTGGTTTCTCAGTAAGAGAATGACTTTGAGCAGTTTGCCAGATCACCCACATCTAGGTAGCAATTCAAAGCCAATTCCTCTAAGCAAAGAGGACTGGTCACGCCAAAATTCATCTGTCCCAGCTCTCTGGATTGTTCTTGCCCTGTTTCTACTTATCATTGAGAAAGATAACAGAGGGTAAATAGTCATGGGCTATGCTCTCTTGGGTAACGGATGTGGCTATCTTCTCATATAAAATGCATTCCTTTCTGTCTCTCTTTTTTGAAGTATAATCTCACTTTGCTGTCTTGCATTTTCATTCTACCATAACACAGAACATATGTGTGGGTAGCAGCTTGACCTTGAATCTGGGAGAGTATGCAATGGCATACAGAAGTTTTTTAAAGTTAACTGTAACAATCACTTGCTTTCCATTAGGATGTGTTTGTTAATTGGGGCATATAGTTATAGACAAGGTTCCTTTCCTTTTTGTGTCCTTGTGAGAAGGTATTTATCATAATTTGCAAAATTGTTAGAATCTGACAGGCCTTACTTTGTGCACTTCTGTTGTGGCCTCAAACTTTTAACCTCTGGGTTGGCAGCTATGTGCCTTAGGGCCCATGCCACCCTAACCCCACGCGTAAGGGTAATATCATGGAATGTTCTTTAGAAAATACTGAAGGTTATTCGGCTTCACTTCGCTAAATATAATGGGGCCAGCCAGAATCTAAACAGGGATCATCAGTCTCTCTGTTATTTTTTATTGAAACAGGAAACTGGCAATTGGTTTGGTTTTGTTTGTATGCATGTAATGTTATATACTCTGTAAATAACGATATTGTGTAATGTAAATACTGCACAAATGCAGCACTGACAAGGCCTGGAATCCCTGTTTATGTATAGATGCCTGTCGCTAACCATATTTTTCAGAACAATTGGCACAGTAAAAATGTCCTGTGATTAGCTTGTATACAGAAAAGTTTTATTCATAAAAGTTCACTGAGTGCAAATAAAAGTTCACACACACAAGCTCTCAGCCTGTCATCATAAGGTCTGTTTCCTGCCCTCTGATCATGTGCGTGGCTCTCCTCTGGACTC
>NW_017728993.1:6879092-6881309 GCF_001723915.1 Gavialis gangeticus | reverse complement strand
GGGTGTGTGTGTGGGGTGTGGGTGGGTTGAGTGTACATATATGGGGGAGCTTCCCCTTGCCTGCTCTTTGCAGTGTGACTGAGCCCAGCCCCTCCGTGGACAGGGGGAGGGACAGAGGGATCAGTGCTGCCTGCCTGGCTTGTAGCATGCTGCAAAGGGCAGCAAAGCAGCTGTAGCTAGTGGGTAGCAACAGAAGTCCCTGTGAGAGGGGAGGTGGGTCAGGGAGCCAAGCCTGGTACCACCGCTCTCTTGGTCTCTTTCACACCTGCTCGGCAGGGCTGCAGCGAGCCAGTGCTGCTTCTGCTGCTGTTGCTTCTCTCGTGTGCCTGCCCGGCAGGGCTGCACCAAGTGCATGCAGGCTTCTGCTGCTGCTCCCCTGCTCCTGCCTGTCCCGGGCCTGCCCTGCAGGCAGAGGTGACCCGAGCAGGGTGAAGGGCCCAGGGCAAATCAGCCCATGCAGGGCCCCGCCCCTGCTCCAGTCCCACAGCTTTGAACCTGAAGAAGCTGCCTGATGGCAGCGGCTGGACATGGAGCCATTGCTTTGTCCAGCTCCACACTGCCGCTGCTCCGCCTAGCGCCATGGGGAAGCATGGGGCCCTGGGCAGTCGCCCCAATTCACACCCCCCGGGGATGGCTCTGCCCACAGGGCTGTGTGAGCAGCTGAACTCCTTCATGCCCCACCTCTATCCACAAACTCCCCCACTTGGTACGAGCAGGACCAGAGTGAACTGCAGGCAAAGCCCACCCCACTTATCTCAATACTGTAGCTTCCCCTCCCTACCTGCTGTCTGGAGTGCATCTGCAGGGAGAGGACGAGGAGCCACTGGAGGCTGGGGGAGCCCAGCTGTTTGCTGGGCAGCAGAAACAGCAACAGCCTTGCTCAGAAGCTGTGTTTACTGGCAGGGCTGGCGCCCTCCGGCCGAAGAGACTGGGAGCACAGCGTGGGCAGGACTAGGCCCCATGCAGAGCACAGCAGAGGCAGCCACTGGTGGGGCTGGATACAGTTAATTGGTGAATGCCTGCCTGTGGGCCGGATCCAATCAGCTGGCGAGCCAGATCTGGCCTGTGGGCTGTATTTTGCCCACCCTGATTTAGTCCTATCCCATGGTAAATAGAACCTAAAATGGGGTTAAACAACTGTGATTTGATTTTTTTGCTTCCAATTACTGAGGGATAGAAAGGGATGGAAAATTTAGCACGGAGCAGCTGGTGCGCAATAAGCCCTCCTCCCACATTAAAATATGGTACAACTTGTTCATATGCCTGTACATTCACTGGAAAATTCACATAGGTGCTTTCTGGGCACTTTGAAAGCACCTAAGCCAGTTAGGAAAATACTCTGGTTAGGTGCCTTTGAAAATTCCTCTAGTCGATGATCTGTATCTTTAGATGCTTAAAAGCTTAACGCTAAAGGTTCTTAAGGTTATTATGGGTATTGGTAATAATGTGTCTTAGATTTCAGATTTTAAAATGCTCATCAATAGCAGACTCATATTGAAGTGCAGAACACCTACTTTCCGTTATATTTGAAGGGCTGCTGGACAGGGGTCATGGTCTTCAGTTTTCCTTTAAAATATATAACGAAACGTATCAAGGCATTGTCTGTGTATCAGCAACAGAGATCCTGGTTTTCTATTTGCCATGGAAAAACATGGTAAAAGCAGATTTTCTCCTTTAAGGAGAAAAGCGTGGGAAAGTGCGGGTTTCCTCTTGCAGGCTAGCAGAGTTCCAGGCTGCAAGGGGCCACTTGGGGCTAGGGAAAGCAGGACACATGTGGCAGCCAAGCAGTGTGGTGGAGAGCAGCTCTCGCAGCTCCCTCTGGGTAAGTCTATGAGGGTGAGGAGGGTATAGGCAACATGACAGGAGTGGCAGAGGGGCATAGGCGATGTGTAGGGGAGACAGGTGGGCATGTGATTTCCACCCCCCGATTTTGGCACCTGTGGCACGAGGCTGGAGCCATCTCCGTGGCCCAGCAGTTGGGACCTGGTATGGTGGGGAGTGCTGCACCACCATGGCCACCAAGGTGAAGCGCCCTTTGCCCGCCCAGCAGCAACAGGAGGCACAACTCACCTTTGTGGGTCCTGATCACTGGGTCATGGAGGTGACTCCTACCTGATGTGGGTCTGCCAGGCTGTAGCCCCATGCCCTGTGCCTCATTGTGGGTGCAGAAATCTTGGAGGCAGGGCATGCTTCCCCCACCCCAGATGCATTGCCTAT
>NW_017728993.1:6870152-6874092 GCF_001723915.1 Gavialis gangeticus | reverse complement strand
TGGGGCATATAGTTATAGACAAGGTTCCTTTCCTTTTTGTGTCCTTGTGAGAAGGTATTTATCATAATTTGCAAAATTGTTAGAATCTGACAGGCCTTACTTTGTGCACTTCTGTTGTGGCCTCAAACTTTTAACCTCTGGGTTGGCAGCTATGTGCCTTAGGGCCCATGCCACCCTAACCCCACGCGTAAGGGTAATATCATGGAATGTTCTTTAGAAAATACTGAAGGTTATTCGGCTTCACTTCGCTAAATATAATGGGGCCAGCCAGAATCTAAACAGGGATCATCAGTCTCTCTGTTATTTTTTATTGAAACAGGAAACTGGCAATTGGTTTGGTTTTGTTTGTATGCATGTAATGTTATATACTCTGTAAATAACGATATTGTGTAATGTAAATACTGCACAAATGCAGCACTGACAAGGCCTGGAATCCCTGTTTATGTATAGATGCCTGTCGCTAACCATATTTTTCAGAACAATTGGCACAGTAAAAATGTCCTGTGATTAGCTTGTATACAGAAAAGTTTTATTCATAAAAGTTCACTGAGTGCAAATAAAAGTTCACACACACAAGCTCTCAGCCTGTCATCATAAGGTCTGTTTCCTGCCCTCTGATCATGTGCGTGGCTCTCCTCTGGACTCTCTCAACCTTCTCCACATCCTCTTTGAATTGTGGAGCCCAAAGCTGGACGCAGTACTCAACATAAGTACTCAGCAGGTATTCAACGTAAGACCACAAGGTGGGTTCTCCACCAAGGAAGGCTTAGAGTTGTATCTTCAGAAGTGGCTGGGATACATTTGGCTTTTTCAGGTCATTATCCTTCAAGCTAATTTATTAAATCATTTCATATGGATTCAGTGTTAAATACGATCTTATACTTAAATAGACACTTTGGCTAAGTACAGGCATTCAAGAAGCCCAAGGCAGAAGTGCTCTAACTTTCGAGCTTTACTTTAAGTGCCCAAGGTTAGGTTGGGAGCAAACAGAACAGAAGTTAGCCTTTTTGGTGGGGTGGTGCTTGGCGCCTGCCTGCACAGGCTGAGCCCAACAGGTGGTGGGGTACATTTTAGTGAGTGCAGGATTAGGGCCTGAATCCTTGAAAAATGATAAGCCCAATTTCAGATTTAAATATTACTATATTTCAACAGCTTGCATGTGACTGAAGGACTGTGATAAACTTAAACACAACCTCCCCCACCAAAGTTCTCTGCTCTATTAGACCACTTCAGAAAACACACAATGGGAGTGTTACTACTCTGAGTGCAAATAAAGGATGCCTTTGAAAATCTTTGAACAATTTCTTGGTAAATAATGTATTGTATTGGCACTACAGGTAGTGGCTTTACTGCCTGTCCTTGAGATGTACAATGCCTGCTAGCAGCTGCTAATGTTAGGGTGCCAACTAACTGGGCAATTAAAAAATAACTAATGGACTATTGACACAGTACCAAATACCCGGTGATCCTAAGTCTTCCTTTCTGCAGCATGAGCTGATAAATGGAACAACCTGACTTTCTCCACTTAGCAGGGCTTCAGGAGCATGGCCCTGTTTGTCTCTTGGCTTCCTAAATTCTGTACAGATTTTAGGGAATCTACTGGGTTCAGAAGGGAAAAGAAAATCACTGCTGCTTTTGCAGGCAGAAGATTGGGAAGGTAGGGAACGAGTTTCCTTTCCTTCCATTGAAGAATGTGAGGTGTTTCCTATAGGGAACACCATAGACACTGTCCCAGATGGGGTTTTTTGGGATTGCTAAGTGGCTCAAAGAAAGGAGCACTGCACTAATGCTAGTGCAGCAGGCTTGCCTTTTGGAGCTTGGGTTAAGTCCAAGGCTTGAAATCTTGCTATTTTGATTGGTGGAGCTCATCCCCCAATCAGGAGGCAGCGAGAGGAGTTCAGTCATGCCTCTTTCCTTAGGGGAGCGGGAGAGGAGTTCCTGCCCCCCCGTATTTTGTGGACCTGATTGCAGATTGCAACACTCAGGTCCAGAACACTGCAGGGGCAGAGCCCTGGAGAGTATAAAAGGAGCTGCATGCCCAGCTTGAGGGGAACACATGTGGGAGAGAAAAGAGCGGGGCTTAGAAGAGCTGGGGAGAGCTGCAAAGCAGGGCGAAGCAGTAGGCCAGGAAGATCTCCCGAAGACTTCCATCAGTGGGGAATGGCAGATGGCTCCAGCAGCTAGGCTCTTGGTGTCCAGCACGGTGCACAGTGTCCAGACCCTGGGAGCTGCGTGAGGCAGCTCGGGTCTGCAACCTCTGGCATGCGGCCGGAGACACGGTACACAGGCCAGTGCACGGAGTAGGACCTTTGGAGCGCTTGGGCGGCTCAGGTCCTCAACCCCCGGAACGAGGCTGGAAGCTCGGTGCAGGAGGCGATGCATGGAGGGTCCAGGAACGGACCAAACCTGGTGCTTCATGAGGCAGCCCAAGCCTCCAACCCATAGCAGAAGTTTGAGTCCAGAGAGCCAGACGGTGATCAGGTTGCTGAGCCAGCCGACATGGCCAAGCCAGAGGCCCCAGAAGCCCTGCATAGTGCAGCCCTGTTCCAGGGGACAGCCACCCCCTCGCCGAAGCCCACTGCAGGCGAGAGAGCAGCCTGGCGCAGAGGATGAGGACCACCCTCCAGGCCTGGGGAAAAAAGGATTCCCACAGGGGAGGGGAGGGGAGGGGAGGGGAGGTCCCCTCCCCCCTGGTTAGTTAAGGGCTCCTGAAAGGGGAGGTCCTAATGAGAGGGCCCCCCGCAAAGTTACCAGCTTCTTTGTAGGGCTTGGGAAAATCCCTCGGGATTAAGTTTATCTTTGGGGTTTATCTGTTTCAGATCAGATACTTACCTGTGACTTACCTGTATCTGGAGCACTGGTGTAAGGTTTTATGTCATTTACCCAGAGGGTATTGTTTACGTTACTGGTTTAGATATCTTACAAATATATATATACAATGTACATATATTTATATCCATGTTCCTTTCCCTTGTGATGAGATAATGTAAATAAATGTGTATGTAGTTAAGTCCCCCGACTGTCCTGGCCTGGTTCTATAGGGACGGAGAGAAACTGAGCGGTCTGCAGTTCCCACCCCACAGCACACCTGCCAGCTAACAATCCCCTTCAGTTGGAGAAGGCGAGTATATACCCAAATTGCTACACTAGCAAGACTATTAGACATTATTCATATAGCCAGGAAAATGACGACTGTAAAATGGTAGCTAATGAAACAATCAGTGTGGGAGCTTGATGAAAAAAAAGAGTTCTTGGAGCTAGCTGCCCTATGTATGTATCCAGGGAACTCCCAGCAGCATACCCCAAATTCTGCAACAGACTGTCTGAAGCCAGCTTTCTATCAAGTGCACAGACCTTTGTTTGAGTGAACAGAACAATTAGAAATTGGCTTTAAGACATGAGAACAGAGAAACACCCTCTGCTTCTTTATGATCTATTGAATTCATCAAAGGTTTCTGGGACTTCATGTCTGTAAGCTGGACTCATGGGTTTCTGGTCCTGCATCATATATTGAGCATGGGCAGCATAAGTATTTCTTACAATCTACATTTTACACATGCATTTGGTTTTCCAAAACAAGTTGGAAAGTAGTGATGCTATATATTAGTATGTATAGGTGAGCTGATGTACATCTGGGCATGTTCACGTAATAGGACTTGGGGTTCCTTTCTACACCAGGGACTCTGGAATGGCATTTGAAAAGCACAGTACAATTTGTTTCAGTGTACCTTGGTAGAGGCTGGGTTTAGAGGGCATTTTCATCACCAGACTTATCTCGTTACCATTCTGAACCATGTTAAATAGCCAGGAGTTAAACACGATTTTATGTCAAAAGCCTCATGTCCATTAGGGAACTTGCCCATTGCCAGAATTCAGTAATAAGCAGTTTTCTTTGTGTGGATCTATGCTAACCAGAAAGTGGACGTAGGTGGGCCTGCGG
>NW_017728993.1:6860545-6865152 GCF_001723915.1 Gavialis gangeticus | reverse complement strand
TTGCCCATTGCCAGAATTCAGTAATAAGCAGTTTTCTTTGTGTGGATCTATGCTAACCAGAAAGTGGACGTAGGTGGGCCTGGGGACAGAGGCTTCGCTGACTCTTGTTAGTGACAGCCCAGGGATGGGCTGGCCTGGCGCTCGGGCCGAGGAGAGGGGCTCTGGCTGAGGCTAGGGCACTGCCCTGTGATGGGGTGCCACAAAGCCCCGTGGGTTGCTGGTGGCATGCAACCTAATGCGAGTCATGATGGGATCTGGTACAGATGTTCGTTACAGTGTTCTAACCTACAACCCTGAAGTCTGATACCACATCCACCCGGAGTTATCTTAGAGTGGATCCACCATTTTTACAGCAATCTATGTACCCTGACTGTCTGTTCAGTTATGGCTGTAGAGTGCTCTCTGCGCATTTATCATGCAATAAGTATAATGTTTGTACCTGGCCTTTGTTATTTATTTGTATTTTTACCAACTCTTACATGGGAGTTTCTATTCCTTTTCACTATTTTAATAGTCATAATGAATATAAAACCTTATCTGTGCTCTAAGTAATGTCTGGCATGGGAAGGATTCAGATTAATCACAAACTACTAAAGGGCTTTTATTTTATGATACTTCAAACTAATAGAGATCTGGCAGTAAATGTATATCTATTTTTCATTTTAAAACGTTTTTTCATGTGAGGTGAGTGTAAATATTGGGAACTTCTGAAACATTGTAAGATGGTAGATTTTTCTTTTGCATCCTTATTTTTGACTTGGTGTGAGACGTCCTAATTAGCTTAATTCCAACTCTAGCTGCTGCTATATGACTATGATGCTACTGACAAGTGATGGAAGAAACAAACAGCTAATGATAACAGCACTCATGGCTATGCACATTGCATTTTCTTTACTGACAAGAACAATTAGACTAATAGAGAGAAATCAACAACAAGTAGATTCTTAGAATCAGTTATCAGACATAAAACTTGGATTTTCTTATTCTTCGTAAAATAGTTTAAGTAAATCAAGGGGCAAAAAACAATGTTCATTCTTCCATTTGTTCTTCTGACACTTAAGTAGACATGCTATAGTGCACATCTCCACTAGGTTATGGTGCAAGGTATTGTAAGTTACTGAAGCTAATTTTATTCTCATCACTAAATCTCTTTTGTAATGTCTAGGTAATGAGGAAGTCTGTAGGTAAACTCATTACAAGAATCAATCAATACATGTTTTCCTGTAGCACTTTTAGTAATTGCATTAACTTGATAGCATTTCCCTGGTTTTCTGCAAACTTTAAAATTGAAGTAATAGACCATTTATTATTACTGTATTTTTACTTAAATAAGAAGCCTGGGAACAGGTTTTAGGCTATTTTGCTCCCACTTAAACACCAGAACATCCTGCCACAACTAAACCTCTTGAAGTTTGTTTCATTAGTTGTTTTTGATAATTGATTTACCCCCTTGCTCGCACTCATTGGAACCTGAGTGGGTGGAATGAGAAGTGGTGTAGGAGAAGAAAACCGCAGGTAGATATCGGTGCAGTTTATTAGTGAAATGCTATGCTGATTGCATTAATTCAGGTGTCTATGGTTATTCCTAAAATGGCTATGGATAATTGTATGGCTTGGTTCACTTAGTACTTAGAATGGAATTGGGGAGTTACGAGTATTTGCACTCGTGTAGCATCTTTCATTAAGAATCCTCAATTATTTTAGCCATATTAATAATTTAATCCTCCCCAAACTCTTATAATGTGACTTGCTCAATCAGGAATAGAACCTATAACTTAAAATTATAAGGCCTTTTCTCTTATCTGCTACATCACAGATCCTCCCTGGTTGACTCAAAAACAAATTGGGCTTGTAGCAGGACGTCTTATTTCTTCAGTAGCATTGAGAACCACTGATGATGTAACATGACAGAAGTACAGGAGGAAAAAGACATTGAAATCTAGCGAAAAGAAAAACTACTTATGATGTATTATTGTGTTGTGTTAATCTGCAACTGTTTTATGAATAAGATTACTTCGTCTCATAGCCCTGATGACGTGCTTGGGTGGACTTTTGAAATAAATGGAGCTGTATGTGAGCTGAAGGCTGCTGCTTCAGAGTTGGTTGTAGGATCAGGTAATAAAAC
This sequence comes from Gavialis gangeticus, assembly GCF_001723915.1. NCBI lineage: Eukaryota > Metazoa > Chordata > Crocodylia > Gavialidae > Gavialis > Gavialis gangeticus. The sequence continues at coordinate 6,863,027 of NW_017728993.1, read as the reverse complement.
TACAGTCTAGTCAAGGAAGGTATCTGTTTCTGGAGGCTAGAAAATTAACTCTTCTAGTTTATATTTGTGTGTGGCCAAAATTGACTATTGATTGACTGATTGATATTTTTTTTTTTTTTTAACATGCAAAACTTGAGACTGTAGAGAGAGACAATTTCATTTGAGCCTCCGTCCTCTTTACCCAGCATTATATTAAAGGGGGTGTCTGTTTTAGGCATTTTCGAAAGGCCAAATCTTGAGGGATTTGGCTAAAATGTTGGCGGCCACATATAGCAAGCTTGAGCAGTAATCCTGAGTAGCTACATACTTGCTTCAGGGTAGGAGGGGGACACTTTAATTAGAGCAGATCTCAGAGCTACTCTAATTCGAAGTGCCCACAGTGTCACATGTATTCAGCTTTCTGCACTTCAGCATGGTGGTGGGGGTGTTTTAACTAAAGGTTGTTCAAAGAGCTTTATTTAAAGTGCCACTAACTACACGTGACACGGAGGCTGCTGGAGCGTGCTAACACTCGATTAATCAAGTCTGCTCTGATGTATGCTAATTAGGATGCATTGGAACAAAGGTCCATCACATGTATCCGTGCCCCCTGTGTCTGGGGCAGAGTCTGAAAGAAGGCAAAGAGATGGGATTGAGTGAGACAGTGTTAAAGCTGACCTCACTGTCAGAGTATAGAGTGCAGGGCATAGTAAAAGGTATGATTTGAGACATAGACCTAGCCAGAATTGGGTAAAGTCATAAAGATGAGGAAAAGACTCTTCAGTGTATGCTCCCTCCTTTTCTCATCTGTTTGCGAGGATGCAGAAGGACAGCATATTTGAAGAGGTCCATGTAAAATAGAGGCCAAAAGAATGGGGCTTTTCTTAGGTTTACAAAATAGCTTTTTAAAAAGAAAAGCCCCTGAGTTTTGCTCTTGATTGGGCCTGCTTGCATTCAGAAATGGCACATGTTTTGGTAAAAAGATTTGAAAATGTATGAAATTTTGTTTGGATGAAGACAGTTTTCATACCTAAACATTTGGGGTGATAGTCTGCCCCCGTTTAAGTAAACAGCAAAATTAACTTCAGCCAGGATTTCATTGTAGTAATGTGCTGATGTGAAACTGAGCATCTTGTGAAAACTTCACCAAATTCAAAACTTCTGAGTTCCTAAGTGGAATAAAATGAGATTAAGTCTGTGGACACTTGTCTTGAAATTTTGCAAAATACTTGCTCAGTCTACTTTTATTCAATACCTCTCTGGCTGGATATACTGTGTGAGTATAAATCTTAAAAGAAGGGTATTTGAGAAACTGGAATGATTGTTGGATTTTATAAAGCCCTCCTTTTTTGGAAATACTTCTTGTGTAGGAAATTGGAGTGTTTATCTCTTTTGGTTATATGTTGAGCATTGCTGTCATTTTGGCAGGTGATTATAATTTTGTCTTAAGCCTGTGAGAAAACTGTACTTTTGACTAGGTTCCAGCAGCATCTAAAAGTAACTTTGCATGACCAGCAATGTCCCTTTTGCCCCCTGGTATCATTCATGTACATCTGCACGACAAACTGACTAAAGTGTACATCCAGAAGACAAGAGGCAAAAACAAACTGATTGTTGGAGAGCCCTCAGACTGCTCTGTCTGAAGTTGCTAATGCTGCTTACTGTCACTCATTCAATTATCCTCTGTGCTTCTGATATTGTCCAGCTGCTAATTCATGGTAGGTAAGTGCATGATCTACAGGCGTTTTTACTGGAATCAAGAAGCCTTGCTAAAACACTAGTAATTTTTTTACATTATATAAAACTGCATCATATTTGTCCTATCTTCCTCTTTTTTCCTCCAAGACATCTTTATTCAGAAGAGACTGCTGTCAGGAGCACATTTGCCCTGTTAAGCATTGAGTACATCTCTGCAGAGCAGAGAAGTCTTGAATTACCTTATTCTCTTGCTGTAGCTTGGAAATCTGTATCAAGTGGCATGTGACCCATAATGTGGTCTCTAAGCAGAAAGGGAACCATTAGGGGAAAAACCTCCGTTCAGAAAATGGAAAAATGAATCATTAGAAAGAAGCAGTGGGCACTGAGAGGGCTCTCCTTAATGGGGGGAAAAAGCACTGGATATAAATTTAGCTGACTTTTTTTTTTTTACTTTTGGACACACTTCTGGGTATGGATATGAATCTTGTAGTTATCAAGCTCTTCAGCTTGATAAACACAGTGGTGGATGCATTTTTATAAGCCCCTGTCTCTGCTAATCTACAGAGGATGTGAGCTGTTGCAGACCCAGCTGTAGTCTCTCATGATCTGAGCTCTGGAGGTCTCTAGTTCAGGTCCTGGCATGGCAGCCAAGAGGATTACAGTTTCATTTGGCATCTACTTCTTGGCTTCCTTGGAGTTAGAATAGGGATTGATTTAGTCCTTGGTGTCAGGCTATCTTTCAATAGCTTGTGCTAACATAAGGCCTCCTGCAGAGTATAATTCAGTCATTCAGCTGTAAACAGGG
>NW_017728993.1:6853149-6860144 GCF_001723915.1 Gavialis gangeticus | reverse complement strand
CCCCCTCCCCCCCCCTCACTTCTTGGAGATAGAAGGGGATGGTTCAGACTGGTGCACAAGGTTCTGCAAGAGCACTTGTTAAATAAGAATGACAGGATGTGCTGAGCTCAACAGTAATGAAGCAGAGTGACAGGAGTCTGACAGTGCAAATATAATGGCCTGGTGGATGTATTCTGAAAATGGAAAAGTATCAAGAAGGGCCAAGGTAAAGGGGTAGAGAGGAAGGGGAAAGGTATAGCAAAAAGCAACCAACAGACATCACATTACAGATTGCACAGTGTTACTACTGTAGCAGGCCAAATGGGAAAAAAAAGATGGCAGAGAGGGGGCAGAAAGTGCAGTTACCCAAAGAAGTATTAAAAATTCATCATTTTAACCTTCATCCCACAGGAGGACATATACCTAGTACCAAGGAGCAGTATTATTCTCATTTCTCCACACTCTGGCTTCCCTTCCACCTACAGTTTTTCTATTCTCCCGCCCTGGAATCTGGTTACACCTTTCCCGCACAAAAGCGTTAGTCATTTTAAAAGAAAATTAGATCAAATATGTTTTAATTTATAATCTAAAGGAAAAACCTTGGAGCGAAAGGTGTCAGTTTCTTGAAAAACAGGTTTGTCCTTTAAAATATTGAACAAGTACAAAGGTTCACATGGCAGACTGGTTTTCTGTATCTCGGAGGCAGCATAAGTACAACCTGTGATGTAAATGTTACTATAGTAACAAGTGTTTTTATTTAAAAGCCCAGTAAATAGACATGTCAAACCCATATAACTTGTCGATGTGTAAGTTAAGCTGCAAAGCCCGCTAGTTGAAGCTACTTTTCTTTGCAACACCTGTATTTACACTGCAGTTGCTTTCCTAAGTATTTCAGGTTTTCCTTCTAGCCAAGTGTTCTAGCCCCTCACTGTCTCTAAAGCTGGCTGTCCATGTAGAGTTTGGGAGAACATACTATATAGCCCATAGAAACACATGATACATTCCTCCCCTCCCCTTCCATTGTGTCAGTGCACCAAGGAAGAACTGGGACAGGCATTGCATGTCTTGAAGTACCAAGTTTCCTGGTATTTCCCTTTTCCTTCTAGCCCCTGTGGCTGCATCCAGACAAGCATGGCCATTTGTTTGCCTGGGGACAAGTAGCAGCGGCACAACACCTTGTGCCGCTGCTACTTGTCACTGGGGAACGCCAGGCGCGCATGGTAGGTTACCCTGAGTGGGGTAGGGGAGGCTGCAGCCAGCAACTCTGCTGGCCCCAGCAGCCTTACCTGCAGTCCCGGGGGCCTCCAGGAGCTGCAGCCACAGTAGAGCTGCAGCTGTGGCTCTGGCCAGCCAGGTTCTGGTTTTGGGTGGCGCACACTGCTGCCACGTGTGTCGCCATGCTTGTTTTTTTGCCATGGGTTTTCTTGACCCAGGGATCTCCCAGGATCAACCTGCCACCCCTGCCAAGCTGCAAAGGCTGTGGGGCTGTGGGGCCACATACTGCATATCTGTGTTCATCTGAATTTGCCCTGTGAGTGCAGCCCCAGGTCACTCTTTACTCGTTGGTATACACCAACCAGATCTGAAAATGAACCTCCCTCCCTCTTAGATTTCAGCAATATTCTGCTATCCTGTATGCATTGCATGCTTCATTGTTGGAAGAACTGAACAGCTTGCACAACGATGGTGCCATGTTTCACGGAGTCCAGCAGCATGTATATCTTCTGCTCTTAATAAAGTTGTGCTCAACCTCTCCATTCTGAAATTGTTCCCAAGGAATGTGTTATCTGTTTGCCTAAAGAATTGGTCAGACTAAGGAGGTACTAACTTGACTTTCCCTGTTGCACCATTCTTGGATAGCTTTGTTCCTGTTTGTCAGATGCTGCAGCTTCTGTGACTAGCACATCAGGGAGCTGTTAGCACAGGACCAGGGAGTCTGGGGTGAGGTGGCAAAAACTGCTGGGACTGGGAGTTCTTAAAAAGCAGCATTTTCAGCAGCATATTTTCCATAGCTCATGCCCAAAATGTTTGGCAGTGCTACAGAGTTAGTTGACCCTTCGAAGAGTCTAGGTCACTACAACTTGTTTTAAAACAGCGATTCTCAACCAGGGTGCCATGCCACCCTGAGGTGCCATGCAAGATTTTTTTAAGACTACAGTATAACCTCATAAATCCAGATATAAAAAATCCAGAATGAACAAAAATCCAGCACTTCCCCCCACCACTCCAGGACTGGCCTCTGCTCCGGGAGGGGGAAGTTTGCACATGGTGGGTGCCGCCACTATTCACCCCCAGGTGCTTCTGCTACGCTGCTTCTCCCCCACTCCGCAACTGGCCAACGCTCTGGTTTCAGAAATCCGGCATTTTCAAATTTCCAGCTGGTGCTCGATCCCAAGCAAAAAGTTATACTGTACTAAGGGCTGCCACTCAGTATTGGCACTGTGAGGTGTATGAACACCTGTCTATGCTTCACAAGATAAACCCAGAGATTTCAAATATGAATCCACAGTGTCAAAAACATTTAGACATGCTGTGGTCTGAGTTCTTTGCAACAAAAGAATTGGTTCGGGTTTTTTGGTAGTCAGAAAAAAAACTGAAGGTTAAGGGCTGGCTTTTGCTGAGTGCTTTGAATCTAAAAAGTTTGAGAACCACTGCTTTAAAATCTGAGAGAGAAGCATCAGTATTGCAGGTGGAGGACCTGGGTCACGCAAAGAATTTGAGTGTAAGGGGAAGACTGCACCCCCTACTCCCCCCATACACTACTGACATGAAAGACTTCTGAGCTAAGTGGTATTGATAAACTGAAAGGCTTAGCTGCATGTAGAGAAGTGAGAATTTCATGGTTTCACTTTCCAAAGGGGACTATACTGGGAATGACAACAGTGTGAAGTTTTGTTAACTCAGGAAGAAGGGAAAACTAATGCAGTGGTAAGGCCCTTCTAGGTCATTTTAATGGTAAAAATCTGCAAGCCCAAGGCATTTGACAATATAATACACTAAGTTAAAGTTTACTTGTTTATTGTAGATCGATCTTTTGGGGGTGATGAGTAAGTACAACTTCCACTGGAGCAAGAGATGCACAAATGCATCTGATAAAGGAAGTTCCCTTAAAAAAGCTACAAGGCAGCTATTTATGCTTATTTCCTATACATATAATTACCTACATTTTATAGGCATAGAGCATGCTTATTTATTAACCTTGAAACCAGTTAAACAGGTGTAATATTGATACTTAAATCATGAGAAAATGTAAATAGAATCTAGAGTCCTGGTGCTATTTAATGACTTCATCAATGGCTACGTAAATTGGTAATAGGTGTAGAAAGCATGATGCAAAACTTGGAAACTACAGTAGTTGAGTCAAGCATTTTACACTTGTGTCATAAACAGTTATCTTCCATTTTATCCTCAGAGATTTGTTGCAAGTCTCGTATCATCTATATTTCTGTGAGTCATTGAATTACTTCATCCTCTCTAGCTGTTTTCCTGACTCAAAAGATTAAGATGGGAACAGTATCGTTGTACCACAGGGTGCATTTGTACACATATTCAGAGCCCTGTCCTATTTATTTTTCGTTGCACATTGCTAATGCAGTGTTTGACTGCACACATTTCTGCCCAGTGAACACTGAGAATATGCAGCTGCATACAGGTGTCCTGGGGACAGCATTTTGTATATTACAGTAGCAGTAGTCCTCTCCCCATTGTGGTTGTGTGCGTCTTTCATCAGGACTTTATTCACATCTGGCTAGATACTTATTTGTATCTGCACCATCCATGTTAGCAATTGTACTAAGTAAGGAATGGTAAGTCAACTTTGGGAGACTGACATCATGCATACAGATCATGAGGATACGTCTTCTCTTTAGCCAAACTGCAGAAAAAGGCATGGTAAGCTGGGGACTGGGATTGGGGCTGGGGAAGGTCTAGTTAGAAGTTTGGTCCAATGTTGGTTCATTTTGGAGTGGGGAAGGGGCAACTTTTTCTGCATCTGTCAGTTTATCCATCTTTTGCCTCCTATCTTATATTTAGAGTATAAATTTTCTAGACCAGGGACAGTCTCTTTGTTAAGTGTTCTTGCAATACCTAAGACAATTGGCTTCTGCTCTGTGACAGCATGAGCACTGGTTTTTAAAACGTAGCTACATCAGCAGCTTCAAGAATGTTCAGCATGGATCTGGCGGGTTGCAAAGGTGTATATGGGCATTTTTCTTATTTCTATTATCATACAAGGAACATAAAGTGAGGTCTTGTGGATTAACATGTGCTGGGCTGTGCTCAAAGAAAACAGAAAATGGATGGCAGGGCAAGCAGTCCTGCATCCATCAGACAGGCAGAAACAGTAAGCTCCAAAGACTAAATCCCCTAATTAGGTGCACATTTTACTAGGGAGGGTAACTAATCAGTGTTAAAACAACTCACCAGTGCTCTTAGTCAATATGGTGGATTAATAATCTCTGGAAATCTTGAAATCAGAATTTCTAAAACAGATGCTCTGACTGAAACAAAAAATAATTCAGTGGGATTCCTTGGCCTGAGCAGGAATTAGGACAAGATGATTTCCTGTACGTTGATCTGTTCTGTGGATTCAGTGTTACCAGCAAGACTGTTAGATTTCAATCCTGGAGGCTGGAGAGTAGAATTCTTCTAGCATAAACCCTCCTAATGAGCCAAAGGTTGTTGCTTACATGTACCCATTTTTTTTTGTGCCAATAGATCATCTTGAAATAATTTCCTGATGCCAAGACGGAAACCTCATTCAGTCTATGAAGAATAGAATGATAAGGCCCTGACGTTGTTTTGGGGGCCCTGGGCACTTCTCCAATACAGTCTGATATGTGCATAGCAACTGCCATTAATATCCTGTGTCTCACAATAGCAGAGAGTAGATGCTGAAAGGGAGAGTGAATTGGGTTCGACCAGGGTTTTGTCTACTGTTCCTCTCACTTTCAACTTCACTTGAAAATGTGATGGTTTCAGTTTTTTTGGCAAGGATAGGAGTTGTGGCTTGTGAGGCTTCTTACTTCTCAACACTCCCATGTCCTTACTTCCCCAAACCCATAGCTGTTTTGGGGCCATGAATCTGCTTTCTGCAGGAACCTACTGGCCACATTTCTTTCACAACGGTGGATCACTCACACTTTCTACACAGAACTATTCTGGAGATCTGTGCCGGGTTTTGCAGGGAACTAGTTTTCTTCTGCTGAACTGTCCCTCTTTCAACCCCCTATCTTTTGCAGCAAAAACTGCATTGTCAAGTAACCACATTCTGCACCACAGTCGTAAGCTGAGTGATAAATGTAACTGAGTTGAAAAGTTACAAAGCCATAGATAATACCTGTGGTGAAGTATGCAGCACAGTGCGGCCAACTTTTGCAACATTTGGTGGCTTGTTTTTTTCTCTCTTGGTCTTAGCTCTTGGAATCAAGTGCTAAAGAGAAAATCTCCTCTTTTCACTTATGATTGACATGTTAGAATTTGCCATTTCAAAAACTAACAGATAAATGAAAAGGACCCAACTTTTAGTTTTTTTTAAATTCTATAATTTTTACGTGGGAGTAATTTTTGGGTGGGGTAATTTGAATGGTTATGGTGGGTAATACCTATTGCCTTAATTTGTGAGATTTAAGATCTTTTATGAGATATACAGGTTAGAATTGTGGGAAAAGATACCTGGGTATGTGCTTTAAATGATGGTGAAACATAGATGCATTTAGAAGTGGACAGCCTAGAATAAGAATGTCATGCATCTGCAATGTGGATTTAGAGGCAATCTGTTCCTAAAACTCTGCTTTGATGGGAATCAATGGGAGCTGCAGCCACTGAGTCCATCTGAGAACAAGACCCTTGATTGCACAGATAATACTGAAGTTATTTAGATATGATGTTGATATGGTGTATGCATGTACTATAGGCTTGGCAGCTTCTGGTTGAAACTCTGATATTAGATTTTAAGAAAAGGGTAAAAATAATAATTCCTTTAACTTATAGCCTGTACAAACATTTGCTCTCCCAAGAGAAACTCTCCTGGGAGTGATATAATCCTGGTTGTTCCCAGGTTATTTTGCTTCTGGAGTGACCATTTTTACTCTGGGAGAAAAATCCTGAACATCTGGACACTCTTGATCTCTCCTGGGAAAGTAGCAACTCTTCCAGGAGAAACTGAATGGTTGGTCTCTGGTCTTTGACTTCAGCAACAGTGGGAAAGTTGCATTGGTTTCAATAGCAGCAGGATTAATCCTTCTTTTTCTAATATTTGGAGCTCTTATATTAAGCCTGTGCTCTTTTTTTTAAAATCTTGATGCTTGGCACAATGAGTGAGAGCTTTGCTTTGCCACTAGCATCTCTATTATTAGTTAACGTGATTCATTCCTGTGTGTCTCCAGGGTGAATCACTGTCAATGAGGTTTAGACAGTTAACAATGAATGATTCTGTCCTAGAAGGTAAACACAGGTGCACTTGGATATCAGCAATTGTTTTTTAAGTTCAGAGTGACATTTTTCCCCTCCTTTTTATAACAAAATGAATCAGTGAAGTGCTCTTGAACTGGCACAGAAAAATAATCACTGTTTTGGTTATAAGGGTGTATATCTAGACAAACTTTTCTGAAAACTAGTTATGCTAGTGTCGACTTGTAACAAATATTGCACATGAGCTGACACACTGGATATGGCAATCTGTGCTACTGTAAACCAGTTAGAATGAGAAGTTCTAAAAAATAAAATACTAGTCATATGCCTTGATTTTCTAATATAGACATTTGCTGTCTATGGATCTAATCCTGGGGTGCTGGCTCATTTCCTCACTTAAAAAAAACTTATTTTAAATCCAATAATTCAAAAGATTCAGTATGTACAATAGTATCAGGGTGGAAATGTTATAACCATCTTATAGTCTATGTTTATTTGCAGCAACACCTGATAAGAATAACCATCTCTCACCAAAAATTTTCTTCTGGGATCATTTTCCATAGCATTTTCCATCATAGTTTCATAGTTTCTAGGGTCGGAAGGGA
>NW_017728993.1:6851952-6853138 GCF_001723915.1 Gavialis gangeticus | reverse complement strand
TCAGCCAGAACTACCCTCTGGCAAAAAGAATGGGAGAAATTAAGTGACAAAGTTGTTGAATGGAGCTGGCGAGGAATTACTCCTAGTGAGGAGTTAGCACGTGGCTCCAATTACAAATGGCACACAGGGCAAAGCCTAAACAGATTGAGAGTGGATCTGGCAGATGCAACTTTCTCATGAAATCATGGGGCCTCTGTGCAACTGACCAACTTGTTTGTCAGGAGAAGCAAATCGTGGAGCGTCTTTTGAGATACCCTGTAGCACTACAGTGCACCCCACAAGATCTGACAACACCAACACCAGAAGCAGTGGCCTGTGCAGAATATTGGGAGAAGGCCATGTAGGAAGGCTGGACTGGAGACACGAAGACAAAGAACTCAAATATGTTTTCAGTTATGGCACAAGCCACTATAGGTGCAATCCTGGCTATGCTGTGAATGAAAGGAAAACCAGGTTCTTATTAGGGCTGTGCAAAGCTTCAGTAGCTGATTCAGTCTGGAGGAGATTTGGCCCAATTCGGCAGCAAATCTCTGAATCCAAATCAAATTGGGAGACCTATTAAAAGGTCTGAATTGAATTGGAAGCCTCTGAATTGATTCAGAGAGATTCGGCGTCAATTGGGAGATTCAGCCATGGACTAAACAGGCAGCAATCCTCAACCACGCTGGACACAGTTGCCTCCAGCTGATAAGTCTGTTGTGGTGACCAGAGGGGGGAGGGAAGAGGCATGGGGGACCAGATCAATGGCCCACAGCGAGGGAGGACTTGGGGCTGAGGATGGGACAAGCTGCCTAGCCGGGGTGGGCGTGGGACTCAGGGAGGGGGGCTTTCGCCACTGTGCCACTGGTCCAGTAGAGCATGGGAGTGGGTGTGTGCCCTTGGATCTGCGTAGGGTAGACTGGGCTAGGCTGCACTCCAGGAGGTTAGCCTCAGTGGCCCACTGCCGGGCTGTGCTCCACAGGGTGGATGGAGCCAGTGCTGCGCTCCAGGTGACTAGCAATAGCCCAGAGTCTAGCCCTGGCTCTGCCCACCCTGCAGAGTGCAGTGGAGCGGAGACTATGGGGGGACTGCAGCCACCCTAAAATTCCTCATAGCCCCTGTCACCAGCCCCTCCCCGATCTGGGTACACGTGCCCGCCCCCATACCCTGCTGCTGCTTGCCCAGCCAGGGCATGGCGGGGCAAACT
>NW_017728993.1:6842406-6846952 GCF_001723915.1 Gavialis gangeticus | reverse complement strand
CATAGCCCCTGTCACCAGCCCCTCCCCGATCTGGGTACACGTGCCCGCCCCCATACCCTGCTGCTGCTTGCCCAGCCAGGGCATGGCGGGGCAAACTGTGGCTTGTCCAGGAGCTGCAGGGAGGTCAGAGTGGCTTGTGCTGCTGTGCGCCGCTTGTCTGAGGCAGCACAGCAGCAGCATCCTGCACCTCCCTGCCCCGGCTGGGCGAACGGCTGGAGAGCATAGCCCCCACTCCCAGTACCTTCCACCACCTGTCCGGAGTGCAGCCTGGCCCAGCCTGCCCTATGCAGATCTGGGGGCACACACTTACTCCCATGCCCTTCTGGACCGGTGGCGCGAGCTGACGGAGGAGCCACTGGAAGAGCAGCTGCCAGACTAGTGGTGTGTAGTGGCGGGAACCCCCCTCACTGAGTCTCGTGCCCCCCACCCCGACTGGGCAGCTTGTCCCAGCCCCAGCCCCAATCCCTCCCTGGTTGATCTGCCCTCCCACCCCTCCACCCACCACAGCGGACTTACTAGCTGGAGGCAGGTGTGTCCAGCGTGGTCAAGGACTGCTGCCTGTTTAGTCTATGGCCAAATCTAATTGGGACAGTGACTCGAATCACTGTCTCTCCAAATAAACTGAATCCAAATCCAAATCCAAATCCAAATCGAATACTTGCTGCTTTACACAGGCCTAGTTCTTATCCTGTATTAATTACACAATGGAGATTATATGCTGTCGTGTATAGTCAGTGTAATATTTTTACAATAGAGGTATTTTTAGATAACAGATAGTCATTTAAAAAGATCTAGGTATTTTTTTCTGACTTGCATGTTTATAATCATGGCATGTTATTGTAATAATTACTTGAAGAAGAAATATTTTCTAGAGTTGGGTATTTGACCTGTCAAATAAACTCTGGTCAATTGACCGGTCAAATTTTCCATTAAGAAATGTGTCAGAAAACAATAAAATCATATTTCTGTCAAGAAAACTATAAAAAAAAATAGCAATTTTCCAAATATCTGTATAATCTTTGATTGGTCAAAAAATGTGCAGTCAATTGACTGGCTCACCAGCCCTAATATTTCCTCATTAAATTTATATTCTTATATTACTCCTAGACATAAGTATTAAGAAAGAAAGAAACTCAGAAAACCAATAGTTAATACTTATAATATCTACTAGAGTATTGGTTTTAATATTTTTTCATAACCTTTACAAATGAGCTCTTTAGTGTCACATTCACACCACATAGTACCTAACTCAGTATATTCGTTGAGTCCTACTGAAGTGAGTAGCACTTTTGGAGTAAGACATTGCATAGTGTGAGTAAAGTTATTAGAATTTGGCTCTTAAAAGCCAATATTTTTTGTCCCTCAGACACAGTAATAAGAATATTTGTTATGAATATCACAACATTTATTCTAATTGTTTGGTGAAAACAGAGATCCTTGGAAACTGCAACAAAACAGGCTTAAGTAGCTGGCAAGCATTCCTCTGTTTAGTTTAGTTTATGTCACCTTTCATATTACTAATGGGATACTTGTGCATGCTGCACTATTAAAACCATTAACCAAAATACTTAAATAGAAATTTTTAACAAATGTTACTATGGATTCAGACAGTACACACTGTTCCCAGAAGGTTCTCTATTTAGGTAAAATACACCCACTCTGCATTCAGGAAGGATAAGGATTGTCATTAAATTACTTTACATAGTAATCAGTGTGTACTAGACAAATGCATCCCAAAAAGAAAAAAAAATCTATGAAAATGCATTCTTTTAAAAATGAATTTGTTTTATCTTATCTCATGTAGTTGCCATCATCTTTTCCCACCACCTCTCATGAACAGTTGAGTAATCAGGCAGTACTGTCAAAAATGCTTGAAGGAAATGAATTTCAAAGTTGAATACACACGTTTGTGGAAACTTCCCTGTGCAAGCAAGCTCTTCAGTTTGAACTCATTCAGTAAAAGAACCAAAAGGATATTGTGCAAGTTAGCTAACAAGTCACAACTCAGCAACACAACAAAATTTAAATACTTAGTATCAAAATACTGGTAGTAACTTCTGATCAGTGATCAGAAAAATAACAAAAATATCCAACTGAATTAATTTATTTCAATTTAAATAATATGCTCATTGATACTAAAGAGGTTTTAACAACTATAAGAAATAAATAAGAACTGAAGAACCCAACTAAAGAACTAAAATAACCCAACCCTGGCTCAGATGCTGTGATTGAACAGCAACTACTTTTCTCTTATGTAAGGCCACAATTAAGGTTAGAGAAAAAGTTCATTTATTATATCTAATTGTAAAAGATTGTTTTGAAAATAGGCTATTCATGGTTTCAGTCAGCCCTGCAGATACTTACACATGTTTTTACTTTCATTTACATTATTTGCTGTTTTTTGAAGGGTTAGGTCCAATTTTATCTGCAGTGGTTGGCTGACCCTATGCAACTTTAAATCAAATGTTGTTTAAAGGTGGAATCATATTTTTGCCTCACCATGTCTCGGTTTATATAATAAATCCAAGACCTGAGTGAAACTAGTAGAGAGAAAAATGCTTTTTTTGGTGTTCACTAGATCTTCCTATATGGAAGGAAAGCAGTCATAACGCTACCTGCCAATTTTGGTGCAAAGGTGACAAGCCAGAGAGGACAGATATCCACCACTAATGACTTGCAGATTATGCCAGAACTCTCTCTCACACCTGTTACTTAAAATGGACCTGTATTGCAGGCCTGCAACTAATGCATGCTGGTGTAAGATATGTGGTAACTCTTGCTGTGACACACTCACGCTTTCATCACTGTAGGATAAAGAAAATGAATATGCTTGAGGGAATAACGTGTTTTGTAGACTAAACAATGTCTGTGGCCCTTATTCTGCAATTGGAATTATGTGGTCAGATCTTTCTGCTGCCAGGATGCCAAAGGGCACAGATCAGTTTGGGTAAAATCTGGGCCTGTCTCCTTAATTTCATGCTGCAACTTTGGGGATAAATAACAACATAAAGGCAGATCTGCCCTGTCCACCAAGATGTGTATGGAGAATCCCTGTGTAGGGTTCAACTTTTTGTTATGTTTGTGTCCAAGCAAGGGACTAATATGCCCAGGCACCACCACAGTACATTAGATAACAATTTCTCTCTCTTTGTAGGCACCATATCCAAATCAGATGTTGGTGACTATGGTTTTCCACAGATCTCTTTTCTTTGAGGCATACAGAATTTCCAGTGTCGAAATCATCCATTTAGATAGACTCATTCATTCATTTAGATAGACTCTTGACATAAGTCAACATCTGTCTTCCACAATCTCTCCTTCCTTCAGTCTTTCCAGTTACGACCAGACTTTCAATTTCCTCTTTCCTCATAGTGTGTCCGAGAAACTCCAACTGTCTCTTTCTGATGTTAATCAGCAGCTTCCTTCTGTAGCCTGCTCATAACCAAATATCTTCATCTGCAGTGTCCAACATACCATCAAGACGCACTGTAAGAACCACAGCTTGGTTGCTTCAATTCTCTTTCCATACTTGGCAATATTGTCCAGCATTCTGATAAGGACTGGTATAACATAACAACCCAAAACTCTTAACTTTGTCCCTATAGAAATTTTTCTATTTGTCAATATCTTTTTCATTTTCAGAAATATGTCTTTTTCCATCCCTATTCTCTGTTTTAGTTCATGATCACATTTACCATCTGATGTTATCCAGTTTCCTAAATAGTTAAATTTATCAACCTGATTTATCTGTTCCATTTCCATTTTGATGTTGCATACCGAAATAACAGTAGATTGGGGCAGACAATTATAATTTCATAGTTTCTAGGGTCAGAAGGGACCTGAACAGATCATCAAGTCTGACCCCCTACCCTGGGCACGAACAAGTGTTGGGATCATAATACCCCAGCCAACCTCCTCTTGAAGACCCCCAAGGTAGGGGAGAGCACCACCTCCCTTGGGAGCCCATTCCAGAGCCTGGCAGCCCTAACTGTTAAGCCTGAACCCACTCTCAATCAATTTGTGGCCATTATTCCTTGTTATGCCAGGTGGTGCCTGGGGAAACAGAGCCTCTAAACTATTTCAGATGGAGGGCTGCTTAATGAGGTTTGGTGAGCTTTTGAGGGCTGCATGGGTAGCCCTGCTCCTTGACAGTTGCCCTGCCCTCTAGTCATCATCTTGGGACCAGAAGTCCTGCCCCTAACCCCTGACCTTTGCCACCACAAGTCCCTCCCTTTGCCCCATGGAATACTCCTTTTGGGAGGGGGGACTTGCCATCTTATAACCAGAAGTAAACCATATCGTACACTAAAAGTCAAATGCGTACTATAACATTTTAATATTTTTGTCGTGATTTGTTTGTATATTTTATATAGAGGTGATTGCATAATAACTCAAAAATAAATTCTTAGTCTTGAATACCATGTAAGGGGTGGGGGGGTGTATGGTGAGGTGTGTGTGTGTATAGGGGGGTGTATGGTGGGGTGTGGGGGGTTTGTGGTGGGGTGTGGCTGTGTGTGGGGACATAGGGTATGTTGGGGTTGTGTAT
>NW_017728993.1:6822645-6837406 GCF_001723915.1 Gavialis gangeticus | reverse complement strand
TTTTTTTGTGATATCTTTTATTCAACCAATCAATGTACAGTTGTGGGAAGAGTTAGACAAGGTTTTGTCTAAAACTGGCCTTCCTCAGGTTGTGGTGTTTGTGGGGGGAGTATGAGGATCTGTGCAGCAGGGGACAGGGAAGGCAGCTGACTCCAGCGTGTGGGCTTTTCATCTTGTGCCGCATGAGTGTGGGGCTGCATGTGCATGGCGCTGGCAA
The DNA here is from genome assembly GCF_001723915.1 of Gavialis gangeticus. NCBI lineage: Eukaryota > Metazoa > Chordata > Crocodylia > Gavialidae > Gavialis > Gavialis gangeticus. The sequence continues at coordinate 6,837,189 of NW_017728993.1, read as the reverse complement.
TAGAGATGGCCTGTTGGGGCCTGTGCTTCTTGCTGCAATGTGGAGTGCTGGCTGGAGCTGCACACTGCTGGGCACCAGCACCCCAAGTGCCCATACCTGCTGCTGCTCCTGGTGTTGCTGCTGCCTGCTGGGGCTCCACACCATGGGGGAGTGTGGTGGGGGGGGGATCCTTGCACCCTGCCACCTTCTCTCACACCCACATGCCGCCCACCTGAGCTCCGTGTTGCCACTGCCACCTCCCTGGTTGCGGGCTCTGCCCTGCCACAAGTCCAAGCCCCACACCCTGCACTCTTGCCCATCTGCTGTTTTGCCCCCATCCCCATCGCTTCCTTATGTGCTGCTAGGAGTGAGCAGGATGCCAGGGAAGCTGAGCAGGTCCCCAGTGGCTGCAGCAGCCCCGCCTGGAAACTGCCTGCTGGCCATACTGGACCCTTCTGCCCACGAGGGTGCGAGCGAGGCACAGTAGGGTATGTTGGGGGCACATGTATATGTGGGCGCCTCGCTTCCACCCTCGTGGATGGAAGGGTTGGGCGAGGTACAATTCATTGGTGAGTGCTGTGGGCTTACTGAAAGTGCCTGGCAGGCCAGATGTGGCCTGCAGGCCATATTTTGCCTGCCCCTGCAATAGATTAATGTAAATTAAGGATCTGGGATTTTGTTCTAGATAAGGCTTTCGACAACAAATTCCCGTGTGACCTTCTTATAAACACATTGGAGAAATATGGAGTAGGCAAAACTATTATAAGGTAGATTAGACAACTGGCTCAATGGCCCCAAGCAGCAGTAGGCAACCATTGATCCTCTGGATCATGGTGTACACGTAAGAGGTCTAGTCAGATGAATCCATTTGTGGTTGCAAGCTCAATCTGAGAGCGACACAGCTTGTTACAAGATTCATAGATCCATATGTTGTCTGACTTGGAGTCCAAGCATACAGCACGCTGTTTTCTTCTTTCTCGCTTTACTTCCAAACTCTGGATCAAAGCTGCTTCATGTAGAGCTGCACCCAGAGCTAGTTGTTCCCTTCAGATCAGACAAGATTTCACATGCTTCTCCCAACTTTCTATGTTGATGTTGAACGACTTCCTATAATTTTTGCATGCATCATGGTGCCACCATAGAGGGTGACTCCACTTTGTAGAGCCATCTCAAATCTCACAATACAAAATGTTCTTGGGGATAAGGTCTCCTCCCATTCTCTTGACATGGCAGATGCATCACAACATCCTCTTGATAGTGGTTTCCAAGTGTGTCAGCCCTGTACACTCCAGTACCTCTGTGTTTGGTAATTTGTCTTCCCGCTTTATTTTCAGGATCTCACACAGACATCTCATGTCATTGGAGACAGGTAGGGGTGCACACAGGTGCACATGCACCCCTTGAGATTGGCTGTGCATCCCCTGGCAGAACCAGCTGCAAAACCGGAAGTGCACTTCCAGTTTCACCACTGGCTCGGCAATCAGTCACTGGGAGACCCTTCCAACCCGGTCAGCAATTGGCTGCTGGTGCCCCCCACAGACTTGGGAGGCACCAGTTGCCCATGTATCATGTGAAAGCTGCTCAGTCTTTTGATGTGTCTAATCCCAAGCAAAGGATAACTATAAATCTATCCATGGAAGAAGGTTTTGAGTGGAGTCCAACAGGGGTCTATCCTGTTCAACATTATTAATGTTTTGGATACTTAGAATAGGGAGCTTCTTGAGCAAGCATGCAGACAACATGAAACTGGGAAAGATTACAAACACATTGAAGGGCAGTAGTGCAATTCAGAAGGATCGTGACAGATGGAAAGCTGGGCTGGAGCTCTGCACTGATTAGGCCCCTCAAGCGTATTGTATGCAGTTTTGGGCTCCACTTTTGAAAAAGAATATAGAAAAAGGATATGGGTCCAGAAACAGGCAACACAAATTATATGAGAAGTTGAGGGAAATAGGCATGTTCAGCTTGTGAAAAAGGGGATGTGGTAGCAACTTTCAAAAATGTGAAGGGCTGCCATGAAGGAGAGGGAGAACACTTTTTCTTTTGGACAACACCTTTTTCCTTTTGCCATAGAGAGCAGGACATGAACCAATGGCTTGAAGCTGCAGCAAAGGAGTTTTAGTTTGGGTATCAGGAAAGAGCTTCTTCCCTGCTAGATCAGTGAGGCAGGGGACTAGACTGGGGGCAGCCGTGACATCTCCATCCCTGGAGGTGTTTGAGAAGAGGTCAGATAAGCTTGCGTTAGGGACGATCTACTGCAGCGGTTCCCAACCTGCAGGTCACGACCCCAAAGGGGGTCACAACATCAGCGGCTGGGGTCGTGGGGGTGGGTTGGGAGTGAGGGCCATGCTGAAGAAATGGCCCATAAATGGGCTGCTGCTGAGGAACACTTTGGGAAGCACGGCTCCAGGGGTAGCTACGACATGGGTGTTTCCCCCGGTTCTGGGCTGGGTTGGTTGTCCCGGGGTACTTGAACACCCCTCACGGGGACAGGGCGCTGAGCACCGCCCCTGGGGCTGCCCGCGTTCACGGAGGCCGGGATTGCGGTGGCTAGCTCGGGCAGGGGGTGGGCTCCAGGACCTCCTTCGGGCCCTCCCTGGGCAGGACTCGCTGCCACTCCCATGCCAGCAGGGTTGCGAGGAGGCGTCGGGAGGGCTCCCTTCCCGCATCCAGCCAGCCCCGTCCCTCCTGCGCTGCTGGGGGCGCCGAGCGGAGCAGGTAGGTGGTGCCTCAGGGGGCGGGAGAAGGCTGCACGGCCGCCTCCTCCCGCCGGCTGCCCACCGGCCCGCTCGCCCGGCGGCGGGGGCAGGTGCGGGGCCGACGCGGGGACTGAGCCCGGGCACGCCGCTCCCAGGTAGGTCGGTCGAGGCCGCCCCGGGCTTGCCCCCGTTCCCAGGGGAGCGGAGCGCAGTCGTTGGGCTCGGCGCTTTGCTCCCCTTCACGGCCCCCCGCGGAAGTAGGGCTTTTGAAATCAAATGTATCCCCCCCCCCACACACACACACATATCAATGATAGAAATGGGGAAGGGAGCGGGGGTCTTTCCCAAACTTCCCCACTTTCCCTAAGATTTTCAGCAAGAAAATTCCTCAGAGGCCACCGAGTGGGGAAAAGATCAAAGCAAGCGACGCGTTTGGATGCTCCCTTCAGCGCGCGCTGCGCCGGGAGCCTCTGAGGAGCCAGGGGGAGCGGGCTGCGCCGCGCCCCTGTGACCAGCCGGGCACAGGATTTCTTGCCTGGTGTCTTGGCGCTCGGGGTGCGCAAAATGTTAAGAAAACAGCTAGAGTCCAGTCTGGTTCTGAACTCGGAAGTAAAGAGCTAACTAAATAATGCATTTAGTCCTCCTGGAAGAGGTCCCAGAAAGCGGCAGAGGTTAACTAAACAGAAGTTTAGCTTGAAGTTGGCAAGAATGTGCCTACATATAATATATAGTGGTACTAAAAACTAAACAGAGATCTGGAAAGAGAGGCCGTGATCTGGTTTGTTTTCCACTTTAAGTCCGTTTGGCTAGAAACTGGTTTGATTTTGCCCTCCCCCCCCCCAACAAAATCAAGTAAAAGTCATGTTTCTTTTTGCAAATATTGTAAACATGACTGCAAACAAAGCAAAACAGCAGTTCCAATATCATTGCAAAGATTTCGGAAGTGAGACTAAGTTGGTCTGTATATTTACTCTTTTGGTTTTGTTTAGGTTTCTTCTGGCTGCTTCATGTAATAATAATTAACTCTTCATCGTACTGTATGTGACTTGCAGTGCGTGAAACGGGCAGAGTTTGTCCAGATGAATCTTTCTTCTGTAGAAACTAATCATGTGTGATTACTTATATAAAAAAGAGAGACTTATTTTTAGAAGTGGTTTGTGTGAAGATACATAGTAGCTAGGAGTTGCTAGGAGTTATCTGTACCTGTCCATTTGCTTAGGTACAAATGTTTGAACTTAGCTGGTTAACATTGCATGCCTAAGGCGACTTGAAGTTTTCATGGCTCTCAGAAAGTTAATGAGAGCCCTTGCTGCTTTGAAAAGTCAGGATGTCTGTACTTCAGTTTGTAAATTGATATATAGACACTTAATGACTAGCACCCAAATTAGAAAAAAAAAGCAGCACCTTTGTTTTAACACTGTGCTGCTGATCCTGACCTGTGCTTGGGAAGTAACTGGCAGTTGCGGGGTTTAGAGAAGTGTAGCTCTGCAGAGGTACACCTCCACTACTGTCTGATTACAATAGCTAGCCATGAAAGTAGTTTCTTTAAGAAATAATGACTTGAAGGTGGTGAGTTGTTCCATATCTATCAAATCAATTACATGAGTCACCTATAGAGAGCCGTTCATGTGATCCATTGACTCCTTCCTTTTTTAATATTGATAGTAGGTGTCAGAAAGGACGACTGAGCTGACAAGCGTAAAACTAAAAATCTTTATTCCAGAAAGCATTGCAATTTAAACCTCTGGATTTCTTATCAAACTTTCTGTAACAGGTGAAGCTTTCCATATAACAGATCAGTGGTCTACAGAGCTAGACCCTCCTGAGGCTAGTGCGGTCTAAAACACTGCCTTTTCTTTTCTTGGAGTTTTAATGGTTAAACCAGCAGAAGACAAGTCTCAGCAAATGTGCAGTGGACAACTTGCTGATCTGTGAGTCACTAACACTATGGGAGCCATTATAGTCCATAGTGATAAAACAGTACTTAGGAAATTTAATCCACTAATTAGTGACACAGAAGCTATAAATAGAGTTTATAATGAAAACACTGAGAAACCTGTAACTACCTTGTGCAGCTATAATACAGAAAAAGTTTTAAATGTTAGATAATTACAAAAAGCTTTACTTTCGATAGCATTGAGAACACAAAGTGAATATGTGCAATGATAAATAATAAAGTATCTGTACAGTTAAAGAACAGTTTTTATCTACTAGTTATTTTAAATAATTAGTATTTGTGCAGTCTCCATCACTTACAATGAATGTGCATTACAAGCATGCAAAAGCTACAATTTTTGCTATATTCCCTAAAGAGAGAGTAAAGTACAAAGATTCTGTGGCTCAACCTATTTATTTGATTTATATGTCCCCCTTGGTTTATTTGACTTATTTGTCACCCTTCCCAACACGGCTTAGGGTGGCTTGTGATTGAAATACAAGAAATGGGATTTTAAAGACAAGTTACGTTACAACTATGGGCAGATCCAGGATTTCAAAGAGGGGTGTTGGGGATCAGTGACCAGCACTGCAGGGGTGGTTGCACACCCTGCTCCCCCTCCTCGTGGGCAGATCATACTGTGGGAGCAGCAGGCGGAGACTTTAAGTCCCCAGTGAAGTCATAAGAGTCTCCCCCCTTCCTCCTCTCTTGGCAGCCCTCCCTTTTCATCTACGCTCATGGCACGTTCCCCTCCCCTCCCAGTCCCCTTCTTGCCCTCTCTGCTTTTTTCCCTGGAGCAGGAAGGGGTTGGGGAGATCTGCTTGCCACCACTGTTGGTGTCCCAGCCACTCTGGCTCTGCTCCAGTCAGGACTGTGGTGAGTGGATGCATGGGGTACTGTTCCCTCTCCCTGCCCCTGCTCCTGGGCTGTTGAGGAACACCAGAGGGAGGACTGGGCAGAGGGGGGGGGAACCCACCTGCTGCCACCGCTGCCCCCACTGAGCCCAGCTTCACACAGCCTGGCTGGAGTAGGGCCGCAGCAGCTTTGGAGCTCCTCCCTGCTCCAGGTTTGCCAGAAACAATGACAGTGGTGGGTGGAAGAGGGAGGAACAGGAGGGGAGGGAAGGGGAAGCGTCTCTGCCCATGAAGGGCAAAAGAGGGGATGCCAAGCAGGCAAGGGGAGATGGGGAAGAGATTTTTACCTGTTTCTGAGACCTGAAGTCCCCAGCTGCTGCTCTTGTGATTCAGAAGGAATCACTGTAATCCAAAGTGGGGATGTAACAGTTCCACTACACACCCTATGGATCTGCCTGGTTATAGCAGCATGGATGTTTGCAGTCTTTGCCCAGCTCCTGAGAAATAGGTGGCCTCTTCAGAAAACCATATTTAGTAATAGATGGAGCTCTTCTGGCATTCTCAGAAAAGAGGCTAAGTACTGACTGCCCATGAAGACTGAGCAGCCCATTAAACTTCTACATAGGTTCCTCCTGCTCAGACCGGAGGCATGTTGGTGTGGCAATGTGGAGATAGTTACTCTGTTGCAGACTTTAGTGGCTAAAATGTTGGTATTAGTCACAAGCAAAATCAGTTTCATGGCTAATTTCCAAATTGTTTCATTTACTTGAGTACAAAATCCTCTATTGTACTAAATCACAAACAAATTGAATAAAATCTCATGGCCAGAGGTGCTGACTGAGGAACCACAGGCTTTACTGAAATCAATGAGAGCTGTGCCTTTGAAAATCAGGCCAGATGCCTGTAAGCCAAGATGTTATTCCTAGGATATTTTATCCTTAAAATGATCTATTTAATATTTAAAAGCAGCTGTAGCAGAGTGGTTAAGGGCAAGAACAATCTGTGTGCATGTAGTATTATGCTGCTATTTCCAATTAACAGGCAGCTGTTATTTTTTTTGTAAGCAAATACAAATCTTCTGTTGATATTCTAATAACTGGGTTCCTGCAAGTTTCTGACCTTGGAGATTTGGAGTGCTTTTGATTTCAGTTTGATCAGTCATATCAAATAAATAGGTAACAGAAAAAAGCTTTGATCCAGCAACTCATACTCATGTAATCTCTGTTAGGGAAATCCTGGCCCCACCTAAGTCAATGGGAGTTTTGTTTTTACATGGATCAGAGTTGAAAAACAGTCAAATTAACAATAACAGCTAAATCAGTAATACTGATGCAGCACTATTAACCAATGCCATGCTCTTTTTATTAGTAATATTTTGTGCAAATCCTAGTGGACCATTCCAATAGGACAAGTTCTTTCATTCCCCTCATTTTAATTAGATATTTAATATACAAAAAAAAAAATTTACAATAATAAGGTGGTTTGGAGTGGAGTGAGGAAGGCTCTAGGAGAAATAAATTAAATGTTTTTGACATTCCTCCCCTGTGAATAGCTTAGTTCCCCATAGGTGGGAGCATGTAGGCCACCAGGTCATTCTACCTCTATTTCAGCCTGAATACTGAAAGTCCCAATCTTGAAACCACATTCCTGTGCCAGTAGTCCCAAGAGGACATACTACATATGTAATAGCCTGATTTTATTTTCATTATCCTCCTTTCCATCATCCTGTTTGCCAACTCCAATTAGAGATAAGACCACACATTACAGAGGCTTTCCTTAACTGTTTCATTCTATAACACTTAGCATGGTGGGTCTAATCCTAACTGGGGTGTTAAGTACATTTGCAGTACCAAACTACTTGTAGACGGGGGCAAACATGCTGGGCAACTATCCAAGATTCTGTGCTGCAAGGACAGGGTACAAGTAGAGCTGCCTCTTTCTGTCCCCACCTGCATCACTGGTGCAGAAAATTATTCACTGTCCTGAAGTCTAATCTTATAGTGCCAGTGCCACCTGAAAATACTTAATAGCATTTGTCCTCTGACGTTTTTTTTTTCAGGACTGAACTGTAGGTAGAAAACTATCAGGGCAATAAAAAAACCTATTACGTGCTAAGAAAAATAATAAACCTGCATTCCCAGAATGCCCCTTTCCCTGTGTTCTCTGTTTACTGTGACTTACTGGGAGGAGCTCATTATTTTTATTGTTCATTAAAAAGAGTTCATAATTTATATTGGTAAAGAGATCCAAACTTGTGATTGGATCTAGCCCACTAAGAGCAGCAGCAGCTATTATCCTACTCTAGGGATTCTTATCTATAGACTGCTACAGGGCTTGGCTTTATCAGCCCACTTTATTCAAACTAAATGTAAAATCTCTGGAAGGCCAATTGATGCCAGAAACTTCACTCAGCAACAGCTTTCCCAACTATACAGTTGGTCTGGTAAAGTCCTTGCCTCGTACACTTCCTGGATCATCACACCTACAACAATATTTCAACCCTACTCTGAAACCTCTGGAAGAGATCATCTAGTAATGGACAGCAAGGCATCAGTACACTGATGACACCCAGCTCTGCATTTGTTTTTTGCTAGCATGGTCAATTGTGTTTCCCATTTCTGGTGTTGTTGGAACCAGGATAAAAAAAGGCAGTAAGAAAAGGAAAATGTTGTTAGGAAATAGCTGGAGCTATAACTTCATCTTCTCTTCAGGACATCTGTCCATTCCTAGTTTCAAAGTGTGTTTGATTTCTTGCTATGCCTGTTCCCTGTCAAGTGGGTCTAAAAATGCATGTAACCTTAGAAGACACCTAAGACTTCCTTTTTGGCTACAACTGGGGGGAGCAGTGGGAATCTGTGCTTGGTTTTGCCTCCAACCTCTATGTAGTCTATCTGGATGAAAGCAACACAAAAATAGGGAAACAAAACAGCACCCCTGAGTTTTAAACCTGTGAATGCAATAGGACCTCAGTATTTCAGTAGCAGCCTCTCCTCTGTGGTAGCTGGTCTTGATGAGAACCCAACGACTTACAATATCCAAGGTGGAAGGTGTAGGAAGTTAGAGGCAGGACCTTTTCTCTTGAAGCCTTTTGGGTGTTAGTTTCCTACCGGGAGATCAGGATGAGTCAGGCTTAAGATGGGAACCTTCTGTTGCACAGTTATGCTAACATCTGATAACATGGACATACATTATTTTTATTTCCACGGATTAGCATCTGATTCCTGATACAGCCAAGAGACTTTGTTTTCTATGCTTCAGATGAAATCCGCCTTTTTGAAATCTAGCATGCTAATTTTGCTGACCTCATGCTTTCCCTGTCTCAGGATCTAGAATGCTGTTGTATTGTTGATCACTTCCTCCCAAGTTACCCATCACCTTCACATGCTCTACCAATTTTTCCCTGTTAGTCAGGACAAGATCCAAGATGGATGATCCCCTAGTTGTATCCTCCACTTTCTGGAGCAAAAAGTTGTCCTCCACACAGGTTAGGAACAAGCTTGACATTTTATGTTTGGCTGCATTTTTCTTCCAATAGATGTCTGGAAAATTGAAGTCTCCCATCAGTACCACCCCACAGCTTTTGGGTAGATTTGTTACCTGCTTGAAGGATGCCTCATCCACCTCCTTTTCCTGACTGGGTGGCCTATAATAAATCCCCATAATTATATCAGTGCTGCATTTTTCACCTTTCATCTTCACATTCTGTTTTGCAGTCTTCTTTCTCCTGAGCTGGGGAAGAAGGTATGTGCAACACCACCACCTTTTCTCCCAACACTGTCCTTCTGGAACAGAGTGTCACCCTTGATGTTGACATTCCAGTCGTATGAGCTATCCTGCCAGGTCTCAGTGGTGCCAATCAGATCACAGTTCTTTTCACAGGCTGCAGCTTCCAGCTCATCTGGTTTATCCCCCATACTTTATGCATTTGTTTACATGCATTGGACGTCTTTTGCATTCTTGCTTTCCTTTTGTGCCACTTGTTACAGTCCTGTAGTTCTCTGGCCTTTTCCCAGAGTTGAGTTGCTTCTCTGAGTCCTTTTCCCTCTGGACTGCTTGCTCTGTTGCTGGAGGGTTTTGAACACCATCCCCCGTGGAACCTAGTTTAAAGGTTGACCAGGGGATGCCCAAAGGTGCTATTCCCCATTCCCCTTAGATGGATCCTATCTCTTGATAGCAGTACTCCTCCCAAAAGCATCTGCCCATTGTCAAAGAAGCTGAAGCCTTCATGTTGACACCACCATCTCAGCCTCACATTCACTTCCAGGATACAGTGGTCTCTGCCTGGACCCTTGCACTCCATGTGCAGAATCAATGAGAACACCACTTGTGCCCCAGACTCCTTGATCCTCCTGCCAAGAGCCTCATAGTCACCTCTGATCTTCTTGGTGGTATTCTTGGTAGTACTGTTGGTGCTTACAGGGGCAAGGAGGAATGGGTAGTGGTCGGAAGGATGGCTGAGCTTTGGCAGTCTCTCTGTGATGTTCTGAATTTGGGCTCCTGACAGGCAGCACACCTCCCAGGCCCCCAAATTTGCAGGACTAATTGGTGCCTCTGTACCCTGCAGAAGGGAGTCACCAACTACCACCACTCTTCTCTTCCTTGAAGCTCCTGACCTTGCACTTCTTGCTCTCTAGGCTGCTGCCTCCTCTGCCTCATGCTCGCAGGTGTCCTCTCCTCTGTTTTTTCCTCAGCAGTTCCATTGGAGAGTACTTGAAAGCAGCCACTGACATCAGTCTGCTGCTCTTCAGTTCTGGGAGTCCTCCTTCAAATAGTTCTATGCTGCTACTTGTCCTTCTTGCCTTTTGGGGTCTCCACTACCAGCCTCTCATAACTCTTGTCCAAGTAATCTTCTTGGTTCCAGTTGCAGTACAGCATGGATACCTGCATTGGCAACATGTACGGGTCGCGCGTGGGTGCACGTGCACCCCCTGAGATTGGCCGTGCTCACCCTGAGAAGCACCAGTGGCACTTCCGGGTTTGCTGCTGGCATTTCTACTGGTGATTGGCTGCTGGTGTCCCGTCCCTCCCCCAGTATTAGGATACTGGTGCCTCCCCAGTATTAGAAGGCACCCAGCTGCCTGTGCCCCCAATCTTTGAATCATCTCCTCCAGGCTAGATACCAGCCTACAGTTGGTGCAGATGAAGTGCTCTTGATCCTCTGAGAGGAACACAGATGTAGCACATCCCACAGAGGCCAACAGCTGACCCAGACTCCATTTGTGTCTCCTTTGCTTCTTGGAGAACACCCGTGCTGTAAGGAGAAAGAAGCAGAGGGGGAGGAAAGGGGGAAATAAGACGTGTCACAAGAACCTGCATGTCAAACACTTGCACCAGGGCTCTTGCACACATACACGCAGGCACAGAGTCTCCTGCTCCCTGGCTTAGGCGAATGCCCTAAGCAAACTCCTTCTCTTTTTGCTGCCCTCTGCTTGCTGCTCCCATGGGTTGCTTTTTATAAGGCTGCCTATTCTAGCTTCACCCCTCAATTACTTAAACCAGAGTAAGCTCTGTCACTCGGTCACTCCAGAAGGGGGAAGAAAAGAAAAGAACAAAAAAGAGAGAAGGAAAAAAAAAAAGAAAAGGACCCCCCCCAATCCCCAAACACACACACCAGGCACTAGTCAAACGTACCCATCAGCCACCCTAAGTTCCTAGCACAGAGCAAACCTTCTTCATGGCAATCTCACACCTGAGTAGCTTATCCCAGAGGGAACTGCTCTCTGCTTACTGTTCAGCAGTTATATTTATAAAAGTTATTTTTCTGTTTGTCAGAAATAAAGAAAAGTTGGGGGTTTTTTCATTGTACGTGCATGGAAATATTACTAGCTGTGAAGCCTATGAATTGACAAGTTTGACAAATGGCTGGAGCTAGCCTGTTACACCCAGGCTTCATGTCCAACTATTACAGAATGCACTGATAGAAAGAGACTTAGATAAGTCTTTTTTTTTTATGGAAAATGACCTTATAATACCTCTGCTGCACTACAGGATAACTCCTTCATCAGAGTAAACCCTGGTTATGGGTTGACAGGTAAGAACACTAGCAAACAGAGATAGCTCTTTATCCTAAGCAGGGGCTGTGAAGCGTTACATCTACAATTTGCAACTCTCTTCTTTAATGACTGGAACACAGCTCAACTGTGTCTTAATTAAACTGGATGAAGCTAACAAGTAGGCATGGCAAACTCTTCTCACAGGATGTAGTTACAAACAAAAATCGTGCACAGTCAAGGTACTTAGTACAGAAGAGAAGGGCATGGCTCGAAATCCAGTTGCATTGCTGTGGGTTTCTTGAAGAAGAAAAACCCTGATCCTGTAAAAACTGAAGTGCCTTTATAGCAAGAGCATTTTTCACTACCGCCTTAATGAAGGGTGATAGTGGTGTCATTGTCATTTAACACTGCCAATTTAAACTTCTACCTGTGTTGACAGATGCTCTGAATAACCAGGCTCTGCGCAGTGAAGGTGTGGAGGAGCTGGGATCAAATGTCTTCTTTTGTAATAGTCGCTGTCTTTCTCTCTGCCTCTGTTCTCACTCTAGGCTGGAGATTTGGGAACAGATCTGCTGTGAAGGCATTACTGAAGACACTATATAGGAAATGAATTGCCAATGGTTTATACCATCATGGGTATACTTGCCCTATTGGCATCATATGGGGAGGCCCAACGGTGTGATGCTCTGAAATACACAAAGATTGTGAATGTGTTGGGAAAGCTTCCTAAATTTTGTTTTCTGTGAATCATATACATTTAATGTGGCTAAGGAGCTCTATTCTGGGTAGGAAAAAACTACCTCCAATGTTTTTTGTGTAGTTCTGCTACATGCCTCCATCGTAAGTATAAATGTGTTTACACGTGGATCTGAGCAGACCTTGTGAAACTGCAAGGTTGAAATACCCAAACTGCCATCTACCAATCTAATCTATACACAAAGTTGTTATGTGTTAATTGTAATATTTAGCTAAATGTCTACAGTTGAAATAACTTATTACTGAAAATGGATTGCTGAAATCATGGTACTCAAATGTGTGTGCTGTAATCTAGAAATTAGTAGTGCTCAGTCATTTTGGCTGTGTGGATTTATAATACCTTGAAGAAGTGCAAAGATAGAAAATAAGCCGTATATGAGTTGAAAAATGCGTGAGGAAAATGAAGTGCTGCCTGATTTTAATGGTTAGAAATTGGCTTTTTGATATTTAATCACGACTAAGCAGGATTACTTTGAGGAAAAGCCTGTCACCATTCTTCTATAATGCTATTCATTCTGATTTTCTTCATATGAAGCAACCAGCATCAAATTAACTACAGCACACCCACACAAGTCCAGTGTTGTTTTCAGAAGAATACATTTTCTTCCTTTTGCAAACAGGTATAATTTAGAAAGTGCCAGCATCCTAGTAGAGTAATAGATAGGCAGTTCTCAATTTACTAGTCTCCATTTATTGTGGGGTTTTTTTCTTTTTTTTCTTTTCTCTCTCTTTTTTTCTCTTTTTTTTTTGCAGATCTGTTCTGAAGATGTATTGGCAAAAAGTTTTGACAGTGTTTCTGCACTTGGGTAAGTTACCAGGGCACTGACTTTGTCATTATGTTTGTTTTTGAATACTTGTATTCCCCTAGCTATTCACTTGATGAATAAAAAACTTGATTCTGGAAGATTATCTGGTATCATTTTTATTTGCAGTGTTCAAGAGAACAAGTTTTAGACCACGACTCCATTGTATTAGATGCCACATAAATACAGAACAAATCCTAAATGCCTGTATTTCTCACCTAACATTTAAGGGATTTGTTTAGTAGTACCTTTTACTGGACCAGCTATATATTTGGGAGCAATGTTGGAGAGGCCTTCAGGCATAACGTGCCCTTCCTTATGACTCATTTCTTGTTGCATCCAGAATTTCTGTTACCAACATAGCACTTTGCAGGATTTTTCCATAACTTTCAGGAGCTAATTTAAAAAAAATCTAATCTTTAAATAGCAACTGTGAAATAGTTGTGGTGAGTCAAGCCAAGTTAATACAACTAACTCTATAAAGGTTAGAAGTTTTGGGGCAATTTGGGCTGTTATCCTGACAACACCAAGTATGTATGTATGAGTGTGCGAGAGATTTTTAAACCCTGTATTATAAAAAAAGTTAAAAACAAAAGGTGAAAGTACAAAGTGTGTGGGCCCCTGAGAGGCTGAGCATGAAATGCTTGTTAGTAACAAAAATCCCATACAACCAGAGATTACAACTTGCTTCCCTTCTAACACCTTTCATGGGGTTCCACACATAGGATAAGCTACCCACTTTGAGGTGTGCCCCCTTGATGTCTTGGCATGGCACAAACTGGTCCACATTCTGTTACAAAGTGAAGTATCCAAACTAAAATGAGACGTGCCCAGAAAAGAAGCTGAAGATTTGTAGGGTGGTGTTGGAGTTGGGTTTTGAGAGCCACTTTCTGCAGTTCTTCAGATTTGCTATCTTGGCCTGGTGCAGCAGCAAACAGCTCAGGCAGATCACACTCCTGTCTGTTGTTTGGTATGAGATGGAGAAAATGTAAACTGTCTCAGAGAAGTCCAAGGCCAGCATGCCAAAGGGTGCTGAGGGCAGCAGAATGGCCACAGATGGGAACAGTCGAAGTCATGGAAGAGAGTTTCCTCCACCTCCTCTTCACAGAAAGGGCATGCCACCAACACTGCTGGGTTTAAATAATGGACAAATGTAGTCCTGGCCAGGGCCCTGTGCAGCAGCTGCCACTGAAAATTTCCAATTCTCTTGGCGATGGGCAGGTCATACAGGGTACACCAGGCTGGGTAGGCTTGCTCTAGTGTTGCTGCTTGAAGGTGCTGCCTACATGTCATGTCAGGGTGGGCAGCAAGGACACTGGCATGATGTGCTTTGTACATATGTACAGTGCCTTCCTATTCAGGATCTCAAAGCAGACCCCAATGCTGGTCACATTGGACATGGGGACAGACAGCAGGGTATGGGGCCGTTGCTCGTCATTGGCAACTGGAGAGATGGGCGGTGGTGGGGATGGCCTGTCTAGCAAGGTACCATCAGAGAGGGCTCAGCTGACCTCTGGTCTAACA
>NW_017728993.1:6788497-6817645 GCF_001723915.1 Gavialis gangeticus | reverse complement strand
AGCGTTTATATTGGTTCAATGGGGGCAATAATTTACTCTGATTTCCTATTTATCTATGTTTGCACTTAAATACCAAGACCTTCACATACAGAATCCTTCTACTGGGTGTTCAGCTAATCAGAAAATATAAAGACCTTTTATTTTTGTTTTTTAGAAGTAAGAAGTAAATGTTAATTTGGTACATGCTGGAGAACAGATTTATTTTATTTTTTTTCCTTGTTTTTTGTTTATTTGGCAGTAAAACACTCAATCTCACTTAAGGGTGATCTCAGTCGAATTCCAAGGGAATACAAGTCCATTTTACAAGCTAGCACCTTCATGACAGTCTCAGCAGAGAACTTGCAGACAGTTGAACTATGCCTCCACCTCTTAACCAGAATATTAATAATTCGTGTATTATAATGGTATTTTTGCCATTCATAACATTTACATTTTCATGAAAAATGAACAATGGGATGTGTGCTGGGATTTAGTTTCATGTGTTTACAGTGATATGCTCTTCAACAGCTGTATGAAACAAACTGCAATCCCTTTCCAGACTCAGCTGCAAAATGAACTAGATGTTCTGCCCCACAGGCAATCATGCCACTCTTTTTTTTTCATCATGGATTAGGCACTAATATGCTGTTCAGTCAACCGTATCTTCTATATGGAACCAGGAACCCTAATGAAGCTTATGTTTAACGAGACAAAGACTCTGCCTTGTTAAATGAGAGAGAGAGAGAGAGAAAGAACAGAACTTGTCAGGGATTCAGTGATCATAACACGTATTTATAAAATAAACTGAACATAGATACTAAAGCGTAACATTTAACTACTCTTAACAAGCATAGAAAAAAACTATCTTTCACTGTCTGGTGGTTTACTATTCAGTTTTCCTTAGCAACTGAGTTGTGTCTGTGAAAAAAATTCTCAGCAGCTCATATTTTTGCTGTTTTGGAATTTGTTTGGAGAATGCAGAACAAGAATTTTAACAAAATGTAACAGTGGTGGAACTGGGACAGCAGCCTTGAGTGCTAACTTGTCAGGGGTGGGGAATGCAGCACTAACGTCTGCTGCTGCAGCCCCCACCCCCTGTCTAAAATTAGACAGATAATTTTACTCTCTTTCTACATTTCATTTCTCAGAAAATGCTCCTGGAAGATTCTTTTTAACTTATCCAGTAGTGTATTAATGTAAAATATATTAGTCAAGGATAATAAATAGTGTCTGTTTTGTTGTAACAAAATATTTCAGTGGGTTGTGCCAAAATGATAAAATAAGGCTTATGAACAACCCTAATTTTGGAGATGTCCAGAAAATAGTTGTAAAATGCAAACCTAGGTTTAGATTTGAATTCCCCCAAATTTGTGTGCACTCAGATCTTGGGCTAAATTCACTTCTGGTATGAAAATGGTGTAATTTGTTTGATTTTGATCCTTGATTAACATTTTTGAATTTCAGTGAGTTTATGCCAGTTTAAGCCAGACAAAAATTTTCTAAGATTTAGAAAATAAAAAGTTTGGCTCATTAATTTGGGGAGGGTAAGAAGGATAGGAGGGTCACTCAGTCGAATATGAGGCATATGAAAGTCTTGAGAGCCTAAGTCAGTGGTTCTTAACCTTTTTAATGGAGACACTCTTCAATAGCCTTGAGGCACCTCTCAGAAAATGCTAACTCCTATTAGTTTCCACTTGTTTTTTTTGGCTATAGAAAAATAATAGAGCAATGTTTCTGTTGTATTCTGTTGCAGGTCAGAATGGTTTTAACACTGTGGATTCGTATTTGAAATTTCTGGGTTTATCATACAAATTATGTTTGCTCACCTAACAGTGCTAATGTTGTGTGGCACCCTTGAAAGAATCTGAAAGTACTCCCTGGTGCCCTGGTACACTGGTTTAAAATCACTTGCCTAATTCAACAGAAACATCCACACAAATGCAGAGGACATTGGCTCTTGGAGATTGGTTCTTGTTTAATATTAAAAATGTTTAATATTAAAAAAGTTTCCGTATAACAACAGTCACTTTATTTTCATCGAGGATGAAGTAGAGTAATTGCTTTCCTTGATTTCATATTCTTCTTTCATATTCTTTATTTTCAGACTTTCTTCGAGTGGCAGTTGCTCATTGTTTAGTACATCATATTCCTCCCTGGAGCTTTACGTTACCTTGCATGTCACCAAATGAGACGTCTATCATACCAGTGCCTTCTGGAGCTGTAGAGACCAACTCCTGTTTGAATGGGGGCTGTGGAATGGCTGATACCAACCCAGTGGTGGGGGTGACTGAACAGAGTTTTCTTTGCTGCCTTTGGAATGATATAAACATAAATTGTTCTTTGTACAAACCAAGCATGGAAACAAAGAGTTTTATTTCTACAGAAATAAGTGTCTTAGCTTCTCTTCACACAGGTAGGTTTGTAATGTAAGTGTTTAAAGGAATTTGGTATTGGACCTCGCAGTTTCTTCATTTTTCAAGCATTTTGGCTGCTTACATACATTTAAAAAAATGGCATTTTACTTAAAATGCCATGCGCCCCTGTGCCAAACCCAGCACATGCCCAGAAGAGGCATCATGTTAGTTGGACCTGGCTCTCCCAGCATCTGTATAGATCGGGTGCTTCAGCCAGGCTTTTATGGCACGTTTATCTAATAGCTGATTGAATCAGCTACTAGCTAAAAATGCCAGGAAGCCCCACTGAAGCACCTGATCTATACAGATGCTGTGGAGCCAGGTTGAACTAATGCGCTGCTGCTTCTAGTAAAGTGCATTTTCCCTCCTCACCCAACATCTGTCCTTTATTAATTACTTTTTTCCATTTGTATTGGGTCCTGTACAAGCATGAAGGAAAATCTTTGCCTCAGAGAGACTGCAATAGAAAAAATAATGATAATGAAGTCAGTGGCAAAATTACCTTTGATTTCAGTAGGGTGGGAATTTAATCCATCCAACATGGCCTTCTTTGTTAAATAAGTCATTTTGTGAAGTATAACCATAATAATTTTGTCGCTTTCTCATACCTTATACTGGTTGGTAGAGCTGTAACAAAAAAAATTGGCAAATGACAGAAACTTACACACACACACACACACACACCCTTTCCTACCTCTCTCCATTTGTATTGGTAAGCAGAACTTTTTGTAATTGACCTTAATTATGTCCTTCTTTGTATCTGAACAATATAGTGAGTAATTGCCAGGCATATCATGGCTAAGATCTTAATCTTTAAAACACTACATATATGCATGTGCTTTCTATAAATTCATTCAAACTCAAGGAGGCCCCTTCCTAAAATTTGCAGGGATGAGGCCCAGACGTAACTGCAGATGGGAAAATGTCAGTTTTTTCCTTTTTCACTTCCTGTTGTTTCTGTCCGGCCCAGCAAGTACATTGATGGTTAAAAATACCGTATTGACCTGAATCCAAGCTGACCCTGAATTTAAGATGACCCCCCAATAATTAGATTTTATACATGAAAAATTTATAAATGATACATACATCATTCATGTATAGAATCTAATTATTGGAGGAGTGTCTTAAAATCATCCCCACCGCTGCAGTGGGGAAGGCAGTGGTAGTGCGGCAGGTGGTAGGGAAGTCAGTGTGGGGGGACAGGAGGTGGGGGGCAGGCAGGGGAGGGAATAGTTGGGATGGAGGCAGTGGGGGTAGGGGACAGGCAGCTTGACCTCTGATGCTTTCCCCCACCCCACTCAGTTAACCTCCCTAGTGCCTATCCCCACTCTTCCCCCACGACAGCCACTGCCCCCCTCATGTCCTTCCATCCCCCCTAACCTTTCTCCAGTGCCAATAGGCTCTGTCCCTGCTCCAGCCTGGGGTTTGGCCCCATAGCAGGGGTGCTGGCTCCACACCTAAGTGGGTACGGAGCCTACTGGTGCCAGAGCAAGGGCAAGGGGTTGGAAGGGGAATGGGGGGAGGGGGCAGGGAGAAACTGCGGTGGGAGGAAAAAGGGGGGGGCGGGAATGGCCAGAAGCTGTTCTGGCGGGAAAGGCAGGGGTGCAGAGGTGGGGGTTGGGGCAGGCAGGCAGCAGCTGCGGCTCTGGCCCCAACCCAGGGCTGTGGATGGAGGCAAAGCTAGAGTCGAAGCAGCTGCCTATCATCCCATTGCCTCCTGCCTCCGCTGCCTCATACTTGATTCCAGGATGAGGGGCTTTCCCCAACCATGTTAAATGGGGGGGAAAACCTCATCTTGGAATCAAGTAAATGTTGTATTGGTGGATTTATTTTAGCTTTTCAAATGTTTTAGGTTTCAGTGTGCTTTAGAAAGCATTAAAGTCTTTCTTCCTGTTTAGATTTGAGCTGGAACACTGAATGTTGGACTAAAGGAGATCTGGAACAGCTAGTCTGTATCTTGAAATTGTCTAAGTTGCATGTGAATGGCGATTTGAAGGTTCATCTTTTATATGCTCTGTAAGTACGAAATGTATTAAGTTTGCCATTGTCAGCAGTAGAAGTGAAAGGATTTCCTAAAGTATAAGTAAACATGCCACAGGTTTACAGTTCAAAAATAGTATTTCTCATCTGTAACGTTTTGATAGCATTAAGTCTTTTAGTGGATAAAATATCCATTTTGACTGCTGGCCTGTTTGTTTTAAGATCATTTTTACCTAGGACAGCAAGGTATTGTCATATATGTTTCAGTGTTTAAATGGTATATGGGTAAGATGAAATTTCCTTTCTCTTTTTGTCCTTTCCTCATATTTATGAAACTGCTTATTTTGTTTTGGCTAAGTCAAAGATGCTTTGCATCAACATATTTATTTTTGCAACCCTTAATTCTTTTTATACTTAAACTTGACTGTGGTCCTGTCTGCTTTAGCTTACACCTATTCTGTTGTGTGTCTCAGTAATTTATCATGGTACAGTAAAAGCTTTTTATCTGACATGAGTGGGGTAAAGGGGGATTCTGGTTATCTGGGCTTGCACGCGGCAGTGGCAGTGGCGCGGGGTGGTGGCTGGCAGCGGTGGCCTCCACCACCGCCGCATGCAATCTCCTGCGCTTCCTCTGTGAAATCAGAGCTCCTCCAGCTTCCTTTGCTCACTAGGATGCAAGTCCAAACCCCTCATACCTCACCCCCAGCCCCCCCCCCCCGGCTGGTTCCCCTAACGCCCCACCCACAGCCCTCTGGCCCTGCTGGTGCCCCTCGCACCTCATCCACAGCCCCCCCCACCCCTGCTGGTGCCCCTAACTCCCCACCCACAGCACTTCACCCCTGCTGGTGCCCCTCACTCTCCGCAACAGTCCCCAGGGCCTGCTGGTGTCCCTCACTCCCCAAATGCAGCAGCCCACCCACAAGCCCTGCCAGCGGGGGCTACCAGCTGCCAGGACTATGGGGCCAGGGACCCAGATCTGTATCCCCCCCACCCCCCACAGCAGCACTGTGGGGGGGCTGGTGTGAGCTACCTGCTGAGGGCTTAGGGCTCCCCACTCTGATGTTCTCCCCCTAGGGCCTCCACAGCCTAAGAGGCAGGACCCAGTGTGGTAAGGCAGAGCAGGGCCAGGCAAGGTAGTTCCTTGCCAGTGCAAGTCTTGCGCTGCCCTGGCAAGGTGCCCCCTGCCTGCCCAGCAGCAGTGGGGGACACAACTCTGCACCACGACTTCTGCTGCTGCCAAGAGGGCAGGGGGCACCTTGCCACAGTGGCACAGGGTTTGCAGCAGCAAGGAGCTTCCCTGTCTGGCCCTGCTCTGCCTTACTGTGGTGGGTTCCCCACACTGGGCTGCGGTGGCCCCAGGGGGAAGGGCAGCAGGGCAGGGAGCCTGAGCCCACAGCAGGCATCCTGTCCCTGCTGCGCACACAGATCTGGGGGGCACGTGCCCCCTTGCCTCTCTCAGGAGTGCACACAGCAGTGGGGAGCCCGTCCCTCCTCCCCTGCCCTTCCCTCCCTATGGGAGCCTCTATCCCTCCTTCACCCACCAGAATTATCTGCAGGAGCTGCTCTTCAGGCTCCCTGGCAGCCATGTGCATGTGTGAGCATGTACATCACATGGCATCCCCTGCCTGACTGCCCTCCTCTTGCTCCCCGCAGCCCCTTGAAGACTGGAACTCTGCCAGCCTGCAGAGAGCTCTTTGCAAAAGAAGAAAATCTGCATTTTTCCATTAAAATGAAAAATCCGTGTTTTTCTCAGTTAAAAGAGGGAAATCCGTGTTTTACCATTTTTCAGTGGAAAACAAAAAACCCAGATCCTGTCTTATGTGATAGAATCTAACATTTTTGATACGCCTTTGAGGGTAAAAACAGATGCTGTTTTTGTTGCGGCACCATCTGTGCTAGAATGTGTTCTGGCACAGCTGATGTGATTGAGCAGTAAAAACAGATGTCACCAGGGTTGCTGTTCCTCTGCTTCCCTCTGAAACCCCAGGAGTGTTAGCAGCCCAACCCTATGGCACAATGGCCTCAGATACCTGGGCACACATTTCATGCTGCTGTACCCTGACCCTGCAGGAGAATTCCCAGGGCACACAATAAGCAAACAGGCATCCACCCCATAAGGCATCACAAACCAGATTTCATTGCACAAGCATTTTGGGGCAAGTGGAGTGCAAGAAGTTTGCTTGAAACTTGTGCCTCCATAAACGTTTTTATGGTACAAAAGCAACTTCTGTTTGCACCCATAGAAGCAATAGACATAAAAATAATGTTAAAGACTGTTCTAAATATTTGTTTGAAAGGTAGCAGATTTTAATGACCTGGAACTTGAGAAAGGTGCCTCTTTTATATGTTTATGCATTAAATGAAAGGATAATTCAATGATAAGTGTATGTGTTTACATTTCAAGAGTATCTTGCTCTCCATGTGCAACCGTTGAATTGCATGGCATTCAACCCTGATGGATTTTCTATTTTCTGCTTTCCTTTTAATTTCAACTTGTATAGAATACTGGGGTTAACACCTGTGTAAGGAAATATGTGCTCCTTTAACGAAGGTCCTGCTGCTGCTAGGCTGCTGTTTTAGCTTGTTGGATTACTGTAGCAGTGTGATCTCTCCCTTTAAGTCGAGTAGACAGCAACTCAGCAGTGAGTGACTAGTTGGCAGTTAAAAACCCAAGGGCAGAGAGAGCAGGTAGCTCAAGCTGGAGAAGGGCAGCTGTGGCCAGGAGGCAGACTGAAGCTCAGAAGAGCTTGCTTCTAGGAAGGGCCAGAATTAAGGGCTCTTGCCTGCCATCTGAAGAAAGGCCAAAGGTTTTCCTTTGCTGGTTTGTCTGCTGTTTTAGGCAAGGATTATTGTTGGTGGTATGAGGGCTCCCAAGGGAACAAAGCCAGCTGGCAAGGCTGCAGGCACTCAAACCCATTTATGGACTGGCTGAGGGGCTCCTAAGGGGACCAAGCCCATCTGTGTGGGAGCAGGCACACCAACTCACTTACAGCGATCTTGCAGTGAGGGAGCATCCGCCACAAATAGAAAGGAACACTGGTCTTGTGGTTAATTAGATTGGATTTGGAAGATTTGGGTTCAGATCCTTGCTTTGCCTGTGTGTCGTTTGATCTCTGTGCTTGTCATTTGTACAATGGGGATGATAAATGTTCATAGATGTAGGGTTGGAAGGGACCTTGCAGATCTTCTAGTCCGACCCCCTGCCCTGGGCAGGAGAGAGAACTGGGCTAAAATGACCCCAGCCAGGTAATCATCAAGCCTCCTCTTAAAGACCCCCAAGGTAGGAGCCAGCACTACTTTCTTTGGAAGTTGGTTCCAGATCCTAGCTGCCCTGACTGAAGTAGTGCTTTCTAATGTCTAGTCTGAATGTACTCTCTAACAACTTATGGCTGTTATTCCTTGTTACTCCGGGAGGCACTCCCCACTGGTCCCCCCTAGTAAGTTTATAGACAGCCACCAGGTCCCCTCTCAGCCTTCTCTTGTGGAGGCTGAACAGGTTCAGGTCCTGTAGCCTCTCTTCATAGGGTCTGCCCTGCTGTCCCTGGATCATATGAGTGGCCCTCCTCTGGACCCTCTCAATGCTGTCTACATCCCTCCTGAAGTGCAGTGCCCAGAACTGGACACAGTACTCCAGCTGTGGCCTGACCAGTGTTGCATAGGAGGGGGGGAATCACCTCCTTGGCCCTGCTTGTGATGCAGCTGTGGATGCATGACAAGGTGCAGTTAGCCTTACTGACGGTGTCCTCACATTGGTGGCCCATGTTCATCTTGGAATTGATAAGGACTCCAAGATCTCTTTCTGCCTCTGTGCTTTCAAGAAGGGAGTTCCCCAGCCTGTAGGTATGGTGCTGGTTCTTACTGCCCAAGTGCAGCACCCTACACTTGCCAGTATTGAATCCCATCCTATTCTCATTTGCCCACCCCTGTAACCTGTCCAGGTCCAGCTGCATCCTGTCCCTCCCTTTTAGTGTGCCCACCTCACCCCAAATCTTGGTGTCGTCCACGAATTTAAACAGGGTGCTTTTCACACTCTTGTCCAAGTCGCTAATAAAGAAATTGAACAGTGTGGGCCCAAGGACTGAGCCCTGGGGGACTCCACTGTTCACATCCCTCCAGGTCGAATGTGACCCATCCACCACCACTCTTTGAGTGGTTCATTTTCATCTTTTTCTTTAAAATAAACTTTTCAGGGCAGGGACAACCTGTTACTATATATTTACTCAATTGGACCCCAGTATTACCTGGGGCATCATGGTGCTGCCATAATACAAATGACAAACTCTAGGAAAACAACAGAGCAGTTAAGATGTATATGTAGTGGTCCTTATTTAAAAAGTCAGCACTGGTCCACAGATATCAGATATCAGTTTTTCTCTGTAATCTGACTGGGAAGTAACTGTTATAACTGGTAGTAAAGGCAAAACTTTTTTATTGCTACATGCTTAAAAATACTCTAAAACCAAACACTCATTATGCTTTCTGTATCTCTATAATTATTATGCATAGTCGTGTTAGAAACAAAACAGCACTTCCTCATGTTCCATCCCAAATCATTATGTAGAAACATCCAAGTTGGCAGGGATAATTTAGTAACCTATGCATCAGTTTTGCCATTTCTAACCTCCTTAGAGTTACAGGTTCAAATTCTAGCCAGGTTGTAAAAGCTGTTCATTTTTTCAAGACAGATTTAATCAATATATTTATTTTGTGTGAGACAAGGATTTTTTGGGGTGATTAACTTTTATTGGACAAGCTCAAGGGTTGGAACAAAGACAAAGAAAGTTAGACAAGGTTTTGAATGCAAGGCATTCTTCATCAGGTTCTGATCATTCCTGGATCATCACAGCTACAACATCACTCTAACACTACCATTTACTCTGTGTGTAACTTTCAAATGAGAACTTAAAAACAGAAATCCTGTGTGCACACTGAAGACTTTATGCCATCCTGTATGGACATAATTATTATGCATAGGCATGTTAGAAACAAAAAAAACACTCCTTCGTGTTCCACCCCAATGAAAGCACTATGTAGAAACATCTAAGTTGGCAGGGATAACCTAGTAACCTGTGTATCACTTTTGTTATTTCAAACCTCCTAAAAATTGCAGGTTCAAATTCTAGCCATGTTGTGTGTGTATGTGGATGATTTTCTGTGGTATTATTAGTTAAAATTTGATCTTTCTCAGCTGGCCATTGTGTTCTTAGTTAAAACTGTGATTAAGGAGACTTCTGTTTTCTACCCCAAACTCCCTATGTATACCAGTGCACACATATCCAAATTACACAGCTTACTGCTGATATGTTCATTCTCTGAGGGTACGCTATCCCACCAAGCCGTGTGTGAAGGTATGTCCACCTGGTGGTTGGAAGTGAGATTGCAGAACGCGAATGCGCACTTTACCTAGTTTTAATCTAGCTGGCTCGTCTACCAATAGCAGCCTGGGCTTCAGGATGAATTAGAAAAGCCCAACTGTGACCCCTGGTAGTAATATGAGCTCTCATGCTGACTTTTTGGCTGCTTTAGGTTCAGGTACATAGCGATGCATCCCTATTGAGCATAGACATATCCTAAATGTAAGTAAACAGCTTGCTTGCCTTGTTCACCTTTATATTTAGTGTTATAATTCTCTGGAAGAGGGATGTTTTCTCTAAAGCATCTCTGCAAAATCTGTCATAATGACTATGTTGCTATAATTTCCTGTGTGTTTAATAGTTATTTAGACATTTCTGAATATTTTAATCAGTTCTTTGGAGCTGCTGTGTGCTGGTCAAGAAGATGGGAAAGAAAGCCTTTTTTTTGCTGCTCTGATTTCAGTGCACTCATCTAAGTGTATTGTTACTAAGGGGTGTTAGGCTGTGTTAAAGTTAGCAGGTGCTGTGAGCAGTCTCATGTTAAAGGTTAATACTCTCTAATGGGCACCTCTCAAAACTGCCGCTAGAAGGATGGGGAGGAGGGTTGTAGCTAGGAGGTGCCTGTCCCTCTCTCTGGCACTCTAGTCACAGTATAGACTGGGGGAGGAGAGGGGAAGGAGGCAAGGTGGGTAAGGACCCTCTTGTGCTGCTTGAATCATTCCTCAAACATCCTGATTGTTCCCTGATCATGCCTCCGATTGTGCTGCTTGGATCAACTCCTCTGCCCTGATTGCCCTCTTTTCATCCTGCTCCACACCCTCTCCCGCTGCTTGGATCACCCTCCTGCTGCCCTGATCAGCTGTAGAGCATCTGTGGCAGCAGGGAGGTGGTTTCCCTTTTCTTTCTGCTCCCAGGCTCCCTCCAGCCTGTGCTGCCTCTGTGCTCCTGGAACTAGCTTGTGTGCCCCAGCTGGAGCCTGAAGCTGCCTGCTCACCCACCAGCTCCTGCCTAGTGATTGCCCAGCTGCTTCCAGCAGGGGAAAGGGGAGTGAGAGGGGATGAGGTGGAGGGAGGAGGAGCTGCTGGACAGCTGTGGGGGGGGCAGGTGGACATGGGCCTGATCTGGGTACATGTGGAGCTTCTGGCCCCACCAGTGGAGCAGCCAGAAGTTGTTAAGGTAATTCAAGGTAGCACTATTTAAAGACAATCCTCACTTCAAGCAGCATCACTTTAAGACACCTAGAAGGCACTTGTTAATTAGGTGTACTGTGTGGACACACACTTTAAGTGCTCTTAGTGTGGTCTGATTGTGTAACCTCACCCATAGAATGTCTTCTGTGTATTTATTGATCTGATAATGCATATGGCTGGCTTTTATTTATTTTATTTTTCTCTTCTCCCATGTGGTATGTAAGGTTGCTAGCATCTCCTAACTTGTTAAAAGAGGATCCCAGATGATTTCTTTTATAAAATATCAGGACAGTTATAATGGAGCTTTATTTTATCCTAGTTTTACTATCTTTTCATTAAGAAAGGGCACTTCTCTTTGCATAAATGGTCCATACTTACATACATAAACTTTTGGTAAAAGCAATGATAGTAAAACTACCAGATCATATTTTTGCAATTGTTGCTGCTTTTATTATTATAAAGCAAAATCATTTAGCATTCCATGTTTGGCAGTAACTCTTGTTTTCTTCCAGAAGAAAAATGATGACTAGCTTTCTTACAAAGCTCTTATGATCCCAAGGAACAACTAACTTGTTTATTGCATATTTTGGTAAAGGGGCAGCTTCCCCTCTTGGCTTGCTGATACCTTAACATTTTCCACAAAGTCCCAACTACTCTGAAAAGAGTCCCAGTTTTAAAATATGCTTTCCTGGCATTTATTTCTCTCTTGGAAGACTGGAAAGCAATCTAGGATCAAATGCCAGGATTCTTGTACTTAAGCCAGGGAGTGATGAAATTAATGGCCTTGAGGAATCTATAACAAAACAATAGCTCACATATGGCCCTCAATAACTCAAGCATTAAAAAAATATTTTGATTCCCCCACTCGGATTGTAGTGATGTGAAATAGCTCTGATCAGAAAGTGCTTCATACTGTCCATAACAGAATGGGTCTGAAGTACAGAGATGAATCATATGGGGTTATGAATATATAATGTTATATATATAACTGTGTATTTTGAAGGAGTGTTATGATTCCTGAAGGTATATGGGTTTTAACTGACTATATCCTGGGGGAAATGTTCATACCAGCGAGGACTGATTCACAGATGAATCCTGGCATGCTGACTACAGATTTACTCTTTGGTTGGCAGCGTGTCACAGACCCACAGGATTTTCTGTGCTCTTGCCTCCTACGATTACAAAGATGAGTCTTGCAGCTCCACTACCCTGAACCCTGGGGCCTGGTTTTAGCACACCTATTCCTTATTGAAGCTCTCCCAGCTGGGTCCAAGAGAACACTGATCTCCTGGTCAGTGAGTTACCCCACTTGGGAATTATGCAACCATCAGCTGCTCCTTAGTGAGGCAAAAAAGCCTTATCAAAATAAGATGGATTTCATTAGGCACCTGGAGCACAGCGTGCAGGATTCATTCCTTTGAAAAAGCCAAGTTTGCATGCATGTCCATGATGGCAGTGTTATGTGCTTCTAGCCAGAACATCTGGGATTTCATTTCTTCCCCATCTTTTCATAACTTGCTCCTTTGTTTCCAGCTCTAAATCATGCTGCTGTCACATTATGCCTCTTTTGGCTGCTGGTAACTTAAAGCCAATATCCAGCCATTGCTCTTCCACTGTATCTCCAAGATAGTTCCTTTTGTATTCAGAAAGTCCTTGACAGTGCTTTTGTATCAGCTGTTATGCATCTGTGAGTCCCACATGTCTCTGTCCCTTGAAGGAAGTAACCCTTTCAATCTTGGTAGCTAACAGTACAATAGCAAATCAGGAAACAACCAGGCATGCCTTCATAAAAATAGTGCAGACATTTCCCATATTCTCTTTGTTGTGTCCTCTGGATACAGATACAAATCCTTTCCTTTTGTAAACTGTTAACTTCATTGTACTGTTAAATTTTGGCTTCTTGGAGAATTTTAAACCTTTTTTCTTGCAGAGACTCTTTAGTTGGGCTTCTCCTGGTATCCTGTGAGTTCAAATTTCCAGCTTGCTGCTTTGTACCAAATTTTGCCCATACTTCTTTTCCACTTTTTCCGCATAGCTACAGGTGCTTACCTGGAAAGGCAGTGAGATGCCAGCTAAGGAAGTCTACCTGGACTCACTGTTCTGGAAACTTTTGTATTCCTATGATGTCATTATAGCCAGAAAACAAATGAAAAAATCGAAGTGGTTGGGAGAAATAAACCATGTCTGTTTACTTCTACAGAAATGGCCTTCCAAGAAAAACATTTTACTGAACAAAGGAAGAACCCTTTATGTCTGTCCTGGGGCACATGTAGCATATATGCTGAAGCATTTCAGTTTGTGACTGTGAAAAGCTAAATTTAGCAATTTAGAATGGGGAGAGTGTTGCTTCTTTAAATAAGTCCACTTTGGGTAAGCTGCATAAAATAAACCTCAGAAACTTTGTAAGGAATGCTACTATTGTAACATGTCATCATCTGAAAAACAGAACAACTATGCATAAGAATGGTATTACCAATAGCTCATGCCTATAGATTATCCCTGAGCTAGAAATATGATGGTTAGATCTGGAAAAGGTTAGATGTGGGAGGTGGGATTTGGGTTTTGGGTTTGAGACCCAAATCATCAGGGTTTGTGTTTAATTAGCCAGAACATTCTGGAACTACTGCTTTAATATTTTGTCCTGGAATAAAGGAAACCTTGTGAGATCAGTTTGTCTCACAACTGATTTCATGATTTGCCAACTATTTTTATTTGGAAATGGTGGCCACGAAGAAACCATCCCTGGAAACAGGGACCCATTCAATTTTAAATCTGACTTGTAGCCATTGGCATGTCATCAGTTAAGGAATATAGGCGAAATCCTTCATGGATTTTGAAGGGTACTGTGTTCAGAGCTCTAGTTTTGACCCATCCCTATTGAACAGCAAGGTGAGAGCCCACTCATAAATCCAAAGAGCTCATTCAATGTCCAACAATTATTTGATTTCCTAATTGTATCTAGTGTAATTATATTTAATGGATTTTGCATTAGGTCCCAAATGAAGTTATAGGAAAGACTGTAGTAACTCGAATGATCTTTGGTTCAAGTCTTTGATCTGTGGGGATGTGAGGTAAAAATTGTACTGTAGGCCATAAATATTGGATTATAATTCTTATGCTATATTCATTGTATTGGCTCTCAATGTGCACAAAGGGTAAATAATCTAGGGATGCCTCAATTATATATTATTATGGCTTGCTATTTTTATAAAAGATATATCATTACATTTTGAAACATATTAACAATGGAAAATAATTTTATAAGCCATATAAACTGTGTCAGATCTGGAGTTCAATTATGCATTGTTGTTAATTTGTTACGGATTGTTTAGGAGAATAATTATGAAATGGGTGAGTGATAAGAGTAGACAAGCAGTAATTTAAAAGGAATTTTTTTTTGAAGTTTTAAAAGAAATATAATACAGGGAAGAAGCAAGACAAAAAAAACAGAATAACAAAAATGTTACAAATAACTCCAGCACTGGATGCTCAGACTGGAAAGTATCTCCAGCTTAGAGTTACATAACTGCTGTATAGGGCTGTGCGAAACAGAAGCGTTTTGTTTTGGCCAGCATTTTGACGTTTCAATAGAACAGTGTTTTGTTTGGACTTTTGTTCCGAGTCAAAATGGCTGTTCTGTTTTGTTCCGTCGAAACGTTTCGCCCATAGGATATAATGGGGAAGGTTGAAACAGGCTATAACTTTGTCATTTCTGATTTGGATAAAACTTGCCAGAATGGTAGCCTCTTCTGAGGACATGATTTGTGCCAAGTTTCAAGAAGATAGGTGCAGGGGGTTCGGAGAAACTGCACCCTGCTGAGGCTATGAAGCCTGCCAAGTTTCAAGGAGATAAGTACAGGGTGTTGGGGGAAACTGCACCTCAAGCTGCGGACAAGCAAAACTCATAACAGATGATCCTGTGTGTGTGAAGGCACAGCAGGATGAAAGCCGCAGGGGTGGTGGCCCCTGCTGGGAAACTGCACCTCAAGCTGTGGACAAGCAAAACTCATGACACGGGTGCTTGTGCAACTGTGTCTGTCTTGGGGCATTGGGGTGGGGGGGAACTACTGTAGGCCTGGCTGCTAAGCTACTGTGTTACCAGTTGCCAATTAATCATGATTCGCTCAGGGACCAGCTCAATACACAGTACCTAGCTACTACATAATGACTTAACAAGCATGGATTAACACCTACAAAATTACAGACTAAGGAGAGGAAATAATCAATACAGACAATCAACTGCCCCAAGACGGACACAGCCAGTTGCACAAGCACCCATGTCATGAGTTTTGTCTGTCAGCAGCTAGGGGTGCAGGGCCCCAGACCCCCCCCTGCACTGATCTCCTTGACAGCTGGCAGGCTTAGTGGCCGCAGCAAGGCCTAGCGGCCAGGCCTGCAGTAGTTTCCCCTCCCCCGTGCCCCAAGACAGACACAGTTGCACAAGCACCCATGTCACGAGTTTTGCCTGTCAGCAGCCAGAGGTGCAGAGCCCCAGAACCCCTGCTCCTATCTGTTCAACATCTGGCAGGCTTTGTGGCCACAGCAGGGGCCACTACCCCTACAGCTTTCAGCCTGCTGTGCCTTAACACACACAGGATCATCTATGTCGTGAGTTTTGCTTGTCTGCAGCTTGAGGTGCAGTTTCCCCCAAACCCCTGCACCTATCTCCTTGAAACTTGGCAGGCTTTGTGGCCTCAGCAGGGGCTAGCATGCCTGCAGTTTTGACCTTGCTGCAGCTTAACACGTACACGTGACATGAGTTTTGCTTTCAGGATTTTGGGGTGCAGTTCCTCTGAACCCCCTGCACCTATTTTCTTGAAACTTGGCACGCTTTATGCCTTCAGAAGGAGCTACCATTTCTGCAAGTTCTATCCAAATCTGGCCAGAAAAGACAACATTATAGGCTGTTTTGACCTTCCCCATTATAGCCTATGGGCAAAATGTAGAAACAGCATCGAAACAGCGAAAAATTTCGACTTGCGTCATTTTGTTTTGAGGTTGTTTCGACCATTTCTGTTTTGTTTCGATTTTGCTGTTTTGACCTCAAAACAGGTCAAAACAGCGTCAAAACATAACTGGTGGCGAAATTTCGCACAGCCCTACTGCTGTATCCAAGAATCATTGAACTCTGGCAAAAAATGCTTTATGACTGTCTATACTGACAGATAATAGCCCTGAATATTCATAAATCATTTGACAATTCCTCAATACTGCAAGTGCTTAGGAAGAAGATTCAGTCACCCACTATTTCCTAGAAGCTTAGTGGAGCATCCTCAAAAATGGCTGCTGGAAGGTATTGTATATATTGATATAATCAAAATAAAATAAATATATGTGGGGCAAAGCAAAGTCAGAACCTAGTTTGATAAGAGATCCATGCTAGTAGATCTTCATTTCCGGACCAAGGCCTTATAATGGCATTCACTGGGACAGATACGTGCTTTCCTGACTAATCACTCAGCCCCAGAATGTGAAGTTTTGCAAGCAACTGAGCAACTTGTATTTGCTGCATTAAAAAACACCCCCAAACTCCTACAATGAACATTTTTCCATAAAATATAGAATTGCCTTTCCCTCCCCTAGATTAAATATAACATTAAGTCACATTATCTATGGGTGCGGGGGATACTTTACAATAATTATTTTAGAGTTATCAAAAGTATTAGGTTTTTTTGGCAAAAAAAATGTGGCAAAGGCAGTAAAGAATGCACAATTACATGATATAAAAAGGCGCTGAATGTTTCCATTTGTATAACTTGCCTGGTTTGGCAACTCAGGAGAAGTTTGGCCAACCAGATTTGTGCCATTCAACTCATTACATTAAGCAAGTGTATGTTCTTCTTTGTACAATTGAATGCATACACCGATCACATTTTAAGAATGCCTTCTTTTTTTAAATATTCTTTTTGGTTCAGAGAATTGAATTTATTTAAACCTACATTCTAATGTGACACCATACATCTGCCCTTTATATTGCATAATACACGATATCCATATCATACTGTTTTATTTAGAAAACATCATTATTTCTCCTTAATATATCTGTGACGACTTGTTTATGTTCATTGTTTAAAACTTGTGAGGGCTTTATTAAACCATACATTCTTTTGAAAGTATTTGTAGTAACAGAGTATTCTTAGGCCGTTTGAAGGAAAGTGTTCCAACCATGTGAAAAATGCATGAAATCAAATCTAGAAACTTCAGCCAAAAATAGTCTCTTGGGTTGTGGTTCAGTTCTGAGAAGGAAACAATGCAGAATATAAAAGAGTTAGTTACTAGATATTTTCCAGGAGTTGGTCCAAAAGAAACTGTAGTAATGCCTGGGTTTGAATGAGATTTTTTTACTAAGAAAATATGTCAAATTATATAAGAAACAAACATGTTGTGCCTTCAAAGTAAACACAACTTCATTAGCTTATAAAACGTAGGTTCTCACACCAGTTACAATTCTGGGAGTATATTTATCAGATGTTTTGCAGCTACAACTTACACACAAACCAAATCTTGTAGCCTTTTTCACAAAAGCCTAAACCTAATTCAGGGTATTGTGACAGTTAATATGACAACAGTTTTTGAAGTAATATAAAAGCTCATATCTCCTGGTTTAAATCAGTGTCTAACTACTACAAATTAGGATGAGATCTCCATTAGGTGGCAGATTATTCTGTATCTGCTTACCACGGGATTCCTTGTACCATTATCATAAGGATCTAGTTCTGGCCACTGTCTGACACTGCACTAGTTGGACTACAGGTCTCATCCTGTCTGGTAATTCCATTTTTCCTAGGGGACAAGACTCAATAATGCTGTTTCACCAAAGTGCTTTGCTACCTTTTTAAAAGAGAAAGGGGGGCGGTATTGGGGACCACTGGTTGCTGTAGTAGAGATTCAAGTAGAATATTTTATTTGATTGCTGAGCTTGAACATTGCTGTTTTCAGAGCAACCTCTCTGTTTCAAATAAGTCTTATCCAAAGCACAGGTAGGATATGGTAGCATGTGTAGAAGACTGTTGAGGAAATACTTTCTAAACGGTTATATTTTCCCAATGTAGATCCAATTTGTTATTGGAGGACATACCTACAAGTTCTCTAAAAGGCAATTACATGGTTAGTCACTGTACCAGCAAGGAACATGACAAGTATGAATGTCACATACCTTCAGTGAAACTCAGCTACACTTATATCTTATGGTTAAAGATCACAAATGGTGCAACAACTCTTTGGTCACCTTTACTGTTGGTCACACCCATAAATATTGGTAAGTGTTGATTTATTGTACACCTTTGTTATAGAGAGTGATACTGGTAATCAAATGTCCTCTTGCTACTGGATGAATCTTTCAAGAACCACAGCTAGGGCTGTGTTTATTCCAAGAGTGATGTTGTAGCTGTGGTGGTCCAGAATTTGTGAGAGGCAAGGGGAGGGAGGTGGAAAAACAGCGGGGGGAGATGGGGGGTGAGAGATTCTCAGGGATAGCAGACACTCCGATCTGCTGTTTTTTACTATCCCGTGCCTGGTTCCTGTAATCAGACGTCCAAAGACTGTCTTTCATTCCAAGGCTTGTCTAACTTTATCCCAACTACATAGTCCAATAAAAGATAGTGCTCTGAGAAATCCTTGCCTCTTTCATTTATTCTTTGGGTAACTTTTGCTCTCTGGACCCAACTAGTTTTGTTCCCCTTCTAGTGCAAATCGAGGAATGGGAAGGTGTCCTGGAGGCACTTGCCTTCTCACCTGGAATGGAGAAGGGTAGGACAGCTTGTGGAGAGCTCCTCTGTGCATGCATCCAATGGCAATGGTTAGCTGTGTCCTTTTTATTACCTAACTTGTAGTAAAAAGGAGGAAATTAGGTCCCCTGGGTTGGGTTTTATTAATTTCCTTTTTCACTGATGCTTTGCAAAAAAAATAATTAAAAAATTAAAAGCCTTTAGGATGAATTATTTGGAAGATGAGTAGATTATATGGATCACTGTATGCTGCTTTCTGTTTAATTATGTCATAGAAACAAATTTCAGTTAAACAGCTGCACCTGCCAATGTTAAAAATGACATAGATATAATTCATGTAATATGCTCTGAATAATAAGTAAAGTTAGATGCATTTTAAAAATGTATAATTTTAATAATGTGCTCTGCAATCAGTGAGCTCAATAAAAAGAATAATTAGTTTTAAAATAAAAAGATGAATATTAGCTAAGGTTGAGTTGTTTGCGCACATGAGCCATAGCAACAGAACACATGGCAACAGAACATGGAAACATTAAGTCCAATCATGTGACCATTCAGATTACACTGTAGCAAAGAAGCCTCTTTTAAAAAGAAATGCTTCTTTGCTACCATAACGAAATTTTGATGTCAAGATTACCTACTCAAGCTTGCTAAAGCTGCTTTGAAGCATTTGCTTCTGTTTGTTTCCTTCAAGAGCCAGTCAGGTTCAAACAGTTAGGGCTACTACTGAATTTAAGGTTTGGCCCTGAGTAGTTCAATAAGTTCAGTATCTTTGATAAGTTGAATAAGAGTCTGATAACCTTACTCAGCTCAAAGAGTATCTGTCTTACTCCTTGAGAATTATCACTGATATTCTTCAGTGAGACGCTTGTTTGGAAAATGGCCTTTTAAGGACCCAAGTCTGTGATCTGATCCACACAGGTGGACATTCGCACCTGAATTAAGCTTATTAAAAGAAGGCAGCTTCCCACAAGCTCTGCTTGGTCTGCCCATGCAGATCATAATGTAGGATTTAATTTTGTGTTTAAGATGGCCTTCTGAATCCCTGTTTAAGAAATTTGCAAGTTCTTTGTTTTTAGATGATATACATATGCTTGCCTATTTACTTAAATGTTATTTATTAAAAGTGTTAGTCCTGAGTGAGAGAAGCTTAGTGGTTTCCTTCATAACTATGCCCTAGAAAGATGAGATTAGCCATAGTTGTTTTAATTGCACAATGATAAACAAATGTATTTGGTAACAGCTAAAAGTAGAATACTAATGTCTTAACTTTGTCCAAGAGAGAGTGAATTTTATACTGGTGTAGTTATCATTCTGGGTTAAGCATCCACTTTTTCTCCTCTTTGTCCTTTTTTATCCCTGTTGAAGCCTTGTGAAATCTTCAGTATTTCTTTC
Organism: Gavialis gangeticus; assembly: GCF_001723915.1. NCBI lineage: Eukaryota > Metazoa > Chordata > Crocodylia > Gavialidae > Gavialis > Gavialis gangeticus. Next base: position 6,797,606 of record NW_017728993.1, on the reverse strand, counting down.
CATCCAGGAGGGCTGTAATAAGGAAATTATGGTAGAATGGACAGGGCTACATTCAAAGCCTGTGGTTGAAGATGCTAAGAGAGCTTCTGCTTATTTAGGAGATGAGCAAATAGCCTGGCCAATATACCTAGCCCATAAGCCAGTGTTTTCCGGCTTTTGATATGTGGGGAGCACTTTTTTCCCCCTCACTTAACGTTTGTGGCACACTTTATTTGTTGGTCATGGCCTGGGTCTAGTCCATGGGCCTGTTCCTGCCATGTGGGGCAGACCCAGCAGAGGGCCAATGCTGCCATTTTTGGCAGCACACCAGTGTGCCGCAGGACAGTGTTTGGGAATATCTGCCCTACCCATTTTTAGCAAAACGCTTAAGCCAGTATTTATGCTCTATAAAATCAGGGCCTTGTGAAGCTAGAAAGTGATCCCTAAATAATTAAGCTAAACATAGCTTGGTTTTTAAGTATTTTAGTTAGAATACAGCTTGCAAATAATACTACACCACATTGCTTTTGTCTATGGAAACTGTATTTGAAGTGTAGACGATGCAGTTCTGAAAACATGTTTGGAGAGAAGTTGCTGATTGAGTGGTAAGTCCTAAAGATATTGTAGCTGGCACACACTGACAACAATCACTGCAGTGGGTGTAGTAATCATTTTAATGTTTTTGTACAGTAAAGCCTGAGCCTCCTTTGAACCTGCAGCTAGAAATGACAGACAAATGGCAGGTAAAGATCTGTTGGTCCAGCCCAGTACTTGCATTGTATGCCCTTCAGTATGAAGTGAAATTTTCTGTGAATTCTACTCAAAATACTTGGCAGGTGAGTCCATTTGTTTTGCTTGCTTTAAGGTGAACTAATCTAATTAACGTTTCAATACGGACAAGTGCAGGGTGCTGCACTTGGGCAGTAGGAACCAGCAGCACACTTACACAATGGGGAACTCCCTACTTGAGAGCACGGAGGCAGAAAGAGATCTTGGAGTCATTATTGACTCCAAGATGAACATGGGCCGACAATGCGAGGTCATGGTTGGCAGGGCTAACCGGACCTTGTCGTGCATCCACAGGTGCATCTCGAGTAGAGCCAAGGAGGTGATCCTCCCCCTCTACGCGACGCTGGTCAGGCCACAGCTGGAGTATTGTGTCCAGTTCTGTGCGCCCCATTTCAAGAGGGATGTGGACAACATGGAGAGGGTCCAGAGGAGGGCCACCCGCATGATCTGGGGACAACAGGGCAGACCCTACAGTGAGAGACTGCAGGACCTGAACCTATTCAGCCTCCACAAGAGAAGGCTGAGGGGGGACCTGGTGACCGTCTATAAACTCACTAGGGGGGACCAGAAGGGTTTGGGGGAGACGCTGTTTCCCCTAGCGCCCGCTGGCATAACAAGGAGTAATGGGCACAAGTTGATGGAGAGGAGGTATAGATTGGACATCCGCAAAAACTACTTCACAGTTAGGGCGGCTAGGAGCTGGAACCAACTTCCAAGGGAAGTGGTGCTGGCCCCTACCCTGGGGGTCTTTAAGAAGAGGCTGGATGCCTACCTGGCTGGACTCATTTGAGTCCCGTTTCTTGTTTTGGGGTTTTGTTGTTCTCCCGCCCTGGCGGGGGGTCGGGCTAGAAGATCTACTAGGTCCCTTCCGACCCTAAATCTATGAAACTATAATTCTTTATTTAAGCAAAATCAACTACAACATTTGGTCTAGATCCCACAGTGTCAAAAATCTATTGAGATGCTAATGTAAGAATTACTCTCTAGGGCTAAGTACAGACAGTCAAAAAGCCCAAGGCTGAATTGATTCAGTCTTTGTAAGTTAGGCTAAGCTGCAGAGTTTGAACCAACAAGCAAATGAACACATTCACTTTTGATTTAGGAAATGCAGCCACATGTCTGCAGTGGCTGAAGCCAGAAGCCGGGGGGCACTAGAGCATGGCAGCCAGCCACTCCAAGGCTTTTCCGCCCTCCCTGCTGGAGCAGAGGACATGGCCAGCCCCAGCCCATGCTCTGCCTGGGTCAGGGTGGGGGAAGGTGGTAGCACTGAATTCATAAAACCTTGAACAAGAATAGTTCTTTCTCTGACAAACTATAAACTAAAAATTATAAATACAGCCTGGGAAGTGAGTTTGTTTCCTTTTCCTGTTGCCCCTGAGGTCTCTGGTTTAAACCTCTGTTACAGGTTTAAACCAGTGTCTGATCACTTAAACCAGTTTATGTGTAACTTGTGTCCCTAGCCTAGGGCAGCTACTAGTTCCCGTTTCACCAAACCTGCTGAAATCTGCAGTGGGCTTTGAATTTGAAACTTACAGCATTCAAAGCACTTGTCTCTGCTAAACGAGTTAAAGGACTGGAATCCTGGAAGTCTCAGACTTTTAATGTGGAACAAAGTACCATTTACTTGCATACCAACACACCCGCTAATATCCACTACTCCCTCTTCCTGGGCAGGATTTTAGCCTTTTTGAAGTTAAAAGCAAAGTTTCCTTTACCTTCACTGGAGCTAGGTTTTCACTCAGTTTGTGTGTGTGTTGTATTTATTAATGAATTATAATTACAGCACACACTTTTTCTATCTGTGATATAAGAGGATCAGATGTTTAATAGAACCCAACTAAATATTGTAACTATTTTCTACTGGTTTGTGACTTACTAAAACTTTGAATAAACAGTTCTTTTAAACTAAAACTCTACTTGTTCCTTTGACTCCTCCATTCTTGTGAAGTGTCATAAAATAATAATGGCTTCTGATAACTTAACAGGTGGTTAAGACTGTCTTAGAAAATTCCCTGACTATAGACGATACGCTGCTTGGTTCTTCATATTTAGTTCAAGTACGGTGCAAGCGTCTTCATGGTCTGGGATTCTGGAGTGAGTGGAGCACACCATACAGTTTAAACACAGAAGGTACGTCATATACAGTCATTTAAATAGCCATTGTTTGGAATGCAATTGTTTATTTTGTGGAAATGAATACATGTGTGCTTCTATTATTTAATGTGCTTTACTTAGTAGCCATTATAATCCAAAATACAGGCAGTCCTTGGACTTACAACACAATTGGTTCCTGAAAACCGCATCTTAAGTCGAAATGTTGTAACTCGGAATCAATTTTCTCATAAGAAAAAATATTATAAATGGGGGATTGATTCCTGAACCAAGGCCCGATACCCTATTTTCACCAAAAATACCCCAGAATTTTGTACTCGATCAAATATAGATGAGTAATATAGCTACATTAGTGTATTTATATTGTAAATAGCAATCATTGATTTGGAAGGACTTCTTTGAGGTGACTTTGCTGGACTTTTTTGAAAGGCTCTTGGTTGGACTTTTTGAAGTGTTCTTGGCTAGAGTCTTCTCAGGAGTCTTGGCTTCAGGTTTTTCTGGAGTCTTGTCTGCTTTCTTAAAGAAAGTGTCCAAGGAAGTTTGGACGGATGTTCTCCAGGGAGATGAGCAATGCAGCGAACTTGTTCACAGGCATGGTGTTGCATCGGATCTAGTGTTGTAAAGTCGAAACTGACATCATAAAGTTGAAATAGGGTGTCAATTTATAAATGTTGTAAGTGCGAAATATTGTAACTCAAAACGTTGTAAATCAAGGACTGCCTGTACTACAATGGATTAGGTAAAAAGCGTGCATAGTAAATTCTCTAAAGGGTGCACTAAGATTTGGCTACGCATCTTATGATAATATATTGTGATTTGTAAAGTAATACCTGGCCCATTGGAGATTCTGGTGTCACATCATATATTTCCTCTAATAATCCCATTGCACATCTTTGAGATGTGGGATTGGGTTGCTGTGCTTTGGATCTCCACAGTGGATCTGTTCACTTTTTAGCTTTCTGTTGTTTGGGTGAGTTCTTAGCCTCTAGCCTCAGTTTGTGGGCATGCAGTCTCTGTGTGATATCTGTCTTCAGAAGTAGGACCCCACAGTACAAACTGCTGAAGCTGCAAGGCCAGTTCTGAATTCCTTTATGATAGTTGAAGCCAATAACAGACTTTGCAAAGGAATTTCTAAACTAATTAAACTTTAAATGAAAGATCTAGGCAAATCTGGTAAGCACCACTAGAAAGTTCCCCATTCATTGTGAGAAGCAAAGTATTTTTTGGAGTAACTGTATAGTTGAGAGCGCTCTTAGACAAGCTTTTGGGTCACCTGAATAATGGAATTTTGTGTCCAAAAGCTCGTCCAACATTTCTCCCAACTATACAGTTGTTCCAATAAAAGATATTGCCAAAAAAACCCTTTCTTCTTGCATGTCTCCTTGACCATCACAGCTACACCATTCCCACTGTTCCTTGCCCTACTTTCCTTGAAGCTGTTTGATATTATTTGGGACTTAGTCAGAATTCTAAAGTCCATGACCCCAGGGTCTAAGATCCTTTCACTACTCTTCTCTGCTTATAGACCTTACTTTCTGGTTCTGGTTTCCTTATGAAAAAAGCTAGTATGAGATCATTCTGTTAATAGGCTTTCAGTGTCCCGTGTATGATCAGCCTCAGTTCCCCATCAAATGAGCTGTTGTTTGGCTAACAGAGCCTAGGCCAGGGGTGGGCAAAATGGCAGATCCAGCTGGTGGCCGGACTCCATTTCCCAGCAGCCCCTGCCTGCATCGCTCCAACTGGTTTCCATGGAGACCCCACTAGTGGCAGGCCGAGGGCAGCAAGGAGTTAGGTTTTCCATGGAGACTGGCCCCAGCAGCACTAACAGGGTATGCATTGGGGCTGGGAGCTGCTCCAAGACCAGGGCTGGGATCCTGCAGCAGTGACAGAGTGGTTTGGAGCCAGGGCAGAGCCGTGATCCACTGCCTGCACACCCCTGTCTGGGGCATGTGGGCAGCAGATTGCAGTTCTGCCCCAGCTCCAGACCATGTTGTCACAGCCCTAAGATCATGGCTCTGGAGCAGCTCCCTGCCCAGCCTCCCTTTCCTGCTGGAGCCAGTCTCCATGGAAACCCTGCCCCCGCACTGTCACAGGCCCACTGCTGCTTGGAAACTGGCCACAGCGACATGAGCAGGGGCTGCTGGGAAATGGAGTCCACCACAGGCCCAGTCCAGCCCATGGGCCAGACTTTGTACATCCATGGCCAAAAATGTGGTGGCTTTGGGCAGATGCTACATTTATGTCCTGGGGTGCTTCCATTTGAATGGATGTTACTAAAGGTTCAGTGACCCTTGTTGTTTAGTCTCTAGTCTTCTGCTATATATAACTGTTTCTTCTGTATGTTTCAGTTTAATTTCAGGGTTACAGAGCCACACCAAAAGCAGAGAACAATCTTATGGTCAAAGTGATGGTCAAAAAAAAATAATGTTTTCAGTTTTTTGCATCTGACCCAAAACAGGTTATACAGAAGACCTTTCCTTCTTCACTGTATTCACCTTTTTTACTAAGTTTCAAATCTAATATACGTGAATAAGTGTGTTTTGTGTGTGTGTTTACACACACACACATACACATTAGGGATGTGTGAAGCTTCGGTAGCCAATTTGATTTGGAGGACATTTGCCCTGATTCAGGGACTGAATCTGAATTGAATAGGGAGACCAATGAAAAGCTCCGAATCACTTTGAAGTATCTGAATCAATTCAGAAAATTTTCGGAAAAGATTTGGCTGCTTTGGAGATTTGGCCATAGACCAAACAGGCAGCTGACTCAGCTGGTAAGTCTGTTGGGATGCGGAGGGGAGGGAAAGGGCGAGGGGGAGGGAGGGATTGTGGTTGGGGCTGGGACAAGCTGCCCCGCCGGGGCAGGGGGACATGGGATGCGGGTGCAGCAGCCCTGGGAGCGGGGGCTCTGTCCTGCTGCTGCTTACCCAGCTGGGGTGGGGAGGTGGGGGTGGGATGCGGGCACGGCTCACTCCAGGTGGAAGCGGGTAAGCGGCAGCAGATGCGGGTGCAGCAGTGCTGGGAGTGGGGGCTATGCCCTGCTGCTGCCTGGAGTGAGCTGCGCCTGCATCATTTCCCCCACCCCGCCCCTGCACCAGCTGGGCAAGTGGAAGCAGGGCATAGCCCCTGCTCCCACTACTTCAGTGTCTGCATCCCATGCTCTTCTGCGTTGGCTGGCAAACGGCAACGGCGACAGCACCTGCACCTGCCACGCCAGCTGGCAGGCGGCAACAGGGCAGAGTCCCCACTTCCAGCACTGATGTGGGTGTGGCAGTGCTGGGGGTGGGGTCTATGCCCTGCTGCTGCTTGCCCAGCCAATGTGGGGGGGTGGGGGTAGGCACGATGCAGGCTTGGCTTGCTCTGGGTGGCAGCAGGGCACAGCCCCCACTCCCAGCACTGCCATGCCCACATCAACATGGAGCGGGGGCTCTGCCCTGTCACCGCTTGACAGCTGGAGTGGCAAGGCACAGGCTGTGGGCATGGCAGCATTGGGAGCAGGGGCTATGCCATATTGCTGCTTGCCCCTTTCCACCTGGAGCAAGCCGTGCCTGCATCAGGCCCTCTCCCCCCACTATCCTGGCAGGGCAAGCGGCAGCAGGGCAGAGCCCCTGCTCTGAGTGCTGCTGTGCAAGGCATCCCCTTCCCCTCCTCCCGGCCCCAGCTAGGCAGCTTGTCCCAGCCCCAATTCCTCCCTCCCCCACACCCCTTCCCTGCCCCAACCACAACAGACTTACCAGCTGGAGGCAGCTGGCCTGCTTAGTCTATGGCCGAACCTCTGAAGCAGCACTGAATCTTTTGGATCAGATTCCAGTAAATCGAATCAAGACAGTGATTCGAATCTCCAAAATGAATCACTGTCCTCCAAATCAGCCGAATCCAAAGTGAATACTTGCCACTCCTCACAGGCCTAATACACGTACACACTCACACCCAAGTATGCTATGCATGTGTGTGTTTATGCATGCACACACACATCCCTAACCTCTATTTTATAGTTCAGGTTTTGTTTTAATTGTCCAGCAGTATAAGAAGTTAAATGGTTTCAGAGCTAGCAAAGACTTGCATGTAAAATGCAAACAATCATAATTAAAAATATGATTATTACACACATGAATAAATAATTTAGGACTTATAAAACAAGTATTCTTGACATGTTGCACAGTAATGGCTCCTCTGGAGTTAATTAAGTCTGTCAGCCAGAGGATGATCCTAAAACAATAGAGCTTACTAGCTCTGTTATTCTGAATTGTTACATATCATTATAACAGTTGACTGACTTTACAAATCGCCCTTTTTCTTGTAAGTGAGGGATATTGCTTATGTTTTCCCATGACATTTTCAACATTCGCCTCAGTTTATTTCAGTGACTCTTGCTAAAGTTATCTGCGTAGTCGTTGTTTGAATAGACAGGCATATATGTGTACTTTACAAACAAGGTTCTGCATTTGCGTGCAAACTCCGTGGTCAAAATGGTCTAACATGGGTGTCTAAAATTAGATGTCCAAATTACTAATTTCACCTCTTTAAAGGAGGCTGTCTTCAAAGGTCCTCTGAATCTTTTCATTACCAGGTTGGCTAATTACATGCCCACATTTGGCATTGGGTGCTTAGTTTTAGGCACTCATCCTGTACATACATATACCATACTGTAGCTCTAAATAACGACATAATTATAAATATGCATGTGTATATGGCTGCACATATATACACATTCTGAAAGGTTGCAGGCATATCTCAAAGTATACACAATTCATTGAAAACACCAAGATGCAGTAGATATATCTCTTTATTTAACATCCTGTTATTAATTGTATTAAATACTCATTTCACTGACAGAAAGTCATGTTGTGATGAGCCTGATGACAGCCTTGGAGTGAGTAATTTTTTCGCTGCAGGAGACATAAATCAGCCCATTTTCCAAATGAGTAGTGTTAGTATTAACCAATGGAAGAACAGCGCAACCAGCAGCACAGTTGGTAGCAACAAAGAGACTGGTAACAAAGAGGTTGCTTTGCATTCATGCAAGTAGATTAACACTTCTGAAATCACAGTTATATTTCTGTATGGCTGATAAGCATTATATTTAGGTCTGTTTATAATCAGAACATCTATGCTGATACCAAAGTGATGGTGTTTTGCACTGCTATTCAAAGGATACTTTATTTTGCAACTGCCCCCAGTAGTTTCTATGGAAGCTTCTGCACCACTGAAGGTCAGATCTGTTTTATTAGGTGCTTCATACACTGCTTTTTTTTTTTTTTTTTAATATAGTCCAGCATGTGTTTAACTCAGGGTGGGCAAAATTCAGCCCCTGGGCTGGATCTGGCCCTTCAGTGATTGGATCTGGTGAGCGCCCAACAATTGATTGCATCTGGCCTGCAATGTTCTGCATGGGACCGAGCCCCACCTGCTTCTGTCCAGGTCAGCCTATACTGTGATCTCCGGTCTACGCTGTCCTGGCCTCTATCAGTGCACAGAGGTTCCCAGCGGGGCTGCTCCCACTGCTGCAGCATCCACTCAGGTACTACTCAATAACCCTGCCTCCAGTGGCTTCTCCTCCTCCCCCTCCTCCTCCTGCCCCTGCTGCAGCGCTCTGGGCAGTTGGCAGTGCAGGGAACCTGTGGGGACATTAACTGGGCAGCAGATGCCCAGCCAGGTGGAGTGAGGAAGCTGTAGTTGGGTGGCTCCTGCCCCAGCATGCCAGGGCTCCAGCTTCTGGCTGCCTTCCACCTACTTTGCCTGCCCAGTGCAATGAGCAGTCATCTGCAGGTGGGAGCTGGAGCCTTATGTGCTGGGGCAGGAGCTGCCTGGCTGCAGCTTCCCCCTCAACTGGCTGGGCATTTACTGTCTGGCGCATTTCTTCATGGCTTCTCTGCCCTGCCTGCTGCCCACAGTGGTGCAGCAGGGGCAGGAGAAGGAGCTGCTGGAGGTGAGGGGGCTGAGCAGTACCTGGGCGGCTGCAGCTGCACTGGGAGCAGACCTGCTGGGAAGCTGTGCTTGCTGGCTGAGGCTGAGGCAGGCAGGAGCATAGTGCAAGCTGCCCTGGATGGGGCTCAGCCCCATGTGAAACACTGTGGGGGCAGTCATGGGGTGGACTAGGGGGCAGGTCACACCGCACCTGTACTGCCCAGGGAAACTCTGCTGCATGAGCCCTCCGTCCTCCCCTCAGTCCCCCCACTCACAGCCATCTCCCAGGTCCTACCATGTGGGCAGCCCCTCCCCCCCCA
>NW_017728993.1:6768746-6788486 GCF_001723915.1 Gavialis gangeticus | reverse complement strand
ATGTGGGCAGCCCCTCCCCCCCCACCCTGACACGTGCACACCTACCCCACATGCCCATCCTCTACCCCCCCACCTTCCCACAATATACAATATTAAGACTTATTTTGAACTATGATGCAATCACCTCTGTATACATCACTCAAAAACGTAAATCAGGACAAACAGGTCACCAGAACTCATTATGCGGTCTTCCAGCTGAAATAATTGCTCACCCCTGGCTTAACTCCTATTAGTGAATGGCTGACTAGGAATTGCCTTACACACATTTTTGCAGTTTGCAAAATTGGAGGCAAGATGTTGGTGAGCTGGTGAACTGGGTTTTTGTTCATTAGTCCCCATTTGTTTGGCTACTTCAAAAATGCTTTATAATCTCCTTAGTAAGAATACAACTGTGACTAATTTGATACAGCCTAATCCTGGCTGTGGTTCAGTTTCACTAACTGTTGTAGGGCCTGATTTTGCTATGCCAAAGTTAGTGAGAACCTCATTCTTGATTTCAGAGAACACAGGATCAGGGAGGCAAGGTGGCTGAGATGTTGCCTGAAAATGTCCTACATGTTGCTAGTATCATCTTCTATTCAGAAATTTAGTTCGACTGGATATTTTCCCACTTACCATAAATACTTCCCAGCTTGCTCTTAATTATCTGATAGCTGTGTTCATTGTGCTTTTTACCATGTCTAAAATTGTACAGTGTTGATTTGATTTTTGTCATTTTGTCTTCATAATAAATAATTTGTCCCACTTTATGCACTGTTGCATAAGTTACCCCTGGATTTTTGCTTCTTTACTATAATAGAGTTTTGAAAATTTGTGCTTCTTGTGTGAAAAGCACAGATATGAAATATTTATAAAAGCTCATTATGCCTCTTTTTGAAGACTTACACTTTCAGACTTTTAGACAGCACTCAGTAATTCACTGTTGAATGTCCTAAGGTAGGTCAACAATGTATTAAGTGCGTGATGGGTGCTTCTGCAAAGTAACTAACATGTTTTAGCATACTAGGTACATGCACTATAAGCATAAGACCTAATATTGTACTGTCTTTTTTCATCACGCATCTTTAAGTTAATATTCAAATACGAGTGTAATCATTCTATTAATATGTCTTCATCATTTTATATGCTGTTGGCACTCAGAGAATAGCCAATTTTAGTGGATTTTTCCAAATGCAAACTTGCTTTATCTCACAATGACTTAATTATTTTGAGAGCATGTGTACATTTCTAATGGTTTGTCATAAAATTAATTGCGTGTGTATTTGCATGAAAAGCACTACATAGTTTTAACTTGCAAAATAACTACTGCAGCATTAAAATGGCTATTTATCTGAAGTGTCAAAGGCCTGACATTTTGAAAAAAGTGCACCAAAAAGTACGTGAAAATTTACTGTATGTGTAAGACTATGCTGTAGGCCCTGTAACCTCTTGTCATTTCATTTCTGTGTGATTGGAAATATTGAAGGTACTTGTCCATATATGTCTGATAGATAAAAGTAATTAAAAAAAAAGTAATTGGGTCTTCTGCAGCTGTTCCAATATTCCTTAATTCTCATTACACTGGGAGGGTTGGATTTCTTTGTTTAGGAGCTAGGTTCAAAACAGTAAATATTTTGAATTGTTAAATGATTTTCTAAAGCTACTTTTTCTTCTTTGAGATATCATTTCTCACAAGGGTTTTTTTTTCTTTCTTTGTTTTCTTTTCTCCTGTGACAGAAGTCATGTACTTTCCTCGTAAGATACTGACGAGTGTTGGTTCTAATGTTTCATTTCACTGCATCTATATTAACAAAAATCAGATTGTTTTGTCCAAGAAGATTGTTTGGTGGCTAAATTTAGCAGAAGAAATCCCAGAAAGTCAGTACACACTCGTGAATGATCACATAAGCAAAGTTACGCTTTTCAACTTGAATGCAACAAAACCTAGAGGAACGTTCTTCTATAATGCGTTGTACTGCTGTCATCAAAGCAGGGAATGTCATCACAGATATGCTGAATTATATGTAGTAGGTAAGATTCAAGATGCTTTCAATTTTATCAAGAACTTCAGAACTTTATATGGTTGGAATGTTTCAGTTCAAAATTCCAATCAGCCTTTAGCAGTCAATAGTGAGTTGTAATTCATATTTTTGTGTATTAACAGTCTTATCTATGTTTTATATTAATGTTTTCACTGTGTTTTAAATAGATGTCAATATCAATATCACATGTGAAACTGATGGGTACTTAACTAAAATGACTTGCAGATGGTCCGCAAACACAATCATGTTGCTTATGGGGAGTTCTTTGCAGCTAAGATACTACAGGTGTGTATAGCTCTTAATGCATTATTTTTGTTTGAAGACTTGCTCTTGAAATGTTACAGAAAAAGATAGTAAATCTTTATGAGGTTATATATGATCTGCTTCAATTTTGCAGGCCAATCTTTAACTGGCTTTACAGCTGGCATCCAAGCTGGAACTTGCAGATTTCAGCACATATTCCATGTGTACAAATTAGGTCACTTAGATACCTAAAATACACAATATACATTTTATTTAGACTTTCTGCATTACTTGGATGTCAGCTGTGATAAGGTGGCCAGAAGCATTTGAAACTTAGGTAGAAAATATTAAATAACGATGTGAGATTTTTGTGTGAGCTTTATGTCGGTAGGACCTTGTCCTTAATGAGCAGACTAATGTGCGTTTTTAAGCTTCCCTTTTTTCTTCTAAATACTTCTGTTATTTCTGTGATGCAGATCCTATCTCACATTTATTAAATGAAACTTAGATTTGTATGGGTTTTCTCAGAGGAGAATTTGCCTGAATCATAATTTGTATGAATGAGACTAGTTGCTTGTGTGTATAAATTAGAACAGTCCATATATGCAGGGCATATACATATGAGTCTGGTAGCTGTCTCACTCCAAGGCCCTTGCTACACATTACATACATCACACTGGTTAATCATGCAATAAATTTATACTGGCCACATGTGAAAAGTAATTATCACACACTTAATGGGTTAGTCATACAATAAATTTACACCAACCACACATGCAAAATAATTAGCATACCATAAAAATGACTATCAAGCTATAAACAGAACCAACTAGCTATAAAGTTAATGCTTGAAAATGTGTAACAGTTTAATAGCTGGTTTCTATCCCGCTTTAATCTGAATATGTAGCAGGGCCCCAAGTGAGAAAGATATTGTTCAAGAGACAATGATAGTAAAAGTTGCTTTGTCTTTTTTAGCAGCTCTATTGGCTGAAGTGAGTTTGAGTTCAGTACTGCTTGCTCCATGCTCTTATGTTCAGAAAAAATGACCTTGCTTTTTAGTCTTATAGCTGAATTGGAAGGAAGAGGCAGACTTGGAAATTCTGACCTCTTTCATACCATTGAAGTTAATGAAATAATTCCAGACCTACTCCGGGGTAATGGATGGCAGAATCTGGTCTGTTTTTTAGAGAGAATTTTGATCAATAGAAAATCTCTGCTACAATTTTGGAAAAGGGAGGTCGTATTCAGACTTGTTCCTTTTGTTTCTGTAATTTTTCCCTTATTTTCTAATTTAAAGCGATTCTGACAGTCCCAGCTAGTTAAAGAACTAGAAGATAGGTTTCTCAAATAGAGACCATTTCACTCCTCAAGTTAGAACAGTGTTCCATAATTGGTAAACTTTTTTCTCTGCATCATCTTCTCCATCCATGGGTCTTCTCTGCAGTCTTAATTCCTTTTCCCTCTTCTTCTGAATACTACATCAATTTTAGAAAACATTCTTAAGCCCAAATTCAGGAAAGTATAGCTGTGTCTATCAAGAGATATCCAGTGAAGAACAAAGGGACAGCTCAGGTGCCAAGTTAGAAACTGCTTCCATAGCCACACAATCACACTGGCAGCATGGTGGCAGCTAGAGCTCAAGGTGCAGAGAGAAGTGCAGGTCCCTGCTGTAACTCATAGAATTTTGCAGGAAGCACAATGAGTTACAGCGATCCTCCAGACCCAAGAGATGTTCGCTATTGGGTCCCAGGGGTTGGGGGATTCATCTGCAATTTGGAGTGGCTGTGAGTCTGCAGCTGCTCTCCCCATCTAGCAGTGGCAAGGAGGGACCCAGGTCCCTCCCACCTCCCAGTCCTGGTTCTGTCTTCAGAATGGGAGTGGGGGAAGGGAGCAGAGGAAGTTTGGTCTAGGGTTTTTTCAGCTGGGAGGGTAGGTTGGGTGGATTGGAGATCCCTGCCCCACTCTCCACTGCTGGCAGAAAAGAACCCAGACCAAACTCCCTCTGCTCCCTTCCCCTCTCCCATTATGAAGACAGCACTGAGAGAAGGGCTGAGCTGTTAGCCCACTCCTGCTCCCAGCACGTGCAGACAGATGTCACTGAAGGTCCTCTTTTTTTGAGCGTCTTCATCTGAACCCTTCTGCAATGATGGTTCACATTGTCATGGGATCAGGCCCTTTTAAAGAGCTCTGCAGCCATGCACTAGTGTTTGGTCAAGGCTGTAGAGCACTTTCAGGGGCCAAACTGGGCAAAAATTGTCACTTCTGTCTACATTTTCGGTGCTGCCCCCTTGTGTCCTGCTACCCCAGGCATCTAGCTTTTTTGTTACACCTTTGTACCATGGTGGCTATTCCTGCTCACGGGCCTGATCTTCTGTTGCATTTCCCACTCCACGTAGTGCAGGCTGAAGTGGACCTCCACGCCGTTGTGAAGTAATTAGCAGGGATCCTGGTTTTCCCTGATTTAAAAAATACCAAATTTCCTGCGAAAAAATACCAAATTCTCTGCTAAACCCCCCAAAATCTGTGATTAAAATTAAAGCTCCCCCACAACCCTCCTGGCCCTGCTGGTACCCCTTGTCCCCCACCCAGAGCCCCTGCTCCCCCAACCTTACTGGAAGGGGCCCCCAGCTGCCAGGGCTATGGACCCAGGCCCACAGCCCCCTGCCCCCACTTCTGCCTTGCTGCAGGCTTGGGCAGACTGGTTCCCTGCTGCCATGCACACTCCTGGGGGCAGAGGGGACCTGCGCCCCCCAGACTTGTATGCAGGGCAGGCTCAGGCTGAAGATTTAGGCTACCACTCTGCTTCCCTCCCCTGGGGCCTCTGGAGCCTGGTGGGCATGACCTGGTGTGGCTGTGGAGAGCAGGGCCATGCAGGGATCTCCTTGCCACTGCTCCCCCTCCCCTGCCACTGCATCTCCTGTGCCTGCTGCTGCTTTGAGGGTCACAGCCCTGTGCCACTGCCCTCACTACAGCCCCACATGCAGAAGGCATGTCGCCAGAGCAGGATGGGGTGAGCAGTGGCAAGGAGGTTCTCCACGTGGCTCCGCTGCTGCACTGGGTCGTGGCCTCTGGGCTCTGGAGGCCCTGGGAAAGAGAGGCAGGGAGGCAGGGAACAGCGACTAGCAGCTTTTCCACATGGCTCCACTGTTTCCTGCCACCCTGCTTCCCTCCCCTGGGAACTCCATAGCCCAGTGGGCACAACCCAGCACAGCAGGCAGCAGCGGAGCCACGTGGGGGTCTCCTCACTGCTGCTTGCCCCTGTGGGGATCTCACCGCTGCTTGCCCTGTGCGGCCCCATCAATGCATCTCCTGTGCATGGGGCTGCAGGGAAGGCAGCAACATGGGGCTGCACTCCTCAAAGCAGCGGCAGGTTCAGGAAGCGCAGGGAGGGGGTGAGCAGTGGTAAGGAGATTGCCGCATGGCCCTGCTGTCCCCAGCTGTGCTGGGTTGTGCCCACCGGGCTTCAGAGTCCCTAGGAGAGGGAAGCAGGGAGGGAACCCAAGCCCACAGTCTGTGCCTGCCCTGCATAGAGATCTGGGGGGCGCAGGTCCCCTCTACTCCCTGGGAGAGCACATGGCAGCGGGGAGCTAGCCCTTCCCCTCCCCCAGACGAGCCATCCGCCAGTCCGTCCTTCTTCCCGCTGGGGCCCTGCAGCTGTGTGTTGCAGCCCTGGGCCCCAAGTCCCACCTGGCTGGGCAGCAGCCTTAGCCCTGCTCAGCTCCCTTTCCCCCCAACTTACCTGCTGGAGCTGCTCTGCAGGCTCCCTGGCCACATGCATGTCCATACACATGGTGCCCCCTGTCTCTCCACCTTCCTCCCGCTCCCTCCCAGCTCCCTGCAGGCAGGAACTCTGCTAGGCTGCAGGGAGCTCATTGCAAAATGGCAAAATCCGTGAGTGTCTTGTAAAACGAGGAATCCACATTTGCCTGCGGTAAAAGGTAAAATCTGCAGTTTACTCTGTTTTTCCATGGGAAACAGAAAACCTGGATCCCTGGTTATTAGTATGCTTGCCCCAGAGGCAGGGATAAATATAGCGCATGGAAGACAGGCCGAGGTGAAAGCGAGAGAAAGGGTAGCATCAAGGGGGAGGAGAAGAGAACCAAAAAGGAGTGAATGAGGAAAACGTCTAGATGGAAGGAGGAAAATAATGAGAAGGCACTAGAAATAGGGAAATGTGTCTTATCCAAGGGACAGATCTATAGGGGAGCAGTGGCATGATGATCATGTGTTTCCTAGGGACTAGAAATATTGCGTAGATGTATTTGGCATAGGTCATGACAGCAGTCAGACAGCAGTCTGCTTTGTCTTGCACTTGGGCTGGTTTTGAGCAGGTAAACTGGAGGAATATATGGCACCTTATCTGCATGAGCCACTTGGTGAAGTTTTAATCAAAATAAACCAACCCTCACACTTGGAATAGTGAATGATTACAAGAGTCTGGCTTTTGTAAGTGTGGCTAGGACACTAAGAGGGGGAAATATTTTGTTTGGTATTTAGAATAAAAGAAATGTTTATTTTCACAGATTACTGCAGTGTGTTACTTTGAACAGTGCAATCCTGTGATTTATTACAAATTAGTGTTCAGTTCATAAAGAAACAACATTAAAACTTTGGTTTAAAAGTTTAAACCAATGTTGCAATTATAAGCTTTTGAGATTTTTTTCACAAAGCACTGGGCTACTTGTGGCTCTGCGGGAAGCCCTGCAGGCAGCCTGGCAGCAGCCCGGGAAAGCAGGCTCTGCCCAAGAAACATGGTGAGCCTGATCTTTTTTCTTTCCCCCCGCCAAGAGCCTGCCTGCCTGCCTGAGCTGTGCGGGGCCTGGTGCTTCCCTCCGCCGCTGCGATGCCCCCTGGGACCACCCGATTTGGGTGCCTTCAGGCTGGTGCCTCCTGGTGGGGGGGGGGCTGCTGCTGATGCGGAGGGAAGCACCAGCCCCCCTGCAGCCTAGGGACCGCTCTATCCGCTGGCAGCTCACCTTCCCTTCCCCACGGTCAGAGAGGCAGGTAAGTGCTGGGTGTGTGCATGACATGGGGGTTTACTTTGCCCTAAACTGAGGTGGTGGGTTTTTAAAGCCACCGCTTCAATTTAGGGTCCCCATTTCGTCTACACACGCCCAAGGTCTCCAGCTCTCAGGAGAGAGTCTAGCCACCAGTGTGTCAGATATTGTAGGGTGGGATTTTTCAATTTGTCCTTTAGAGCTGTTCAATTCAGCATAAATATTAAAATAGTCATTGGGTAAGAGCAAAAGTATGAGCCTATAGCTGATCTCAAGACATTCGCTGAATATTCAATACTTATGCAAAGTAGGACAGCTTCAGTGGAAGAGTCCATTCCAGAATTCCCTGTAGGCTGATGGTTATTGCAGTCTCCAGAGAGGTGGAAGATCTCCATTCAGCTGCCAGCTCTGATTCAGGCAGGTGGGGATATGAATGCAAGCACACTGGAGTGCTATAGGGCCACCATCACACATCCTCACTGATGTTATGAATGGTTCTTAAGTTCCTTTGAGAATTTAGCATGGAGAGTCTGAATGGTTTCCTTGAGTCTGTTCAGTCAAAACTATTCAGGTGAATTCCACCCAAGTTTGGGAATAGTTTCAAACCAAAACTTTTGCAAGTTCCTGTGAATAAAACAAACTATTCCCCAATACTTTTTCCTCCTACCCCAAGGTTCTCCAGACTCTAGTGACAGTATTCTCTTTACTTCTTCCTGATTTTTATTTTATTGATACCACAATCAGTTGTTTGTTGAAAGTTGTTAACTGAAATATTTCATCTCTTTTAAGGAGCAGTATCTACTGTTCTGACTTTCAAAGTGAACCTCCAAAGTCGGAGATAAAAGAGTGCCATTTACAGGGGAATCATTCCTATGAATGCACATTTCAGCCTATCTTCCTCTTATCAGGATATACCATGTGGATAGAGATAAAACACCTGTTGGGAACACTTCAGTCCCCACCAACATGTGTCATTCCAGCAGATGTAGGTAAGTCAAAGATTTCCTTAGTGGCTTTTTCTTCCAGTAGTAGTTTTGGCGCTCAGCATTTATGCATCATACACACAGTAGTTGTTCATTTAGAAAAAACAAAAAAAGTCATGATCTCTTTCAGTGATAATTTAATTCATCCAAAATGATTGAAAATACTGAAATCCTTTCCACAGAGTTCATTGGGCTTTAGTCAGTCCAGGAGCAGTGCCCCTTTACCAGCAAGAGCACCAGTCTTGGCCAAAGGAGATGTGCTCAGTGAGCTCTCTGTTTCCATACCCCACTTTTCAGCATCCTGGATCTACTTCTGAGTCAGACACAGTATATTTAAGATGAAAGCCAGTTTTGTAGTGTTTATCGGCATTGTGGCCACTGCAAAGACTCTTGCAATAAAGGTTGGGTTAAAAACTTCTTATGGTACACATTTTGAAAGTTAATGGTGCAGCCCTTTTTAAACATGGAATTGCATGCCCAAATAGTCATAAAATTACTAACTTCTCCTCCTCCAGTAATGCTTTTGTTATGATAACTATATGAAAGTAGCCAGGCAAGAATGTCTGGGTTGTGTGGCAGCCAGAGATGGTTGATATTCTTCAAATAAAACCAAACTGAAATATATATATGAGTCACTAGGAATCACTAAACTATACAATAACTAACCTATGTAGCCAGGGTCCTTATTTTCCTAAATTTAATCTACTCCTTAGCTTCTTCCTTTTAGTTTTCAGAGTCATGTTTGTCTTAGAGTGGAAGTTTCTGGGGTCAGGGCAACTCATGTTTGTGTTTGCAGAGCCTACAGCATGATGGCGCCTCTAGGCTCAGTGTATAGGAACAACAATAATACTAACATGAAAGTAGTACCATCATTTTGATTCCACTCATGTAGTGATGTTGTGCTTTCCAAAAAAATTCTAAACAGACCCCAAATAATATTTTAGGACTATAAGTGTGTGTGTGGGAGTTGTGGGGGGGAGGGTTAAGACTACTTTGGTTAGTTTATAAAGACTTGGTTAGTCTAAAATTTTAAGTCTAAAAGTTTAATTCTACCCTGCTTTCTACTTGAATTCAGCCTAGCACAGCTAAGTACATAAATAATTCATCTCTTTGAATTAAAAACTCTAACTATCCAAACACAATTAATAATCTTTCAGTGAGTGTCTTGTGTCTTCTGATATGACTTACGTTTAGATTTTTGATTCACCCCTTGATCCAGCAAAGCTCTTTAACATTTGCATGACCCATAAGATACACGTGTTCCAGTTTTAAGTCCTGTCTAGAACCACTGTGAGATTTTTCTCATGGCATTTTTGCAACTTGTGGTATCTCTCACTTGGATTGTTTTAGGTTCAACAAGCTAACAGAACTAACTCTAGTGGAATACATACATTTGTTCTGAGGCTACAGGGAAAGCCAATATCTGGTAGAAGACTTCAGGCATTTGCATTGCCAAGTCTACAGGGAAGGTTTATTTACTGCCAAGCCAAAGATCTGCAAGGTCCAAGAGAATAAACATGTGTTGGCTTTCTGCTGGACAGTGTGTGACTATCTTGCAGGAACAAAATTAAGATTTGAATTCTACAATCTCTGCCAAAATATTTTTATTGCACTTTCTCAAAGCAGAAATATAGAGGTTTTTTTTCTATACATCTGTAGTCAGTGTTTGTAATAGGTATTTCTTTCTCTTCTTCAGTTAGATTGCAAAAGCATGACAAGAAGAGAACAGAATGAAATACAATGTTATAAGGGAGGTATACGACTGCATTCACAGAGATAATACAACTTTGGCCCACATAGTAATGGTTGATTCAATCTAAAGTTTAAACTGAGGAAATGAAAAGAATTGCACAGGGAAAAAACAATGCATTATGGCCACAGTGCTTTCTCAGATCAGTTTTGGGATGTAGAATTTAGTTTTGCGGCTCTTACTTAAGATGTTACTTAAGCACTATCCTGATGAGTATGTTAAAGCATAGTAGTGCAATTATGCAGTTTGCTTGTGAAGAGCCACTTCGGAGTTCACAATCATTCTGTGAATTCAGACACTTTTAAATGAGTACATATTCAAGGAGCCACTTTTTTTTTAAAAAAACATTCTTCAGACTTTTCATCCTTTTTTGACAAGCAAGTTTGCTGATTCTTATGACTTTTACCTACTGTAATTCTGGCCTTCAGTGCTACTTTTCCTCAGATGGAACATACCTGTGGGGGCAACTTTTTTTGTTGCCATGTGCAAGTACCATTCCCTTCCCCTTCCCCTGCTGAATCTGCTCCCAGCCCTTTACGTCCATGCCTGTTCTGCTGCTTTGCTTTCTGTTTCCTCTACTATCTGCTCCTTTGCTCTCTGCTTCCTCTGTGATCTGCTACATGCCACACACACAGGCTGCTTGTGCCACCTGTGGCACTTGTCACATGTTGCCACCCCTGGTATATACTATTACACGTAGTGGAGCATGGAAGACTGTTTTGATTCTGTATTTTACTGCTTCTTGAGTGTGCCAAAAGCATTTGGCACTCATTTACACCACAGCTATCCTATCATGCAAGTTGCCAGTCATATGCATTGTTACTTGGGCTGATAGATCAAATATCCAGTCTCTTTGAGGAAAGGATTGAAGAAAATACTAGGCCTTGTCCAGTGCTGACAAACACAGGCCTCCAAATGCATCTGCTCTGAGTAATTTTAATGTCCAATTTTTAAAACTCGTTCCTCCCTCTTAAACCTCAAAGAAAGAACTGATTGCAGTTGAGCTACAATGAGTGAATTGTGCTCTGCATATTAAAATGTAGAAGTATGTCGTCTGTAAGCAGCAGGCTTTTTCTTCAGCTTCTGGGTTTTTTTTTTAAGAAGGTGCTTTTTGACAAAGCATTTTCCTGTTCAAAATGGTGATTTGAGATGCCTGAAATTATCTGCTGGAAAAGATGGTTTTGGTGAAATTTTCCATCAGGAAAATCAAAAATGTTCATTTCAAAGTGGTCCATATCTACTAGAACCACTACCGTGTGTGATGGAAATTGAAGTTCTTTGTCACTTATGCATCCATATTCCCATAGAGACTCTGTTCCCTGACCAAACTACATCTCCTATAATGGGCTCTGGTTCTTCCATTTTGGCAGTGATCATGGGCGTTTGTACACGCCACAGGGGTTTACGTCGGTTTAATTCTCCCTAAATTGAAGTGGTGGGTCTTTAAAAACACCGCTTCAATTTAGGGGGAAGTAAACCCCTGTGGCATGTACACAAGGGTCAGGCCTGACCCTCACCTTCCTCTCTGGTGGCGGGGAGGGGAGAGGAGGACAAGCTGCCCACCGAGGGGTCCCTGAGCTGCTGAGGGGTGGGGTGGTGCTTCCCTCCATGGGAGCAGCAGCACCCACCTGCAAGCCTCTGGCCTGAGTGGTCCCGGAGGGCACCGCAGCTGCAGAGGGAAGCACTGAGCCCCTGCGCAGCTCAGGCAGGCAGGCTCCGGAGAGGAGGGAAAAAAGATCAGGCTCTCTGCTTTTTTTCTTCTTTCTGTGGAGCTTGTTTGCACAGGCTGTATGCACAGCCCCTGAGGCCTGGTGCACGGGGCCCAGTGCTTCCCTCTGCAGCAAACTAACCCAGCTCAGAGACATTTTATTTTGCTGCGTCCCAAAGTCATTTAACATGTATTACGCCTCCGACATGTGTAAACAGCCCGCCATTAAAGCGCATTACTCTGCCAACACGTGCAAACAGCTGCACCATTAAAGCAGTGCAAAAGGGCATTAGGCTGCTTTAAAGGCCAATTTTGTGGCGTGTACAGATGGCCCTGGAGGGAAATCACAGTAGTTGATCTGGTTTTAGCCATCACTGTAGACCTAACCCAATTGAAATGACCGACAAAATTAAACTTCTTGACATTTCATAATTGAGTTTTTCTGAACTGTGTATTCTGTGAAAAGAATGAGATTGAAATATCAAAACAATTTTGGAATGTCATAATAGTAGTTTTCTCTAAGCCAGAAACTGTTCCCCTTCAAGTATGTAGCAAATGACTAAGCCAATCTCTTGTGATTTAGTAATGAATTAGAAAATGCCTTTGCATTAAATGCCAGATTTGCCTTGCACCAGCTGAGTTAACAGTATGGTCCAGTACAAGAGAAAAATAGATACCCAGTAACATTGTATCACATTAGAAATTTTGGAGTGCAGATTTTAGTTTCATTTCTTCTTTTCATTTTTCTAGTGAAGCCATTTCCTCCCTCCAATGTAAGAGCAGAAATTACCAAGAATGTTGGGCTGCTGAATGTGAGCTGGACAAACCCAGCATTTGCAACCATTGAGCTTAAGTTTCAAATTCAGTATGCTGTGAAGAGGAAAGAAATAACTTGGGAGGTACTAGCATACTTACTCAAAATTAACATGTGCCTCACTACAGTGCTTGTGAATGAAGTCTGTATCAGTTAGCCAGTATCTGTTGAATTCATTGTATGTAGTAAATTCTATTAATATTTCTTCATATTTATTTTATTTAAGAAAGGAATCAGAATCTGATGTCTCTTTCATTGGAATCAATGAAAAGAGTTTTTAATTTACCTTTCTGATGAGTTAAAATGTCAATGAGATGCCGAAAAAGTTTTGGGGATTTTAATGCAAGTGTTTTTACTTCTTTTATAGACATATGAGGTTTCTAAAGCACAAACAAAATCAGTCCTGATAAAGGTACCAGATCTTTGCGTTGTCTACATTGTTCAGGTGCGTTGCATAGGAGTCGATGGAGTAGGTTACTGGAGTGATTGGAGCAAATCCGCTTTTACGGTGGTAAAAGATGTCAAAGGTATGTGTAATTTACAGACATGTTCCAAAGTTGGTAGTTGCATCAAATTTCAGTGACAAGTGTGAAATTGTGCTCCTCCTTAAAATAGATGTCATTTTGCAGCTCCCCTGAAAGGTCCAGAATTTTGGAGAATTATTACTGAAGATCCCATAAAGAAGCAGAAAAACATAACTTTATTTTGGAAGGTATAAATGATTGTATTTCAGCTTTTCTGTAATGTTTGTTCTTCCCATCATTACAATGATTTGGTCTTTCACTGGGGTGGGATACAGGATCCAAAAGTGTTGGTAGAGTTAGGGATGAAAATGGTACTAGCACATACTGTCCCAAGTAACAGAGCCAGATAGTCATTATTCATACTCCTTTATGTACTGTTCTATTAGGAAATAGTTCATTAATTTTACCACCTTTTGCTTGGCAGAATTGATAATAGAGGGTAATAGAATTAATAATGCTTGCTGATAAATGTTAGCGGCAATACTTTGATATAAGAATGCAGTCCTTATCTCTTTCTTCAGTTGGCCTCTTCCTTTCACATCCATCTCCTTTCTGCATTTCTCTCCTTTTCCCCTTATTCCTTTTGTTTTTCTTCACTATAACACTTCCTACAATTAGCCAGTAGAGAGAAACTATCTTTCTTCTCTAGCCTTCAATAAGTTAGTCATATGACAGTGGGACAAAATCTTTTCAACAGCAGGATGGTTGCTCTGGGTGGTTAAGAAGTCTCAATTCCACAGCAGCCAGGCAGGAATCCACAGGGACGTGTGTAGATGAAACAGGGCCCCTAAATTGAAGCAGTGGTATTTAAAAAAACACCACTTCAATTTAGGGCTAATTAAACACCTGTGTCATGCACACACCCCACTGACTTATCTGCCTCTCTGGTGGGGAGGGGAGGGCAAACTACTGGTGGTTCCTGGGCTACAGGGGGGCGGGGTGGGTTGGTGCTTCCCTCCATGGCAGTGGCATCCCACCCCTGGTGGCATCTGCCCACAGGCACCTGGCTCAGGTGGTCCCAGGGGGCACCGCAGCCATGGAGAGAAACACTGGGCCCCTGCTCAGCTCAGGCAGGCAGGCAGGCTTCGGTGGGGTGGGGGGAGATCAGGCTCTCCACTTTTCTTGGGTGGAGTCTGGTTTCCCGGGCTGCTGCCAGGCTGCCTGCAGGGCTTCCCGCAGAGCTGCGGAGCTGCATGGAGCCTGGTGCTTCACTTCGCTTCACAGCTGTAGGGGCAGCAAACAAAAACGCTTTGGAGGAGAGTTAGTTTGCTACACCCCAAGTCATTTAAGGCAGATTACGCTGCCGAATTTCCCACAGCGGCTGGAATTAATGTGCAATATGCCGCCGAGGAGTGCAAACACTGACACCATTAGAGTGGTGCAAAAGCATTTAGCCTGCATTAAAGTGTCATGTACACACACCTCTCATTTCACCTACATATAGCTCAGCAGAGCTCCAAATCAGCAGAACGCTAGCCAGTGAACTAGTAAATTGCCCTGGTTGTCATAGGCCCTGAACAGGCGTTCATTTCTAGCAATGGAAATCTTGGAGAAATTTCCAACACTAGAAATCTTTCCAGGAGAAGGGAATATAACAGTGTTCAGCCTGCAGATGCCTCCTCTCTCCTGCTCTCTGCGCCTTCATTCTGGTCTTGATTCTGGTCTGGAGAAGGCATGGGGAGCAGCAGCTGCTCCACTCCTCCTGCTGCACCACGGCAAACTGAAGGTTTGTATTTCCTTAGTTCCCCTTGCAGGAGAGACAGAGCTAGTAGAGCTGTTCAGTGTTAGAGATGGAAATATTGAGCATGTTGGAATGGACAATAGCATTTTAGCTATAGAAAAGTATTCTTGCTACGGAGCATCGTTTGGAGTTATGCTGTCTTAACTTGAAAGCTGCCCTCTACTAAGTAAAAAGATTAGATTTTATCATTTTTATGAAAGCATATCACAGCAAACTAATACATGCTAATAATGTGTCCTGCAGCCCTTGATAAAGAATTACTCATTATGCAGTGTGAGCAGATATATGATAGAGCACCGCACTTCAGAAAATATGACTTGGTCAGAATATGTAGACAGTGGCACTACGTACACGTTTCCATGGACCGATCAGGCACGCGCTGTTACAATTCTAGCCATCAACTCAGTTGGAGCATCCTTAGTGAATTTTTATTTACCTCTGTCACAGCAAATGAGCACAGGTAAGAACAAAAGGTTAGTAATGATTATGATGCATTAATAAATGTTTAACTTCAGGGATTCAGTTTTTCGGAGTTTCCTATTTCTATAAAGGAAATCTTTGTCTTACAATATTCTCAGCTATTGTGTGGGACGTAGTTTCTGTAGACTAATGACAAAGCTGTCTGGCAAATGAGTATTTTTCTGTCCCAAAAAACACTCAAAACATCCTCCTCATTTTTTCAGAACTCAACTTCTCTAATTCTTTGTTTGCAAACACTCCATCATTCTGGCTTAGGGAACATTTTGTTGTTTCCAAAATGAAATAAGATTCCTGAGCTTTTGGCTCCCTGGGTTTCTGGCGCTCAGGCTGCCTGGCTGCCTGGGGGGCCTGGTACCACCCACCTGCTAGTGAATCATGCAACCCAGGGAGTTCATTTCCCCTTGTAACCTGGAAGCTGGCTGCCAGGGAATTCTTTGCAGCCTGCCACGTGACCTATTGTAGGGGGGGAGCCAGTGATGCTGGGGGGTCAGAAGCCTGTGTGTGGTGCAGGGTTGGCAGTAGAGCAGCTAGGCAGCCTGCATGGTTTCTGTTGAAGTAAAATTTCCTAGAGAAAATGTTCAACCAGTTCTACTCTATAAAGCATAATATCAAAGGCCAATACTGTGCTGTTTCATTAGTGATTAGATACTTAGTAGAATCATTTGTATCAATTTAGCAAGCTTTTACTTTGCTTTATAAAAGTTATTTGTCTGTATTTTAAATAATGCCACAATATAAAAAGCTAAGAAAACCTACAATGTGGGAAACAGAAATATCTAGACATAGATATACTGTAATTATTTACACTTTAATTGTTAATAACACATACTTTTCATAGGTCAGGTTCTGGCAGGCGCACAGCATACATGTATTCCAGAAAAACTGCATTGAGCAGCAGAGCACAAGGGGATCAGCTGACTTCAGACTCTTCTCTGTGCTGTTTACATTTTAGAGGGGCATTAGGATACTGAAGGAAAAATTGAATGTTACTTTACATCCCAAGTGCTAGTTTTCTAGCTGCAGAAATGGAATTTTTGGCACTTAAGTGCAGCTTTTAATTCTTTTGCCTGTGCAATGTGTGTACGTGAGCGTTAGCACAGCTGCTGAAGTTTGTGCAGTAGGTTGCACACTGGCCAGGCAGGTATGTAGCTATTAGAGGTGTGCAAAGCGGGCCTTATTCCATTCGGATTCGGGCTGAATTGGGGACAGGGATTCGATTTGTTGATTTGGATCACTGTCCTTGATTCAGATTCAGATTTGGCCAAATTGAAGATTCAATGCTGATTCAGAGAATCAGCAATTCGGACAGAGGCACAGCTTTAAAGGTTTTTTCTACATGCCTCGAGGTCTGTGTTGTGGCTTGTAAACGCTGCGATGCTGGGGTGGATGGAGTGTCCCACAGGAGTGCGGGGCGGGGGGGTTGGACCACTTCCAGGTCCACTGGGGAGCACGCTGGGGGCCCCCACATGTCCCCTTGGCTCGATGATCGGCCATGAGGGGGACCCTGGGGTGCCCCCCCAGACCCAGGAGGCACCAGTTGCCAAGCTGGGGGAGGGTGCGCGGGGGGCCCCCATGCCCTGTCCAGCAGACCCGGAAGTGGACCAGAAATGCTTCTGGTCCACTTCCGGGTCTGCTGCAGAGCACCCTGGGGACCGCCCCTCCCACGCTCCTGTAGGATGCTCCATGAGCCCCAGCATCGCAGCATTCACAAGCTGCCTGGTACCTTGAGGTATGTGGAAAAAAATTTAAAGCTGTGTCTGTGTCTGAATTGCTGAATCTTTCTGAATTGATTCAAGGGGTTCCAATTTGATTCAGAGAGATTAAAGGGTCCTTTGATTCTATTCAGATTAGGAAATTTGGCCACTGAATTGGGATGAATCGAAACAGGGACTGAAGCTTCGCACATCCCTAGCAGCTATGTGTACTGGAGTACAAGTCCTGAAATTATCAGGAGGAAGAACACCCTTCTGTGTTTTCAACTCAATAGCTCAGTGGTTAGGGCAATTGCTCAGAAAGTAGGAAACCTAGGTTTTAGCCCCTTATTACTTAAGGGGAGTAGTTCAAACCTGGGTCTCCCCTGTTTCCCAGCACAGTGCTTGAACCACCAGGCCAACATTATCCAGCCTCCTTCTGTTGCTAAATCACTATTCAGTTTATCCAATATTCAGTGAAGTTAGAGATGCAGATTCAAATCCCCTGTAGGTAAGAGGGGCCTAGAACTTGGTTCTTCTGTTTCTTGGATGAGTGCCCGAACCACTTATGTCATCTTCCTTCATCTAACACCCACTAGTTAGAGTTTTGCCAGCTATAATTTTGTGACTTATGTATGGGGAGTATATGCATATATTGGACTGCAGGCCTGCCCCACCACTGTGTAGCCTAGTGAGCATGCTTATGTGTCTACACTGTATCGGGAAATGAAGTTGAATATTGTGCATGAGTACCAAAAATGTCACTTATAGAGATGGAAAACTGCCATTTGGGAGGGTAAAATGAAATAGAATTCTGCCCTTGGTCCACAGATTTATGCTGTATATCTTATCAGCAAAATATTGTTGATCGTTAGCTATTGCCATGACTTGGCCTAGAGGGTGAAAGTTAGAGACCTAAGTAAAAACCAGAATATATAGAGAGAATACTCCATGTGAAATGTGGTGGGAAATTTGATTTGTACAATATTTGGGGCCAAGATGCTTAGTGTAAATCAACATAGTTCTCATTTCAGTGGAGATGCACTTGTTTACATCAGCTGAAGATATAGCCCATAATGTGCAAAGTACATTGAGGCTGCTTGCAGATGTTAAAAAAAACAAAACAAATAAATAAACATGGTGCTTTACCTTAAATTCTGCGCATTCCCAAGCTGAGCCCAGCATGTGCCCAGAAGTGGCAGCACGTTGGCTGGACCTGGCTCACCCCATGTCTGTATAGATTGGACTCTTTAGTGGGGCTTTTTTGGTGCTTTTATCTAATAGCTAATTGAGTCAGCTTTGGCCAAAAGTGCCAAAAAGCGCCACTGAAGCACCCAATGTCTACAGATGCTGTGGAGCTGGGTCGAAGTAATGCACTGCTTCTTCTGGTAAAGCATGTTTTTTTTGGTTTTGTTTTTAATGTCTGTAAGCAGCCTGAGTTTAGAAACTAAAAATAATAATGGTAAAGAACCAAAATGGTTGCAGTCATTCAACTGAATGAGGTGCCCAGTGTGCATGCCATCTAACCCTACTTTATAATGAAGGTTGCTTACAGACATGGAAAAAAAGAAAAAAACTGCCAGCATTTTACTTTCAGCTTGGCGTGCCCCAGCACAGAGTGCAGCACATGCCCAGAAGAGGAATCCCATCAGTTTGATCCAGCTTGCCGAACATCTGTATAGCTTGTGCACTTCAGCAGGGCTTTTTGGCACTTTTATCAAATAGCCGATTGCATCAGCTATTAGGTAAAAGCGACAAAAATTCCTGCTGAAGCAGGTGAGCTATACAGATTTTGGGGAGCAGGGTCAAACTGATGGGATTCCTCTTCCGGTAAAGCAGTTCCCCCCGCCCCATCTGTCAGTGCCTGATGTATGTATGTACATTTTAGAAATTTGTTTTGGATTTTTTCCCCCCAGTGAATACGGTTCAATCACTTGCAGCCTATCCAGTAAACAGCAGTTGTGTAATTTTGACATGGACGCTTTCACCTCCAACTTACATGATAAAATCTTTTGTTATTGAATGGAAAAACCTCAATGAAGCAGAGGGAATGAAATGGATGCATCTTCCTCCAAATATTAGCAAATGCTATATTTATGGTGAGTTTGTACCTGAAAATATAATATTCTTATTGTTGTCTCTGCTTTGGTGCAATTAAAGTGATTGATCTGTCCCCTCATTATCTTTGTTCCTGATGGTTTGTGTGTAAGATCCAGTAGAGCAAACCTTGCCCATCAGTTGAGAGCCCACTACAGAGTTAATGATGTTGACTGATGCAAGACTGCTGAGTGGTCTTTATCTCTGTTCAAACCCAGGCGCCGGTCCTGTGTGTTGCTCCGTGTCATGTGGCCGTTGGTCCATGAGTCTGTGGATTCACTGGCCACTGCATCCAGTGAGACTGCAGACTAGTTGGTTTGGCTCTGCAGGTACCTTCATGCAGCCTACTTAGTACAGACCTGGCCTACCTCTATGGGAACCTGTTTTACACAGATGTATTTGAACTCTTCTGAGTAGAGTTACTCCTGATTACATCAGTTCAAATTTCTGGCATGTCATTACTGTCATGGGGGCACTTGGGTGCCCCGTGCCTAAGCAAGGATTAGAGCAGATGCCAATCACCAGGGCAGCTCAGCTGCAGGTTGCTAGAGCAACCAGAGGGGTCATGTGACCGGAAGGGGGCAGGGCCGGGCCCTTATAAACAGCTAGGCTGGAGCCTGGCTGGCAGTTCCCTTCTGGTAGCCTGCGTGTAAGAGCTCTGCGGGAGAGCTAGACTGAGCAGTGCCGCTTG
>NW_017728993.1:6765496-6768543 GCF_001723915.1 Gavialis gangeticus | reverse complement strand
GGGAGCCAAGGGCGCGAGCCGGCAGAAGCAGGCTCCAGGAGAGTCATGGGCACGAGAGTGCGGGACCGGCTAAGAGAGAGCCACTGGCGCGAGGAGCGCAGACAAAGGCCCCAGTGAGAGGCAGGAGGGGCAAGAGCGTGGGAAGCATGTGGCCTAGGCCCCTGGGGTGGGGGCAGCCGGTAAGAGTGAAGCCCGGGGAGGGCTAGCAGAAGCTGGGAGATGCAAGAACGTCAAGAACAGCTGCGAGGCTTGGGGCATGCTAAAGGGGAGGTAGGAGGCACGCATAGCCCATAAGGCTGGGGGTGCACCAAGTCACCCTAAGATCACAGGAGATCATAGGCAGCCTCCCAGATTACCTTAAATAAGAACAAAGACGTGGTGGGCGAGAATCCAAGGGTGCTAGATCTCCTAATTGCCACGGAAAGGGGGCGCTAGCGGGATCACGGCCGCTCGCAGGCCCCACTCCGTGACAATTACCTTGCAGGAGTTGGCCAAAAGTATGATTTACCTGTTTTCTGCCCTGTACATATGTCATTTTTATATTTGGTTACTCAGGAACCAAACAAGTTTTACTATTTAATATTTTATAATCTTTCATCAAAAGCCAATAATTCCATGAGAAAAAAAAACTTAGACTATCCAAAATAAATTGTTAGCTCTGCATTTAAGTCCAAAATTAAAAGGATTAGGCCAGAAAAGATCATTCCTTTCTTGTACAATCTATTGCTTACAATCAGAGCCTCTTTAAAGGTCAGACTTTAATCGTATTACTACAATAGAACTTAAATTTTTTAAAAATCTTATTTTCTTTGCAGATCACTTTATACTTATTCAGAAGTACCAATTCAGTCTGTACCCTATCTTTCCTGAAGGAGTAGGCAAACCTAAAACAACAGATCAATTCATCAAAGGTGATCTATAGGATATTATCTTTTTTTTAATGAAGCAGCAGTTTGTTACAAGTTCCCTTTAGATCAGAACTTTTCAAATCCTGATTTTTATGAGAAACAGAAAGATAAGTGTTGATATCATCCCAGTTAAAACAATGGTCCAAATCATCAGTTGGTGTCACCTCATCAACCTTGCCAGATTGTCTTCCTGCATTTTATACAGAGCCCTACTCAATTTTAAGATCTGCCAGAATTGATGGGGGGAAGGGACTGAAAAGCATGTCTATAAATGGCCCCAAGCCGACTTTGGGATCCTGTATAGTGTGGCTCCTCAGTCCATAAATGCTTCCATAATTTAGTATGCCCTGGTGAGGTTTCTGAATAAGACTGGAGAATGGATACTTAATTGGGCACATCTACATTAAAGCGTCACAAAACATTAAAGCATCACCAGAAATGTGCTCTTTAGCTAATGGGCATTAAAATAAGCTAATGTGCTTTTTGCTAGTACCTCACAATGAAGGGTGCCTGTAGACGTGCTAGGAGGCTGCACCAATACATTGTAATTACAGTGCCTCGGAGCAGACTCAATTAACTGAGCCTGCTGGAGCGTGCTCCAGCAGACTCCCGCATATTCTGTATCGGTGTCCCTGAGCATCATAATGGCAGTGGGGGGGCACTTGGACTAAAGCTTGTTGAACGAGCTTAAGTTCAAGTGCCCCCACTTAAGTTCAAGTGCCTGGAGGTACTAAATTTAGTGTGCATTACCTAAAGCACATTAATGAACGTCTACATGCACCCACTGAGACACAAAAGTCAGTGGGCTTTTAAAGTAATTTTACTTTGTGTAAATTTGAACATAAGATAAGGGTCCTTGGTGTATAATGCAGCTTACCTACCATATCTACCTAGATCCAAGACAACCCTGAATTTAAGACCCACATAATTAGATTCTATACATGGAAAATGCATACATTTGTTATAATTTTGTAAGTATAGAATCTAATTACTGGAGTCTTATCTTAAATTTGTCCCCCCCATCACTGTAGTGGGGAGAGCAATGGTGGGGCTGGTGATAAGGGGCAGGTGGTGGTGGTCAAGTGATGGAAGGGTTAAGCAGCTTGACCCCTACCACCTGTCCCCCTTACTATTTACCTCTTTTCCCCATCTCCCCTTTCCGCAGCCTCTGTCTCCCTGCCTACCCTCCAGAGGCTGTGGGAGGGGAGGAGATGGGAGCCCAAGGCTGAAGGGTGGAGCAGGCACAGAGAGGGCAGAGACTGCTGGGGGCAAGTGGGGAGTACAGATCAAGGCTGGAGCTTGAGCCACATAGCTGCCTGCCCCCTCTTGTATTTGAAACCAAGACGAGGGGCTTTTTTCCCCTAGTTAAATTGGGGGAGGGGAAAACTTTATCCTGGATTAGAGTAAATACAGTAACTGTGTTACCTTCAGCTTAAGTGTATTTAACTTATTAAATCCTTTGTTTCTAGTCTGTACATATACTCATCATTCAGCAAGACATTTTATTTATGACATTTTTAATTGTATGGAAGTTGGAGCTAATGGCTAGAGAAATACTTCAAAATGTTTGAGACTAATACTATCTATTTTCAGATGAGGGTGAAAAACAGAACAATGTGGGGCTCTATATGATTCTACCAATAGTTATTTTATCCTCGGTTTTATTGCTTGGCATGCTGCTGATTTCGCACCAAAGGTATACAATTTATTTTCATAAAAAAAATTCTGAATGTCCTTATCACATGATACTACACCTACAGAATTCTTTCTGTCTAGTTAAGGACTTGTGTTTGATTGTCTCTCCCAACCCCCAAAATAGCTATATGGATGTGCTTTCTGTGAGAGATGAAATACTGTATTGCTTGAACATGGCACTAGAAAATGAAAATTCCTGAGCATGTACATTTGCTACTTTTGAGTTAAGCCGTTACTCTCTCCATTTGAATCTATGCAATGGGGATGCTTTCCTAAAGTGATTTGGGGTTAGTAAAGTGCTCATTGTCAAATTTTGTTACAATATCCTATAATTGTCTTTATTAAGAGTCTGCAATAACACCTATAGAAATATTTATAGTATAAATAAATACATAGTATAAATGCTGTATAATAGTTTCATAGTTTCTAGGGTCGGAAGGGACC
>NW_017728993.1:6763505-6765485 GCF_001723915.1 Gavialis gangeticus | reverse complement strand
TAGAGTGCCATACCCCCACCTCTCTTTCCTATCCTGTCCCTCCCTCCTGTAATAATTTGCCTTGAAGAACCATGCTTGAGATCGTAAATGGAAATGAGTCAATGGTGCTAGCCAAACTTGTGATGACATTTGCCAACATAACAAAACCATTACCCAGTATATAATTAGCCATTTTGGTGGGTTCAACTGAAGCTCAGGATTATAATAGCAGAGGTGCTTGAGCTGAAACTTGATTATGCCAATTGACATGTTTGGCCAGAATAAGTATAATCTGCCCATAAAGGATGTATCATGCAGGTTTAAATAAAAATGAAGCAGTTCCTTAGTTGGTGTGGTTTATGCTATTATAATAGTGAGCAGTTGTTTCCTTTGTACAATGTGCATGCACAGAACCAAATCAATAATTGCCTTCCATATTCCAGAATGAAGAAACTGTTTTGGGAGGATGTTCCAAACCCCAAGAACTGTTCCTGGGCACAAGGAGTGAATTTTCAGAAGGTATGGGTTTCCGTGGCCCTGTATTCTTCCTGTGGCTTCATGTTTTGTAGACCTTAATGTGGAGTTTAATTTTTTTTGTTAAACTCGGCATTAGGTGTTATCTAAAAAGTCAATTACAACAGTTTTGAAGCACTGAGAGTAGTAATGCAACCATTGTTTTCAGCTGTATGAAGCTGTCAGTCTGAGAGAGGCCAGAACGTTGGATCCAAATCGGTTTGAATGAATGTAGGGGAAGTTTAGATCTTCAGATAATCGCAGAGCCAAATCCAGCAAACAGATGGCCCTCTGATGTAATACATGTTGAAATCAGTGGGTGCCATATGTGCACATCCAAGGCCAAATTCTTTGCTGGTGTAATTTGCCTCTCCTACATCGATTCAGTTGAGCAGTGATAAATTGGTCTTTAAATAGACCAGTACTAATTTACAGCAGCAGAAAATTTCTCTCAGTTCCAGGATTTGACACTTACTGTGTAATCACTAAGAGCATAATTTGCATTCAGATTATTATTTCTGAGAGAGAGAGCATCTGATGGACAGAAACTCTGTTTAATTTTTTTTAGCTATTAATTTTCATTCCCAGTGAAGTTTTCTTTTCTCATCTTTTTATTTTATTTCATTTCATTTAAACAGAGAATGGACATTCTTTGAAGTCTAATCATGATCACTGCCTGCTGAACCATTGTGCCAGCTCCCAGGCTTCATATACAGAGTTGTTAGAAGATTTTTCTATTTACATTCAGAAGACAGGAAACAGATCAATACAATGCTGATTTGTTTAAAGATAACTAGTTCTGGAAGTAGTTTCATTCAGTACATAAAATGCCCATGCAAAATCAGACCAGAGCCAAGTTTGTTACCCATACTGAACCAGACCAAAAAAACCCAAACAAACCAAAACCCCAGCTCCCTAGTCCTCTCCAAAATACCCGACTTTGTAGGCAGAAAACCAAGCTTTACACTGCATTTCCACAAAATTTACTGACCTGCTTACTAAGGCTCTGTCTTGCAAAGGGTTTAGCGCTTTCAGTTCCTAGCATTCAAAAGCAGTAGAGTGCCCTGCACTTCACAGGAAGTGGCTGTTGAAGCAGAAATGTTTGGTCTGGGGCTCCTGCAGTTCAAGCCCAGTTACCAACTTCATTGCATTTTTTTTCTTTTTTTTTTTTTCGGTAATTTTATTCAGCATGGTAACTAACCTGATTTTAATACACGACAGCTTCGGGAGTTGCAGACGTATCAAGGAGGCTAAGTCTGGCCTTTAGAGGTGCATGTGGCTCCCAGAAAGGTGATCCACCACTGTGTATGTGCATCTGAGTGCATAATTTTAAGATTTGCAGAAATAATTGTGTCCGTTGTGCCTTGGTTTTCTATTAGAAGGACCATGTGCATATTTTATACAGTTATTTAGTTATTGTCTGAATATACGTAGTTGCATAACAGAGCCAGTTCAGTCAAAATCTAATGGGAGACTTTAAAAATCATG
>NW_017728993.1:6749660-6758505 GCF_001723915.1 Gavialis gangeticus | reverse complement strand
TGTGGCTCCCAGAAAGGTGATCCACCACTGTGTATGTGCATCTGAGTGCATAATTTTAAGATTTGCAGAAATAATTGTGTCCGTTGTGCCTTGGTTTTCTATTAGAAGGACCATGTGCATATTTTATACAGTTATTTAGTTATTGTCTGAATATACGTAGTTGCATAACAGAGCCAGTTCAGTCAAAATCTAATGGGAGACTTTAAAAATCATGGAATCATAGAAAATTAGGGTTGGAAGGGACCTCCGGAGGTCATCTAGTCCAACTGCCTGCTCAGAGCAGGACCATTCCCAACTAGATCCTTTTAGCCAGGAAATAAGAAACAAATAAGAAACAAAAACTAGTATTGGTCTTAATATGGCAAAATCTGCTTAATGTAATCTTCATTAATCATTGTTTCCAGCTTACAGCTAACACTTATTTACAGCTTTTGTTCTTTTATTTTTGTTTTAAATGGTAAAGTATGGTTAGAATGCAAAGAATAACATCAAGTTCTTCAAAAAGTTCAAGGAATTTGTGATAGAAAGCCTGATCCAGAACTTACGGATCTCTGTGGAAGTCTGTAAGCTCCACTGGGTTTTGTTCGGGGCCATTGAACTAAATAACTCCGCAGAAGGAGCAAAAAAAGTTACAAGTTTGGAATACACTCAGCTGCAGGGCTTTGCACAAAGTCTTGTTAATTGTTGGGAGTAGTGCAGATGCGAGTTGCCAAGAAATTGTTATTAATCTCTTTAATATAGTTACCTTTAAAAAGGGAAACTCGTCTCAGTTACCATGACCCCAGTTAACATGTGCTCATGGAACATGCATGTTGCATCTGGAGCTATGGACCTAATTATTGTATACCACTCACAGAAATTACAAATCTAAATCAGTCTGGCAGAAGTGAACAAACTGACAAAACCCTCCATCACATAACTGTATATTTGCATGTTCTTTTGAGTCCAGAGCTAAGGCAAAAAGAAATTATCCATGTAACTATAAAGCACATGGTGCTGCATAGGAAATCAGAGTTGCTTTTATGCCACCTTGCTGTGCAGTACAAAAAGCTGTGCATATGCAGTACAGCTTAATATCAGTAAATCCTGCATTTAGACTGGAATCCTGCAAAAACTTACATAAGCTTAATGTTAAGATCATGAGTAATTCTATAAGTTATTCAATGAAGTTACTCAAATACTTAAGGATTAGCATGTTGATGAGCATTTGTGGGACTGGATCATAGCACCTAATGCTGTGGGCCTTACAGCTAAGTTGTAGCACTGATCCTGCAATGATTTATACACGTATGTGCAGACCCAAAGAAGCCAATATGATTATTCACTGTGCAGAAATGTGTGGATAGATGTTACATTTCTAGCACTGTAATTGCCCCGTAGTGCTACAGTAGTCAAAGGAACTGACGTGTGATGTCCAAAGTAGCACTACGGAAGTGGTTCCTGGACAAAACAGGAACTTCCCTTTAGTGCTACATTTTGGAGCTTCATAGGTAGTGTCTGTCCTGTGCATTGTAGCACTTCGGTCTCGTGGTTTACTGACATCCTACAGTGCTCTGTTCCCACCCCTTCCCCCAGCTCTGAGGAGAGAGCAGAGTGGAGAATCACTGAGCACACCTGCCTGCTCCCCTGCCTGCTTCCCCTGGGCACTTTTACACGTGGTCAGGGGGGCAGCACTTTAATTAAAGTGGCTCTGAGACACCTGCCATTTTGAAATGCATGGACACTGATACATGAGACACATGAGGCTGCTGGAGCATGGTAATTACCACACTCCAGCAGACTCAATTAACCGAGCCTGCTCTGATGTGCTGTCATTGCAGTGCATTGGAGCAGCTTGTGCACTCACGTACAGGCACCTCCTGTGAATACAGGACTGGGGCCTGTGTTGCTTGCAGTGAGTGGGATTGTGGCCCCCCTGAGACTGGGTTGTTGGCATGGTGCTGGGCTTGCCTGCACTGAGTAGAGCTGCAAACCCACTGTGGGTGGACCTAGTTCTTGTCCCATTCAGACAGCCCAGGCCTAGAGGGAGCTCCAGCTCCAGTGGGGGTGGATGGGAGCAAAGAAGTAGGGTCAAGCTGCTGCCTGGCTGAAGAGCATGTTGTCAGATGCCTTTGCAGTGGCTATAGTGCTTCAGCTGGAGGGCTCTGCACTTCTGTCTGTGTCTCACGCAGCTACCTTTTTGGTAGCCCTTCCAAGTGCTGCAGCACTTGTCATGCTACAAATACATGTCTGTCCACTGACAAGGTTAAGCAGATGTATAAGCCTTTGCAGGATCAGAGCCGAAGGATGGCAGGATTAGGTCCTTAGTATGTTTTGAAACCTCCCCGTTTCTGGCCAATGAGTGCAATTAATTGTACTCTCAATGGCATAAGCCCATGAATGCTTCTTTTGGTTTCATGGAATTATGTTGACTGCTGTAAAAATATTTTTGCCCAAACCATATGATGTGCACACATTGAGAGAGTGCTTCCGAGCATATTTACCCATCTTTCTCTGTAAGTATTTACTTTATATAGTATTACATTTCCTCAGGAGATTGTATGTGCATTGTATTTGATTAAATATCCAACATGTTTTACTAAGCAATGTGTTTTGATTCAGCAGATGGTGACCTTTACTAAATGAAGTCTCTGTTTTTAAATCCGATATGTTTGTAGGCAATATTCTTGATGGGATTTTGTAGAGACATCCTTAACTACAGTTACACTAGCATGACAGTAGATGGAACAAGGAGCTCTTGTGCAGAATCATTTAAACCCTTATGTTTTAGCTAGTTATTGTGGGGCAGAAACTTCCCTGCTGGGAGATTATCCCACAGATGCCCACAGATGTGGGGTTTCTTTTTTCAAGTATCTTACATTAGCCACTATTTGTGATTTAAGGTATTAAACTGAGTGGAGAAGTTTTGTTCCTTCCTTAATTCAGAGATGATCTGCCATAAAGAGGGAAGCATTTCATCAAGTCACATTCAATATAAATTAAATATACTGCTTGGTATATACACTGTAGCAGTGGCTTAAAGCTTATTTCAGCTTTAAGCTTCCTAATTTTAAATGCAGACTATTTCTAATACTTTTGAAGACCAGGAGAGTTCTGAGTGTGTGAGCAATGCAGAATCCATGCCAAAGCAGTCACTTGGCTTCAGTTCAGGAAGATATCT
This sequence comes from Gavialis gangeticus, assembly GCF_001723915.1. NCBI lineage: Eukaryota > Metazoa > Chordata > Crocodylia > Gavialidae > Gavialis > Gavialis gangeticus. The sequence continues at coordinate 6,755,345 of NW_017728993.1, read as the reverse complement.
AAGCACACAAAGGGCTTTAGATATTCGAGTCCCCCCAGTGAAGTTGGAAGCATGCTTAAATACCTTATTAAATCATGGCCTTAGCTTCTACTGATGGCTAGTCTAATCTAAAAATAGCCTAAGATTAGGTACATTAGTACCATATCTTCTTACAACATGTACCAAGCAAAGTTTTTGACACGTTCCTAGTTGCTTTAACAGATTTCCTGCTGTGATATATCATCTGTATGACTTGTTAACATAAACAGAATCTACGTTCTTAACTATTTCTGTTCTTATTTGTCATAATTAAACTCATTAGGCGGTATGCATTTTAAAGTGAGCATTTCTTAGTGCTAAATACAAATAAAAATATGAATTTCCTTTTATCAGCTTATACCGTGGCCTTTTTAAACATGCATATACAGTTTGTGTTCCCTTATGATGTGACAAATGGGTGCATTTACCCAGTAATGGATCCAGGAACAGGGCTGGAGGGTGTAGCCTCCCAATTTGGCTGCGCTATGCACATGCAGTGAGCTGTGAACTCACTGCTTGGTCAGCAGGGGCTTCTGCTGAGCTCTGTCACCAGTGAGCTTACCCAGAGGATGAAAATTTGCTGTTTACTCTTCCCCTTCCTCCCTTTCCCCCTGAATTCAGCAGTAGGGGAAAGGAAAGGACTAGCAGTGGTAGCACTCACCCTCTGCTTCAGAGCCACGTGAAAACAGGGGCTCCAGCCAGACCCTGCACTGAGAGCTCACACGTGGCACAGCCAAAGTGTGTTGCGGCTGCTACTCTGGTTCCACCCCTGTATTGAGCTAAAATAAAAGTGTGCCTAGGCAGACAGATGTTCAGTCTTTATTCACACAGGAATTACTGAAATACTGAATTTCTAAAAGTTGTGAAGGGCAGAATTTTACCTTAAAAATAGGAAAAGTTATTTCAGGTGTTAGTAAGTGGTTTTGATTCTTCTCTAATGTGTTGAATTGTCCATGCATTTAAAAGAAAATACCAAGACATCCTGTTGAATATAGGGCACGCGCCTGCAAAGCATTTAAGTATTATTTAATTTTAAGTATATGTTACAATACATACAATGGAAATTAATTGGACTGCTAATTCTTCAAGTCAAATCCTTGCTTAAGTATTTTGCTTTCTTGGGCTGGATTACTAAACACTCGGCATTATATACCTGGGACATGTGTTTGCCTCCCCTGTCGCCATTCTCCACCTCCTCACACAAAGCGCAGGAAGAGAGCAGATGTTGTTTTCTTATTTCAAATGCGTACTTTTATGTTTAAAGATACAATATTACTTGTCAGCTGTGGTTCTTAAGTAAAGTAGCTTTATATTGGAAATATAGCCATTAAATAAGAGATGAGCACTAAAATATGTCTCTTTTTCTAGCCTGAAACTTTTGAGCACCTTTTTATCAAGCATCCCGGAGCAGTGTCATTTGGGCCTCTTCTACTGGAGCCAGAAATAGTATTGGAAGACATCAGTGTTGCTAAAGCTCTGAAAAATGAAGACAAGCAAGATTTTTTAGCAGTCAATTCAGTGTTCACAAAGATTCAAGACTCAGAGCATGACTCTGCTTGTTCTAGCAGCCATTTCAATAGTAACAGTTTATCTGGGGATTCTCATGATGGCCAAGTCAAGGAAGGAGATACGAGGCAGTCCAACATCAAATATGCTACAATTATGAGTAACTCCAAATCAAATGGGCTTTATGAACAGCAAAATAATCTAAGTAGTTCTTTTGTTGGATGCTTCCCAGGTGAAGATTCCTTAGTTACTGCCCCTTTTTCTAGTAGTTCTTGGGAGGTGGGGAATGATGCATTACTCATATTACCTGACCAACATCCATGCCAACCCAGCAAAACTCTCTCCCTTTCCCGTGTTTCTTCGGAGGGCTTTTCAGAACCTTCAAACCAGGATGACGCCTTTCCTGATGGAGACAGCCCTGAGCGGAGCCTTTATTACTTGGGGTTAACATCCATCAAAAAAAAAGGAAATGACATTTTTTTAACAGAGAATTCCAGAGTAATGCCTAAACTGGACACACATGATGTATTCAAAGACCTGGGTTTTCTTCAGGATAGTTCTTCTAATTTAAATCCCTTTATCAAAAATAACTTTAAGTATAAAACTTCTGTTAAAACTTTCATACCGTACATGCCACAGTTTCAGTCAACCTCAGTGAAACTGCAAGAGATGACAGAGAACAAAACTTAAGTCATAACACCAAGGGGTAGATTTCTAGCAGATTGATATTGTTAACATTTTTTAAGTATCAATAACTTCCCCTCCACCTTCAGGAATACACTTAAAATTACTAGCTATGGGTTGCTCACACTTTTAAAATTGTGTGCCTAGTTCCACAATTGAGTTCCCTAAATCATCAAGAGAAAAACCATTTGTTGGCTTAATTTTCACACCCAGACACCTACACCTAATTAGGATTTTAATTTCCACATTTGGTTGCATTCACAGTAGCATTTCATGCCAAGTTGGCTGTTGCTGGTGCTTGCTGTTCCTGTTTTTCTGAGCACCCAAGTGAAGAATTGGATGTCCTGTTGCAGACATTCAGATACGAAGACTGGATTGGTTCCTGTTGTAAGGCTATCAGAAGTGGTATTTGATTTAATTTGATTTAACTTTATTTAAAACAGTCTTTGTTACAGCTCTGTCCATAGATCATATCCTGGCCTATGGCGCATTTCTGGATCAGGGTCCTTGGCAAACTTAAAACTCTCCTGAATCAAAAGTGATTGTGGGGAACGTGCATGCCCACCAGACCTCCCTCCTTCAGGGAAACTATTGCAGTGGTGGAACTGAAAGCTGCTGCTGAGGTGACAATGCTTGCCTAACATCCAGGGGTTAACGTTGCTGGTTATCACTTAGCATTCACAACAGATGGTCCCAAAATGGAACAGATAAGCAGAGGGCTGGACAAGGCCTCATCTGGCAGAGAAGCTCCCAATCTCAACAGTGATCAGAGAAAGGCAAAGCCCAACAAAATATTCTAAACATGCTTAACGAGCTCTTTGGAGAAGGTAGTGTTTTTTTTATCCCCTCCCAATTTGCATCAGCTGGAGCAACATGAGATGTACAGCTCTCGTTGCCCTGGGGCTGGAGTAGCCTATGCATCCCCAGCTGCAGTGGGAGATGTGACCAGGATGCATATACTCAGTGTGACCTACCTGTTCCCTTTTCCAGACATATGGATTAGATCCATTCATGCTGTGGATTGGACCCAGTTCTACACCTGCATGGTCTGTTTCAGATCAGAGCTGTGCAATACGGGGACAAATTTTTGGGGAGTCATGAATGTGCCTTCTCCATATTCACAGACACCTGCTTGTGGCACGTGTGTACCTATATTGCATACAGAGACCCATGCAGAAGTTGTTCACCATTTAAGAGCAAAATGTTAAAAATATATTATACTATGTGAACAACATAGGAAGAGCATGCCCTCATCTCAGTCTGGAGTGCTGAGAGCTTCCTCTCCAGTTTAAATGTGATGTAACTTGATATATAGAGAGCACTGAATCCATTAATTGTATTTTCTAGTGTTGGGCCAGGTAGTGTGCAAAACCCCAGCATATTCATGATGGGTGATAATGTATATAAGCCAGTTGTTTAGATGGCATCTGTAGTAAAGGGTGTATGGGAGAAGGCAGGCAGTGCTGCATCATTAGTTGGTTTAAAACTTAAAATACTTGTACTTAATTTAAATCATGGAAAAGAAAAGGGTTACCAATATAACATCTAGCAATGCAAACTATTATAGGAAAACATGTGTGTGCTAAATAGTACATCAGTGTACAAGTTTTTCCCCAAATAGGAAAAGGTATCAGTAGCTGAAGGTATACATTAATGCATTAAAATACAGGGAGTCATACTTTTGGGGTTCACAACATCCCCATTTGTAGTGTTCGTCCATGTAAACAAATGTATCTGGAACTAAAATGGGCACATTTTGGAGACCCATTTGGAAATTAGGTTCTTCACCTTTTTTTGGTGAAGTTACCAGTAAAAAACTATTTCATGAGACCCCTTTAAATAAAAAGGAAGGAAGCACAGTCTCACATCACTGGAAATGACTAGTAGCCTTAGCCCAGATGTCATTCCTGGCTGAGCTGGTTCCTCCAAGTAAGCTTGAGGAAGTCACTTCATCTCCTGCCTCACTTCAGCCAGCAGACAGGCTGGCTAGGATGTAGGATATCTGAGAAAACCAGGTGTATCTCAGTTGGATTTTTTTGATAAACAGATTGCAAAGCAAAATAAAAATCCAAGCTCATTCTTCAACCAAATACATTTTTTCTACTCTATCATTAATAAATATTTTTATATTCAGAATGTTATAATTAACTATTTTGAACTACTTCTAAATAGTATATATAAGAGCATTATGTTTACATATATTGTTTCAAAACTTAATCTAAACAAAAGCACCATAAATGAGTTTAAAAGCAAACCTTTGAGCTGTACAGAAACACGGTATTTAAATATTAGCATTAGGAAATACTAGACTATGAAAAGAATTTGAGCAAATGTAAACCTACATTTTAATTTTGAGACCTGCTTTTTTAAAAAAAAATATTGGATTAATTTTTCAAAACTATGTAGGTCATTTTGGCCTGCCTATTATCAATATGAACATATTAGCCACCAACAGCTTTGTTTGACATTCACTCCTTGCTACACAAATACTTCATCACGTGGATAATCAATGAATAAATTATATACATGACGGTAATTGTAGATTATGTACTGGGAACAACGATAGGGTAGTGGAAATTACCGTATCTCAGATGGAGGCAAAACTTAGGCTTTGGAAACCAGGGACAGAGTATTGAAAGAGCAGACACGTGACATTGTCTGATTAATCTGGGATGTAACAGGCAAGGTATTTTCATTTGAGATTGTGAAATATGAATATCATTGTGCAACTCATTAGTCAGATCTCATTTATAATGTTGTTCACAATTCTGGGCACTTCATTTAAATTAGAATATGTAGAAAAGGGCTACTAGGAGATCAAGAGACTGGAGAACCTCCTTTATGAGAGGAGATTTAAAAGTCATAAAAGACCCTGTACAGTACTTAAATGCATTTGTAACTCAAGTATGTGAATATTTCCAGTGACTTCACAGCTACTAAGGGCTTTCCAAGGATTGGGGTCTTAATCACCTGTTGATTTTATAACTGTGTATTAGAACATAAATTAGTTAAGCTTTTTTACCTCTCTCTGAAATAACCTGGGTAAATTTTGTGACTCGTTTGGAATCCTCATACCTTCCAGATCTCTACGAATCCCTTCATTTCTCTTATAGCAGTGCTGATTAACTGAGAACATTGTGCCTTACCATTTATACACTGCTTGGCTGTCTTGCCACACAATAGCCAGGATACTCAAATCAAAGTGTGAAATGGAAGCATTTGGGGTCTGGTTTTCAGAAATGAAGAGCATCCACAACTCCCATTGAAGCTGCTAGGGGTTTCAGATGTTGCCTCTGAAATCCAGCTGCCACTTCTAGGGTACTTTTGTGTTTTTTGTGGAAGAAGTCTACTGAGCCTGACATAGCAAGTTATCATCCATAAAAATTAGTTGTCTGAGTATTTTTAATTCCCTACACCACATGTAAGGAATATGGCAACTATTAAGCTGAGCTCCCTATGTAATCAAGGGGGGGGGGG
>NW_017728993.1:6725637-6749565 GCF_001723915.1 Gavialis gangeticus | reverse complement strand
CATAAGGAAGATGGCAACTATTAAGCTAGCCTCCCTTAGTAATCAAGGGGGGGGGGGGGACAAGATTTTAAGAGCAGCCACTACACAACCTACACAATTTTTTGACCTCTTTCATGCATGTTGAATACTTTATCTCCTATTTTCTAAAGCAGCCTGCAAAAATATAGCTAAACTAAGTTCTTAATACTTTGAATGGGTTGTTTTTGCCCTGCTGTCATGGAGCAAGGTAGGACAAAACTATACCACCTTAGTATGCTTTACAAAACTGTCTTTTTGAACAGCACCTTCCACTTCACCTGTAGAGAACGGTCATTGGATACTTTACCTCTATGCCTACAGGCAACATCTGCATATCCTGGAAACACCATCTGTTACTCTCTCTCTTTGCCCTCAACTCCCCTGGAAACGTTGCAGCTAAGGCCTATGATTCATAGCACCTACGATTCCTGACAGTAAATATTAAGAGTTTGACAACAGTGATGTCTTTCCTTAACAGTATTCTTAATGATTACCCTTCGTTTTCCATTGGGTGTGTGTTTTGTTTATTTGTTTTAACAGCAATTGCATATCTTTAAAGTCACCTCAGATAACTGGGTTTACACTCAGCCTTCCTACATATACAACAGGATGGGATTGAGCAATTTTAATGAATAATATTTCATTTATTTATTCTTATTTGTAATTTGCGCAAAGTAGATTTTATGTATGTGGAAATAAATGTACACAATATTTTTTTCAAGGCTTATTCACAACAGTTGCTCAGACTTCAGCATGTGCTACATCTCTGCAAAGGGTGTGGCATAAAAAGCCAAAGGAAACTGTTGCTGATTTCCATTTTTTTCTTGATTCTCTGTGCCAAACTGCCAGGAATTTGGACTAGTCAGCTGAAGGATCAGGCACAATTCATGAATCTGTAGCAACTAATTCTGTCTTAAGGTCAGTTGTAAACAATACGTTACCTGTTCCTCATCTCGGAGGGGAATGTTGGTCATTGGAGACTTAAGAACAAACTCACCTCTAATGTAAGGCCCTAGGCAGACATTATGTGTGTTGCATGTTGCATGCAAGTATTGCATAACCCAGTGTAACCTGCCAACTGGCCACATGTTACAGTGATCATGAGATAATTCTGCACCACAAAGAAATTGTTTCAGCAAGCAGCTTCTCTGAGACTGGTCTGCCATTTTTATCTAGGGATAATCTGTTTTAACGTCTGGCATGTTATGATTTGTTGTGCAATACTTGCATGTAGCACACCACTTGTAACATTTGCCTGGGGCCTACATGAGTGCTATAAAGTGTCACCTTCTTACATTAGTACCGAATTTGGACTTTGATCTTTTAGTCCCCTTTCTGTGTAAGGGAAGTCTAAATGCTATGTAGAAATTACACTTGCAAGTCAAACTTCTCTCTTTTCTCAGTCCTGAATGCCATTTTTATTAACCAAAGCATTCAAAGACCCTAATTTAAAATTAATTCAGTGGCTGAAAATTGGTATTTGGGAAAATGAAATCTTTGAGGGCTCCATAGTACAAATAATGATTTGGTCCAGGAACAGGCCTGGTCCACAAAGAGATCTACTCACATCCATGAAGAGATATGCAGCTGCCTGAGGTGGAAAGGAGACAGGACTCTCACACCTTTTTCTCTGAGCATCTAGGACATTTTTTTTTTAGACTGAGGGTAGTATGAAGACAAGGAGAAAGTGATAGGAATGGGGTCCCAGCTTACCATCCTGGGTAAACTGGCTCCGGGAAGGAGGCTTGCTGAGAAGGTAAGTTCTTCTTTTTGCCCTGTATGTATACATAGGTATAAAGGGTCTCCATCTGTTTTATATTATCCAGCAGCCATTATATATGAATCCTGAGCTAGTTACACTCCTGAACTCTTACCTTGGGGCTGACAAATCCTAGGGTCTTAGTAGTATATGAAGAGAAGGGAGCCCCTTCAAAATGAGTGGAAGGATGATGGCCCTGAAGCACAGGTGCGCTGCAGAGGTCCTCAGCATCATCCCACAGATGCTGGGAATCCTAAGAATTATATTTGACTCAGGAAAAGTACAGCACATGGACTAGCGGTAAGAGTTGCTTGAATGCTTTCATAACAGCATGTTTCAACTTTTTCTAAGGTAGTTCAGTGTCAGCTCCCCTCATTGCTAATGCTGGGACTGCCAATAAGGCTGCATGTTTTGCCGAATGCTATCAGGAAGCCCCTTGAGGTTAAACTGGGTGATAAGTGACTGAAGAACACACACAGCTGCTGAAGTAAACCCCTTGCAAATTAATTTTAATAGCATTCAGGAACATGACTCTATTAGAACAGACAATTAATGATGTTTCTGTTATGGGTGAGATGCAGCTAAAAGTTAAATGCACATTTTTTTGGTATTATGATTGATGTCTAAAGTAACAAGAACTTGCTTTCATGTATTTTGTCTTTGTGGATTGTTAGTTTACATTTTGGTTGCTCATTTGTCTAAATCTTTTCTTTTGAATGTATGCAAAGGAATATTCTTGTGAGGGCGTTTTGCCCCTTGCTAAAACTGTGAACTATATTTTTACATGGCTTTCACTTCTGGAACATTTTCAGTTATTTAAGTCATTACTTCCTGCTTCTTGGATTGTAAGTCTTAAAGAGTGCTTTCTAACAACTGCAGAGTAATTTTGTATTTATTTTTGTGAATAAAATGTTTACTGTTATATTTGCATAGCTGTTTGTAGTCTGCTCTGTACGGAGCCTTTGTTTCCGTTTTGGAACCAACAGTTTGTGACAAAGTCTCTGAAATGCGAGAATCTTACAGATAACAGTTGTGAACTAACTGAAGCTTCAGGGTGACTGAGCAGGTCCATGATATGTAACCCTGTTTCATTCAGTTGCTTCCATACTTTAAGCAGCTATGAACCATTTCAAATCCTCTGTCCTCCGACTCTCCCTTCTCTTACTACCGTGCTACTAACGATGCTTTTTCTGTGGCAACAATACAGTTCGGTTGTATGGAAGAAGCCATGGTACGGGAGTCCTGGAGAAAAGATTTAAAGAAAGTAAACCAACCCCTTCCCTCCCATGCCATCTGGGTTTAACACAGTGGATATGGCTGTACAACCCCCTGTTTTGCATCTATGCTACTTACTTCCTTTGCTGAGTGCAGGACTTCGTGTTCATTAACACTCAATTTCTTCTCATTGCTTGCATCTCCCACTGCTCTAATGTCTCTAGGTCCCTTTGCAACCTGGATTAGCCTTCAGTGTGTGCACTACCTTTTCAATTTTGGTGCTATTCACCAATGATGTCATGGGTGAATTTGTATCAGTGATTGAAATCAGCTGCACTGGATGCAGAGAACTGCTTGGATTTGATTGATTTTAGTTGGTCAAGAAACGTCTAGAACCCTGTGCATAGTTCTGCATTATGTTGCACCTAATGAGAAGTGTTGCTTGGGGAAGATGGATGGACGTTATTGAAGTGACGGGCATCAGGAGGTGCACTGTAATGTTCCAGTAGCCCACAGACTGCAGTATGAGAGCTACAGATCAAATCAGGTACCACTGCAGCAAAATCACCATGTATTTTTATAGACCTGATGTGAGCCAGGCCTAACTTCAGGATTATCAACATGAACTCAAGTGCTTTGACTACATAATATCTGCTACTAATTTTCTTTCACTCCCTTCATTAATAGCCATCTCTCTGAACACTTGATTCAAAGAACGAATATGTCTAGATTGCATCAGTGATGATGCGCTGGAGAAATTGCCCTCTTGCTCATTCATTTATTCTTATTTGTCATTTGTACAAAGCTTTTCTAGTTGATTCAGCAAAATGTGGAGTGTGGATACCCACTGACAAATAAAACCTTTCCTTTTAGCCCAGAAAGAGAAAAGGGAGAAGCCAGGTACTGACTCTCAGTCCCCTGTGAGTCATCCCTAACCAAAGCAAATCCTGCATTTTTGGGGATGTTTTCCAGAGTTGGCCAAATTCCAAATGCCACCTTCAGTTTACATTGGCCACTCTGCCATAATCAGAGGCTGCATGTGCACATTTTGGGACCAGTATTTAATCTTATAGGTAAACCTTCTTTAGGCATTAAGGACTATGCTCTGGTGGCATGATAGCTTTAACTTGGATTATATTTCTTGTGCCTTCATGGAATTTTTATCTTCATTTTATAGTCTAATAAAATTACTACCCTGTAATATGGCACATGAGGTTTTTTTCCCTAAAAAAAATGCATCCTTTTGGAGATAATTATTTTCTTTCTCACAGTAACACGAGTTTGGGAGTTCAGTGCAATTTTAAACAGAAGCAAAAAATTCTTCCCGGGGGATTCATCCACCAAAGAGTCAATTTGATGAACCCAGAACCTATGCTGCTAGTCATCCTGTCTTATAAGAGACAGCTGGCTGGGTGTACACGAAATGCTGACTGAGCAGCCATGTAATACTTCTAAGTACTATATTAAATGTATAGTATAGTACTTGTATAAACAAAGTAATAAACAGTAATTGGAGTTACTGCGCAGTAGCATCGCCAAACGGCTTTTAGGTGATGCTGACTGTGCAGTAACTCGTTACTACTACGCAGTGGTGTCATGTCATATTTCCTGCCATGCAATGCTACTGTGCAGTAGTAATGAGCTATTGCACAGTTGTCATTTTGTTTAGATGGCCAACCAGCAGGATCCACTTGGCAAGCTCTGGATCTCCTGCTTTTGACAAGTTTGTAATACTTGCATTATACTATATTGCCACCTACCGGCCATTTAATTTACAATGTATTGTATGTGGCTGAATGTGAAAGAAGAAACATTTGCATTTCCCAAAGCAATACCCCTTTTTTTTTCTTTCTGAAGGAGGAAAGAACTTTCCTTGCAGTCCCCTTTCCTCCTCCTGCTGTGAATTTCCATGCAAAACTTGTACTGTATAACCCAGAAGTTCTCCTTCCTTCATCATGATTGTGATTTTTGGATTCATTGATGAAAAATGAATTGGCTTCACCAGAACTGCTCCTGAGGTTCACTGTCCAAGGAGGCCCAAACCCATGTGCAACTTCCCTGGTTTGTAATGCTGGACTCTCAGGTAATGCTACTAGTCTCTTTAGCCAATTCTGCTCTTTTAAGGGACGCACACAGTTTTGGGAAAGTGAGCAATCATTTAGATTAAAGGCAGCCTTGTGCTCTAGACCAGAAACTGGGGGACGAGGGGCACAGAGGAGGAGGAAGAGGAATAAAAGATGAGGAGATATAGGAAGCTTGGAAATGTTGCTGCCCAAGGCAAATTTTCCACACGACACTTTTCTAGGCTCTTGTTGTGGACCTATCTGTTTCAGACCCTTCACCTGTTATTGAAGAAGTCATTAGCTGACTTCAGTGGGTATGTGAGCAGGAGTTGTTACCTGGATGCCCATCCAAGAGCACAGGCAAACAGTAGAAGAGAGGCAGAGCCAAACTCCTCTTTTGGTTTACGTGGATGATGTGTCCTTTCCCAGGAAAAGATCCCTTGCTTCACTCCTGAGTAATACCACTACCAGTGTTTCTCAGGCCTTGGCAAGAAGTTAGAGAAAATAGCAGAAGTCTTGTCCATCTCTAATTATTGTGGCCCAGATATTCCCTTTGCCATTAAAGGCGTGTCACAACCACTTTACAAATTGTGCAGCACCTGTGATTAGTGACTAGTGAGCATCACTCTCTCCCAGGAGCAGGTGGGGAGTGGCATTAAGTGCAAAGCAATGATCTGATGCAAAGGTCGCAAAACTTCTGTTCAGTGATAAAGGGCATCTTGGTAGCCACACTTAAATTGGCTCTAGGCTATAGTGCTGAACCCCCTGCCTTGACTTGCAAAGGACTGAGTGAAGCAAAAGCTTCAACGAGCAGCAGCCATTATCCCTTTTATAGCTCTGACTCTTGGGCTGCATCCATGGGGCAAAATGTCATGTTGAGAAGAGCTCTGGAGCCCCAGTTTCCTGGCAGGGGTGGAAAGCATGCTCTGTCACCCCCATAGGGGGCTGGGGGCTACCACTCCAATGCAGCTGCCTGAGACAGTCTTTCTGCCACGGGGAAAGGGAGAGCAGAGGAGCAGCTCCCTATTGCTCCTTGGCTGGAGAGCTCAGCTTCAAGGTGACTCAAATTCCAGCGGTCCATGGACTGCAGTATGAGAACTACAGACCAAATCAGGTACCGCTGCAGCAAAATCATCACGTATTTTTTCATAGACCTAACATGAGCCAGGCCTAACTGCAGGATTATCAACATGGACTCCAGTGCTTTGACTGTGTTATGTCTGCTACTAATTTTTTTGCACCCCCTTCATGAATAGTCACCTCCCTAAAGACGTATGTGTCTGGATTTCAGTGGTGCCAGGGGCCTGGAATGCCTGCAAGCCCCAGAGTGCTCTCCTTCTGTAGCGCTGTTTGTAACCTGTGTGGAAAGGCTGGAGGCAGTGCCTTGAAAGGGGAAGAGAACACATTGCATAGTCATTGTCTTTCCATCCTGCGCTGGGTGGATAATGGGGTTGGTTCCCTTCCATCGTTGTCAGGGTACCTCAGCATATAAATATGGGCTCCTATACTAGAGAGGAGAGGTGGTCCAGGCAAGTGAACTGCCCCATATTTTTAACTCCCTTCTGAATATACAAGAATGTTCTTTTAGGTGCCCAATCCAGAGCCTAATCCCAGTGCTCCTAAGTGTTTGGGTTTGAAATGTGCAGCCCAGACCCTCCCCCAATCTGACACAGCATGGAAATAAAAGCCTTGTTATGCTGTATGCTGTGAGTCGCGCAAATATTGATCTGTGTTAGGGCTCCCTTGGAGCCTGGTGCAGTCACAACCTTAGTCTAAAAACCTTCTCTGACAGTTCCCTGCCTGCACAGCTGTGACTTGCCACCAGAGACCTGGTGAGCAGCTGCAGGACTAGGAGCTGTAGCTGTGGGTTGCTACTAAAGGGCTGATGAGCCCTCTCTCCCTGCTCTCCAGGCAGGGGTGTGAGAGATCCTGGGATACTGGAGGACTTCAGCCTGGGCGGCACATCTATGGGGAGTGGCCGCACCTTGATGGAACAGGAGCTGGGTAGTGCAGATCAGAAAATCCTGCCCTGGAGTGGTGTAACTTTGGGCTGCATAACAGGTCCTTAAAATAGCTTTAAGGTGTTATTGTGTGGACACTTCAGGGGCCACCCAAAATTACCGTGTAATAAGGCCCTGTGTTGCTACTGTTGAATACTCCATCAGCAGCTGCTGTACTATTTCAGAGGATAAAAGACATGCTGAGACCATGTTCTAAGAGCCACTTCAAATGCATTTGTCTTGGCAAAAAAGCCAGAACATTTTGGAGCCCCCCGTCTCACGCTATATTAGACATTCATTCAGCACCCACTCACATGCACGTTACAGTGCAAACAGATTAGAGGCCCCTCCTACCCAGCCTCCTCTGCATCAACCGCTGATGTGTTCTCCCAGTCCTGAAAAGAGCTCCTCGGAGAACCTTGATCAGCTTGACTCAGTAAGTTGCTTTAATTAAATACAGCAATGACTTGAGGGTGGGGAGACATTTGGAGCAATTCTTCATGCAGATTCCTGCATAGAAAAGCCTGGGTTCCTTGGGGATGTGCTAGTATGAGGGGCTTGTGGCTGGGAGTCATTCAGAGTCAGTGGATCCAGGTTTCAGTATGGATGGCTCCTTGTGATGGTCCTTCAACAAGGTATCCAGTACACTTCTCTTGCTGGCCAGCTGTCTGGAATGCAACATAAAAAGCTTATTTTGGGCAAGTCTGAACAAATGCCATTGTGTCAGCAAAAATAAAACAGACTTCGCTATCTGACTTAGTGCAATTGCACTCAATCAGAAAGATGTTAAAATTGACTCTCTTTTGCAATTTTAAATGTGTTTTACTAAGCACACATCATAATTTTTCTAGATGGCATTTCAGTTTGAGTATCAATGAATGATGATAAATGTTATAGTATGGAGGATTATAGTAACTACTGGGCTATATTAGTACAGTGATTTGTGTGCACTACTTCATAATATTCTGCAAAAATACTACAGTCAGTTTTATTAGTGATGCTCAACCTTTTTGGCTGTGGGGAGTGCCCAGACCATTGGTCCAAATCTCACTGGAGGACCCGATCCAGCATGGGATGGTAGTAGCAGGGCCCCATCCAGCCATGCCAAGGGGGGCACGAAGCATCCTGGCTCCAACCCAGGGTAAGGGGTGTGGCCTGGCCCCATGGGCGGAGGGCGGAGGGGGCATGGTTGACTCCAACCTAGCCCCATGGGGGAGAAGGGGTGTGGCCCAGCCCCATTCAGCTGTGCGGGTCAGGAGGGAGTGCAACCTGGCTCCAACCCACTGTGCGGGCCTTGGGATTTGGGAATTTGGCAGCAGGGGAGGGTGGGCAGTATTCAATTCAGATTTGGATTTGGCCGGATTCAGGGGACAGTGATTTAATTCGCCAATTTGGATCACTGTCAGGATTCGATTTGGCCGAATCTGAAGATTCAATTCTGATTTGGAGAATCAGCACTTCGGCTACAGACGCAACTATTATACGTTTTTCCTACATACCTCGAAGTACCAGGCATGGCTCATGAACGCTGAGATGGTGGAGCAGATGGAGTGTCCCATGGGAGTGCAGTGGCGGGGGGTCCCACACACGCTTGGCAGCAGACCCAGAAGTCGTTCTAGTTCACTTCCGGGTCCTCCGCTGAGCATGCTGGGGACCCCTTGTGCTTCTCCCCAGCTTGGCGATTGGCTGCAGGGGGACCCCGGGTGCCCCTCCAACCCAGGAGGTACCAGTTGCCGACCCGGGGGGTGGGGTCTCCCACACTCTCCACAGCAGACCTGGAAGTGGACCAGAGGTACTTCTGGTCCACTTCTGGGTCTGCTGCCAAGCATGCGGGGGACTCCTCCATACTCCCATGGGACGCTCCATCCACCCCACCATCCACAAGCCATGCCTGGTACCTTGAGGTATGTAGAAAAACCATATAACATACCTTGAGGTATGTAGAAAAAACATATAAAGCTGTGTCCATGGCCAAATCTCTCCAGATCGATTTGGAGGCTTCCAATTCAATTTGGAGAGATTAATGGGTCTCCTGTTTTGATTCAGATTTGGAGATTTGGCTGCTGAATCAGGCTGAATCTCCTCTGAATTGAATCAGTGACTGAAGCTTCACCCAGTCCTATTGAGCACCTCTGGTTTTATTGTAATACTGTAGTTTATTATAGATTTGCTACAGTTCTGCTAACACTATAATTAAAATGCAATTGGAACTGAAGTTGTACAGACATCTTGCTGTAATGCCCTATTTTAAGTTTATACTTGTGAGGGAGCCACAGTTACTTTAACTATCAAGTGTACAGAGATAATGATGGTGCTACAGGGCTGTGGTGGTGTTGCATGGTTGGATGTATTTTCTGCTCTAAATATTTGAGTTTTTACAAGCAAATCTCAGTAGCTCCAATTCCTTTTTGCTGTGCTTAGCCTATCTAGAGAGAAAATATGGGTGAAAATGTGATCCTATTAAAACCAACGTGAGCGTTATTATAGGCTTCAGGTGGCCAGGACTTCACCCTATGTGCATAAAAAATTGTTTCACTCTGAAAAGTGATTTGAGGAGAAAGAGCAAGGTGTTCTTTGTTTGCTCTCTTAATGATTTGGATGCCAGCTGTTTTCTGGTATAGGTAGAATGACCTATTTTATTTTTAGTGTCTCCTCTCCCGTCCCTCCACAGACTCTTCTTGGGCCATAGGCAAGAAGAATACATGACCTGGGGTAATACATGACCATGGGGTAAATTGGGTGTGTTCTATCATGGGGATGCTGCACTGTGTAAAACACGCCTCTCTGCATGTTTTTACCTTGCGTGAAGCCTACCCACACGGACTTAGCTCTCAATGAAAGAAATAAGGCCCCACCGAGTAGCTTTTGCTTCCCACAATGCTTTACAAGCTGTTGCTGAGCTGGAAATCCCTGCCCTCCTTTTACCTTGTGATAACTTGTTTACGTGCCCATTAGTCTAAAAACCTGAAGGCCATACTGGGTTTGTTGCTGCTTGGCCGAACCACCAGTAATTAAGCTGTTGTAAGGCAAATTAATAATTGAAATTAAATTCGTTGTCTCCAGCAGGTTTGTTCAGTTGATGATGACCCAGAAAAAATAGAATACAGAATACGAAGATATAGAATAGCTGCCTGGGCAGGAATAAAAACCAGTCCAAGCTCACTACTAGAACTGCCGCAGACAGAGGAAACTCAGAATAGATACGGGCAGACTTGCTGAGTAAAAAGCGTCATTCTCGTACTGTGTTTTTGAGAGAGCAGCAGCACTTCAGTTTTCTAAAGAAATTATTCTCTGCTGTGACTTTCTTTTATACATTTTCTATGTTTCTCTTGCCCCAAACCCTGATGCAGAATAAAGGCAGGCACCATAATATTTTTTTCAAGGCTCAGTACTGTCACAAAATAGAAATACCTAATGGCCACCAGGCGGCATCATAGAGTTAAAAAAGCCTCCTTGTTAAACTGTGGTTTATCCAAGACCTAAAATATCACACACATGACTTATTTCGATACCAGTTCTAGCTGCCCACAAGACTTAGACATGAAAAGACTCAAATTTAAGCTATTTTTATGAGGCAATCACAGCTGAGAAATGGGATTCCTGTGGCTAGTGAGAGCTGTCATTCTGCATGATTAACTCCAGTATGCTTATGAGTCAATTGAGGTTTGTTGAACATCCTACACATCTCTCATTTGACTTTAAAAAACACTGCTCATTATAGGACACATCTTTTAGCCAAATGCTGTCAATAAGCTCGGAGGCCCCCGAACCTGTTTAGAACCCACTGACAAAAGGATGAATTGATCCACATAAAACCGAACGAGTTATGTTGTACGCTGCTCTCAGACTCCTTTCTGAATCTCTGAGTAAATATTAAAAAAGTGACTTTTACCAAATGATGAAGTGTGACAAAAGGGAAACAGGGTAAAGTGGGTGAAGTCTGCTTCAAACGGATGTCAAACACTGATGATTTTTTTGCAGTAGGGCATGTACAGCCAGAGGATGGAAAGCTTGTCTTTGCCTTAAGGAGTGTACAAAGCAAATTCTGATTCAATCGTATCAATTGCTTCAAAATATTGGATCTTGTGCGGTTTTAAACACTCCCTTCCAGTACCTGGCTTGTATGAATGGGAGCTTATGAAGGTCTTGGGCTAGCTGTAGGTTGCCTAAAACAGAATTTTCCTGATCTGCACTGGAATTGGATCCCTGGGACACCTCTATAGAAAGAGCACCTTGGAGCATTTAGTCTATGCTGGGTCCCTGCCATGTTCAGGGAAGGTCATTCCTGAGAATCCCCCTCATGCTCACCCAGGCTTAACCTGGAAATTCAGCAGAAAAACCCATCCTTCACATTTCCCGCTGTTCTTGGGAGTGCTGGGAATAAAGGTCTCAAGGGCCCCAAATGGCTTTAGGTTTCAGGATTGCAGCATGCTAGTAGGAGGAGGAAGAACCAGGCATGCTTTCCTTTAGCAAAGCAAGGACGTGTTGTGTAGCCGTGCTGTGCAGCCTGTTCCAAAACTTACAGAAAGCAGAGTTGCCCTTTGACATCACTGGACCTTGAAGCAGTCCCTCTTGGCTTATTATTTTTAAAAATATAATTTGAGAAAATGGACTTCCCAAATGATATTCAAAACATTGCTGAGAAAGTGGACTTTTTTGCTACTGATGTTTCAGTCAAAATTATTCATATTACAGGACTTTCTGTTAATATCAAGGATGCTATTCTAGTCCGGTACAGGGAAACTCCCTTCTGTAGGAATTTCAGACAAGATCCTCTGGAATGAAGAGGGGAACATAATTTTCCATTCCTCATTTCCATTCTGTTGGAAAAGCAGTCTTTTGGATCAAGCCCTGTATGAATTGCACAAGCTCTGCTTTGAGTGTCTTGTATAGAATAATAAGAATATTCAGTTTTGAGGACTTGACCCAGAGGTCAGATCCCATAATTTCCTCCGACTGAATTGCAGCATTGTGATTCTCACAATGGGACTGCACGTTATTTGGACTCATAGCCAGGAAGACGCAAAGAATATGCAAAAACAATTTTCTTTCAAGACAAGCCAAATTGGAAATGAGCAGTGCCCCAGCCCCTGGAAAACTGCTTGGTTTTGGCAGGCATCAGTCTGTTCTCTAATTATCATTAAAAAATGAATTGTCTGTGTGAGACTCAGATTAATTACTACCCATCAGGAGTTTCTTATGCAAGAGCTGTCATAAGTAAAGTGGAGAAAAGAACAAAGACACTTGTTGGGAAATTTGAAATTAAATTCTGACTGTTTATGAAAAAATGCTGGCCCATGTTGTGATGGTCTGAATGCAGAAAATAAGTGATGAAGGGAAGAGCAGGAAAGAAGGCTTTGTGGGTAAATTTACCGGTGGCTTTGGAGAATGTGGGCTCTTGGCTATTGAAGAACAGGCTTAGCACAGGCAGCAATGCCAGTTTATCTATAACCTTCATTCTCAGAGTGCATGCGACCAGAGTGTCCTTTCCCACAGTTCTTTATTACAGGAATTCATTATTATGAATTATTATAAAATGATTATACGCCATTTTGGATTGGCTGCCTGCAAATGCAAAAGACTAGTTTTCCTAAACCCACTTACTTTTCTGGACTCATTTTGTTAAACATCTCACTGCATGTCTTTACCTGTAAATTAACAAATATGACCCAGAATTAATGAGTTATTAATGAATTAATAAAAGGGGGGTATCCTGATGCTATTTTTATATTGATTCTTTTCAGAGCAGAAAATCAATTTAAAATAAAAACCAACCCTTTAAAAACATGTCATTTTGTGTGAAGAGTGAATGTAGTGGTTCAAAAGATGAGTAAGAATAAGGGCTAGAAGAATACCGGCAGTGAGAAACTGGCTGTCAGATGAGTTCCCCACATAAAAAGTTCTTATCAGCAGACAGTTTGCAATCCCACTGCACTTAGTGTTGTGCGGTCATGAAGGATGCCTATACACAAGCAGCAAGGCATTGGGGCATATTGGAGCAGATTCGATTAATTGAGTCTGTGAGAGCGTGGTAATTACCGTGCTCCAGCTGACTCCAGCGTCACGTGTATCAGCGTCCTCACACTGAAAAATGGCAGAAGCGCTTTAACTAAAGCTCGTTCAGCTAACTTCAGTTAAAGCATCCTCGCCACCATTTTTCAGCATGGGGGTGCTGATACATGCGACGCTCTGGGTGCTTTAATTACAGTGACTCTCAGAGCCACCTGAAAACATCAACTTAAGAGTCCCAGGTTTTAGACAGCTATGACTTGTCAGTGACCAGAGCTCTGGCTGTCCCCTCTATTTTGTGATGAAGAGAGTACATTGCTTGAGGGCTCTCACTTCTTTATTGTTCCCCTTTCACAAATACGTTCTTTCTGCTGGAATACCTAGGAAGAGAGGACTTCTCTAGAGTAAAGTTAAGGGTGAAGAAAAGAGGCCATGCTTCATTGTAGTCTTCCCTCCAAAGGCAATGAATAACGTAATTGAATTAACACTACTTTAGCTTTAACACTGCCTTCCTATGAGCCCGCTCTCATGAGGTCAGGTTCTACAGAACTTTGTGACATAGGAACCCTTAGTCTGTGGATTGGCTGCATATTGACACCTTTAAGTGGCTTAAAGCACTTGTTATTCATGTTAAAATTATGTCACTTGAGTGCAGGATTATCTCTAATCCAGATAACCTTGCTCCTCTTCCATTAAGGTGTGGCCACTCACAACAGCTGTTCTGTCCAAGTTGAAGTCCTCCAGCATCCCAGGATGCAGTGGCCCCTTCTAGACCCTCGTTCTGTGGGCTCTCATAACCTCGGCTGCTCCTGCTAATATTATTTCCCATCTGATGGTTGTTTTCATCCTATGCTGGATGTAGTAGGTATAACTATTTGGAGAAGGGCGAGGACTCTCCAGGCAGAGATGGAGGAAGCTGGGAAAAGGAGAAATAAACAAGGCATTGTCAATGTATTCTAGATCTGATGCCTTGCTAATTTTCTTGTTCTAATTGGTAGGTCTTTGAAAGAGGTGCCAGTGACCAGAAACACAAAAGGGGCAAGTATCACTGTTTGGAAATGCTACAGCATTAACAGTAAGATTGATGGAAGTTCCTAATGACTAATGTGTTTAAGCACTGGAACAGATTGGGGATTCTCCACCACTGGAAGTTTTTAAATGCAGTTTAGAAAAACACTTCACTGGGAGAGTTGAAACAGGGATGGTCCTCCTGAGGCCCACCCCAGCCCTGGTTTTCTGATTCTAAGAGATTTTAAAATCTCTCTCTCAGTTGTATAAGAAGATGTACAGTTATTAATACAACTAAGGATATTTTATTTAAACCAAAAGCAAAAGTAGAAGTAGCATTGGTAGTACTGGTATAACTGAAAGCAGAATTTACCCCCTAAATTTCAGTCTGGCAATGTACTGTTAAAACTTACTGTAAGGTTGCAGCCACATGACAGAGTCTCATTTTCTTTCATTCAGTCCATTGCTGTCAGTCGTAAAGTAACTGGACATGCACAATATTGTATTGGCACTCAGCTGTACTAGTGTTTAGTCTAAGGAAAAACATATTGGTATTTAAGACAGCAGAATGTTTCTGTTGCACAGTCTTTTAAGTTGGCAAAACAAATTATTAGAATTAGGCTTAAGATACAAAATTCAGATCCTAATTTGATTCCGAACTTCCTTATAGTTCAGGGGTGGGAGGAGATTTGCTTTGCATCCATCTGTATATAGCTGCTGTGTATTTGAACCCATCTTAGAATGACCTGATTTTCTCACTTCTTGCCATTTCCAATTTACTTTTGTGATTCATTGCACAAAGGAATAGCTGTCTTGACACCATTCCAGAGCCTGCTCTGACCAGTACTAACCAGCAAACGATGTCTGCCATTACGATGCTTCTCATGAGTGGATGTGCTCAAAATCCAGTATGCTCAGACTGAATATATAAATTCCCTTCTGCCAGTTCTACCAACTTACAGGCTTCTCCAGCTGTCAGATAACCTATCCCTTACTATTAATATCTGTTATAAGGCACCTATCTGAACTGCTACAGTTAAGAATAATTTATTCACTCCTCCTGATGTAAATTAATCAGGTTTAGTGTCAAAATTTGGCAGTTTTTTGTTTTCAGAATCTGCTTTACATTTTGCTGGCCAGCTACAGTGTGCATGTGTATGAGAGGGGGATTTTTACCAACTGAAGATACTTTTTCACACCTCCAACAAAATAGAAGCGTAGGTTTGAAAAGGATAGAGTCAGGGTATTCTAATATTATAAAAGCTGCAGTCTGTCTGTCCGTAATGCTTTATTCACACTCTGATTGTCAATAAAAGCCAGTGCTGCCCTTGCCCTTACCACCCCAGGCCCTGCTCCTTGGAGCCAGGGGCCGAAGCGCCCCCCCTTCCCCAACAACAGCCCATGGGGAGGGGGAGGCAGTGGGAAAGAGGGGAGGAAGGGAGAGAGGGGAGAGGGAAGGAGGGTGACTGGTGGCTGTGCCCTGCTGCAACTGCCACTGCAGCTGTGACCACTGCCGCGACCACTGCTGCTGTCACAGGCCCTGGCCCCAGCCCCACCCCGAAGCAGAGGTGGGGATTGATTGGCTCCAGGCTGAAGTGGCGGGGGGGGGTGGGGAGCGGCCCCGGCCCAAAGCGGTGGGTGGGAGGGGGCAAATGGCCCCAGTCCAAAGCGGCAGGGAGGAGCAGCTCTGGCCCTGGCCTCAGCCCTGGCCTTGGCGTGAAGTGGGGGGGTGGGGTGGGAACAGTCCTGGTCTCAGCCCAAAGCAGCAGGAGGAAGGTGGGGAGTGGCTGTGGCCCTGGCCTGAGTGGTGGGAGGGCACCGGATGCAGGCCTCTGTCCCTGCCTGCCTCCTCTGTCATCCTTGATGGGCAATTTACTAGTATTTTAATAGTGTCCCGGGAGTCAAAGTAATGAGCGGCACCTACCAGCAGCTCATTAGCCGCCTTTTTGTTCAATTACGGCCGGCTGATGACGTCAGCGTCAGACGCTGGCTGGCGGAAATAAGAACAGCGGCCGCTGCCGTGGAGGAGGTGGACAGCACGGGTGAGGAGTTGCAGCTGCCGTCGGCGATGGGAGGAACCTTCACCGCAAGATCCACGGAGCCAGGAAAGCCAGCAGGGACACGAGCAGAGCGAGGCAGAACCTCCCGACAGGAGCCTGCACCGGACAACGTGGGAACTGCAGGCATGGTACCCGAAGATGTGGCAGGAGTGGCATCTGGGAGCGACGTGACCCACAGGTGGGGCGCCGGGACGGAGAAAGCCATGCCAGGGAGGGAAGACCCTGGGAGAGCCCTGAGGGGGTTCAGTCGGGGCGGGCATCGCTGCCAGTCCCAGATAGAGTGACGGGCAGAAGA
Organism: Gavialis gangeticus; assembly: GCF_001723915.1. Taxonomy (NCBI): domain Eukaryota; kingdom Metazoa; phylum Chordata; order Crocodylia; family Gavialidae; genus Gavialis; species Gavialis gangeticus. The sequence continues at coordinate 6,733,138 of NW_017728993.1, read as the reverse complement.
GAAGAACACTGGAGGTGATTGGTCCAGGGTGGACCAGAAGGAAACCCCAGGGAGTGTTTGGGGTAGGCTAGTAAGAGGGTAAGGAGTGACCTGGCATTTTGTATTTTGTTGTTCTGTTTATTTAGTCACCCCTGGCAAAGGGGCAGAGAGATAGGGGCGTGTACCCCAGGGACCAAGGCTGAAGAGAAGCCTCTAAGTTTACCTTTTTTTTGTATGTTTTCCCCCTGAAGGAAGGGGTGAAGGTGAGGAGGGCAGTTAGGAAGGTCCTTACTGCGGTCACAGTGGCTAGGGGCCGCGGGCACTTAAAGGCAGGCCAGGAGGCGTTACCCCACAGTGGGGAACAAGACCAACGGACAGGTGACACACTGAAGGTGGCGTGAGGCTGGGGTGTAGGGGTGGCAGAGCCCCATGAGTGACCGCCAGGTGAATCCCGGGCCACCGGGTATCCTGTCAACTGACCCTTCCTACTGAGGAACAGCAAGTCATGGCAGGCGAGAGCGGGGTTGGTGACACGGCAAGAAGAATGCTACTCCGGCACAGACACAATCCCGGGAGGTGTTTGACCTCTACCTGCAGAGCAAAGATCGCTCGAGAGTGGTTATTTGAAGCCTGGCAGTCACAAATATATTAAAAAAATAGTTAACTAACAAATGCATGGCTGGTGCAATATCAGTTCAGTAATGACAACAGAATTACATCACAAATTAATTTGATTTACTGTTTAGCATAGGAGAAGCTTGATAGTGAAAACCCTGGGAATAGTGAAATCCACATCCAAACAAGTTGAAACCATATTAATGCAATTTAAATGCCTGATTCTCCTACCACTTGCTCATGGAGCGTCTTTATTCACATTCATAAGTATTTCTCAGGCTTTGGAAGACTTCATGGGAGTAAAGCAACTCTTGTGTGCATTTACTAGATAGGACCTTTAAAAGGAAATAGTCACAGTAAAGACATGAAAGCAAGAAGCAAATATACTTCTTTACTTGTCATACTCATGACAGACATCTTCATTAAAAGAGAAACACTTTAGAAATCTATTTTGTTTTTCAGTATTGAGTCTACTTATTTATTTTTCCTGGGTGGAGGAATGGAAACAGCCTGCTCAGCAGGAGAGTAGTTTCCTCCTTGACCAAATCTGTCTATAATAGGATCATTTTAAATAATGTTAGCTCTTCTAAAAATGTGTTTAGACACAATCTATAGGTGGGAGACTTTGATAGACTTCCTTTACTTAAAATGGCTTGAATAGATTCTGGGGAAATCTTTTTGACTAGCCACAAACTAGTCCCCCACCACTCCTAAGTGCTGTTCCAGTCCTGTTCCCTTACCTGACCTGCTGCTCCACTTTCTGTTCCCTCATCTGGGCTCCCTGCCTGGTCTGCTGCTTTGCTTTCTGATCCCAGCCCTGTGCCCGGTTTGCTGCTTTGTTTTCTGATTCCTGCTCTATCAGCTGCTGTGCTGCCTTCCCGTCCCCTGATCTGCCATGTGCCTAGGGTCACAAACACACAGGCTGCCCGTGGCACTTGTGCCACACATTGGCTACCCCTGCTAAAGCTTCCCGGCTAAGCAGATGTTGGGATTAAGGAGCCACACAAGGTTCAGGTGTCCAAGTGCCTATGGAGGTTTTTTTGTCAGATGGTTGATCTGCTCCAGGTAATGTTCTGGCCTGCTGAGGTGTATTTGCTTCATAAGCATAGGCTGGTTTTGTGCCTTTTTACTATACTGAGATATATATAGCAATTTAAAAGGATCGTTTTTGGCTTGTACAATGCCTCAGCCATGTAGAGAAGCTAATGGAAAGGGCAGACAGCCGGCCTCTCTCTGCCAAATTTCTATATCTGGATGACATCCTAGTGAATGCTAAAACCTTTTAATAGGAACTGATACACTTACAGCCCGGGATAATCTTAAGGCTTTTGAGCTGAAAATGGACCCAAAATATACAAGAGTTCCAAAAACAGGTAATCCAGCATGAACACATAGTGGTAATAATCAGTGACGGATTTTTGTTGAGAAAAAGAAAACTAAGTCTGTGTAGAAATGACCAACTCAGGATGTGCAAAATTCTGCTGAATTCTGCTCTGATTACAAAAAAGTTTATTTAGGGTTTGTGCATATTAAAACAAACCAGTACATAGGGTGTGTGAGAAAGGGAAGCTTTGTTAATGGAAAACCAACCAAACATGATTTAGCTTTTTCAGAGTTGAAAAGTTCCCTTCTGACTGCTTTTGGTCTATCCATATTTCAAAACCCTGTTCCTATTGGACATGATTGCTGGGGTAGCATTCACACATGAACAGCACTTGAGAGAGTTTTTACAGTAAAAATCTGAAGTTTTCTGGAGAAAAATTAATGCATCCATCAAAATGAATTCCTGCTGAAGGTTACGGCTACAGAGTTTTCACCACATTTTGTACATGAGGTAGCTTGTTGTCAGCAAAGATGATGCATTCCTGAAGTGGGTCTTTAGATTTCAGGTAACTTCTTAGATGGCTAGAAAATTGCAGTGCAGTGCTATGATTTCACAGTTGCACACAGATCTGGGCATAAGCATGGTAGTTGCCAATACACTGTCCAGATGGTCTTGTTGGAAAGCTGATTACCAACACTGCTGTAGGCAGGAGAGCAAGTAGTTGCTGAAAGGAGTTACTATGCTCAGCAAAGATAGCTGTCTCTCATTTTTCCACAATTTGCAGAACTGGTTTACTTGTGCAAAGAGTGGCTACAGGTATATTGAAATGGGCCATGGAGCAGCTAAAAGCATTGCAAAAAGAAGCTTTTATGAACATGGAATAACTACTTCTTAGGGTTTGGAGGGACCTCACGGGTCATTTAGTCCAACTCCTTGTACAAAATATGAATGGAAAATCATTTGTCAAGAGTAAACATCCTGGAAGCCATCATTCCCTCAGAAATCCCGTAGTGAAACCTTTCTGGTAAGAGTGCAAAAACGTGGAGTTTAAAGATTAAATATAATAGTGGAGATAGGAAAAAAGACCATAAGACAAATACAGGTATCAGCTGATTGTATCAGATATATTGAGAAAGAAGATGCTGAGGTTACAGCATGCATGTCCAAAATGCTGGACATTTTGGGGAGGCAAAAACCTTCACCTTGATCTAGTGAAATGTAGGCAAGATATAGAAATTTAGTGTAGGAACTAAATGCAAAGAAGGGCTTCCCTAAACTGGGAGAGTCCTTATGCAGTCAGACTTTTATGTGCTTGAACCTCTGCCTGAGACAGTGAAGCAATCATCAGTTGCTGGTACTTATGACTAGTTAATCAAATGGCTTGAAAGTTAACAATAAGGCTAAGTACAGACAGTCAAAAAGTGTGAGGCTGAATCAGTTCAATCTTCACAGGGTAGTCTAAGCTGCATAGATTGAGCCAATAAGCAAGTGAACAGATATTTTTGATTCCAGAAATGCAGCCACAGGCCTCCGGGAGCTCAGACCAGAAGCTGGGGGCACTAGAGCGCACCTCCCTGCTCAGCTGAAGCAGACAGCTCGGGCCAAAGTTAGCCCACCCACACTGTGAGGGTGTGGGGTTTGCAGGGGAGGTACAAAGCAATCTGAGATACTGGGGGACTGTGAGTTGGAGGGGATCTGGCACAGAAGTTCAATAAATTGATTTAACCTAAATCAGTTAAGTCTGATACTACATCTATCCAGGTTTATCTTAAACCTGTTTTGGCCATTCTGAAAGTGGCTTATGTGCACCAAACTTATGGGCTAAGGACAGGCATTACATATAAATTGGTTTAAGTGATCAGAAACTGGTTTAAACCTGTAACAAAACAGATGTTCAGTGCATATAAACCAGTTTGAAAATGGCTGAAACTGGTTTGAAGTAAACCTGGCTGAATCTAGTATCAGACTTAGCTGATTTGGGTAAAACTGTTTTATGCAATGTCTGTCCCAGACCCCTTGCTGGTTTAAGTTAAACAAGTCTCCCCCCACCATCCCGGCATGCTTCTTGGACAAGGCTCTCTGTTCCACAGCAGAGCTGGCCCCCTCCGCCCCTCTGCTCCCTGGCTAGAGCTCAGCAGAGACATGCAGGCATCTGCCTGGCTTTCCCCTGCTCCCCCCATCCTGTCCCCACCCCCTTCTAAGCAGGGATTCCCCCATCCCCTCTGTCTTACATGGACACCTCTCAGCATTAGCTAGCAGACCACATGCTGGCTACAGTCTGTGCTATGGGAGACCAGTTCCTTCCTTGGGAAAGCTGTTTAAGGAAAGCTTGAACTAATGGAGAGAGGGGAGCCCTCCTAATTAGAGCATCCTGCCAGCGCCCCCTCAGCTCAGCACTATGAAAGGAAAGGGAGGGCTGCTCTAGCGCCTCCCCCCCCCCCGGCTTCCGGTCTGAGCCATGGCAGGCATGTGCCTGCATTTCTGGGATGTCTGTGAGCCTACAAACTGGTTCAGCCTCGCCATGTTAGACTAACCTGCAAAGATTGAATCAGTTCAGGCTCAGACTTTTTGAATGTCTCTCCTTAGCCCTGCTATGTTACATGTTTGAACCAGTTTCCAACCATTTATACCATTTTATGTGTAATTTCTGTCCCTAGTATAAGAAACCAAGAGGCTGTGCAGCAGCAGAGGTGGCACGGCACATGCTGGCAGGAAATTAGACTTTTAATATAGTTTGAAAGTAAAGCTGTTTGTCTGTTTCATATAAAACAATAATATGTAATTTAATTAAGTGCCATTTGCTTTCTAATTGATGCTTATGAACATAAAATGTTTCCCAATGGATAAAGTAAGCTGTCTGTCCTTCTTTGTACCTGTACTTGTTAGTAATAAAGTCAGTATTAAGTCAGATTTATCTCAATTTATATCTTATGCTTGGGGGGGAGGGGGGATCTTCTAACTCTGGCTGTTGCAAAACAGGCATTACAAATATTAACTCCTGTTTTTTCTCAAAATTCATCAACATCAAGGCAACAGAGCAGCCTTCCTCCTACATATTGATTAACTGAGCTACAAGCTCGCATACAAAATACCAGCACTTGATTTTAGGCTACCAGCCAGTTCAGTTCCTCACCCCCACAGAGGGGATTACTGTAATTCATCAACATCTTTCTCTTTATAGATATCAGCTGTGGCCCTGACCCTACGTTTCCAATTTATTCTTTGCCTGTTTCAGGCAGCTGTATATTCATATTAAGCTTGGTGAGATCTCTCTCTCAGTATGGTTTTTTGTCAACTGATGACAAGATGCGTGAGGAAAAGGCACTGAAAATATCAGAGCAAATGCTTGTGATAAGAAGGTGGAGGAGGAAAAGCAGAAACTATTCACTCTTGTTATATCATGTAGATAAGTAATATGGCTGTGAAGGAGATATTGAATACTTTGGCTAACTGACAAAAATCTAGTCCTTTTTTAGTGTGCTACCTATGAGGAACAGATTTGTTCCATTCTTTTCAGTCCAACAACTTATAACAAACCATTTTGGAGGAATAGCAGATAACACTGAAAATGGACCAGATGGTTTGCAGGAAAATTTTCATGGAGGTTACAGGATCAAATTCTTATGTGGAGCTGAAAATTCAGAAATATGGTTTCCCTGTAGAAAGAGAAGAGGGGCTGAGCAAGGTGCATGTTGTTATTTACATCTTTAATAAAACAGAACTTGTAACAAAAACATGCAAAAAGCAGTTTAATGTTTCCTCCCTGAAATGCCTTTTAACAACTGAACTAATAATTTTCAGCAGACTAAAAACAAATAAAACCCTAACACTTAAATATTCCAAAGTAGAGCATAAGATATTCCAAAAAGGGTTGATATCTGTACCAGCACTCCTGCTACCTTAACGGGGGCAGAATTTCACCCACATTTTTTTTGTATTGGCAAAAACAGCCAGGTTCAGTATGAATGTTTGGGTTCTTGAGTTTCTGGAATATAAGATGCCATTTTTTACATTGGCTTCCAATTAGTAGGCAATTATAAGTTTGAATCCACCAACTCTAGTCTTCCTTACTGGAAAGGAGAAGGGAAGTTCTTTCTCTTCTCACTTCTTACTCCAAAGCATTCCAACTGCTTGTAGAGCCATAGGCCCAAATTAAACAGTTCCATCAAAACTGCTTTTAGGGACAACTGGGGTATGACTGTAGCAGGCTCACCTTTTAGAGCTTGGGTTGAGTCCCAGGCTTGAGATCCTGCTGTTTTGATTGGTGGAGCCTATCCACCAATCAGGAGGCAGCAGGAGAAATAAAGTCATGCCCCTTTCCTGAGGGGAGGGGGAGAAGAGCTCCCCCAGACCTGATTGAAGACTGTAAACTGTCAGGTCTGGAAGACTTCAGGGGCGGAGCCCTGGAGCGCATAAAAGGAGCTGCATGCCCAGCGCGAGCTGCAGATGCAGCAAGGGACTCAAGAAGAGCGGAGCCAAGAAAAGCTGGGAAGCTCTCCCTGTTAGGGGCTCCCTCCCTTCCCAACAGAGGTAGGTGAATACGCCAAGGCAAACCTCAAGTGCCACTCTTTATCATGGAGAAAAATCAATAACATGCATAGAAATCATTACAACAAGCTTCTGAGCTGCAAGCGTGTCGGGCTGGAGGAAAGGCACTCCGGACCTTATCCCCTGTTATTACCTGATGGGTCTCGGGAACCCCAACCTGCATGCAGGGTGGCGAGAGTGCCTCCTTTATCGGGTCCTCAGCCTTGTCCTTCCTAAAGCAGTTCCAACTGGGACCCAACTCTCCTCATCTTAAGTACCTTTCCTCTCCCCATTACCTTCCCCAACAGGCAGTTCACTTCTAGCCTAACTGCCTTTTTCTGGGATTAGAGCCAAGCCGTTACCTCATTTTTGCAAGCAGTTATTTTTCAAATTTCGATTTGCTATTTTAGCATTCTGGAAGGCCCAGGATTTTGCAGGCCAGAGGGTTGGTTTAGGGCTGTTCCCCTTTTCTGCATGGCAACAGATGCATTAGGTCATAGCCTCCGGGTTCCGCAAAACTGACCCCCCTTCGGGGTGTCAGGTTGGCGTCCTCCCAGAGGCCTCTTCGGGCTAGGCCTGGTTTGGGCCTGACACTCCCCCAGCGGGTAATAGGCCCAAGGCTTCTGAAGTTGCCACTGGGGGGAACAGCCTTGGGCGGGGTACAACACTGCTCAGGCTTTTGATGGTGCACAGGGATGGTGTGTGGAGACGTGGCCCTGGGTGTGGTGTGAGACTGCTTGGGCCCATTGCGGTGTGCAGTTCAGTGCATGAAGCCCAGGCTTTGGGAGCCATAAGTGGTGGCTCGAGTCTGCAAACCTGGTAGGGCCAGCGGGCCACACAGTGTGCGGGGCAGTGCATGGGACAAAGGCCTTGGGGCTGCAGTGAGGCAGCTCAGGCCCCATCTCCCGGCAAGCGGCCAGGTCCCACGGTACACAGGGCGGCACACGGGCCCGAGCCTTGTGAGCCAAGGAGCAGCAGAGGCTGCTTGGGTTAGCCACCCGGCATGTGGATGGACAGCCAGAGCCTGAAGGGCCCGGCCTGTGCTAAAAGAGCCCT
>NW_017728993.1:6723497-6724977 GCF_001723915.1 Gavialis gangeticus | reverse complement strand
TGCTTGAAATTCTGGCATCCCTCTCACAGCACCCCTTCCCGCCTACCAATCTTATTCAACTGAGAATAGGGCACACCCTTGGGTGTACCTGAGTTACATGACCAAATGGCCTTTTTCAGTATATTTTTCTGCAGATTTTGCTTTTCTTTAGAAAACAAAAAATGCCTGATAATTGAAATATTTCCACCAAATGTTTTCCATAGAATAGTAAGTGATTATGATTTGGATGTCCTGCTTTCACGTGTCCGTTTTTTTCTGGGCTTGGCTACCTTGCCAGAGTACATCTTGCATGATATCTGAGCCCCTAGCCTGGGGATGATACATCACCTCCCTTCTTGAAAAATGGCAGCCTCAGCCATGAAAACCACAATTCCTTTGAGTCACTGTTAGAGTAGCCACCGATGCATCCCCAGAATACATGACATCCCCTTGGTGAGGGGGATAGGTGACACGTGCCTCCTGAGGCTGGGGGGGCATGGCAACCACCCGCAGGTGGCGATGCGGATGTCAGCGGTGAGGGCAGGCCGAGCAGGGACCTCCCGCAGGTGGCTGCAGCGATGGTGTTGATGGCAGGGGGGTCCCCTCGTGGCTGGATGCCAAACCCACAAGTGCCGGCAGCACACCTGGAAGTGCCAGTAGCACTTCCTGGGGGGGCACCAGCGCACTCAGGGGGTGCACGTGGATTCTCTATGTATTGCCTATGGTTGCCTATGGTGAGACTATTGGCCCCCCTTGGCCAATCACTGGTGAGGGGTGGGACCACCACAAAAAAACTGGAAAATGGCACTGCCTTCGGCTTATTGCTGACTGTTATAATAAAATATTAATCTCTTCCATTTTGCACTTTTAGTGACATTGAATGTAGACAGCAGCAATTTTGTTCATGAGTACCAAAGGACAGTCTGGTCTCACCCCAGCCCTTCTCCACGCTTGGGAGCCAGGGGCACACGCTGCACAGGGACCTCCCCTCCCCCCACCCCATCAGTGTTCAGCACAGACATTGAGCACACAGGAAACTGCCCTGACCACAGCTTGATCGGAGCTGGGCTGAGTGGGATCAGTGGGTATTGGATGCTTGTGGCAGTGCAGCCAGCTGTTTGGTGGGACCTTCCCTCCCTTCCCCAGGATACAGACAGGTTTGCCTGTCCCAGACGAGAAATAATGACAACGAGCTGCCCCAAGAGGCGAACTCCCCTTCCCCATGCAACAGGATGCCCTAGGGGCTCACTGGCCTGCTCTATGGGTACAAAGACAGTGATAAGAGCCTCCTTCCAGTCCCACCGGCCTTCCAGCAGATACGTCTCTGCAAAAAGATGTATTTCATAGATTTCATAGACATTAGGGCTGGAAGGGACCTCGGAAGATCATCAAGTCCAGCCCCCCACCCAAAGGGCAGGAAGTCAGCTGGGGTCATAGGATCCCAATTTGTATGTAACTAAACTGCTTGTAAAAACAGTTTCAAAGAATATAGGTAAAAGAA
>NW_017728993.1:6713220-6718497 GCF_001723915.1 Gavialis gangeticus | reverse complement strand
GGTAAAAGAAGCAGTGTTTGTTCACAAGTTTATGAGCCAGAGGGGTGAGGGGACATAGAACATAGGACAGCAATTGCATTAGAATCCTGAAAACGCAAGAAAGCCCCCCAAATCTTTACATGCAGTTAACAGGTAAAATACCCCAAACACCAAGAACATCCTGTAACCTGCCAGAGGCAGAAGCTGAGGAGGGGAGAGCACTGCTAATGCCCTAATACTGCAACAGAGAATGTATAGTGCTAATGTATAGTGCTCCACCTGCCTGCTCTCAAAGCCATTGCTTAGTGCCAAGGCAGTGCAGAGGGATGTGTGTGCAAACCAACTGCTTGGCCCTGGCAGCTCAGCTGCCGCCGGGGCCCAGGTCCACTCGCACACGCCCAGCCCAGGGCCAGGGTGCTCAGGCACACAGCAATGCCTCGGCTCTTGCTCTGCAGCACGTGCACTGCAGCCACAGCTCCTTGCACAGGCACAGAGAGACCAGCCCTTGAGATCCTGCACCTCCATGGCTGGCTTGGGACCCTGCTCCTCCTGGCTGTGCACTGCCCTACCTCTAGGCACAGCCAATAGACTTGTGAGGATAAACGATTGACGTGCATTTACACCAATGAACTGAAAAACAGAACTTTTTTTCAGTTCATTCCTTATTCAGAAATGGACTGGGGACAAAAAGTTTAAAATAGGATGTTCCAGTATAAAATGGGACCAATGGCCACCCTAGTTACCACAGCTCTGGTTTTAAAATTAAATGTTTTTCTACTGGGCCAAAACATATTAGTTTTAGAATATCTGTCAAAAATAGAAATATTACATGAACAATTTTCACTTTTGTAACTAACTACAGATGATGGAGAATCTCTATTCTTTTACGCTGTACCCCCTTGCCCTCACCACCTGATTCCTGCAAGTTGCATTCAGATGCCTGTTTATGAGTTTTCTCAGGGTGTACAAAGTGGTTTGTTATTGTAGGATTGCTTAGAAAAAGTGGACCAGTGATGTGTCTTGTTTCTTTAAATTGCATTATATTTTAAAAGTAATATTGTATGAAACAAACTCCAAGTAGTAATAAAACAATATTGTCATAAACCAAACTATACAACCTATAGTTACAACCCAATCTAAACAAGTGGATGAAGGATATTTCATGGTGGGGCTATCTTACTTGTTATTCTGATCATACCTGTTGGTTTATTCACTGATGTACCTGATTTAGAAATTCAGGGCAGGATGTCATGTAAGTCATTAGTGAGCGTGAGAAAGACTCTAATTTTCTGCTTCAGACTGAACTTTTGAAGGTTTGGAAGACATTGCTTGCACATTACAATTAAATTTCTCTAAAATAGATGCATTTAATAAAACTGAGATGCTAAGTAGGGAAGGGATGGGAGGCTTCCCCATCGCTTGCCCTCCATTTAACTTTTTATACAGCTCAACCTGTATAGCTCCTAAAATCAATAGTACCAGTCATTACTTTCTGCTAGAGGTGCACTGATACATGGGTCTGATATCGGATCGGCACTGATATAAAGAAAATTGTTTATATCGGAAATTGGCCTGAAGTGGACGATAAAAGGCCAGTGCGTGCATGCAACTGCAGCGCAGCACTAGGCAGTGAGGAGCACAGCCAGCAGCATGGAGAGCTACATGCAGCTGGTAAGTCTGATGTAGTGGAAGGGGAAGGGTATGGGGGGCACAGATCAAGGTCCCGTAGTGAGGAGGGTGTGGGACTGGGACAGGGGCAGGTGCTGGCCAGCTGGGGCGGGGCAAGGGACAGAGCCACGGGCTCATGTGGGGGGCGTGGGAAGGGTGGTGGGGTGGCTTCCACTGCTGCATGCAGTTTATTCAGCGCTCCCGCTGCGACTCCTGCTGCTTATCTGGGAGATCGTGGGGGTGGGGTGTGCTCCCAGATCTGTGCAGGGTGGGTGGTGGTGGCGCTGGGAGGGGGGCTCTGGGGTGGCTATCGTGATTTTTGGGGTGGCTGCAGCCCTCCCCCATAGCTCCCTCCCAGCACTACTGCCGCCTGCCCGGCACCACCCTGGTGCCAGCCCCAGCTCGCAGCTGCAGCCTGCCCCACCTGTGCCCCGCACATATCCAGGGCACCCCCCCCGTGCCTTCCCAGGGTGCAGACAGCAGCAAGAGCTGCCCCCCCCGCATTCCCTGGACAAGCTGCAGCTCTGTCCCTGTCTTAAAACTTGGCTATCGGTATCAGCCTCAAAAACCTCTATCGGTGCACCCCTACTTTCTGTACTAGCAGAGAATAGTAAGTGGAGTTGCTCTGTCACAGGTGTTTAGGTGGCTGCTTAACAGACCCATACATGCAGCATATTTCAACTGCACTATGAGGGATGGAGGTAGGTGGGATAACACGATTTTTCTTAATTTACCTGCCCTCCTACTCGGTCCATGCTTTTCCATCCTTCCTCATTCAGCCCCATATGGTCCCATAGCCTCCTATTACCTTTACCTTAATTCATATTGCTCATCCCAACCCTTCCCATGGACGGCCTGAAGAGGGAAGAGACCTGACAAGGTTGCCCTAGGCTCTTTTAAGCTCCTGAATTGAAGGTGATCTGGTAGGAGAGGGGCTGCTTCTGTTTTTGTTTTCCTCTCTGTGCATGGGCAGTTCTAGGATTTTGAAAACTGGGGTGCAGATGGTGAGCTGCATCATCACGTATAGCACAACAAATATTTTTCTCCCATTAAAAAACTAGAAGCTTTACTAATCTGCTAGTGGCCTAGAGCTTTGTTTATTTTAAGACTGAAGTGAAAACAAATATAGCTTTATTGGAATGTGTATTAATTTGCTATATTATACATTATGTATCAAAACTCGGCAAAAATAATCAAAAGATGCTGTTGCATTAGTCATTAGAATTAAAATATATCTCTTTTTCAGAATCATAAAACAAAATCTAGCCTTCTTGAGCATATTGGCAATGCACCCAATGCTTCACTGAAAGTTATTTCCACACCTGAGTTAATGTGTTTAGCTATAGATAAGTTTTTAATGTTAATATTTTTAGCTGAGTTCTTCTAACCAGAGACAGAAAGGCTTTACTTCTCTTTTTAGCAGATAAGTGAGGGCTGTGATCCCCCACACTTCTCATTATTTTTAGCACACCTCAATATGCTAACTTCATTCAAAAAACACATTTCCTTTGACTTCTTTTCTATTTTCGTAGAAAACATACCGTCTTCTCTGTGTTTTGACAGCCCCTTAATACAGCCATTTATTTTATCCTATATCGGTTCTTATACCACGTTCACTGCCATAGTATCTAAGTGCAGTAAGCAACATGACTAACATCTGCCACATGTTGTTTGTTCTTTCATAATTTCCTCAGGGGAAGAAGTGTAAGCAGTGCATTGTTTTGTTTTGGTAGTTTTTAACAATATGTGTTGCTATTCATTTATGGTAGGAAAAACAGTGTCAAAGAAATGTGTCTTACACATGGTGTAAGGAGTGGAGTGGGGAGGTTTGCACTTGCCCTCACTTACTGGAGTTGTTCATTCCAGAGCTGTGGACCCAGAACCTGAGCAAATGCTCTCTCGCACTGGACCATCCTTAGGAAGAGGTCTACTGGCCCAGAAGAATGAAGTTGTCAACCAAGACTTCATTAAAGCGAGCACTTGCTTGGGATGCCTGGCCTTCCCTAATCTCTCTTGAAGTCAGCCCAGATGTGGCTTCCAGAATGCGATGAGTCCTTGGATCTCTGAGACCCCAGCCTCTTTGGTCCCTGACCCTCCCCTAATTATCCATGGCTGTCCTACAGGGAGCTACCTTCCTCTTCATCTCCTGAGGGAGGACTCTACCTCTTCAAAGGGGAAAGAAGTGCACCCCAAAGTGCCAAACAGCAAAGCAGACTGCTCTTGTTCAACAAAAGTATTTATTCAGCAACTGCAGTCCATCTAACAATGCTTCCTACTCTCCCTGGGTGCCTATATGTGAGCAGCAAGGCTTCTCTGACGTGCTGGAATTAAAGTGCATTGGAGTGTGGTAACTACTGTGATCCAACAGCTTCCCATGTTTCATGTATCAGTATCCCCGTGCTTCAAACTGGCGGCGGAGGCGCTTTATCTAAAGCTCATTCGATGAGCTTTAGTTCAAGCATGAACGGCGCGTGCCCCCGGCAGCTCCAGGGGCACAGCGGCGGCGGGAGCGCGGCAGCAGCAGCAGGAGCCTGGCAGTGGTAAGCTGGGGAGCTCCCGCAGCTGGTGCTGTCAGCAGCAGAGGGTGGGAGGGTGGCGAGCACCAACCAAAGGTTGGCAACCACGCACAGCCGCCATTGGCAGCAGCCAGCAGGGATTGTGGACCACCTGCAGATGCCCCTGGCAGTGCCAGCAGTGGGGTAGCAAGTGGCAACCACCTGCAGGCGCTGCCAACAGTGTCGGCGGTGCCTTTTTGTAGGGGGTGCACCGCCATGCACAGGGGGTGCACATGCACCTGCGTGCACCCCCTACACATCACCCCTGAGTTCAAGTGCCCCCACTGCCATTTTGAAGTGCGTGGATACTGATACACGAGATGCTCCGGGCACTTGAATTAGAGCAGTTCTGGGACCCATTCTAATTAAAGTGTTGTTGATCCCGCCTCAGAGTACATGTATAAATGCCCCCTACCATTAAGCAGTCCTCCTGTTCTCAATCAGGCCACATAGTCCTGACTATCCCAAAATTAGCTCAGCTGTTCTCTCCCTTGCTTTTAGAGGAAACCCTCTCTTTTAAGCTCTTTTTAAGCTTTTTTAAGCTCTTTTCTCTGTTGTTCTCTCTATTGTTCTAGGGACAGTCTCCTAGCCAAAAGGAGGTGATGACAATTTGGGCAGCAGTGACCATGAGATGATTGAGTTCAGGATCCTGAGAAAAGGAAGGATGGAGAGCAGTAGAGTAAGGACTGTGGACTTCAGAAAAGCAGACTTCAACTCACTTGGGGAACTTATGGATGGGATCCCCTGGGAAGCCAGACTGAGGGGGACAGGAGTCCTGGAGAGCTGGCTGTACTTTAAAAAGGCCTTTCTAAAAGTGCAGGAACAAAGCATCCCGATGCGCAGGAAGACTAGCAAGTACGGCAGAAGACCAGCTTGGCTTATCAAGAAACTCTTCAGTAAATGAAATCACAAAAAGGCAGCTTATAAGAAGTGGAAAAATGGACAAATAACTAGGGAAGAATATAAAAGTGTTGCTCAGGCATGCAGGGATGAAGTCAGGAAGGCCAAAGCAGAATTGGACTTGCAGCTAGCAAGGGATGTGAAGGGTAACTAGAAGGGTTTCTACAAGTAAGTC
>NW_017728993.1:6711766-6712833 GCF_001723915.1 Gavialis gangeticus | reverse complement strand
ATGTTGGTAGTAAGAGGAGGATCAGGGAGTGTGGGTCCCTTACTGAATGGGGGAAGCAACCTTGTGACAGGATGCAGAAAAAGCTGAAGTGCTCAATGTCTTTTTCTGCCTCAGTCTTCACAGGCAAGGTCAGCTTCCAGCAATGGCTGCCCTGCCCACCCCAGCTCTCAGCTCTTTGGGAAAAAAAGGGCCGGTGCTCACTGGGTGCTGCCGAGTGTGTGTGGGGGGGTGATTCCCACTGCCCCACGCTGCATGGGGGGCTCTGCATGAGCCCCCCAACCACCCCTCCTCACTCCCCCAGCACCCCCACCCAGGCCAGCTCCAGCCCTTTAAGGAAAAAAAAATGAGAAAAGCCCTGCACTCACTGCTCCTGCTGGGCGGGGGGTGATCCCCACTGCCCCACACCATGTGGGGGGCTCTGCATGAGCCCCCCAAAGTCCCAAGGGTGCTGCAGGAGCAGTGAGTCCCAGGGCTTTTGTCCATTTTTCTTTCTTAAAGGGCTGGAGCTGGTTTGGGTGGGGCAGCCCTGGCAGGGCTGGGGGAGTGAGGGGGTGTCAGGGGGCTTGTGCTGAGCCCCCCCATGCATTTTGAGGTAGTGGGGGGCAGCAGGGATCCCTCCCCCACCTGGCAGCACCCAGTGAGCATCAGGGCTTTTCTTTAAAGGGCTGGGAGCTGGGATGGGCGGGGCAGCCATGGGGGGGGTGGGGGCTGAGGGGGCAGACGGGTGCCGGGGGGACTGTCTGAATCATTGAAGCTCTCCAAATCTTTTCTGAAGATTGGGAGAGCTCTGAATTGATTCGGAGCTTTTAATTGGTCCCCTGATTTGATTCGAATTCAGAGATTCGGCCACCGAATCGGGCCTTATTTCCTCCGAATTGAATCATAGTTTTGTAGTTGGTAGGGTCAGAAAGGACCTGAACAGATCATCGAGTCTGACCCCCTGCCATGGCAGGGAAGAGTACCGGGGTCAAATGACCCCAGCAAGGTGTTCATCTAGCCTCCTCTTAAAGTCCCCCAGGGTAGGAGCCAGCACCACTTCTCTTGGAAGTTGGTTCCAGATCCTAGCC
>NW_017728993.1:6706096-6706766 GCF_001723915.1 Gavialis gangeticus | reverse complement strand
TGCCCCCTACCATTAAGCAGTCCTCCTGTTCTCAATCAGGCCACATAGTCCTGACTATCCCAAAATTAGCTCAGCTGTTCTCTCCCTTGCTTTTAGAGGAAACCCTCTCTTTTAAGCTCTTTTTAAGCTTTTTTAAGCTCTTTTCTCTGTTGTTCTCTCTATTGTTCTAGGGACAGTCTCCTAGCCAAAAGGAGGTGATGACAATTTGGGCAGCAGTGACCATGAGATGATTGAGTTCAGGATCCTGAGAAAAGGAAGGATGGAGAGCAGTAGAGTAAGGACTGTGGACTTCAGAAAAGCAGACTTCAACTCACTTGGGGAACTTATGGATGGGATCCCCTGGGAAGCCAGACTGAGGGGGACAGGAGTCCTGGAGAGCTGGCTGTACTTTAAAAAGGCCTTTCTAAAAGTGCAGGAACAAAGCATCCCGATGCGCAGGAAGACTAGCAAGTACGGCAGAAGACCAGCTTGGCTTATCAAGAAACTCTTCAGTAAATGAAATCACAAAAAGGCAGCTTATAAGAAGTGGAAAAATGGACAAATAACTAGGGAAGAATATAAAAGTGTTGCTCAGGCATGCAGGGATGAAGTCAGGAAGGCCAAAGCAGAATTGGACTTGCAGCTAGCAAGGGATGTGAAGGGTAACTAGAAGGGTTTCTACAAGTAAGTC
>NW_017728993.1:6700377-6701096 GCF_001723915.1 Gavialis gangeticus | reverse complement strand
GGGAGTGTGGGTCCCTTACTGAATGGGGGAAGCAACCTTGTGACAGGATGCAGAAAAAGCTGAAGTGCTCAATGTCTTTTTCTGCCTCAGTCTTCACAGGCAAGGTCAGCTTCCAGCAATGGCTGCCCTGCCCACCCCAGCTCTCAGCTCTTTGGGAAAAAAAGGGCCGGTGCTCACTGGGTGCTGCCGAGTGTGTGTGGGGGGGTGATTCCCACTGCCCCACGCTGCATGGGGGGCTCTGCATGAGCCCCCCAACCACCCCTCCTCACTCCCCCAGCACCCCCACCCAGGCCAGCTCCAGCCCTTTAAGGAAAAAAAAATGAGAAAAGCCCTGCACTCACTGCTCCTGCTGGGCGGGGGGTGATCCCCACTGCCCCACACCATGTGGGGGGCTCTGCATGAGCCCCCCAAAGTCCCAAGGGTGCTGCAGGAGCAGTGAGTCCCAGGGCTTTTGTCCATTTTTCTTTCTTAAAGGGCTGGAGCTGGTTTGGGTGGGGCAGCCCTGGCAGGGCTGGGGGAGTGAGGGGGTGTCAGGGGGCTTGTGCTGAGCCCCCCCATGCATTTTGAGGTAGTGGGGGGCAGCAGGGATCCCTCCCCCACCTGGCAGCACCCAGTGAGCATCAGGGCTTTTCTTTAAAGGGCTGGGAGCTGGGATGGGCGGGGCAGCCATGGGGGGGGTGGGGGCTGAGGGGGCAGACGGGTGCCGGGGGGACTGTCTG
>NW_017728993.1:6699161-6699842 GCF_001723915.1 Gavialis gangeticus | reverse complement strand
TAGGTATGGTGCTGGTTGTTCCTCCCCAGGTGCATCACTTTGCACTTATCGGTGTTGAATCCCATCCTATTCTCATCCGCCCACCCCTGTAACCTGTCTAGGTCCGGTTGCAGCCTATTCTTCCCTTCTAGCATGCCCACATCCCCCCACATCTTAGTGTCATCAGCAAACTTGAACAGGGTGCTTTTTACCCCCTCGTCCAAGTTGCTGATGAAGATGTTGAACAGTGCAGGCCCGAGGACTGAGCCCTGGGGGACCCCACTGCCCACATCCCTCCAAGTCAAAAATGACCCATCCACCACCACTCTCTGGGTGTGGCCTTCCAGCCAGTTGGCGACCCATTTGACTGTGTGGGTGTCGACACCACAGTCCCCCAGTTTCTTAATGAAGCTTCCCACTCAAAGCTTTGCACAGCCCTACAGACCAGTCAGCCTCACCTCTGTCTCTGGCAAAATCATGGAGCAGATCCTCAAGGAATGTGATTAGGACCAGTCAGCATGGATTTGCCAAGGGCAAGTCATGCCTAACCAACCTGACCACCTTCTACAATGAAATGACTGGCTCTGTGAATGTGGTGTACCTTGATTTTAGCAAGGCTTTTGATACCATCTCCCACAAGATTCTCACAGGCAAGCTAAGGAAGTATGGGCTGGATGAATGGACTGTAAGGTGGATATAAAA
>NW_017728993.1:6693609-6699136 GCF_001723915.1 Gavialis gangeticus | reverse complement strand
GTAGTAATCAATGGCTCAGTGTCTAATTGGCAGCCAGTATCAAGTGGAGTGCCCCAGGGGTTGGTTCTGGGGCTGGTTTTGTTCAATGTTTTCATCAGCAACTTGGAAAATGGCATGGAGTGTGCCCTCAGCCAGTTTGCAGATGATACCAAGCTGGGGGGAGTAGTAGAGACACTGGAAGGTAGGGCTAGGATTTAGAGTGACCTAGACAAATCAGAAGATTGGGCCAAAAGGAATCTCAGATGGTTCAACAAGGACAAGTGCAAAGTCCTGCACTTAGGCAGGAACAATCCCATGCATGGTACAGGCTGGGGACTGACTGGCTGGGCAGCAGTTCTGCAGAAAAGGACCTGGGCATGACAGTGGACAATAAGCTGAATATGAGCCAGCAGTGTGCCCTTGTTGCCAAGAAGGCTAATGGCATACTGGGCTGCATTGGTATGTGTGCTGCCAGCAGGTCAAGGAAGTGATTCTTCTCCTCTATTCAGCACTGGTGAGGCTACATCTGGAGTACTGTGTTTAGTTTTGGGCCCCCCACTACAGAAAGGATGTAAATTAGAAAGAGTCCAGTTGAGGGTGACAGAAATGGTTCAGAAGCTGGGGGACAAGACTTCTGAGGAAAGACTGAGGGAACTGGGCTTATTTAGTCTAGAGAAGAGGAGACTGAGCAGGGATTTAACAGCAGCCTTCAACTACCTGAAGGGAGGTTCAAAAGAGGATGGAGCTGGGCTGTTTTCAGTGGTGGCAGATGATAAAGCAAGGAGCAATTGTCTGAAGTTGCAGCAAGGGAAGTTGAGGTTAGATATTAGGAAGCATTTTCTCACCAGGAGGGTTGTAAAACACTGGAACAATTTACCCAGAGAGGTGGTGGAAGCTCCATCTCTGGAGCTTCCACCCAACTAGACAAAGCTTTGGCTGGGCTGATCTAGTTGGGGATGGTCCTGTTTTGAGCAAGGGGTTTTACTAGATCACCTCTTGAGGTCCCTTACCCGAATCTTCTATGATTACTCAGCAACACTGGTATGTGAAAAGTTAGCATCAGTAAAAAAATCCAATAATATCCCTAATGACAGAATGAACTAACTGGAGATGTGTAACTTCAACCAGAGGAAGCTTCACTATGGCTATGAACTTTTCAAAATGGTTTCTTTTGTATCCACAGACATAGACATTAGGGCTAGAAGGGGCCTCGAAAGATCATCGAGTCCAGCCCCCCCCCCAAAGGGCAGGAAGTCAGCTGGGGTCATAGGGGTCCAGCAAGATAAGCACCCAATTTACTCTTGAAGGTGTTCAATGTCGGTGCTTGAACCACCCCTGATGGCAGGCTGTTCCAGACCTTGGGGGCTCGGACAGTAAAGAAATCCTTCCTTATGTCCAGCCTGAAACCGTCTCGCAGTAGTTTATGACTGTTCGACCTCGTCATCCCTTGGGGCGCTCTGGTGACCAAACATTCCCCCAGATCCTGGTGGTCACCCCGATAAACTTATAGGTGGCCATCAGATCACCCCTGAGCCTGTGCTTTTCCAGGCTAAAGAGCCCCAAGGCTCTCAGCCTGTTGTCGTAAGGTCTGTTTTCCTGACCTCTGATCATGCGCGTGGCTCTTCTCTGGACTCTCTCAAGCTTCTCCACATCCTTTTTGAATTGTGGAACCCAAAACTGGATGCAGTACTCCAGCTGCGGCCTCACCAAGGCCGAGTACAAGGGGAGAATGACATCCCGGGATTTGCTTGAGAAGCATCTATGGATGCAAGCCAGCGTTTTGGTGGCTTTACTAGCTGCAGCATCACATTGCAGGCTCATGTTCATCTAGTGGTCAATGATGACCCCCAAGTCTCTCTCTTCCGTAGTGCTAGCCAGCGTAGCACTGCCGAGCCCATAAGGGTGCTGCAGGTTTTGCCTCCCAAGGTGGAGAACCTTGCATTTTTCAGTGTTGAACACCATCATGTTCTCATCTGCCCATTTGCTGAGCCTGTCCAGGTCAGCCTGGATTGCTCGCCTGTCTTTAGGTGTGGGTACTTTGCCCCAGAGTTTGGTGTCATTGGTGAACTTGGTCAGTCTGCTTCTGACTCCAATGTCCACATCATTAATGCACAGGATGCTGAATCCCTTATATCTTGCTTCCATTCAACTTCAATCTGTTCTTCCTTTAGTTAACTGATCTTGTTCAGACAGTGGGCCATCTCAGTGACAGAGCTGTGTCATCTAGGAATTGCTGGCACTTGAGTTCACACTGTCTGAACATTTGCCCATTATAATCACACTGGACCACCTCCACTCCCTCTGGTTCTGCCCCCCCACGTCCCTCTATTCCCCTCCTTAGTCCATATCACTGTCGTTGCTGTCATCATCTTCCTTTCCTCCATTGTTGTCATCACTCATTCTTTCTCTGTTGCTGTTCCCATCTTCTACCTCCTCATCCCTGTCATTGCTATCTTGTAGGTACCAAAAAACCCACCAGAGAGATAATTGATGCATGTAGGACTCCAAAAGTTGGTTATAGAGGCACCCGTTTCCAATCACAACTTGTTGAGTGTATTCTTCCAGGAAGAATGCAAATGATTTTAACACATCACCCTGGATCTCTGTCCTTAAGGTGAGAAAGCAGTGCCACATAGCCGAAGTGCTGAATGATGTAGAAAGGTGAGGAGGAAGGAAGGATCTCCGTCCCCTAGCCACTGAGGAAATCACCAGTTGGCGATACTAAGGATTTGATGTTCCATGTCTCTGCCTGACTGTGCTGGGTCTAGAACATTGTAGCTGGCCTTTGGCTTGCCTTTCTATACCTTGCTGAGGAAGTCTGAACTGGGTGACAGTCAGCCAGAATTGATGCATCCGAGGTTTTCAGCATTACTTTCACTATTGCATATTTGAAGGAGGAAGAAAAGATTCCTTCCAGAAGGAGGTGTGGGAATTTCAGTCAGGAATGGCTCCATTTGCTCATGACTTTCACAGGCCAGGAAGGGTCCCAGCTGGAATTCTTGCATGGTGCTAACATTTCTTTAGGGCAATGACTTCTTAGTTAAGAACTTTGTGATGAGTGAACATATTGTACTCTGGGAATCTAGATGGGATGTTGGTTAGAGAGTACAGATGGAGCAGATCCATATTGGTTGGGAAAGCTTTTTGAATGTACAGGGTTATTTTTAAGCAAAGTAAGATGATAGTTCTTCAGAAGCATTTGGTGTTTAGTTCTCATGGAGGCTGTAGCCCCTTAGGATTGATTGTGTGCTTTACCATTCCAGATAGCTTCTGAACTGAGCTCCTTCCTTGGAGACGGATAAAAATAACATAGTTTTGGAAATTTCATATGTTTCCTCAGTCTTTGTCTTCTGCCATTAGTGCTCAGGTTTCTGCTATGCCTCATCTGGAGTAGAGCACAACAAAAACAAGATGTGTGTGGGTGCCAGGGAAGAAGGGGCTGTTTGGGGGCTTATTATATTAGTGGCAGAGGTTGGTGTTTAGTTCAATGATTCATCAGGTCCTTAGTTCCTCATCCAGTGGATGTTTTGAAGCTTGTGAGATGTTGTGATTGTTTCAAGATCACTGATATTTGTTATGGCTCGGGAGCTGGAAGATTTCTTACTACTGCCTTAATGAGGCGACGGTCTGTCCAAGATGACAGAAAGAGTCTAATGTGCTTGATCATAGAGTGCTGATACATGTGCTCTGGGGGTGGGGGAGAAGGGGCATTTTAATTAGAGTGGCTCTCGGGTGCTGCTTTAATTAAAATGCTGTGTATGCAGCGTCCTGCGTTTCAAAATGGCCCCTGAGGTGCTTTAATTAAACGTGCCCCTGCCACCATTTTGAAACACAGGATGCTGAATACATGAGATGCTGCAGCACGCTGGTGTGCTCTAATTAGAGCACTCCAGCAGACTCAATTAATCAAGCTCCAACATGTTCTAATCAGGAAGCATCAGAGCACGTGTATAGGTATCCATAGTGTCTACGCTGAAGATTAGATTACCACTGACACACTGCTACCAGCTGTCATGACATGTAGAGTACCAGTAGGAAAATAAAAGATATAAAAAGTGTAGTATTTTTATGAAGCTTGAAAATGAATGCAGAATTAGAAGCATGAATCTAAATATTCCTTGTCATTACTTTTTCTTCTTAAATATTTTAAAACTATTTCTAATAAACCAGTAAATCTGGCAGCATCTGCATGGATTCTGCAATAGGATCCAGACCTTGGTGGACTGTCATGGGAGTCACTGGATTTTTCCTGCCCTATAAAATCCCAGGGATTGTAGTGAGACTGTCCTGGTGCAAAAGACTACTATCTCACAACAGGATTGAAGCAAAGGAAATTATTTTTGATTAGCAAAGCCTTGAAGTCTTCACAATAAAAATTTAAAATGAAAGGGGACACTATCAGACTGCAATCGTTCAATTTGTCCAAACCAACTGAAAACCAGTTTACTGAACGGGATTGGTGCCTAGGCCTCTCTGCAACTTTTTTATAATGCTAACCACACTTTCCAGTTTTCTGTCCCCACCCAGCCAGCTATTCTGCCTTGTTGCTAAGTGGAGGGCCTACACAAACTGAGGAATATGCACATGCATCTTGGAGAGCACTAAGGACCCGAGTGTTTCAGCCAACAGATACTCCTCATTATTGAGGACTCCACCGAGTGCAATCCTGGCCCCTTTTTGAGCAAGGCTTTGCCATGATGGTCACTTGAAAAGCCTAGGTAACATCTGGTAGGATACCCACCCTCTCTCCTGGTCCTTGGGGGACAGAAGCAGATCCTCCACTGGTTTGGAACAGAGGGTTGAACATATGCAGTGATGTTATCAAATCAGTGGGCATATGGTGTTGCGGGAAAATCTGTCTACACTCCCTCATCCTTGGCAGAATACTAAAATTTAATTAAATTAAATATAATGCAATCTCATAAAATACAGGTGGTCAGGCTACACAACCTAATTACTTAAATTACGCAAATCTCTGTATAGCCACCAGTTTGCAGATACCAAACCCTGCTTTACTGATCAGCTCATAAATAAAGCATCTGGATCTACTCGCTACTTCTGCTGGCAAGTGCACCCACGATGAACCTCTTGGCTAAGAGATGAAGAGATGCATCTCCTCTTGGTTAATCTAGTTTTAGACTTCTGTAACTCAATGAATGTATATCTGAATTATACCAGAATAAGGAAAAGGAAAATCAAGGTCAGTGCCTGGCACAAATACTGGCAAGCAATACCAACAAAAATGGACAGCAATTATTTACACTCAAGCATAACCCAGATCAGTGGAATGAAATTAAGAACAAGAAATCAAAAGCTAAAATAATCTCAGAAGAATGTTAGGAATCATTTTCCAAGGGAAAATATTATAAATCTCTTCCTTGGGAGGTTTAAAACCAAACTTTATCTGACACTAAATTCTTCCCCCCCACCCGCTTCGCACACCCCTAGTGAGCAGCCCTGTGTTAGAGCAGCCTACGCAAAACCTCTTGCTTTCCCTGATCCAAAGTGGTAGTTAAAATGCTGAAATTGCTTCTTCCCCTGCTTCTTT
>NW_017728993.1:6686458-6688609 GCF_001723915.1 Gavialis gangeticus | reverse complement strand
TATTCTTGGATAAATCCTTTTAAGCTGTTTTAAATAGTATATTATGGTATCATGTTTTTTCCAGAGACAGTCAATCTTCCAGACACCTGTATCAAAGATGCACTAACACAATACATAATTATACACCTCAAATTATTGTTTGAATTATAGCTTAAAAAAATACTACTATGTTGCACTGTATGTAGAAATCAATTTTGAACTTTCGAGGAGGAAAAAGATGAAAGAGACGATTGTTATTAATCATTAACAAACTAATATTTAGCTACTTTAATAAGTACTTAGAAAGTATTTATGTATGTTCACCTAACAACTATTTACTTTTGATTAACAAAAAAATAACTTTATTTGTAAACTGGCATTTTTTTCCCTCTCAGTGACAATGTGCTCTAGGACTGTGTTACAACACAGCACATTTTAGGCTGCATTGTACAAAGTCATCTTATCAGGAGGTGGCTAATCTACTGGGCAGTTCTGAAGAATGATGTTTGAGGAAAAGTGCAGAGCAGCAGCCTTGTGCTCAGATTTCAGACCTGTAATTAGGTCAGTGGTTCTCACCATTTTTAGACTCAAAACACCCCTTGGAAAATGCCATCTCTTAGCTTTCACTCATTTTTTGACTAAGAAAAATAGTAGAGCATTTTTTTCTGTTCCTAGGAGCTCAGAAAGACCACAACAATTTGGTGTCCTATAGTGCTGTAAATGACTGTCGTGTTAGGTGACTGCACGTCAGGGTGCACAATGTTATTCTTGTACATCCATGATATTCAACTGAGGTGCCACAGCTCCCTGGGGTGCCTTGAGATCCTTTCAAGGGTGCCATGGATACCATGCATTGTTAGCACTGCTGGGTGTGCAAATATGATTTATAAAATAAACCAGAGATTTCAAATAGGAATCACAGAACCATAAGGAAGTAGGGCTGGAAGGGACCTCCAGCCCACCCCCTGCTTGAGGCAGGTTCATCCCTATCCAAACCAGCATACAATCTACCATTTACACTCTATATAAGACTACTGTCAACCCTGAATCCATAGCATTAAATCCATTCTGACCTGCTGTGGCCTTTTTTTTCCGGGGGAGAGCAGGGTTCTTTGCAAAGGACAATTTGCTCTATTACTTTCCTGTAGTCAAAGAGAGATGAGTGAAAACGAAGAGCTGCCATTTACTGAGGGGTGCCTTGTGTCCAAAAAGGTGGAGAGCCACTGCTGGACACCCCGGATTCATCATGTGCATTAATGTGCTTTAGTTAATGCACATTAAATCTAGTACCTCCATTGTGAGGTATTAGGAAAATGCACATTAGCCTGTCTTAATGTGGATTAAATAGCACAGTCTTTTAGTGATGCTTTAAAGCACATTAAGATAGACTAATGCACACAGCACCGTACCTAGACTCCTGGCGGCCCTGGGCAAAATTTTAGTATCAGGCCTCCCTTTCACCAGAGATAATGATAATAATAATACAGGCGGTCCTCAACTTACAGTGTTTCAAGTTACAACATTTCACACCTACACCATGTATAAATTGACACCGTTTCAGCATTCTGACATCAGTTTCAACTTTACAACACTTGATTCAACATGATGCCATGACAGCGAACAAGTTCGCTGCATTGCCCATCTCCCTGGAGAACATCTGTCCAAACTTCCTTGGACACTTTCTTTAAGAAAGCAGACACCCCCCCCCCCAACCCTGCAGCCAAGACCCCCAAGAAGACTCCAGCCAAGAGCCCTTCAAAAAGTCCAGCAAAGTCACCTCAAAGAAGTCCTTCCAAATCAGTATGATTGCTATTTACAATATAAATACATTAATGTAGCGATATTACTCCTCTATAATTTGTTAACTACAAAATTCTGGGTTACTTTTCTTGAAAATAGGGTATTGGGCCTTGGTTCAGGAACTAATCCTCCATTTATAACGTTGTTCCCTGTGGGATAAATCTGTTCCAAGTTATGTCACGACTTAAGACATGGCTTTCAGGAACCAATTGTGTCCTAAGTCTGAGGACTCCCTGTAGTAAAAAAAAATATAATTTTTGGGCCCTGGGCAGCTGCCTGGTTCACCTATGCCCATGTCTGGCTCAGAATGTGCATTAAAGTACAAGCATGAATGCCCCGTGCCCCAGAGGCTGGGGGCGCAGGGTGAGCTCC
>NW_017728993.1:6685166-6685860 GCF_001723915.1 Gavialis gangeticus | reverse complement strand
GGGGAGGTCCCGCAGGCGGTGGCGTGGTGGTGGTGAGTGGGGAGGTCCCGCAGGCGGTGGCGTGGTGGTGGTGAGTGGGGAGGTCCTGCAGGCGGTGGCGTGGCGTGGCGGTGGCGAGCGGGGAGGTCCCGCAGGCGGCCGCAGCAGCGTCAGCAGCGGGGGAGGGGGGTGGCAAGCTCTGACCGGCAGTTGGTGACCACCCGCAGACGCCGCCAGCAGTGTTGGCAGCAGGCAGCGACAATCAGGGACCGCTGCAGATGCTGCTGGCCACGTCAGTGATGAGGGGGAGGACTGGCAAGTGGCGATGCCTGGCAGCGCTTTTTGCCAGTGCACGGCGCGCACCCACAGGCACCCCCTCCGCGTCGCCAAGGCCCCCTGTCCTCCCTCGGCTTAGTCTGTCAACCCCTCTGGCGGTGCTGCTGGACGCAGGTTACCTGAGGGAAGCGGGGGCTTGTTATTTCATCTCCCGAATGACAAAAAGTGCCGCTCCATCTCTTTGGCCTGCGAGACAAGGACAGGACTGACTCCCAAGGCCGGGGAAGCCCTGAGACAGACAACCGGGCTCAGCACCAGGCTGGGCCGAGGGGGAAGTTTCAGGCCGGCTCAGCCCCAGGCCCCACCCCGGGGAGCTGCAGCGCCCCTGGGCTGGGCAGGAGGAGCTGCGCGGCCGCGGTAGGGGCCGCGTGCCCCAGCG
>NW_017728993.1:6680991-6684952 GCF_001723915.1 Gavialis gangeticus | reverse complement strand
GCCGGGCCGGGCCGGGCCGGGCGCGCAGGTGGCAGGTGAGCCGCGCCGGGTCTCTCCGGGGCCCCGACGCTTGTGGGCGGTGGGGTGGCTGCCCCGGCCTCCTGCCAGGGAGGATGGAGCTGCCCCCCGGGGCCGGGCCGTGTCCCGGGGCGAGGCTGAGCCGCTGCTGCGCTGGGAATGGAAAGATGGTTTGGTTGGTGTGGGGGCCCCCCCGCGGAAAGTTTGCTGCAGCGGTGAGCAGCCCGGCGGCGGGCTGAGCGCATCCCCCAGAGCCGAGGCGTCGCGGTCCGGCTGCCCTCCGCGTGGCCGGCCCGGCTGGAGAGAGAGCTGGGCTGCCTGTGTCCCTCACGTTCACGGTGCGCGGTTGCTACGGGGATTTTGATCGAAAAGGCCGCTTCTGCCCGCACTCCTTGCTGGGTCGCGGGCTGGTATCCGTGGAGGGGACCCCCGGTCCAGCTCCCTAAGCCGGAGCCTGACAAGGGGCCGGGTGGATGGCGGTCGTCAGGAAGACAACGTGATCTGGCTGTTGTAGGGGTCTGTTTATAGCAGCTTTATGGGACACTTGTGTTGTTCTGCGCTGTGGCGGGCGGTTGGAGTCCAGATGGCTTTCTGAAGCCACGGTTTCCGTTCAGTGCCTTGTGGAAGATGTGGGTTGAAGAGGCACGCCGGGGTGCGTTATTCCTTTTTCTTCGGTGAAGCGGTTATAGGAAATGTAGTTCGTGGGTATTTTGGTGAGCTGTGGAGCATCGCTTGCTCTTCCTCCTGTCTCGGTGTGCTGCTTAGGGGGGCATCAGTCAGTCTAGGTAGGGAATGAGCCAGTCGGAGGCTTTTGGAATTAATTACCGCCCCTGAAAGAAGTTGTTTTGTGTGGTGTTCACCATCTGCTGCCATGTAGGATCTCCAAGAGGTCACCCACACTGTCAAGAAATCCCTGTGCTATATTTGATTTTTATCCTAACTAGAGCTTGCATATCATTCTCTCTCTTTTTTTTTTTTCTTTTTCATTTCCTAAACATTTACTAACAGGCTGAGGAAGCAGCACTACAGATACAAGCTGTGAATTTTAGAGAATTTTGTCACTTTACAGCTGTCTTTCATTTAAGGTCAGTGCAAAGGGATTTGCATATCACATTGGAATTGCTCTGGTATGTCATGTGAAATAAATGATGATTTAAGAGAGATGTTCTGATCCCCCCCTCCCATCTCTAGACCTGGTAGTGCAATTGTAAACAAGTCACTTGTTTATAAATCATTTAAAATTGCATACTCCTCTGTACTGGGACCATGCCTCCCTTTCGGTTTTCTCAGGCAGCATCAAGCTTACAGGCTGCACAAAACAAATCACTCATAGTAATTACTTGCCTTTCTCTCTTGTCCTTTGTTCTATATTAGGTATTTCTAGTGTACCTGTTAGAGTAATATCAAGCACATCTGTTTCTTATTTTATTCCTTCTTTATGGGTGTCTTAGGTTCTTGTAAGCCTTTCTAACAAGCTTCTTTTTGTTCTTGCCTGGTTTAAATATAGGTCTAAATTGAAATGCAAAATCCAGTCTTAGACATGCTCTGTTCCCTAAAAGACGTGGGAAAAGTTTGAATTAAGTTCCAGATGGAAGAATTGTATCTCGGCCCCTTCTCAAGAAGGCTTAACTAGCAGATTACATGCAGCCTACTTGATCTTTTGACGCTTGGCTCATTTGCTATGCCTGATTAAGTAGGTAAGCAGGATCTGGCCCTCTCTCTGTCTCTAAATGGCAAAAGTTGTAGTCCAGCCTTTGTTTCTTTTTGCTCTGACTACTGAAGCCTCCTTTTCACTGGCCTTCCTGACACCGCTATATACACCCCAGTAATACAGAATTCACTGACAGATCCCTCTTCTTACCTGTTGATCTAATCATGTCAAACCCACCTTTGAATCTTTCTGCTGTTCCCTCTGCAACTACACTAAATCCCTTTTAAAAGGGTACATAAGGGTAAGAACTGTACATCTGTCTTTGTTGCTCCCTTTCCCCATCTCTCTTTCTAAGGGTGGCAACTTTGTTCTCCAATTTGTTTTAGTCTTCCATACTCATCTTTGCACTTCTTTTCTTGGCATCCACTATGCACGTAATGTTTCTCCCTAACCATTATGCCAGACTTCTACTTATTCATCATTTAAGTCCCTGCTCAAGAATCTTACCTTGCTGCCAGGAAACCTATAAGAAAATAGGCAATGTATAATATGTATAGTGGCCTCAAATGAAACTTAATTCTATCACTTGCAGAAGATTCTCTATACTTGAAATGCAGAATTACACTGAAATTGATAACATTTAAAAAACCAGAAGGTTTTAAGTGTCATCCATCATTATAGGGCAAAGTCAGAGATGGTTTTTTGCTCAGAAGTAATTTTTCTGGGAAATGCTGATACAATTGCCAGCTGTCACAGTGACCTCCTTGGCTGTCTATGATTTACCAAGATTTCTTATTCCAATGGTTTAAAAAAATTAAATAGTGTTGAAATGCATGGCACTCAACAGTTTTTTTTTGTCTCTGCATTGAAAAGTCTACACAGTGTTTTGTTGTGCATTATGCATTAGAAATGCCCACAATGTGTTTGGTACTTTTCAGTAACCTAAATATTAATGCTATGTTACAGATTTCTTAAATGGCGTACCTTTGGGTCAACTGCTTGCTGATGTAGCTGAATGGTATTGAAGTTCCTCCTCTACTACTTTTCTTCTTTTCCCTTATAGAATAAGAGCCAGCAGTCTCTATGCAGAATGCTATAAATAGTTTCCCTTCTTTCAGTTTCTCAGAACTCCTTGAATCTTTCGCTCTTGATCTCAAATTTTCCATACTGGGGGCCTGGCTCAGGCTTAACTTTATGTACTCTTTAATAGTGTATAAATGCCCTTCTAGCATACTCAGGGCAACATATAATGCTAAACAGTGAAAAAATGCACCGCACATCATGCTCAACTACAAATTACTTTTAATCTCTTATATTTCATAGTGAAAAATGCCAGGTACATGCTAAGATCTTAATTATCAGGTAAATTTCATCCCTTGTATTCAATGGGACTGCATTTGTGCATAGTTAAGCGCTAATCATTGCAGGATCCATTCTTAAATCAGTAAGGTGGTACTGGACAAACATAAGAATGAAATCAGTGTAGGTTAAAATCACTACAATTTTCTTGTACTTTTATTTTTCTTTCTGTTAAATGTAAACCTCCCCCCTCCTTTGTGTACTACTGTAAATAACACTGAACTTTACTGTTGCTTTATACTGCACACACAAGAATGTTAACCCAAGTTGTTCATTTTCTTTCATTTCCTTCTTGTGCGTGTTTGTTTGGAAAACAAAAACATGTCCGTTGCACAGTCACTTCCATATCTGTGCTGCAGTGTTCTGGGATTCAGGCAATTCAGAGAATGGTTAATGGAAAGCAAAATATTTTCAACTCTTAAATTTGATCAGAATTGGTGTTAAAAAGAAGTTTTTATGAAGTCTGTAGAAATGTCACACTTTGAAAATAGCCACTTAGCAAGAAGAACCACACTTGTCCTTAGCTACATCAGGCTTAGGGGTGTATAACTCTGCTGAATTTCATGTACCAGAAGTTGTTAATATACGAGCGCATACTTGTCTCAACCTATACTATAATATACAGAATGCTTGTCACCATCACAAAGCAGAATACAAAATGAGAAGATGGATTAGAAACTTTCATAATACAAGAGGGGGGCATTCAATAACATTAGTGGCAAATTCAGCACTCTTAAAATAATTTTTTGTGTTACGCAACACAACATTAAACAATTGAACTCATTTCTACAGGTGTCCTGGATGCAGGCCAATATAGTGGGGCTCAAGAGTCGAAGCTAATATACAAAGATAAGTAAATACTTAGAAAAGGTGTTTTTGGAGGGTTATGGAAGTTAAGCCAGTCATATCTTAAACCAGAACAAGGGTTAGGAG
>NW_017728993.1:6675572-6675991 GCF_001723915.1 Gavialis gangeticus | reverse complement strand
AGTTAAGCCAGTCATATCTTAAACCAGAACAAGGGTTAGGAGGAAATTTCCCTAGTGAGCAAACTATTTTACATCTACAGTGGGAGTTCTGCTTTCCTCTTAGGCATCTGTGCTGGGTATGGTCAGAGTTAGGAGACAGATGGCTATTGAGATTATTATGTTTCTGGAATTGACCATGTTTAAATGCGTGTAACAATCCAGTTTTGGCCAGTCTTGACTACTATCCTATTGATAGAAATATTTCATATGTTTAATTAAAAGTAGGTTTGCATAAGAAATTGCTCCTGTGCAGTAGCCCACATTAAACTTTACATAGGTTGATGATCTTTTATTGTTACTGCCCCTGTTTGGAGGCATTTCCCCCCATCATTTTATTTTTTAATTCAGTCTATTTTTACCAATTTGATCTGGTATTTTAA
>NW_017728993.1:6658995-6670572 GCF_001723915.1 Gavialis gangeticus | reverse complement strand
CACATTAAACATTACATAGGTTGATGATCTTTTATTGTTACTGCCCCTGTTTGGAGGCATTTCCCCCCATCATTTTATTTTTTAATTCAGTCTATTTTTACCAATTTGATCTGGTATTTTAACAATATGATTGGATAATGAAGTTTTTTTGTGTGTTTCATTTTTTTACACCTAATTGCTAGGTTATTGGAGACCCTTTCACTCTTTAGTTTAGTGAAAGCCTTTAGTTTTAAGCTGAGTTTTTTCAGCTCAGTTATGACTATTTTATTTTATTCTGAGGTTTAGATGATCTTTCTTACTGTTAATAATAACTGCAGTTACTGGAGTTTGTGGGTACTGACCTAATTGTCTCTTTTCTGAGACCTGATCCATGTCAGTGGCTGGAACAAGGAATACACATCTGTTTCCTCCCAGCAGTTTTGCGTTACACATTTTATAACATGTAAAATTAATTGCTGATTCCAGTGAAGTCATTGAAGTCATCTGAAAGGGAACTTAGTAGAAAATTGGGGGAGGTGGATATAGGGCTTTGGTTTCCTGGAAGCAAGTGGCATTACAAATAAATGGAAGATAATGAAAAAAACTTTACAGTGCTTTATGTGCAGACTGAGGCACTGAAGAACTACAGTATGTTTTCATGAGAGCATGGTCATGATTGTACACTGCTGGGTGACATCATTCAAAAATACTTCAGTTTATGCAACATTGTCTTTCTTTATAAGTTGCCAACTGCTTAGTGACACCATTAACTGTTATGTTGCATCTAAGTCATTTGAATTTAAATAGTTCATATATGAGCTAATTTTCTTGAATTATTTATAGCAGTGATCAGATTTTTAAAAAGTCTGAGAAGTGAACCTGACTTCTCAATTTCTGCAAATAGCCATTGTTTTTTTGTTGTTGTTGTTGCAAAATCTGCTTTCCAAATGAAAATATTAGCAAGCAGTGAAAGAGCTAGATTGAATATTATTAAGGCATACTAAGGGGTATAGACTGATTAGAAAAGGTAAATGAAGAGCAGAGACTATTTCCAGTTATTGTGAAGACTTAATGCGTGGATGATAAGGCAAGAGTTGTGGTATGATATTTGCAGTGAAAGCAGCCATTTGCAAACAGTCCATTGCTTAAAACATGTATTCCAGTGCAACACACATACTGTTTATTAGTGCATTCTTGAATATAATTGAGGGAGTACACTTACCCAGAAAGCTCTTTTGGGTGTCTTAAAGCTCGGAAATCCAGGCTTTGCAACACATTGATTTGTGACACTGGAAATAAATGAGGAAGGGAAGTCTGTTTCAAAATAACTGCTGACTTTGCATCCAGTGTAATCACAAATAAACAAGGTGATTAGTGACTGCCTGATGTCAGAATCAAGAGTTAAATTTGTTTCATATAATCCATGGGGCAAAGTTATAGTCACATGTCAATAAGAAGATGCTACTCATTAGACTTTAAACTATGGAATAGGGAGTACTAGATATATGCTTAGTTTGAAGGGCAGTCTCTAAATACAGATGATCAACTGGATGTATAGCTTGCCTGGCAAACAGGATACAAAGGGAGTTCTTAAAGATTTTGAGATAATTAATGGATTGACTAGAATAATGTGCTGGAATACAAGGTAAAATATATGCATGATATAACATCCTATTTGCACAAAGGATAAAAGAAACATCTGAGCTTGTCCAGATGCTTATAACTAGATCTGCAGAAAAGTCAGATACCAAATGAGTAGTGTAGCAGAACATTTGCCGAAATAAGACTGAACAGGGTATGGATTTTGGTCAATGCATAAATCTTGTGTAAGTTGATGAGAGCACTGTGTCATGAAGACAACTGGAGTTGTGGTTAGAATTCAAAATGCAAGAGTTTTCAATTCTGGATGCAAACCAAAATTTTGATGGTTTTGACTGGACACAGGAAATACCCAAGCTCTGGACATTCAGCAAGCCTTTTCATTATATATGTTTAAATATAGTCCTTTCAAAGTTCTTTGAGCAATTCAGATGAAAGACCTGAAAGCACTGTGCATTGGATTGCTGGGGATCTGGACAGAGTGGAAAAGTAGTTGATTACTCCTTACCCCTTCCAACCAGATGAGTGTATTGTGATTGCCACAGTAGGGGACTGTAGATTGTTCTTCAGAGTGCCAAAGCAGAAGACCCTAAAATAATCAGGAACAAGTGCCAGGCAAAGCTGGATGGCATTAGTTTTGTAAACTTGTACTCAGAAACAAAAGAGCTCTAAAGAACCCGGGAAAGGCATAGATATAGAAACTTCCCATATCAAGAAAGCCATAATACCCACAAAGATGCATCGTTAAAATAACTAAGCAAATGCATTTTTGTCGTAAGTACTCCACTTAAAATGCTATTTGAGAACAATGCAGGATGACTCTGAGATGACTGGCATAGCTTGCTGAATTTTAACAAAAAATATCAAAGAAGCATTAGTACTAAAATATTCTGCAATTTAACAAGAGCCTAAATTCTGAATTACACAAGCTCCAATAGACTGAGAGTCTTCCTTCTGCAAGATGGTCGCCCCATGATATATGGGTGCATTGACTGAACACAACAACACCAGTCTTATATTGAAGAAATTCTGGTAGTTTGTTTTTGGTTGTGAGTGGTTTCACAAATATGTTTTTAATGAGAAATTGGTCAGGGAAGAAATAGACCATATGCCATTGGAATAAATATTACAGAAAATATTCTGAAATTGGAGGAGTACTTTTCAAATGTGAAAGATACGTCTGAGAAGGAGTTTCTTGCAACAGGTGTGCTTTTAAGAATACCTATAAATAGTGAGACCAGGAGCTATGGGAAGAGAGTAGTCTGAAGTGAGTAATTCTCAAGTACTGCCCATTACTGAAACTAAATTGTACAAGTTCAAAAAAGAATGCAAATTGACCCAACCTGATAAGCGCTCTAGAAAGCAATTGTGTATGTGAGTGTGTGTACTTTTCTTTGGATAGAGTCCCACTATACAAAACATCTTCATCATGATAAGCTTCCATAAAGATTTATTTTTAACATACATACGTGTGTGTGTGTGTGTGTGTACACACACACACACACACACACACACACACACACACACACAATGTATATGTATAGTAAAAATAAATCTTTATGGAAGCTTATCAAGATGAAGATGTTTTGTATAGTGGGACTCTATCCAAAGAAAATCATGTCCTGATAACACAAAGAATGATTAGGAATACTGTGCTTAATCCGTGGTGCCTATGTGCTGTGTAAAAGGTATGAGCAGCCCAAGTTGACCTACTTTGGCTAATCATGGATGCTGCTTTTTGAAGAAAAGGCAACAATTAGGAACTGGATTGCAAGAAGATCATGGAAATTGGAACTTGCTTGAGATTTCTTGTTCCTTTTAAATGCAGTTTCTCATGCTTTTCTCAAGCCTGGAACCAGGCCATCTCTTCTTGCATGGAGGAACTTAAATCCTATCCTGTGCATCTCTCTTTGGGAAACCTAAAGAAGTAAACTGTGGCTGGATCTTACTGTTTCTACCCTTGTGATCCACTGAGCTTCCAATAGGCTTTAGACAAGGCAGTGTAAGGGGAGAGAAGGCAAAGCAGAATGAGTACTCTTAGCATCCTTCTCTGTTAATTCTGAGAATTTTCATTAGAAATGCTTGTTGGAGACCTGCACCAGAAGATAAATTGTTATCAAAGAAGTAGGGGCAGCCAAAAAGGAATCCATACAGGACTTGGCTGAATCAGAGGACTCCTTTGCTTTTATACCTGTTTCCCTTCCCCATAGTTTTCTGGAATTATGTAAGTGGGAAAGCTCCTTTTTACCAGAGGTAAAGCTCTGTAAAAATGACCATGGCAGAGTGTTGTTTTTTTTTCTTCTCCCCTCACTCCCCCTATCCTTTCCTCATCTTTGGAGCATACTGTTTTCCTCCAGTTTTATTTATAGAGTTTCTTTTCACTGGCGAGCACCTTCTTCCTAGGAACAATTTGTTTGTGATTTAGAGAGACCAGTACAAGGCCCCCTACCTGCAAAGCATTATTTGAGTAGAAAGTGTTTAAAAGAAACAAACAGGTTCACTGGAGGTCTGTTGCTTTACAGAGCTGTTTAAAGTCTTCTCTCATTCTGTGTTTTCAGTTTGTTCTTTGGCATACGCATAATGTTTTGATATCCCTGAAATCAGGACATCCACGCTGTTAAGAACTTGACTTTGCTGTTGGCCTACTAACATTTTCCCAGGGTTGTGGCTGAAAGAAGTATATGTGCTTTTTTGGTTGTATTTCTCCTCATTTAAATAGTTCCTTTGAACAACTTTTCAGTAGGTTTGTGGGTCACCACTGAAACAAAGGCTGGAAAGGTAAATTTAACGTTACGTGCCCTTTTCCCTCGAGAATAAGGAGGTATCCAGAGATTTAAAAGAAGCAAAGTTTAAAACTGATAAAAACAGCTGCTTGTTTATAGAAAGGGAGAGTCTTGTTGGAACTCATTGGCTCACAAGCAGGATAAAGATTTAGGGTTTTTTAAAGAAATAAAACTCACCATATGGCATGACATTGACAAAGCACAGGAAGAAATTTACCTTGTTGTTCCATTATTGCCTGGTCTAGATCTCCTGTTTCCGGCTGCTGCCCAAGACGAGAAACTAACGCTGTTCTGCGGCCTTTCTGAGAGAAGAGCGTGGCCGTGCCCGCTTGCTTCTGCTGCACGTATGCCAACCCTGGAAGCCTGTACGCCTAAGTATTTCCCCCCGGCCCCCTCCCATGCTCTCTTCTCCCTCTCATGGCTGCTCCTGATATCCCTGTCTCTTGGTGTGCTTGAGAGCAGTGGCAGGATGCGCAGCTGGGGCAGTTTTACTGTCTCATGTCTCCGTGTGGAGCAGGTGTGGGTGGAGCAGTCTGTGCTTCGTGGTGGTGCTCTCAGAACCCCAAGGAAGAGGTGTAGAAATGTTCCAAGTCGCCCGAATCGTCCGTGTCATCTAGTACAGCGATACTTGTGTTCCACTCTACATATAGCAGGAGTTAGGAAGCCCTGGACAATTAGATAAACCACAGTGTGTACAGTTCATGTTAATTTTAGATTAAATTAAAAGGAGACGTCTTCTGTTACTATAGTCTAGAAAACAAAATTCTAGTGCCTTTTATATGCAAAAGGAACTCTGTGTGTGTGTGTGTGTATATGTATATGTATATGTGTGTGTATGTGTGTGTGTGTGTATGTATATATATATATATATATATATATATATATATATACACACACAGAGAGAGAGAGAGAGAGAGATGTATGTATGCATGAAAGGAACTGTATGAATATTGATATCCCATTTGATCTGAGGGGCTAATCAAAATTTGGGGCCTCGGGAGAAAGTGGTGATGGGAATATCTCGAGTGTAATCATGTTTAATTTGCCAAGAGTGTACACAGGGTCCATTTCCTGAGACAGATGGGGTGTATTTGCTTGTTCACAACTGTGTGCCTCTTCACAACTAGCACTCCTCCCCAAAGAAGTATCACATGCTCTTTCTTGCTTGCTTGCTTTCTTTCTCCTGGCACCCTCCCAGAGCTATGTTATCACTGCTGCTTTTATCATCTCCTGATTTCCTAAGCTGAAAGAGAGCAACCTGCTGCTTGCTGAGGCCGGATGCATCAGAATCTGAAATGGTAATCAGTCCCCAGAGGAAAACCCTCTCTTCCCTCATAAGTCAGCTCCGATTTGGCCTTGCATGTGGCCTAGTCCCTTGGGTGATGTACTCTGTTGTTTCAGCTGTCTTACTCCATAAAGGACCTCAGCTGCTTATTTCATTTATCTTCAATGAAGGCTACCATTCTCATTGACCTCAATAGGGTCTACACTTGCCTGTAAATCAGACACACTTGCTTGCAGCCACAGGTAGTCTCCAGTATAACCACTTAAAATATTACTGTACTGGAGCTGGAGGCTGTACGTCATAGATGAGGTATTTTGGGGCCAGGCCTTAGTTTTATAAGTCTGGGTCTTGCTCTTTGCACTGTGTAAACTGGGATTATTTTTTTTAAATCAACATTCTTTCAACTGCTTGTATATGAGCCAGTTTGGCGTGATCTGATTCTGTGAAAGGGACAGAGCTTTGGCTTTTAGAGTCCTTTTTATTCATCTGCCAGAGGAAGAATCCCCATTATACAGATACTGCTGAAGACAGACATCCGTTTGACTTCTGAGTGGCACTTCGCAGGTACAGATGTAGGGGCAAGATGGGATGGAATTTGGGCTAGACCAGGGGTGGTCAACCAGCAGCACGCGTACCGCAAGTGTCATGGCAACCTCCCTGTGTGGCATGTGACAGACTAGGGAGAGGAGATGCATGCAGCACAATGACAGACAGTGGGGAACAGAAAACAGAGTAGAAGATCAGATGGGGAGCACACAGTACAAAGCAGAACAGCAGATCAGGCAGGGGACAAGGACCAATGTGGCACCCTGGGGAGGGGGTGGTGTTAATTTGAGGTGCAACTGCCAAAATGGTTGGCTGCCACTGGCCTGGAGGATGGGGCTGCAGCTTCTAGGGCTGTTTCATTGGCCATATGAAAGAGGCAGTGGCAACCTAACTCCTCAGGGTTGTCTAAATAGATGCTGGGAAGCTTTCCAGCTTCCAGATCATCCTAGGATATGATGGGTACAAAGGTGGCTTAAAGCTACCATAGTCTTTTTCTTTCTCATTACTGCAAATCCCATACCTCTTAGGGTTGGGACTGTGTTATGCATCTACTTTTTCAACTTGCATACATGTACATTTGGGTCCCTTTGCTTCTTGTAGTGTGTAGCTTTCTTTTGGTAAAAAACACCTCCTACATGCTGTTGTGTAAAATGGGGATTTTGCTCATGAAAACTAATGATGTTGAGGAGGCCAGGCCCATTTTGTCATCAGTATTATATTTTGAGTGCTAGTAAGTGGCTTATTAATGCTATAGTGAAATGCATTTGTACTAAAAGCATATGACTGCTTTCTGACCAAATACACACGTGCACCTGATTTTTAAAATATGGTTACAATGGAAGGCTTAAAAATATATTGGTTGTAGGTGTATAAAAGACTGTACTTTGTAATCCAAGCCATTACATTAAGCACAGATACTGTTTGAAACAAAAAGATTAAGTGTGTAATTTTTCTGTTGTTCCCATCTGCCTTAAAGTATGCATATAATACTCAGTGATTTAACTGCAATACATATTTGGACTGTAAATAAAAAGAATTAACTACTATTGTTCCTATTACTTGGTTACGTTATCTGTGGCAAATCCTACCTTCTTCAGGAGGGGTTTTTTTTTATGGGGCGGACCAGATCACTCTTGGCATTTCTACAATGGAGGGTGAAGGATGTACCTTGGCTGATGAGGTATAGCTGTGACTTGGCATAGGGTTGTGTAAGCAATAGTCTGAACTGGTAGTGGACTATGAAAGGATGTTGGGGGAGGGAGGGTTGCTGTAGAAAGCGTAGGCTCCTGTGAAGATAGTGTGGCTATGTGCTGCGCCCTTCGTAGGCCAGTCTCTTCAGTGCAGCCCCTCATTTTTGAGTAAATAACAATGGAACAAAAAATTTGGAAAGGCAGAAGCAAACGTATATTGTGATTTCCCTGTATTAACAAGTCAGGTACTCAGGGAGTTTAGACACCTCTGTTCCAAAAAATTGAAACCTCCTATCTTTGCAGTTGGACCCAAATCCTAATTCCCAGTAACAAATCTGTGCGCTAGGAAAATCTCTGCGTAAGGATGGGATGCAGGGGGAATGTTTATTTGCTCCGGATGATGGAGGAATGTCAGACACTGCTTTGGTGGTCCTAGTTGCCCCCTGTATAAAAAGCGAAACAAAGGGGAGAACTGGAGAATGATTGCAGCAACCAACACTTGAACCTCCTAGATGCGGTCCATACAGAGGTTATGCAAGACTTATTCTCCCTATTAAATGTAGTCCATTGGTCCTCAACTACTTTTTTCTCGTGGCCCAGAAATGGATTTAAGAAGTGGATCTTTGGTTTTCTACTGCCAGATAATGGCCAGAAAATCATCTTTGCTTCACCAATATCCCACTGTCCAGTGGGGCTGAAAGGGCTTATAGGAGTGGGTTGAAGGCTGATGACATATGAAAATACAGGGCACGTAAGTGATGCTTTTCCCCCTCATTGTAGAGGGGTCTCTTCCTTACAGTATTGCCTTTAGATGCATAGACTGGAAGGGAGCTTGCCAGGTGTGTTTTTTTTTCTTCTGCCCGCCCAGCCTTACTGGGCAGCCAGCACTTCCTCCTTTTGAGTGAAGCCATCATAAGAAGCTGGACTCTTGCCTTTGGCTCCTCTGCTATCCGATGCTGCTGCTAATGTATAGAGGTTTTTCTTGGGTCAGTGACCCCATATGGGTGAAAAAGGAAATTGTGCAAGTTATGGCTGCACACTGCAGCTTTACTGAGCTTGGAACTTCAGCTGACCTCTTGTCCCTTGCTTGCATTTCCCAGCAGCACTACTGTCATTTCACTACAATGCTGAGGACTCCCCTCGGAAATGTTGCCCTAGCCAGATCCTGACTTTCCGTACCTGCTTGTGCTGAAAGCAGTTTTCCTACCAGCGGGCTCTGACATGCTCACTGATCTTCCTCTTTTAGGATTTGACTCTAAGCTCTAGCTCATGTCTTACACACAGGAGTAAAGAACTAGATGATACTTTCTGGGTCATTCAGTCTACTCCTGTGCTGTCACGGACTACATCATATAATCCCTTTAGGAGTCCAGCGTGATGCAAGCAAAATTGCCACTGAAGTTGATTTGCTAGACTATTGAAGACATGAAATAAACTACGAATTGAGAGGTAAAGATTCACTTTCATATTACCAGTTATCTTTGGTTTAAATTAGCTGAATTCTGATTGTCCAAAGTATTTATAATTGGAAACCAATTCTGAGCATCGTCCTTCAATGTTGTATGAGTAATGTGTTGCATGTAGCTGCTAATAATTTTGTATTTACGTACGGGGAGATCTGTCTGTATTTAGAGTATGTTTTACAAATACCGTATTGGCTGGGTACAGACATTACACTTTTACCAGTATATGTTGTTGGAAATTGGTCTATACCTGTAACAACACAGAAGCTTGGCATGCAAAACTGGTCTATGCTCAGAGGCGGCAGAAGGGTGGGGCTAACAGGGCTTAGCCCTCCCAGACTGGGCTGGTGACAGTGGCTCCAGCATCACTACCACCGCAGTGCCATGCCCAGCACCCCTGCCACACGCTCCTCTGTAGCCACACATGGCACCAGTGCATGCTGGCCCCGGAACGGCCCTGCAAAGGCGGGGCGCGAAGTTGGGCAGGTGCACTCCTCACCACCCAGCCTCCTGAAATAATAGTTTCTACTGCCATTTATGTCTATACTGATAACAGACCAGAAGTTTGGCATGCACAGACTAGTTTAAAAATGGTAGAACCTGGTCTAAGATTTGCTCTCCCCACCAAAGGGCAAATATATGTTCAGTTTGCTACTAGATCTGAACTAGGCCGCTTACAGAAAACTGCATAACTTAGATCAATTCTGCCTCAGGTTTTTTGAATGTCTGTACCTAGCCATTGAGTCAGGTTTAGCTGAACTAAAAGTGCTTCGATTTTATGACAGAAAACTGACTAAGACTAGGAATGATCATCCTTTATGCACTGAGCTTATGAAAAACAAGAATTGCCAGTGTTTTATTATCTCCGTTATATGAGGAAGCATATGGGGTACACTGTAGTTTGAATGTGAGTAAGGAATGTGAATCTTTTTGAGAACGTATCATGTACAAGGCCAGATCCCATTCTACCTTTTAGATGTCCAAATGTATTTAGGTGCCAAAATATATTTCTGTTCCAACCAGTTCAGGTCCTGGAAATCCATGAATGCATCTGCTTTTGTAACAGTCATCTTACCTTTGACTGAGTCGCAAGAGGCAGTGAAGGAGGAAAGGGGAATCAACTTTTGTACTAACAGTTTTCTGAGTAGAATTGGATTAAATGCACTACACGCTAAACAAGTCGAATAGAATCAGGCCCATAGGACCTTCTCAAGAATGTGATACAAACTTAAATCCAAATGTAATTAGTAACACCTAGGATGCTGTAGATTTAAAATGCATGGGCTTACTGCTTCAGCCACATGCGCAGTGTGGAAGCGGGTACAGATGAGCCTAATTTGGTGAGAGCAAGGGGAATTGGGTTAAAAAACATGAGGAAGGAGATGACTAGTATTGCTGTATGCTTCCTTATTACCACAGTAGTGCACCATAGAACATGGTGTGGTTATTTCTCTTGAGTTTGGAATAGACTTCTTTAGGTTGAAGGGGGACAGATCTATGTAGCAGCACCACCTTTGGTTTAAAAAACAAAACAAAATGAAGAAGAATGTGGATGTCCATGTGCAGATGTTAACACTTAATGTGTTTCAGCGTGCCTTCCCACTCTGTCTTCCTACCTAGGAGGAGGTGGATAGAGCTCAGCTAAAGTAAGTGAACTCTTGATTTTTCTGGGCCTATACTCCAAGATACGATTGTGTGGGAATCCTGGATCCTTGAGTTCTGCTGGGTAGTAGAGCCTTGCTCCATGCATTCTCTCATAGGAGAGGTGATCTGTTGGGGTTTGTGTACCTTTCAAACAGGGAAACTTCGTGGCTCCTCCTTCCTTTTGCTTAGTGCATGTCCTGAACCGAGTGTTTACAGATATGAAAAGAGAAGTACTTCATTTTCTCAGTCACTTTTTTTTTTAAATTGAATGTGGTGAAAGGTCAGGAAGGATTTTTATTTTTAACCTATTTGTTTTCAGTACATGCTCAGGAAATTTTATGTATGTTTTATGAATGTAGTTATATTAGATCAATAAATATGAATGGCCCAGATGTACCTGTGTGTTAGGAGTGTTTGCTTGTATGTGCATTTGGGTTAAGTGGTGTGGAGAATTCAAGCATGTATGATGTTTGGGATGATTTTTGTAGTTTGGTCTGTACATTGAGCATTGCCACCCAATGATTTAAAAATGTTTTTCTGGATGCATAATTTACCTAACATTTGAAAGAGCAACTTTGTGTGCTAAGATTTATCATTTATATGTAGCTTCCATATTTGGAACAATTCAACTAGACTGAATCCATTTCTACCACAGCAGCAAACTCTAAACCTAGCAGTAATTTGGTTGTGTAATGATCTACTGTCCTAAAATCGTCAGACACTTATTAGCTGTTTATTACACTTGCTTGGCTGAAAGTCTGAATATTGAAAATGCATCTTAATTTAGATAAATATTTGCCAGATTTATCATTTAAAATCTTACATAAATGTGCAATTGATTTCACTGGACCAGCATTATATAAGATTTTCACAATGCACATTCTCTAGTTTAATTTGTCACCTGTGTGTGCTACCTTGAACAGAGGATGCTGGCTTTTGGCATATTCTTGTTAAAATTCATTATGAACAAATCTAAGTCTATCCAAATTTCACATTTCAACCACTGGCATTTAACAGTCAGAAGTAGCTGAAGGTAACATACTGCTCATCTAGTCAACAGAAATGCTTGTTGTTCTTATGGAAAATAA
>NW_017728993.1:6646585-6646933 GCF_001723915.1 Gavialis gangeticus | reverse complement strand
CTGAAAGAACTTCTCCAACCCAGCCTTGTATCATTGAGATCCTCCACCCCAACCCCCCTTCTCTGTGGGAACATAGCTACTTCTGAGTGTACCTCAGGGACGTTTGAAAAAAGAAGTCCTTTGTGTTTCATCAATGATAACGGATGTCAAGCATGCAGAGTTGTAGGAAAGCAGTCTTTATTGAACATAGATAGATGTCCCTAGCTCTGAGACCATTTACATTCCTGGATCATAGTGCTCTTCCTATTCACCTTAAAACATGGAGAGATTTTTCTCTAATTTTTTTTCCCCTCCTTGAATGGTAATGCTGTGTATGTGAAAGCAATGTAGATCAACTATAAAGCATGC
>NW_017728993.1:6634585-6641585 GCF_001723915.1 Gavialis gangeticus | reverse complement strand
ATAGTGCTCTTCCTATTCACCTTAAAACATGGAGAGATTTTTCTCTAATTTTTTTTCCCCTCCTTGAATGGTAATGCTGTGTATGTGAAAGCAATGTAGATCAACTATAAAGCATGCTTTTCTTATGAATGGAGGTAGCAGATGTGGGGGAGGGGATGAGGAGAATAGCAATGTATGTTTGTCTTGAAGCAAAATATTAGTTGCTCTTCCTTTCATTTGGATATTTTCCACCTCTGTTTTATGTGGCCAGAAAGGCAAGGTATCACATTGCTCTTGGTCATTGCTATTAAAACGCTTACTTTTAGTTAGCCACTGGAACTGCTTCTGGACCCCAGGTAGTTAGTAGTGATTTTTTTCTTCAGACATTTCCCTGGCATACAGAGTTTGTGTTGAGTGGAGAGCATGAGTTCATAAGACTGAGTATGAAGGCACGTCTGACATAATATGCCACCTGGCAGCCTCAATTAAGACTTGGATTCTCTGCTTCCATTCACTAGCTAATATATTTCCTTGACTTAGTATGCTGGTTAGTGCATGCTTCTTGTCTGTTCCATTACTCTCCTGTACATTTTAGTGAAGAAAGCATGGTACTAAAAGGTCCTGATGTGTGTGCCTCTTAAGCAAATAAAGTTCCAGTTGATTTCTCAGAAATTATGCCTGAATAATGAAGAAAGAATTGGGTAAAAACAGGTCTTAAGAGTGCATCCCTCCAAAATTAGAGTTGTCTGGGCTGGCATCATTAGCAGTGAAGTTTTTGAAGGCTCTCCCAATAGCGAGAGTTTTATTTTGGCTTATGTGGTGCTTGTCACTATAATATTGAAGCTCCTTAGAACTATTTGCTCTTTTTCAGCAAAATATGTCAGTCCCTGAGCAGGTATTTGCTTTAGGTAGAGCTTAAGTACTCATTTCTTTTGGACTTGGTAGAAATTTATGCTGCTGTCATGGACCTGTCTGTGGGGCAGCCCTGGAGCCCCAAGTTTCTACCCACTGTCCTGCTGGTTGTCTGAAGGAACCAACCAAGGTATAAGTCCTCACCCACGCTTCAGTTCCACTAGCCTTCTACTAGACCCCACAGCTGCAGCAGGGGACTCTTTGCCAGCTCTAGATGGCTTCCCCTTGGGTCATGAAAGAATTTTAGGTCCCCTCTCCATTGGTGACATGTAGGGGGTGCATGCGGGTGCAGATGTCCCCCCTGAAATTAGCCGTTCGCCCCCTGAGATTGGCTACTGCCAGCCGGGGAGTCGGGGTGCTGAGAGAAGCGCTGGCTGGAGCCCCCCCTGAGACTGGCACCAGCTGGGGAGCAGGGGCACTGGCAGAAGTGCTGGCAGCACTTCCGGTTTTGCCGCTGGCACTTCTGATTTTTGTTGCCGGCGCTTCTGGGGTTGGTGATTGGACGCTGGGGGACCCCCGTACCCCCCGGTCTGTGATCAGCCGCTGGTGCCCCACCCCAGACTGGGGATGTACCGGTGGCCCATGCCCCTCTCTGTAGAAGTTGGTAGCCTGGCATATCACTTGCCCTTAGAAGATGCTTTACCACAGGCAATCTGTAAGGTAACAAATCAACAGAAGGATTTATTACATAGAAAAGAATTGTACAAGAAAAGTTGACCACATGCTTGGAAGACAGAATAAAAAGACAATTTTCTTACCCTCTCATTTGGTGACAAACAGGTCCTTCAGAGACCTGCCAGTATTTTCAGAGATCAGCCTTCCTGCTGACCCTGCTAGCCCTGACTGCTAGAGATTTGTAAATACCCCAAGGCCTGGGATAATCCACAGAGAGCCACTAGCTCACAGAAAACTCCTAAATACCTTCAAAACAGCGCGCCCCCCACCCGACCAAACCAAACCAAACCAAACCAAGCATCGTTCTCTTTGCTGAGCATTCTGCAGAAATTTCTTTCTTTCCTGGGGTTGCGTGGGGTTGTA
This sequence comes from Gavialis gangeticus, assembly GCF_001723915.1. NCBI lineage: Eukaryota > Metazoa > Chordata > Crocodylia > Gavialidae > Gavialis > Gavialis gangeticus. The sequence continues at coordinate 6,639,656 of NW_017728993.1, read as the reverse complement.
TGGCATTCCCATGGCTCATCTTCGTGAGATGCCATCTTTATTGTGGGCTTGATTTCCCCCCCCCCCCCCCCCCCCCCCCCCCCCCCCCCCCCCCCCCCCCCCCATTACGTAGCCCAGCTGAACTCCCGGGCCTGCTGGCTGATGCCACAAGCCTGAGAAGGGAGGGCAGCACTCTGCGCTGCTCTGCTGTAGCTGGGGCCAGGCTAGGCCATGCAGTGTGCAGACTTCTTTGCATCCCCACACTTATTCCCTTCCCACCTGGCTTCCTGCTGATTGCACAGACCTGGCACCGCAGCCACTGGCAGCTGGGCCCGCATGGGACAGGGGGTGATGGAGCATGCTGAGTAGCTGTCTTGCCTGCCTGTCCACCCGCCGCAATAAGCCGTTGCAGCCATGGCACCCCTAGGAGGCGAATTCATGCTGGCGGGGAGGAGGGGGGTGGGGGGTGCAAGACAACCATCCCTGACTTTCCTGGTGCAGCATGGCTGCAGCAGCTCATTGCGGCATTTGGGTGGGATAGGTACTTGTTGCACTGCATCATGCCTGACCTGCATGGGCCCAGCTGCCAGTGGCCATGGTGCCAGGACTATGCTGTGCCAATAGGAAGCTGGGTGGGGGAGTAGATTTGGGAGGGTAGGAGCAGAGGAGTCTGTGCACTGCCTGGCCTGGCCCTGGGTGCAGCAGAGTGGAGCAGTGAAGTATGCAGGTAGGATCAATTGGCATCTCCCTTCCCCCACACCTCCCAGCCCTCAGCAGCTCACCAAAATTCGTTATGTGGTCCTCCAGCCCAGATAATTTTCCACCCCTGCGTTTGGGTTTGCATCCCTCAGTTCCTTCAACGCCCAAACAGCTCTTAACTACAGATCTGGCAATAACCTTTGACTAAGCTATGTCCCAACATTGTAAAGATACACACAGGCACATGCATCTGTAGCGTAATCCATACAGTGTTAAAAAGAACATAAATGTCAGCACAATACTGACTTTTGAAAGAGACTCAAGAGAAGTTAGTCAAATGAGTCTTGGGACAGATAACTCTTCATGACGCGTTCTGAACCCCCAAATCACTCCTGCTTTTGGGGTAGTTTTGAGACCGCTACATTTGATCATTTCTCCCAATTTTCTTTCTGAATAAGGTAATATTTTGCTCAAATGAAAAATTTCAGGCTTTAAAGCCTGCTGCTGGACAAACATTGAAAATACAGTAAATTTCTGGGGTACGTTTTCCTTGAAAACAGGTCTGCTTATGCTGCACTTGTGTGCAGGTTTAGTGTCTTGCTTGACAAACAGCCAGGTTGTTTTCCATGAGAGTTTTTAAAGACCATTTGAAAACAATAGGGCTATTTATCAAGTAAATTGCTACTTAATCCTTCTAAACACTAGCTTTAGGCCTGAAAAAGAAGCCTCTACTTTCAGAGGAGGAAGGTATCTTTCATGGAGTTGGGGTACCCCTTTCTAGCCATTGCTAAACTTGGAAAAAAAACTCTAGGAAAAAAATCCAGTGTGTAAACAGAGCTCCTTATTGAAGATGTTATAAGATGGCTTTCTTGCCTAAAAATGTTTGAATTTGGCAAGTGACTAATGAATGAGTAGTGTCACTGGTTTGAGCACATGCTGGCTGGGTGAGTTGACAGTGGCAGTAAGTAAATTTTCCCATTCAGCTGACCCAGTGGTCTCTAATCCCATCTGACCCCTGGCACTTCCGTAACCTGCAGAGTAGTCATGCTTGCTCTATTTTGTGTTTTATTTTTTTTCCTCCTTGATATATGTACAAGGGGAATATTGACATTCCTTAAATAGGATGAAAAAGCAGAATTTAACCTTATGCTGCTATGCTTCCCATCCTGCTGATTTTTAATATTCTTACATTGGAAAAGGTTTTTTTCTTTTACCATAATTGATAGCAATTCTCCATTCCCTGTACATGTTTTAGTTCCATTTTGGGGAGTGGGAGGTGAAGCTAGTCATTTGCACATAAGAAAAAAAAGGTATAAATATGCTTGTATTATTAGCATGCTCCACTTTCAGGAATAATTACCTTGGAAATCTTGCGTGTATTAATATGGAACACAATTAAACAGCATGCATGTGTTTGTCAAAACTGACTTGTTTTTACATTACTTGCTTTTGTTCGTAATAGTAGATAATTATTTTTCCAAATATAAGATTTATAAATCATTAGTGGGGAAAAAAAAGTGAAAAGGTCTCCTTGCAATTGTTGTTTCCGCCCAGGTTATAAAGTCTTGTAGATGGGGGGGAAAAAAAGCTTGTTTTCTTAATGGTAACACTGAAAAAATTTATGTATGTATTTCATTGTAACTTTGTAGAGAAGATTAAGCCTAATGAAAGAAAGCAGTGTAATATTATGTTCAAATTAGTATTGATTTTCCCATCATAACTGAAGCAAATGAAGACCAATGACAGTATAATTGTACCTTCTGCTAGAGATCAAAGTTACTGGAATTTCTGGAATAGACTATCTTTGTTAATCTCAGCTTTAATGATTAGGTTGCCAGAGAGAAGATGAGTCTCAGAAATCCTCTTAACCTTTACGAAATCACAGTAGGAAACCTTCTAATGGGTGTTAAGCCTGTGTGTTAACAATAGAGAATTTAACTGGTGTAAGGTAGGCTAAGAAGATTCTCTTGCAGATAAGTGTGCAATTTTATTCCTCAGCTCAAATGTCTGATGGTTTGAAACAAGGCTGTTTATACTTTTTGTTTGAAGACTTACAGGCTGTCAATTGTAAACTTGTTTTTAAAGGAAGTTTGAGAGAGGATATATCAAACTGACAGCACTCTTATTGTGGGGCTGTTTGATAGTTTCAATATATTATTAACACCTCTTCAATTCCCAGAGTTTGTTACAGTAATACACAAGTGAAGGCAATTCCTTCCTTTGGCTCCCTCCCTCTCTCTCTCTCTCTCTCTCTCTCATTTCCCATGTCTCTTTAGATTACGAGCACTTGGGAAAGCAAATGTTATTACTTGTCTTCTGTGCAGTGTTAAGCACACTACTGGTAATGAATCCTTTACTGTACTGATTCTTTCAGCTTCAAAAATGTTAATGTTTTGTGACAGTCCTAATGCATTAACGCTGTGCTTGCTACCAAGTGAATTTTGTGGTGCAGTAACAAAATCTCCAGGCCAGTTTTGTGGTTCCTGTTAATCAGAATGGGGAAAAAGTGCATTGCAAATTGAATTTGCTTTTGCTGCTCTTCAAACAGAGACTGAAAGTAAGGATTAGTATTGTGGATTGGGAAAACCTTGTCCCTATAGTTTCAAATGTAATGTTTTTAATACCTGTTATTTAAGATAAATACATGCTGGCTCTGGCCTCTGCCAAGGCCAGCAGCAGTGGTTGCTGCAGCAAGGGTGGAGGGCTGGCTTAAAGCTGGGGACTGGGTTGGAGCTGGCTGCTGCCACTGAGGGTATATGATAGCCGTGAGAGGGGAGGTGGCAGAGATGGGGTGGGGGGGGAGGTTGGGGGCACAGGCAGGCAGCCAGGGAGGAGAGGCAGCAGCATAAGAGGGGCAGAGATGGCAGGGAACAGGTGGCAGCTGCAGCTCTGACCCCAAGCCTGGGTCAGGCTAGAGGAGGATCCTCAGCAACTGCAAGCTCACTTTTATACTTAGTTTCTAGGGTCGGAAGGGACCTGAGCAGATCATCTAGTCTGACCCCCTGCCATGGCTTGAATCCAAGCTGAGGGTTTTTCCCCACATGTTGAAATGGGGGGAGAAAGTCTCATCTTGAATATGAGTATATATGGCATTCATTATTTAAGGCATAAATGGCAGTTGAAACCTATGCAACTTACCTTTGACCAGTTTAAAAATTGAATGGGGCTGCTTTTGTCCATGAATATCCTGTACATCTTTGATTTCTTTCAATAAAATTCACATGCCTACCTCTGAGGATGGGACCTAGCGTTTTTATTGTCCCTTTTTTTATTGAAAATTGATCTATGCTAATATGCAGTGTAGTCTCTTAGGTTTGATGTTTGTTAACATGAGTGGATGATTTGAATGTGATGCCAGCTGACAAGTGATAGGATTATATCTGTGTGATTGGATAATCCGCTTCATCCCAATCCTTTCTTTGGTAAAGCTTCTCTAGTAATTTGGTGTTCAGGTTACTGCTTTTATCTCTGTTGAACTACTTTTGGTTCTTTTGAAACAGTTAGTATGAGTACTGTGTTGCTAAACAGTATTGTTCCTAGTAGTACATGATATGATGCTTCACCCTACTGCAAACAAGGTAGGTTCTGATTAGTGTTGCTCAGTGTCCTCCCTCCTCCAAATGTTTTGTTTCTTGCTTTCTCCAAAAGGTAAGCGGGGAGTGAATTTAAGGTGCAAGAGCAGCTAGGTTAACAGTCCTCATGGGAAAAACTAGTATCCACAGAACTAGTAAAGCAGGTGCATCTAATATGTAAACTTCCTGATCCTGCCTTGGAAATTTGTTTCATACTTGAGCCAGGAGGGGAGGGTATTTTTAGGGGTGCAAGTATGAAATAAGCACATCTACTGCATAGCTTTCAACCGTCAAACCTTCCAGGGTGTGATGTGAGCAATAAAAACGTGTGATTAAATGACTGATTGGGGAGCACCTGGTATTTTATTATAAATCACACTATAATTTACAGATTAAAATGGACTTTAGAGCTCTGTGCAAGATGAATGAATGACTGAACGAATGAATGAACCAACTTGGGAAAAACAAAATGGGCGAACCAAATTGTACTTCATAAAGCTATAAAGTGTCTTCCTTCCCTGGATCACTAGCAGGGTTTGAACACTGCTCCATATTGTCAGCATGGACTGTTACCGGATATGCTACAGGAGCAGTTGCTGTTGTTTCCACTTCTGTGGGAATGCTAGGCTTGGTCTATGAAGTTTAGCTGACGTAGCTTTACTGAGCAAGAATGTGCAAAAGTTCTCAAGACACGACTTATGGTCATGTGGCCTACATCAAGCCATGGGATTGTAGATTGTTGGGTTGTGCTGGGAGCCATGCCAGGAACATGTTATAAGGAAGTGTGTGTGTGTGTGGGCTGGGCAGTCATAACTCTTTAT
>NW_017728993.1:6632931-6633796 GCF_001723915.1 Gavialis gangeticus | reverse complement strand
CTGAGTTGGTAAAAACTATTTACTAAAAAGTCTGGTCTGTAGTTCAAACTTTGAGGGAAGTCCCTTATGGAGCCTCTCCAATAATTGACTTCTCTGTGGGGTATTCCTTGTATTGCCTTTTCAGTCTGGGATATGGGTCAATAATAGGGTCTCTAAAGTCCCTGGTATTATGGTAAGTTGTTAGAGGTGAGATTTGAACTAATGGGCTATGTCCAGACAGGCAGAGGTGTACGCTTGCAGCAGTACAAATTGCTGCAGTGCATGCTCCTACATGTGCACTTTGTTGTGGCACAAATTATCTTGCAATGGGTAAATTGCCCTTGCCCAGCTCTTCCTGGCTCTTCAGAGCTAGAGACTGGGGCCAGCACCAGTGTTGGCCCTAGCAGTCTTACCTGGTAGGCTGGAGCAGCAGGAGCATGGGTTGGGCAGCATGGAGGCCTGGCTGGCAGTCAGAGCATTGCTCTGGCTGGCCTGGCCTTGCACCCATGTGTGCTGGTGCATGCTTGCTGTATGTGTGTTGCACCGCTTTTTGTTATATTTTTTTCTACTGGGAAATCCTGGTAGCACATTTTGGCCCCTTGCTGCAAATCTGCAGTGTGGGAAATGCTTTAATATTTGCTGCATGCCCCTGTATGTCTGGACATGGCCATGGTGTCCTGAATCCCCTCAAGCATCTAGCCATGCCCCCACCCCTGCCACTGCAGCAGCAAGGGGGAAGCTCCAGGTGGACCCTAGCCTGGGTCCGTGCTGGTGAAACAGAGAGGGGAGAATTAAACCCCCTCCTTGGCCAGGTCACTTGAGCCTACTGCCAGGACTAGCCATGACCCTCCTCCTGTTCCCCTGCACAGCTTCCCTGCAACTGAGT
>NW_017728993.1:6627274-6627931 GCF_001723915.1 Gavialis gangeticus | reverse complement strand
GTGGGAAGAGGGAGGAAAAGTGCAATTCTGGGATTGGGCCAACCATCTGGCCTTTCCCAGCCTCTCAGGACTGTACTCCAAACATATACAGATGTTTGGCAGATTGGGTTAACCTATGCCTGATTTAAATTTAATGCATGTCCTCAGGTGAGCTTGGATAGATTGGGCCAGCCATTATTTTGTTTTGTTTTGCCCAATCTAACTTCCCCAAGTATATGTACGGTTAGGTACTTAGCTCGACCTAACCCACCTTAGGTTGCTCTAAAGGTAATGCCTGCACATAACCAAGGAGTGTGGAAAAGTCACTCGTAGCCAAAATAACTTATTTCAGCTAAATCTCTAGTATAGATGCAACTAACAACAGAAGAGTGCTTTTGTTGGCTTAGGTATTGTCTTTTGGGAAGGTGGTATAGCTATTTTGGCAGAAAAACTTCTTTTGATGGCATACACTGCATGTCCTCTAGGGAACTGTGCTGGCAAGGCTGTTGGCTGGCATAGTTGTCCTGGCAGAGGCTCTGTAATGCAGCTCCTAGAGTAGTAGTTTTCAACCTGTTTTGTACTAGGACCCATTTGTAAATATCTTTGGCCAGTGCCCCCCCACCTCTGACCTGATGCCCCCCAGTGTGTGGGGCAAAGGGGGGGGCAGTGTATGGGATG
>NW_017728993.1:6625086-6626744 GCF_001723915.1 Gavialis gangeticus | reverse complement strand
AGTCTGGGATATGGGTCAATAATAGGGTCTCTAAAGTCCCTGGTATTATGGTAAGTTGTTAGAGGTGAGATTTGAACTAATGGGCTATGTCCAGACAGGCAGAGGTGTACGCTTGCAGCAGTACAAATTGCTGCAGTGCATGCTCCTACATGTGCACTTTGTTGTGGCACAAATTATCTTGCAATGGGTAAATTGCCCTTGCCCAGCTCTTCCTGGCTCTTCAGAGCTAGAGACTGGGGCCAGCACCAGTGTTGGCCCTAGCAGTCTTACCTGGTAGGCTGGAGCAGCAGGAGCATGGGTTGGGCAGCATGGAGGCCTGGCTGGCAGTCAGAGCATTGCTCTGGCTGGCCTGGCCTTGCACCCATGTGTGCTGGTGCATGCTTGCTGTATGTGTGTTGCACCGCTTTTTGTTATATTTTTTTCTACTGGGAAATCCTGGTAGCACATTTTGGCCCCTTGCTGCAAATCTGCAGTGTGGGAAATGCTTTAATATTTGCTGCATGCCCCTGTATGTCTGGACATGGCCATGGTGTCCTGAATCCCCTCAAGCATCTAGCCATGCCCCCACCCCTGCCACTGCAGCAGCAAGGGGGAAGCTCCAGGTGGACCCTAGCCTGGGTCCGTGCTGGTGAAACAGAGAGGGGAGAATTAAACCCCCTCCTTGGCCAGGTCACTTGAGCCTACTGCCAGGACTAGCCATGACCCTCCTCCTGTTCCCCTGCACAGCTTCCCTGCAACTGAGTGCTGCTCTAGCGCCCCCTGGCTTCTGGCCTGAGCCACTGCAGGTATGTTCCTGCATTTCCTGAATGTCTGGTCACTTGCAAATTGGTTCAGTCTAGGCAGATTAGAGTAACCTGCAAAGATTGAATCAATTCAGGATCTGGCTTTTTGAATGTCTGTCCTTAGTCTTGGAGAACTGTTCTTCAGATGCCGATGTATCTCCACATCCTACTTTTAAAAAAAATTCTAGTAGTAATACCAGCTCCGTCTCACCAAGGTTGTGGAATCATACAAAATGGTTGCCAGCCTCACTCGCCATAGTTTTGTCATCTCACAAAACAGACAGATGACTACAACTGCTGCATAAGGCATGAATAAGTTACTAGAAGTTCAGTTAGTCTTGTTTTCTTTTCAAAAGGTATGAGGTCCAGGTGGTTGGCTTATTAGTATAAAAGCATTGGAAAATAATGACATGGATTATAACAATAATTTAAGACTTGCTTCTACAAAGAGGTTGCATTTTGTTAATGTACATCATTTAAAATAAAATCCACATTGAATGTACCATACAAGATTTTTATGTGCCTTTACATTCTCAATGCAGTGCACTTAAGATGAAAAATTGATTTGCAATTAGCAAGGAAAGCAGGGTTCGATTTACTAGGGCTCTTAAACAGTGGTGGACTAAAATTTATCGGGGTGCTGGGCAAACAGAAATTTGGAGGGCCCCCACATCCCGTTTATAAACATGAATGTATCAAAACGCATTAATAAATAGACCCGATAGGTCCTCAAGGAGATCAAAATCAGTACCTTTCAGGGGGAAGTAAATTGCAAGCACTCAATCTACCCCCCCCATTCCAGCATCCTCTAAGTTAGACTCTGAGGAACCCTGCCAAATTCTGCTTTAGGCTTCGACCACCACTGCAGACTGCATC
>NW_017728993.1:6614671-6614887 GCF_001723915.1 Gavialis gangeticus | reverse complement strand
CTGCCCTAGAGAGAGGCTGTATGTGCTTTGCCAGTAGTTGCACTGCTGTTTGGTGGGCAATGTAGAATGCTTGCATTCTATATCTGTGTCTGGTGTCTTTGATTATAGATAGGATGTCAAAAGTGCATGCATGTGAAAAGCCATGCTCCTGAGTTGGTAAAAACTATTTACTAAAAAGTCTGGTCTGTAGTTCAAACTTTGAGGGAAGTCCCTTAT
>NW_017728993.1:6602079-6609671 GCF_001723915.1 Gavialis gangeticus | reverse complement strand
AAAAAAAAAAAAAAGGAGGGAGTCAGCTTCTTGGGTGCCACTAACTGCAGGAGGGACCGGATCTATGCATAGTAGGAACTATCACAGGAAGTTCCTGAGTTCCTTAGTTCCTGAGTCTATGTGGGGGGGGGGTGTCCTGAATTTATGGGGGGGTGCCTTGCATTTAAGGATGAGCTTCTCACATCTAAGGAGGGGTGCTTTGAACCTAGAGGGGTGCCTTGAGCCTATGGGGCAAGACTCAAGGCATGCCTTGAGAACCCTGGCTTCAGCTCTGAGGCAAAGGGCCAGATGGAAACCTTTTCTCTCAGCCTTCCTGAGGGCTCATCCTGCCTGTTTTGAGCCCTGGGCTGGTCCAGGCCCAGCCCGTGGCCCCACTCCATCTTTGCCACTTGGGTTCCATAGAAATTCCATCTGGGTCATCTTGGACGGAGGGGGTGGGGGGGAAACTGCGGCCCTGCTGTGGTCCCCCTGCAGAGCCCTGTCACCTCCCAGGAAGTGATTCTTTTTTTCCTCCTCCCCTGAGGGGTGAGGGGCCAGCTGTGCACCTAGTGCCATGGCTGCCCCGTGTGCCCTGGGTAGCCAGGTGCTGCAGCCACCCAAGGAGGCAGGAAGGCTTCCAAACTGCCTGCCACCACCCTATCCACCCATTACCCTCTATGCCTGGTCTGGGGACCCACTTTGCTCTAGGGGTAGGGTGAGCAGGACATCCCCCCTGCAGCAGCCCTGCCCCAGCCCCAGTGCCATCCCCACTGCTGCTGGTGCTGGCTGGGTGGAAGGATGCACCCCAGGCTGTTGCTGCTGCTGTGTGGCCTGTGGGGCAATGCTGCTGCCACCTCCCTGGGCAGCTACCTGCACAGCCAGCGCTGTGCTGAACTGTGTAGCACATTAGAGGTTTTTGCCGTGTGTGCCGTCTGCTCTTAAATTACCAGAGAAGTGGCTTGATGGTAGACAGAGTAGGACTGTTTCCTGTAGTATGTTTTGTAGTGCTCATCCAGTCTAGTTTTGGCACAGGTGACAAAGATGTAGCCCTTTGGTTCCTGGAGGAGAATTTGGGGATGGGGCTTGCCCCTGAATTCCAGTGTACGGAGCTCTGTTGGGGTTGCTCCTCAGTGGTAGAGGGATGAGTGATGGGTGCATTATCTCCATCATTCGGGAACCTGTGGTTGTTAACACCACTGCCGCTTGCTCCACCACTGGAGGTGGGTCCAGATCCAGCCCAGGGGACCAAGGGAGTTTGACACCCTTGGTCTATGGGATATGAGCAGGATGAATTTGATTTAAATCACAATTTAAACCACTGGTCAGGAAGCCTCGATTTTTAATCATTGTTTCCTACAAAAAGCATTCTTGCTGTTTGGTAGCTTTCATTTATTTAACTTTTTGAAACTTTGAACTTTTAGAGAAAGGTAAGGGTTTGACCGTGTGTACATAAACCTTGCAGAGACGCATTAGGGCTGATGGGTGGGGAATTAGGGCCGGTCTCTCTCATCTCCATATACTGCTGTTAACAAGGATGTTCTCTCTGGAGATGATAAACTGTCCCTATGCCTGAAGAAGGGTGTTTGTGCCTGAATGCTTGCAAAGAACAATATTTCCAACTATTTAGTTGGTCTAATAAAAGATATCACATCTACCCAAAGAACTTTGTCTGCCTATGATCTCTGGAGACACAAAGCCACAGTTTGAGAACTGAAATGAAGCACAGAGATGCTTAATGGGATCTTTAGACTGAGCACTGAGTCCCATTGGGTACAGTGGTTTTCTTTAATCTTTACTAATCTGTAGAGGAGCCTCAGGGGACCCGATAAGATTGGGCCTCTGATATAGTCCATGGCCTGTTGTGACCTATTTATAAAATTTCTAAAAAGGTTACGTTAATATATTGTCTCAAATAGTATATAATTGTAAGTTATAATCCTGATTCCTTTATGATATCTTTCAGCTTTAATATATCTTAAATTAAAACTATCTTTATGTACTTTTTTTAAATCTTAAGAGAAAAATCTGATTATATAAAAAAATTCCAATTTAAATTAAAAAAAAGCTTTTAAATTAAAAAAAAATATTGATTTTTTTTTTTTTTTTTTATCCACCCTCGATTTGAGCTTCTTGTAGGAGACACTTTTTGTCCTTTATTTTTGACAGTTGAAAGATTTTTCTAATTTGACGCAGTTGTCTTAGTTGTATCACATTTGCCAGATCAAATAACCTTTTCTTTCCCTTGATGTTTACCATTATACTTCACTTCAGTCAGCTTTTAGCAAAATAACGGGTGTATGCATTCATTTATTTTCAAGTTTTTAAAATATATTGGTTCATAAAATCTTTAATCAGTTCTTTTTTCTTCCCTGCACCCTTACCATTATGTCTGCACATTGTGGTAATGATCTCAGAACTGAGAGGACTAGTCTAGGTACAGTCATGCTAGCGTTTGATTGAGTTGTTATCTCTGTGGCTTTATGGCTCTTTGCCCACAACCCCAAACAGGTTTGCAATCTTTGTTTGCATGCAATGCAGCAGAATCTTGCCCACTTGACAGCAAGTTATTAGTTTTATGCATCTTTCAGTATGCATCTTTCAGAATTATTGCTTTTCAAGTTTCTCCTAGTTGTTGAATATCAGTTTTTGACTGGCACTTTTTTATTTTAGTTAAATGATGCTTTTAAAAAATATTTAAACCCCACTTAGAACCTCCCTTTAAACTGCTGTTGTAGTTCTGCTGTATCTTTACTGATGTTTAACTCCTTTTGCTCTTTATTTTTAAAAGTATTTGTATGTAGGAATCAATTCTTTCAAGTATACAAATGTTACATTAGGGCCAGTCCCAGCTTGGATTTGGGAGAGAAAAGAACTACCAAAAATTTCCAATTCATGGTCACTTTAATTATTGCCCCCAAAATGAAATGGATAAAACTCTACCAGAGGTGACAACCACAAAATAAAAAGTTAAAAAAAATGAGAAGTTGAACATTTACAACAGCAGAGAGAGCGGAGCTGCTATCATTTATACTCCTGCCGTGCCTGACTAGCTCTCAGCTTATATAAGAGGTTCTCAATTATATATGAGGAATTATTAGCTTTTTTGTGGCAGAGAATTTTTCTTTCTGTGATTTAGATGTTCCTTTTTTTGTGGGGTGGGTGGAAGTGTGTGAAAATACTAACCATCATTTTGCTTTAAAAAGAATTTTAGATACAAATTTTCTGTATTCTGTCTTTCAATAAGAAGGACTCCTTTCCTTTCCTTTTCACTTAGTCTATCAGCATCTGTATTGTGATACTAGTCCTGCAAATGAGAGAATATAGAGGTCAGTCATCTTCAAGGCTATAATGCTGATCTCTAGTTGGAGATGAATACACGAAGGCGAGAAGTCTTTATCACCCTTAGGAATTAGGGCACTGACGATGTTTCATTGCTCCTCCTGAATGTGTCCACCCTCCCCAGGGATCTTGTAATCTAAAATGAGACCGGGATCAGTTGTTTCTTGTTTTAGATCACTTGTAGTGATGGTCTGTCAGCTGATAATTTCCATGGCAAAAACAGGCAGATTGGGAAGAGACAGTTGAACTATAATTTTATTTCTTTCAGTAGCGTACAGAAGGTTTAGATGTAGGTGCAGCTGTGTCTTTTAAGGAAGAAAAATCGGTAATATAAAGTTTATTACAATGTAACACTGTTATTTTAGTGCAATTCATGGCTCTCTATATCACAAACTCAGTTTAGTCATTTTCAATCCAAGCATCTTGAAAATAAAATAAATTTGCACAGAGGCCTTCTGGTGTTTCTGCAGAATAAATATTTTTATTGTTCTAGTTATCAAATTGAGGGGTGGGGGGCGCAAACTAAATAAATAGAGAGAAGAACTTAAATAAGGTTGCTTCTGGGCTAGCGACTGTTATTCAAGCTGCAGGCTGGAACAACCTGATCTGGCGCAAGCTTGGTGGCTTCAGCAGCATGTTAGCAGTGGGGGATTTTCCTTTGCTTCTGCCAGAGCCATGTAGCTGGGAGCTGTATCCGCGTTGCCACTGTCCCTGGCACAGCTAAGCTATGGCTGGAAGTGTAGCACAGGGTGGGGAGGGGGGGGGGGGCTGTGGGTGGGAAGTGAGGTATAGTGGCAGGACTGGGGGCTGCAGGTAGGGAGTGAGGGGCAATGGCATGGGCAGGGCACTGGCATATTGGGGCTAATCAGTGCTTCAAAGCAGTGGGGGAGGCAGCTGCAGCTGGACCCGTGTCCTGGTGACTGAAGAGGGCAGGGGGAGCTCTGATTTTCCATGATAAAAAACCCCCCCAAAGTCAAACACCAAAATTTATAGGTATTTAGAATTTGTTTTATTATAGTGATTGTGGCTCTGGTAGGCTTCCAAATTGCTTTAAAATTGAAAATATATCAATAAAACATTGTGTTCAACTGATGCATACATGCATACATATGTGTCTGCGTGTGTATGTGTATATATGTATCAATGTTGAACACAAGTATATAGTGGTTTTTCATTTTAATTGTGGAAAAATGTGGATTTGGGAGTTTTTTAATTAGAGAATTTTTAAGTTGTTGTTTTTTTTTAAATCAGAGAATTTTGGGTTTTTAAGCAGAGAAAACCAGGTTCTCTGCTGATCAGGGTAGTTGCCCAGCTGATTAACAGGTATGCAGAGACTCGTGTGCTGGCGTACCTCAGAGAAACGCAGAAATGTAGGATTTCCAGGAGAGAGGAGACAGGATGCAGACAGCTTAGTCTGGCACAGCAAGATATAAGTTATAGCTCTGTGCCAGCCTTCCTGAATTTGTTCCTCTATCTAATTTTGTCAAGATAAGATCACTTTATATTGCTAGTGGATTGTAGACTTTTTTTTTCCCCTGTAGACAGCCTGGGTCAGCCGTAGTAATGCCTCCATGTGAGGCTTCCAGCCCTCCAACAGGGAGCCGCATGTGGAAGCAAGCAGGAGCCCACCTGGCCCAATGGCATGCTAGTCTGTGCCTCCATGTGCAGCTTCCCAGCTGGCCTGATAGCACACTGCTCCCGGTCCACGTGCCATTGGGCCAGGCCAGCTCTCCGCATGGGGCTTCCAGCACTCTAGTGGGAAGCTGCACATGGAGACATGGAGTCACGCACCATTGGGCAGGGCAGGCTCCTGCTTGCCTCCACATGCAGCTTCCTGCTGGAGTGCTGGAAGCCCCATGTGGAAGCATGGAGCCGGCCAGGCCAGCCTCATGGCGCATGGACGGTAGCAGCAGCTTGGCACCCGCCTTGGCCTCCAGCATGCCACACTGTCTCTTGAGCTGCAGCCCTGTGCCATGGGCACTGCCACCTCCTCGTGGGAGCAGGCGGCAGGGCAAGTGCCCCGAATGCTCGACACTGCTAGGCACTTGCCTGCCCATTCGTATCCCCTGTAGGGCACAGGGATGCTGCCTGGGTTCTCCAGGTGCCGGCCTGAAAATGCCTGCGGATACCTCCCAACTCCTTTAGCCCTTGTCCTGCCCCACCACCCACCCTGCTGGTGCCCCTCATTCTTGACCCACAGCCCCCTCCCCTCCCTCCCCTCAGCCCTGCCAGAGGTCAGTCATTTTGAGCTTGCCCCCAGCCCCCTGCAAACTTTGCTTACTTCAAAGGCCCCAGGAGGGAAGGGAGCCTGAGTTGAGCCCTGACTGACGTGAGAGTCTCAGGCCCCACTCCTTCCCCCCTCCTCCCCCTCGGGACATGGTTTAGGGTTTCCCACTGGAACTCTGCCAGCCTGCAGAGAGCTATTTGCAAAAGTGGAATATCTGCACGTTTCTCCCTTAAAATGAAAAATCCGCTTTTTTTTCTTTTCTTTTTTTTTTTTTTAAAAGGGAAAATCCATGGGGGTTTTTTTTGTTTGTTTGTTCTTTTTCTTCCATTTTTCAGTAGGAAACTGAAGACCCAGATCCCTGCTTATGACAAAGGGATGTTTCTATTAGATGTATGAACTCCCTGTGAGAATTAAAGCAGCTGGAAACATAAGTGCTTGTCATGCAGCTATGATTGGTATCAGACCCAAATGTATTGCTGGCACCATGTGTTAAGTTCTTTGCAGGTTGATCTAGTCTAGGGGGAAAAGAGTATGCAGCAAAGATTTTCAGATATGCTGAGCAGCAGTTGAGCAACGACCCCTTGTAGCATGGGAGCATAGCCTTGTAGTTCTCTTCGATTAAGACATCTTTCTCTTTAATCCAAAGCTTTTGCCTTGGTATTAGAGTAATTTTGTTAATGTATATATATGTGGCAGTATAATTTCATGTGAACTGTTACAATATGGTGTGTCAGAACTGAAAAAATCTAATTCATTCTTGAAGTACATTTGTGTTGGAACAGTCCATGAAGGCTGTCCCAAAAGTTGGCAACCTTTTGGGGCAGAGCACCAGAAACACTTGCAACCTCAACTTGTAATATGTTGGCGTGCCAGGAGTGCACAGTGGGGGAGCTGTGCACAGTGGGGGACCTGACCCTTGTTGCAGCAGTGCAGTGCAGCCCTGGCCCCTTCCCTGCTGTCCGCCCTGAGGCTTGCATGTACCCACCGCCAGCAATGAGTTGGGCCAGGGCTCTGCAGATCACAGTGTAGCTGCTTGCAGCCTCCCGGCTGCCTGCAACAGCTGGCTTGGGCTCTGGGCAGGTCCTTGCCACCCACCATGGGCTGCTCGCAGCAGGCAGCAGAGAGGACAGGCAGCTGCACTGGGGTCCGCAGAGCCCTGGCCTGGCTCGTTGCAAGCCTCAAGGCAGGCAGCAGGGAAGGAGCTGGGGCTCTACTGATGCAAGGATTGAGCTCCTTATGGCTCCCCCACCATCCACTCCCAGGCATGCATGTGCACCAAGCAAAATGCCTTTGTGTGCCACACTCTTGCGCCCATGCCAGGGGCTGCCTACCCCCATGTAGAGGATCATTATAAACACCTAATCAGGAGTTTAATCTTAAACTATATGTATGTGATTCACATGCCTGAGTAGAGTTTGGCGTTTCCTGGTGGATACTGACTACTTATTTCTTGTATTTCTAAACACCTCTTGCTGCTTTCAGTGTGGGATTGGAGTCCTGAAGTCAAAAGACATGAGTAGCGGCAGAGTGAATGCTAAGGATGATTGGTTTTGGTTCAGTTCCTAGTGGATAGATGGTCTACTAACAACCACCCTTACCACCATGTCAAGCACTATTTGACCCCCTTGTTGGCTGCCCACATGAATCTTTGTGTTTAAAAACATGCTGCAAAGCATTATATAAAAATGCACTGATAACATAGTTTATTGCTCAAAAATATAGATGCCTCCTTTTTTTCTTGTAGCTTGACTGCCTTCAGAAGAAACTGGATTAAACAAGAGCAGTTGGTACAAACAGGAACACTTTTTATCTCTATAATGAAGAAAAGCAGAAGTGTCATGGTGGTAACTGCAGATGATGTAAGTTTTTACAAATTCAAGATCCATGTACTCTTTTTGCTCTAAAACAAACCAAATGGTCTGATCCTTTTTTTTCAAAAGATCTGGTTGTATATTGAGATTAACTTTTGTGACTTCATTGGAATTGCACTTGTCTCCTAATTTACACCTATACAACTACATGAGAAATTAAGGCAACCCGATACACT
>NW_017728993.1:6595413-6597079 GCF_001723915.1 Gavialis gangeticus | reverse complement strand
TGGTAACTGCAGATGATGTAAGTTTTTACAAATTCAAGATCCATGTACTCTTTTTGCTCTAAAACAAACCAAATGGTCTGATCCTTTTTTTTCAAAAGATCTGGTTGTATATTGAGATTAACTTTTGTGACTTCATTGGAATTGCACTTGTCTCCTAATTTACACCTATACAACTACATGAGAAATTAAGGCAACACGATACACTCTGGAGCAGTTCAAGCCAGTCAGCTTCTCCTGGGCACAGCATCTATATGTGTGTCCAGGACCGCAGCAATTTGAGCCAGGGTGGATTAGCTTTAGGCTGGCAGGGGCCACAAGGGGTTAGTCCTGGGCTCTGGATGGCAGCATTGGGCAGCAGAGGGGCTGGAAGGACCAGGGACTGTGGCTTCCAGCTGACTGGGCTGACCAGGCACAATTTGCACCTGGTCATGACTGTCTACATGTGCGTTTGATCACACCTAATGACTCTGCTGTAAGATAGTACTGTTCCCGACGGTACTATTTTATGACGGAGTTAATTAGTTTACTGTGCCCTAATACCAACACACGTAGACTGTGACACTTTACTGCTGAGCAAATTAGTCTACTCTGCAGAAAAGTGTAGATGCACCTAGTAAGTTTCATAAGGTATAAATCAGAATCTTTCAAACTTTGTGTCTGTGCATGTGCTTGACTCTTTTTCATTAACTTTGTTAAAGTGCAAGAGAGACCTGAAACCAAATACTGAAATACTTTGTGGAAATTCTGATTTGGATCAAATTTGGTGAATCTGCTATACTTATATTTTACAAGCATTTCTACAGTGTTCATTATTATTGTTTCTGAGATCCTAATGTGCTGATGTGTTAATCCACCATCCCCACTGCTAATCACTACAATAATCTCTTATTAATTAAACTCCAGTTGCCATTCTCGGGAGAGATTCATCAATTTGTAATGATGGCAATTATAATTGCAGCACTGTGTTGTTTGTCACATCTTGGTCTTTGTAAAAATGGAAAACCACCTGGAATGCGTAGAGAAGTACAATGGAGCAGTGAAATGTAGCATTTTGTGTATCCTGCAGCAGCCCTCAGACAGAAGAATGATTTGATTGCTTCCTTGGACCGTATGTTCCATTTTCAGCATCAGGCCTCCTGCACTTGATACTAGCAGCTGTTGCCACTCTTCCAAAGTTTGGAGATTCATTTTGGGTTAGAATAAGTGTAAATGTTTTAAATCTTAATGGGAGCCATCACCATGTTTTTATCATACAGTTGCTTAAAAGTTGTTGTTTTAAACTTGCTTTTCTAACATTAAATAATGTAAAGTTGAGTCAGAATCCTGCATAGAGGAGGGTCTTCCCTGAGTTTTCAGTAAATATTTCTGAACTTGGAATAAGGAAGGGGAAGTATTTTTGTGGAGGATTTGGCTATCTGGGGAGGCACTTCAGGGCAGATTTTGAAAAGAATTCTGGTAGCATACTCCTAGTGATTCCAGTGGGGGTTGGTACCAAAATAAATCTTAAGTATCTGGGCCCATGTTCCTTACAGCTGCCTCTTAGCTATGGCTAGAGATGTGGTTGTAGAGCATAGAGGGATTCCAGTTAAAAGACAAAGCTACCTTACTATACTGGCTCTGTGGAGTCTCCATAAGGAGGTTGGAGAGTAGGGCTATGTGAAACTTT
>NW_017728993.1:6590150-6590413 GCF_001723915.1 Gavialis gangeticus | reverse complement strand
AAAAGACAAAGCTACCTTACTATACTGCCTCTGTGGAGTCTCCATAAGGAGGTTGGAGAGTAGGGCTATGTGAAGCTTTGGTGGCTGAATCTCTGAATTCAAATTGAATCAGGGGACCAATTTAAAGGTCCAAATATATATTCAAAGCTGTCCGAATCTTCGTCAGAGATTCAGAGAGCTTTGATATGGGCAGTCCCTGGTGGCTGCGGCAGGGAGCTACAGCCAGTCCAAGCTGGTAAGTACTAGGGGTAGGGGAAATAGGG
>NW_017728993.1:6577664-6585150 GCF_001723915.1 Gavialis gangeticus | reverse complement strand
GCCTGCTCCCCCAGCCCCCCCCACATGGCTGCCCCGCCTGCCCCAGCTCCCAGTGCTTTAAAAAAAAGCCCCGGTGCTCACCGGGTGCTACCAGGTGGGGGGTGATCCCCACTGCCCCATGCTGCATGGGGGGGTCTGCACGAGCCCCCTCAGCCTTCCCCCTCCACCTGCTCCCCTGGCCTCCCTGGTTGCTAGGACTCTGGCCCTTTAAGAAAAAAAAAGCAGAGAAAAGCCCCGGGACTCACCGCACAGGGCTCATGCAGAGCTCCCCACACAGTGGGGGGCAGTGGGGATAACCCCCGACCCAGCAGCACCTGCTGAGCCAGGGCTTTTTTTCCCCCCAAGTGCTGGGAGCTGGGGCAGGCCATTGCTCAGCTGGGAGAGGGGCGAGGGATGGGCCTGGCCTGGCCTGGCCTGGCTGATTTGGAGATTTGGCTCCTGCCGAATCTCTGAATCGGATTCGGCCGAATCAAATCGGGACAGTGATTTGAATCATCAAATTGAATCGCTGTCCCCCGAATTGGCCAAATCCGAAGCAAATACTAGCCACTTTGCACAGGTCTAGTGGAGAGCAGATGTGGACTGTCACCTCAGACCTTCCCCATGCTGTCCCGCATTGCTCTTATTGCTTCCTGCTGCCATCAAAAGCCATCTATTTGAACAGGGAGTGGACAAGATTATGAAATGGACTACTCTTCCTCTTAATCCTTGCTTTTCCAAAAATAGCCACTGGGCAATGACCTTCCTTTATGTTGCCACTGATTTTAAGTGAGGAGATACTGAGGACTCATCATTGCTCCAGAAAATTAGGCTACTCCTTTGGTAGGCTTTTATTTTAGGGAGCGAAGTGCAGTGTGTCTGGAGATTTAGTGGTTGAGCTTTAACTACCTGTTTTGGAAAAAAAAGTCTTCTGCTCGCCCCAATTTCATGTATTTTTATGAAATGGGTTAGCACAAATACTTCACTTGAGCTGTGAACCTTTATGCTTTCTAGAAGGAAAAATCTGTTGCAGTCATTGAGGCAGGATAAATTACCTGGGGTTTGATGTGATGTTGGGCTGTGTTCAGCTTTTTTGGGGCGGAAAGGACAGCCCCATGCAGCAGCTACTGTGTACTGGTTCTAAAGCATCTGTGTGCACAGATGGATTGTGTGGAAGTTGTTGCACTTTGCATGTTTGCATGATCTGCCTTCAATCCCTGTCCTTGACTTTGGGCAGCTGCTTCCAGGTTGCAGAAAGGCCTGAAACACAGCCGACACATAAGTGTTGCTAGTGCAGGGGGCATAACTCCGCTCCACTGCCACTGTGTCTGCTTCTACTGGGTGCTGGCTCTGGCTAGGCTGCAGCCTTGTGCCCCACCATCAGCGCAGAAATCTTGCCACCACTACTCCCGCTGCTGGCCCGCACCCCACTGTCACCACAGAAATCTGGGGGGGGCATGTCCCCCATGCCTCCCCCATGCATCACCTATGTCCCCAAAGCCCATCTGCTGTCACCCCATAGCATAAACATTTGGTTTGTGGACAGAAGCAGTTCACGTAATGTACTAAGTTCTGGTGAACTGGAAAGATTGCACGGCAGTGATAAGCTTGCTTGCATGATGGTGGCTAAAATCACTACTGCCATTAAGGCTGTGAAGGAAAGACACAGAGTCCAGCAATACACATCACAAGCAAATCCTTAGAAAGATTCTGCAGTGCCAGGTAAACTAGGTTGCACCCTGTGCCAGGGCTGACCCTAAGAAACAATAACGTGCACGCAGATATGCTGGTGTAGTGTGGGCATGGCAATTCAGTGAAGTTTATTGGAGGCAGGAATTGTGTAGATGTCTTAAAAATTCTTCTTCATAACTTTCCTTCACTTTACCTATGCTTGGCTTTATCATTACAAATTGTAAAATTATTTTAACTGTATCCTCTAAATCAGGGCTGTCCAATTTTCTGGGTTGCTGGAGACTGCCTTAGCTGCATACCACCTTGGCTGCTCCTCTGCTCCCCCATCTGCCCCCTTCCACCGCTCCCTGACAGACTAACTTGCACTTAAGCTTCCAGTGAAGGAGATTTCACAAATTCTTTAGGTAATCTTCCAGTTGTTAAAAACTCTTGTAGTTACAAAGCTTTCCCAGATAACTAACCCACATTTTTCTTGTTGTATTGTATGTAAATGATGACTTGTCCCTTGTGGCTAAGTACAGACACTCAAAAAGCCTGAGGCTGAATGGATTCAATCTTCACAGATTAGTCTAAACTGCCTAGATTTAACGGATAAGCAAGTGAACAGACCTTCACTTTTGATTCCAGAAATGCCACCACATGCCTGCAGTGACCCAGGCCAGAAGCTGGGGAGGTAGGAAAATGTGAGAGCATGCCTCCCTGCTTGCCTGAAGCAGACAGTTTGGGCCAACGCTAACCTACTCAACCTGCAAGGAATGGGGTTTGCAGGGGAGGTGCAAAGCATCCTGGGATGCTGGGGGACCTGTGAGTTAACTTGAATCTGGAGGGGGTCTGGGACAGAAGTTCGATAAACTGACTTAACCTAAATAAGTTAAATCTGATACTACATCCATCCAGGTTCATCTTAAATTGGTTTTGGCCATTTTGAAAGCAGTTTATGTGCACTGATCTGTTGTGTTACAGATTTGAATCAGTTTCCAATTGCTTATAGTTCATAGTTTCATAGTTAGTAGGGTTGGAAGGGACCTGAGCAGATCATCAAGTCTGACCCCCTGCCATGGCAGGAAAGAGTACTGGGGTCAAATAACCCCAGCACGGTGATTGTCAAGCCTTGTCTCAAAGACCCCCAGGATAGGAGCCAGCACCACTTAGCTTGAAAGTTGGTTCCAGATCCTAGCTGCCCTGACAGTGAAGTAGCGCCTCCTGGTGTCTAATCTGAATTTACCCTCTGCCAGCTTGTGACTGTGTTATTTCTAGTCACTCCTGGTAGTGCTCAGGGGAACAGGGACTCCCCCAATGCCTGCTGGTCCCCTCTGACTGGTTTGTAACAGGCCACTTATACCAGTTTGTGTAATTTCCGTCCTTAGCCTGTGACACAGAGAACAGTTGATCAGTGTCCTTGGTGTAACGACCCTTTTTGTATTTGAAGTCTGTTATTATTAAATTCCCTCCCAATCCTCTCTTCTCCAAACTAAGCTATCCCAACCCTTCCAACATTTCCTCATTTGTCATATTTTCTAGACCTCTGATCATTTTTGTTGTTCTCTTTTGGACTCTCATCCAGTTTTCTACATCTTTTTTAATGGGCTCAGTACTCAAGATGAGGTTTTACCAGTTCTGAATAGAATAGAGACTTCATTTTGCATGATTTGGGATGACACTTGTTAATACAACCCACTTTGCTATTATTATTTTTTGTACAACTATTATATTTTTGAAAGCAAAATTATTTAAACTTTTCCCTCATTGAGGTTCTTCTCATCAGGAATGCTTCACTTTGTGAAGTAACTTAGTGAGAATTCTTCACAGCTAGTCATTCTTGGATGATTCAGAACGTGTCATAATGCAAACTTCAGAGTTTTCTGTCTCCACTTGATGATTCATTTAAAAGGAACAGGCAATTAAAATGTATTTGTGGGCTATGAGAAATGAGTGATTTATTGGACTAACGTTGAATAGAATATTCATAGGAAAAGTTCAGATTTTGAAAGTTTCACTTTTAAGTGACATAGCTATTCTATTGGGGCTCATATTTTGCAGAACTCTAGGACTGATTACAGTTTGCATATGATCAGAAAGCTAAAATGATAGTGCAGCATAGTATTTCTACTAAATTGCATAATTGCAATTTTGTGAGTAGACAAATGTCCAAACATACTCAAGTTCTAGATCATATGAAAATAATTTTGCTGTTTTGTGAAAAACAGATTTACATAATTGTCTGCATAATCACTGACTTTTCTTTCTTTTCAGAATACTAAAGACTACTTAGAAAGTGGCTTGAGCAAGTCTTATAGTACTTCTAGTCATTCTCTTGGCATAGACCTCTGGAGAGGAAGAAGATGTTGCTCAGGAAATTTGCAGTTACCACCATTGTCCCAAAGACAAAGTGAAAGAGCAAAGACACCTGACAGAGACATCATTTCTAGACCAACAACTTTGCCTTTGCTGACACCACCAAGTATTGCCATCACAAGTTACCATGACTGGTAGGTTGATTAAGCTTATTTAAAAAAAAAAACATGTTGCATGTATTGTGTGTGTGATGGGGTTTTGGTTTTTGCAAGTTGCCTATATTGATCTATGTTTATCTATATGCTTAAGATGCTTATAAATTATTATATAGTATTATCTCTGTGTTTAGAAAAAACTACTGAAAGTCATAGGTGGAAGCAATGGGATCTGTCTTTTTCTGAACCAGCTTAAGTATCTTTGTACCTGAACCTTAGTGAATGTGTCAAATAAAGGTCTTGTCTAAGGAAATTTAATTTTGTGTTTATATCTACCTGCATTTTTCTATCTTTGGTAGCTTATAATTCAGGTTTCCTCTCAATCTCATTTCATATTCCTCACTATGGTGTGGTGTAGAATCTAGTCACATAACAGGAAACTGAGAGGTATCCGTTCAGAAACAGGGAATGCCAATTACTAATGAATTCTTTTTAACTTTTATGACTGACAAAAACTCATTTGGGATAAGAGAGTTTTTTCTTACTGTGATTCTGTGGTAAGGTTGATGTAACAGGGTGACCTCCTCAGGTCTCTGCCAGCTGCCCGGCTCCTAGGGTAACCGTCTGTTTTGCTTTCCTGCCACGCCTTGTTGGAAAAATATGAGAGTTGTTACTAAGGCAGGAGGCTACCTGTTGCTCGCCCTGCTGACTAGGGCCTTAATATCGGCTCTGACCTCCCCTCCATGGGTCCCATGCCTTGCAGATGTTACTCTGTGTGCATTACTTCTCTGGCCTATGGCCGGAGCAAACTGGACACACAGTTGTAGTTCTACCCTACAGCCCCGGAGGGCCACTCACATGCTACCCCTCTCTCATAAGGGTCCAATTCACTTCACTGGCTCTCACCCAGCCTCTTTCATACTGTCCTCTCTTTCAGGGCCACACTCATGCCACCTGATCTCACCTGGCTTTGGGCTTATCTCTCCATGCCTTGGTCAGTCCTGGCATAATCTTTTTGGGTATCTCCTGCTACCCTCACCTGAGTGTTGACTGAGCAATTCTACAACTGCTGGCCTACTTCGCTCCTGATCCCTTGCTGAGCCACTATGTCCCGAGTGGGCCTCCTCAGTTGCCCTCTCTAGTCACCCCTCTCTCTCAGGGTCTCTCTAGTCATTGTCTCTCTCTCTCTCAGGGTCTCTGGGTCTCCCTGCCACTTGGGCACAGCCCTAGGTCCCTCCTCCAGCCTGAGCTCTGCCTCAGGGCTCCTTAACGAGCCTGGGCTTCCCCTGCTTGTTAGAACATCACCAGGGATGTGGGGCTGGGGTTATAAGGTGTCCCGAGTTGCCTTTCACTGGGGAGGTAACTGGTCTGGCATTTCCTGGGGGCTCCCATGCCACTAGAAGCCCCACCAGACTACCCTTCCCTGGCAGGGTACAGTTTTGTCTTACCCAGGATAAGGGGTCACCTCCACCCCATCGTCCCTTCCCTTACCACTTGATATTCCTGGAGCAGCCTCTTGGCTTGATGTTACCACCTTCTTCCTGCAGCAAACTGCAGCCCAGCTTATATCCCTGTGTCCAAAATGGCTGCCCTCATCAGGCACTTGGCTGCTGCCTGTCTTCTGCCCTTAAATTGGGAAGCACCAAAGGTGTCCCACCACAGTTGGGAATAAAGTGTAAGGATAACCTTGGACATCTGTGAAAAGTCAAGATTGTGGCCTCAAGTCCCAACTTCTATCTAATACTATTTGGTAAAGGAGGGATGACTTTGCAAGTATGTACAACAATCTCTAAAGACTTACTTGCATGAGCCAAGTGACATGAGTTCAGATTTGGGTTTTCTATTTTTATTTGTGTGTGTGTGTGTGTGTGTGTGTGTGTGTGTGTGTGTGTCCATTGAGGCTCAGTACTGTGGAATACCCTTTGATTTTCAGTGTTGCTAATTTTTAAAATCAGTGTAAAACAGCAAATTTTAGTGTTTGGTGAAAACTCTTACCACTTCATAGATGGTGTATTATTATAGCTGTCAGGAATAACAAAACTTGAGTCAAAGAGGGTTTGTAGCATCTAAGTCTTCATTTAAACCTCAAGGGGATTTTTCATGCAGATTGAATTCTTGTTTATTTATTTACTGAGTTTTAAATGAAACACATTTTTTTAATGAAAAATCATTAAACATACATATTGACTACACATATTTACCTGAACTTTGGTTATGTATGTCACAATCAATAAAGCTCTCCTGGCTAAACAGGGGAATCACAGTCCTCCTTAGAATGAAGAAAGAAGCATACAAACAATGGAAGCTGGGGACAGGCCCCAAAGAGAACTATACAACAAGAGCCTGCATTTGTAGGGAACAAACTAGAAAGGCTAAGGTGGTGACTGAATTTAGATTAGCAATGGGAATCAAGGACAACAAAAAGTCTTTCATTAGGGACATGGGGAACAAGAGGAAAGCAAATGGGAGTGTGGGGAGGACCAGCTGTCCTCAACAACTCAGGACAGCTGGTTACCGACACTCAGGAGAAAACTGAACTCCTGAATGACTACTTGGCCTTGGTGTTTCACTGAGTCACGGGGAAAATCGTGCCAGATAATGTACAGAATGAGCAGGGCAGAAATGACTGCCTCCCTACTGTTGATGTAGAACTGGTGTGTGTTCAATTAAAAAAACTTAGACATATATAAGTCAGCAGGATCAGATGAACTCCATTTGAGGATGCTGAAGGATCTGGCCAACATCATCACAGCCCCTGGCGAAACTGTTCCAAAACTTGTGGCACTCTGGAGAGGTACTTGAGGACTGGAATGTTATGCCCATCTTCATGAAGGGGAGGAGGGAGGACCCAGGTAACTATACACTAATTAGCCTAACTTCTACCCTAGGAAAAATCCTGGAAAAATTCATTAAGGAGTCTATGTGCAATAGGCTTTCAGAAGGTAGGATTCTGAATGAAAGCCAGCATGGCTTTGTCTAGGGCATGTCTTGTCTAGTCAACCTCATCTCCTTTTATGATCAGGTGACTCATCACCTGGATAAAGGAGAAGTGGTGGATATCATATACTTTGACTTCCAAAAAGGCTTTGATCTGGTATTCCATGATGTTCTCACGAGAAAATTGCAAGATAGTGGGCTTAACTGCAAGATGGTTAGATGGGTATGAAGCTGGATGTGGGGTAGGAGGAAAGGCTGAGGGACCTGGGTCTCTTCAGCCTGAAAAAGAGAAGGCTGAGAGGGGACTTGGTAGCAGTTTACCACTACATCAGGGGAATACATCAGGGGCTCAGTGAACAACTGTTCACCAGGGCACCCTTGGGGAGAACCAGGAGTAATGGCCACAAATTCCTGGAAGACCGTTTCAG
>NW_017728993.1:6576580-6577618 GCF_001723915.1 Gavialis gangeticus | reverse complement strand
TCCAGAGGTGGTGCAGTTGCCTACCCTGGAAATCTTCAGGAGGAGACTGGATAGTCGTTTTTCTGGGATCACCTTACTCCACCTGCCTAGTGCAGGGGGCTGGACTCTATGATCTTCTGATGTCTCCTTCCAGCCTTACAATCTATGAATAAACAATAAAGGGAAGGAAAGGGGAAAAAGATAGGGAAAAGGGGGATAGAAGAGGAAAAGAAAGGTGTGCAGGGAATAATAATGTAGTCACCAGAGTATTCTAAGAATTCTCTTCAACTTGTATGAAACTTGTTGAATAAGTTACACCTGTAAAACATGATTCTTCATAGATGCCAGTTGTGTCATCTTACCTTGCCAGGTTTTAAGTTTTGGAGGTGTTCTACTTTCCTAGTTGAGTAATATAATCCTGCATATCACTAATAAGCAATGGCATAACTAGGGCACAGTGAATGAGTTCTGGGTGCCGACAGTCTGAGATCAACTATAGATGCTCAGATATGCTAAACTGGTGTTTTCCCCTGGGATTCTGTCATCTGAATAGCAAATTGAATTCTAAAGATTCATTATTCCTTATTGCAACTCCAGAATTACAAAGCCTGTGGTTTCACTTGTTTGCACTTCCTTGAATTTTTTTCTCAAACATTTTCTAATCAGTCTCAGTTAAAGAACGAAAGTTGTTATTAGTAGAGTTATTGCTCTATATCCACGTGATTTTTTTTGTTTTCAAATAGAAAGTCTCTGGGCTTAATGGAAGATTCTCAAAGGCAACACCAAAAATGTAGGTATTAGGTAGATTTTGATAAATCATACATTGGTTAATGGAAGATTTCCCCTGTAGAAATATCAAAGAATGATTCCCATCAATGTGCTTTACAAATCTATTTGAAAGGCCTAGAAACTGCAGGCATAATTTCCCATGTTTCTTAATGTTCTATGCTGTATCACTTCACTTCACCTCTCCTTTATCCTATGCCTTTCATCTTTACAACTGCTTATTCATAGAATCATAGAATCAGGGTTGGAAGGGACCTTGTAGATCTTCAAGTC
>NW_017728993.1:6568929-6575416 GCF_001723915.1 Gavialis gangeticus | reverse complement strand
CACTCTTGGTGAGCCAGGGGGGCTTTCGGACATTCTTGCCCCCCCCTTGCTGCTTGTTGGGATGGTCAGCCCTTGGGCCCTGAGTATCATCTCCTTAAGGAACGACCACTCATCTTGGGCACTGAGTTCCCCTGCTCTCAAGAACCCCAGCACCTCTCCCACTAATCTCAACTCGTTGAAGTTGGCCCTCTTGAAGTCTATTACTGTAGGAAAGGGGAAGTGTTCTTTGACTTTACAGCATATATGTTCAGTGTTTTCTAGTATTACAAGACTCTTCAATTGGGGTCAGAGTAAGATGAATAATGCATACCAGACTGAATTCAGGCTCTGCTGTTAGTGGACAGAATTCATATAGAACTTAATGCAGTATACCTTCTTATGTCAAGGTCAGTATAAACAATTCACTTTATAGGACAGTGAACCCAAAATAACTATCATTCAGATAGCTGGTGATTTAAGTATTTCAACAGTCAGTATTTTCCTCCTGAAGCTAAATCATGACCCATGTGCCTCTTTCTCTTTGAATAAGTTCTTCTCATAAGTTCTCATATATGTTCTTTTCATAACTAAAAATGACAAAACATATATTTAGTGAGATCCTGGTTCTTCTCCATTGATCTTGCCTTATCACAAAATTAGGCTCATATCACTCATGAGATAAGTGAGTCTAGGATCTGAATACAGACTTGGTAGTGGTCTTGCAGATTTCTTCAGGAATGGAATTCTGTTGTATGTACAGAACAACATGGAAGGATGTGTGGAGACAGTTGTAGAAGAAGACAACTAACTTCTGTTGAGTCTGGCATCATTGACAGAAGAAGGGGGGATGGATTCTATGTGGTAAGGGAAAAAAGGGTATTAAGAAGGGAATTATAGACAACTTTGAAGGCGAAGTCTAGCTTATTTTTTATATTGAACAGAGTGGAAAGATTTACAAAGGACAGAGGACAATATGTTTGGAGTGAAAGGGAGAGTGGTCTTTTGTGTGGACTGGAAGGCCTCAATGTTGGTATTAAGAAGTGCAGGTACAAGGAGATTATTGTAGTCAAGTTGGGAAATTAGATTTTGTGCAATTTTACCAATTGGCACAGAAAGAAATGTCTTGGGGGAGAAGGAAAGATGTAGATTTGGGTGCACTGCACATGCTTTAAATGCAACATAATAAAGACTATGCGTCTAAGTGGTTGGAAGTATGATAGTGTAATCAACAAGTGGTGCTGCTGTGTTCTGTCTGTCAGAGCTTCAGTTAAGCAGTTGTTGCTTAGTGTTTTTACCAATGTTGAAATGTTTTTTATGGACTTTATTGATAGCCGTTTTCAGCCTGATTATTTACTGATAGCTGGCAATCCTGACTGGGAAGGACTAGTTGGAAACAGGAGCATCCTTTCACTTGGACAGAGGTGAGTAAGATCTTTTTCATGTCTCTACAAAAACCAGCTAAGAAAAGGACATAAGTTCTGGGTGTTTCCTCATGAAGAAATGTCTGCTGAAAGCATAAAGGATGATTCTGAGATAAGATTTTTTTATTTTTTGTTTTTTGTTTTTTTGGAGGAGTGGGGTAGAATGCCAAGTCACAAAAATGAAATTAAGGAACAGTGGCAAAGTAAATGAGGTCAGCTTGATAAGATTTTTGGAGTCTAACTTGTTTGCTGTTTCATTGGTGAGGGCCACAATGGTGAAGCTTAAGTAAGAGTATGGGTTTCAAGCACTTCCTTTGACTCCCAGGAGCTCTTTGACTCTGAGGAGTCTTGCTATTGTAGCTCAGAGAAGGATTGTATGCACAGAGTGCCAAGGGGTGTGTGTATTTATGTGACCGAACCATTCAGAAGAAAGCTATGGCAGAATAAGTGCGTTGCACGTAGGGAATGAAGAAACATCGGAAGAAAGATAGTTGCTTGTTTCGGGCTGTATTAACCTGAAATTGGTAGTGTCATATCAAGGGAGAAATGTCTGACAGGCTAAGTAGAAGTATAGGTGGAAGATGCAAGTCTGACATTTAAAAATAAACCTGCACCCAAAAGGTGGGAGTTTGAAACTATGTGAGGAAATGAAGGTATTTCAGAGTGCGTATGGAGAAAACAAAGGGATCACAAACAGACAAACAGTCTTGTGATCCTGAAGGAACTGGCGCACACAATAGCAACTCCTCTAGGACAGATCCTCCCTGGATCTGTAAACTTGGGCGTACAACCTGATGACTAAGAAATAACAAATGCACAGTGTTTTTTCAAGAAAGGGGAAAAGAATAACCCAGGCAATTACAGGCTACTTGGCATGACTACAGAGGATGGGGATCACTCAGTGATATAATTGTAAGGTAGATAGTTGGGTTAAACTGAGGTTACAGGAGGGTATGTTCAAAGGTCAGTTATTGGGTTGGAGAGTGGCTAGCAATGGTTCTTCTCAAGAATTGGCCTTTAGCCGTATCCCATTTAACGTTTTTATCAGTCATCTTGGTACTGGAACTAGATGTCTCTTTGTGAAATGTGCAGGTATTGCTGAAGGGAATACTAAATTGGTGGGTATTGCCAGTACAGAAGAGTGCAAACGTATACAGGAAAAAGTAGATAATTTTATGGACTGGAACATTAGTAATGGAATATTTAAAAGCACTAAGTACAGAGCCATGCCCTTAGGAACCACTAAAAAGGACTTCTGCATGTAGATTGGAAACAAATGAATAAGGGCTGTCCAATACTGATAAACACTGGTTGTCCAACCTCAATATGACTGACAAATACTTGAAGGGATTGGTCAGTCATAGGATGACTAAGAGCCTCCTGCAGCTGTGAGAAAAAACTTATAAAATCCTACTGTATATTAGGAGTGGCATATTCAATAGAGACAAAGAGGATCTGTTATAATTGTATGGGGCATTGGTAAGGCCCCTTTTGGAATACTGTGTGCAGTTCTGATAAGCAGCATTCAAAGAAGAGTAATGCAAACTGAAACCGGGTAAAAAAGTAGCCAGTAAGATGGCTGAGGGAACAGAGACCTTTTGTATAAAAGAAGATTAAAGGAGTGTGGCTTGTTTAGTTTAAAATGGAGCTTGAGAATGGCTATGATGACTTTTAAAAGTCATGTTTGTGAAGTCAGTGATGGGGAGGGAGAAGAGCTTTTCAGGCTTAAAAACACCTTTTGCACAAATTGCCTATGTACAAATTTACGTTAGAAATGAGGACATTACTAACCATCAGAGGAATTAAGTTTTGGAATGGCCTTTCAGGTAAGTCTTTCAATCTATAAGTGGTGGAAGGAAAGACTCTGTTTCTTCAGGGATGAATTTAAGTTTAGGGAAAAGACTGCATCATAAGAAAGGAATTTTTGGCTCAGCAGTTAGCATGTGTGATCAGTGAAATTATGTATCTGCAATCCCCATGTTGGAGTGAATATAACATTCTCTTGCAGTGTGGTAGATATCAGTAATGCCATGTCTCGGGGCTTTTGCTGGTTGCCATATGGGCTCAGGGGTGGTTATTTTCTTCTTCTTTCTCTTCAGTCATGATTAATACCGTCTTCTGGACCTTTTTATTTTTTTCCAGCTTCCCCTGATGCATTGCAATGTTGTCTATCACTAAGGCTGGGGATTTTTGACTGGGTTGTCCTAATGCTCATTTTTGGTGCATTAGATTAGATTAGAAACCTTGAATTTATGGACTAACCTGTTTAACATTACAGAGTGGTGAGCCACTCTGTAATAGTGACCATAACATAATCGCATTCAACATTTGAGCAGGAAGGAATTAGCCAAAATGTCCACCACAGCAATATACAATTTTAGGAAGGTAAATTACACAAAAAAGATGAAGTTGGTTAGAAAAGTTTTTAAAGAAATAGTCAAAAATATAAAAGGCATGCAGCCAGCATGGAAGCTGTTTTAAAAATACTTTATTAGAGGTTCAGGAAGAGAGCATGCCACAAATCAAAAAGGGTGGACCAGTAAATCCTCTGTATGGATTTCAGTAGGTCAGATGAGGAGAAAAGGAAAGCCCATAATTTCTGGCTGGTCAAGTGTAAAAGCAAAATAAGGCAGGCCAAAAAAGAATTGAGGCGCATCTAGCAAAAGATGTTAAAGATGATGATAAAAACTTGGAAAAAAAACATCAGAAGCAAGAAGCCAGCTAGAGAATTGGTGGGACAGTTAGCTGACCAGGGTCTAAAAGGTGCAGGAAGGGTGATAAGGCCATAGCAGAGGAGCTAAATGAATTCTTTGCATCAGTGTATGCTGGAGAAGACACTGGGGAAATTCCAGTGCCAGATCAGTTCTTTCTAGTAGATGGGTCTGAAGAGTTGGACAACATTGAAGTGACAACAGAGGAAGTTTTAAAAAAAAAATCAATAAACTAATGCATAATAATAAGTCATCAGGACGGGATGATATTCACCTCAGACTTCTGAAGGAACTCAAAGGATTTAGCAGGTTGCCAGCGTAACACCCATCTTCAAAAAGGGCTCTGGAGGTAATCCTGGGAACTACAGACCAGTGAGTGTGACGTCCATCCCTGGAAAGGTGATAGGATCTATACTAAGCAATAGAATCGGCAGTCACATGGACAAGTCTGATTGGCTGGGGAGGAGCCAACATAGTTTTTGTTGAGGGAAATCCAGCCCCACAATTCTGCTGCAGTTCTTTGAGGGTGTTAACAAGCACACAGACAAGGGAGATCCAGTTGACTTGATATATTTGGACTTTCAAAAAGCATTCATTAAGATCCTGCACCAAAGGCTCTTAAAAAAATTGTGTTGCCATGAGATTGAGAGGGAAGTTTCTTTTCTAGATTGAGAGTTAATTAAAATATATGAAGCAAAGGATAGAGCTAAACAGTCCCTCTTCAGGTTGGAGAGAGGTCAGACACGAGTTCCTGCAGGGAACTGTGTTGGACCCTACTTTGTTCAGCATTTCCACCAATGACCTAGAAAGAGGGAGTGCACAGTAAAATCTCCAAGTTTGCAGATGATCCAAATTATTCCAGGTAGTGAGGTTCCAAGCTGATGGAGAAGAGATGCAGAAAGATATCATCAAAGCTAAGTTAGTGAGTGGGCAAAAATATGGCGGATAAACTTCAATGTCAACAAGTTCAAGGTAACGTACCTGGGAAAAATAACCTCAACTGTATGTAGACAACGCTGGGAATATGCATCTGTTCTGAACTCTCTGTTATGACTTAAGAAAGAGACCTTGGAGTCATTGTAGATAGTTAAGTGCAAAGTAAAGATAGTTCAGTGTAGATAAAGTGTATCTGTACATAGAGAGCATGGTAGTTAGGGGTAAGCCTCTGAATCAGAACCTCCAACACCCTAAATGCTGGAGGCTGCAAATGGAAGAACAGTGAAAAAAAAATCCTGGTCATACCCTGTTCACTATCCCTTTCAGCATCCATCCTCTGCCACTGTGAGATGCAGGGTGCTGGGCAAGATGGATCTGCTCTGACTCAGTTCTTACACCCTAAAAATGTCAGCTCAGTGTGCAGCAGCAACCAAAAAGCCAATAAAATGTTGAGCATCATGAAGAAGGGAATTGAAAACAGAATGGAAAATATCCTGCCATTGTAAAAATCCATGGTGAACACATATCTTGAGTACTATATGCAGTTCTAGTCTTTACATCTCAAAAAGGATGTAGTAGAATTAGAAAAGGTACAGAGAAGGATAACCAAAATGATCAGGGGCATAGCGCGAGACTAAAAAAGACTAGCACTGTCCAATTTGGAAAGCAAGCTGAGGGGGGGATATGATAGAGGTCTATAAGAACAGGGAACTGTTGTTGAAATCCCAGAATACTAGAACTAGAGGTAACCCACTGTAGTTAGTAGGTGATGGGTTTAAAACTAACAAGAAAAAGTACTTTTTAAAATTAAGTTATGGAATTCACTGCCATAGGAGGTGATGCAGGCAGATAACATACTCAAGTATAAAAAGGGACTGGATAAATTTATGAATAGGGACCAAGCAAATTCGTGGTGGAAGTGGAGTGTGAAGCCTCTCCTTTAATCTTGCAGGATCTTCTGCATGTCCTTTCACCACTGATTGGTGGAGGGGTCCTGCTGCTTGTCACTCCCCACTCCCTGTTTGCTCCTGATTGGAAGGAAAGCAAAAACCGTGGTTTTAAATACAGTGCTGTTTTTGCTTCTTGCCACTGATCGGCTCAGGGGCCCTGGCAGCCCGGCTTCTTGCTGCTGGCTGGTGGGGAGGCAAAAACAGCACCGTATTTAAAACCACAGCTTTCACTTCCCTTCTGATCAGGAGCGAGTGGGGAGCGGTGAGCAGCGGGGCCCCTTTACCAGTCAGTGGTGGAGGGGGAGGGGCATGCAGGGGAACCTGCAAGATTAAAGGAGTTGCTGCACACCCCACTGCTGCCACAAATTTGGTAGGTCCCTATTCATGGATGCATTAATGGCTATTGAACACTGTGGCTGCAGATGCTTCCTGTGACACCTCTAAACCTGTAATGGTATATGCTAGGGAGGATTTTGAATAGCCAGCAAAA
>NW_017728993.1:6561182-6563929 GCF_001723915.1 Gavialis gangeticus | reverse complement strand
CTGTAATGGTATATGCTAGGGAGGATTTTGAATAGCCAGCTAAATTGTCACACTCTTCTATTATGTCATACAAATTGTGGCATGGCATCTGAAAACAATTTTTCACCCAGGTGAAATTGGTGTGGAGTTTTTCTTCCTTCATGGATTGGAATATGGTCTTTTTTATCTTGTGATTTTTTTTTTTTTTTTTTTTTCTGAGAATCTGTCCACCACTTCCCCTATGTTTGAAATGACAGTTTATTGTTAGTGTCCTTGTCTGCTTTGCTTTGTCTTATGATATAGATTTTTAGGGTGTTTTTTGGTATTTATAGTATTGTGCCTTGTAGCTGTGTGCGAGGATTTGAAATGGTGATATTTTTGGGGTAAGGTGGTGATTGGATAAATGAACATTTAATGGTCCCAAAGATCCCTTCCAGTCCTATAATCTGATTTGGTACTTTCGTGTTCCCCCATGCCTTTCATTAAAGAAAAAAGGTGCATTAACCATGATGTTTGGACCTATCTGTTTCAAGTAGTAGTGCTGCAAGGGACTTTTGCGTAACAATTTCTGTTACTGTAGCTGTTACCAGGGTCCGCTCTGCACTCTGATTTTTGGAAGCATTTGGCATTTTGGGAATGAAAATCTGGTTGGAAATCTGGTCATAAGCTTATCAAGATCATCCCATGCAGCTCGTTTGTAACTATTTAAAACACTGCTTGCAAGAAATAATGGAAGGGTATAGTTTGTGTATTTTTTTTTTTTTTCTTTTTAAAGAATGAGTTATCTTGTATTCAGAAAGCACTCAAATGATTTAGGACTAAGAAAAATATAAAGGATTCAAACTGGTTTGTGATTAGTTTTCTTTACAACACAAGGGGGCATTGCTGCACCTTTCTTCTAGCACAACAAATTGATACATACATTTAACTTGTGGCAACAGAACGCAAGGTAAGCTTTTTCCGATATGCCTAAAGAAAAGGTCTCGGCAATCCTTGCCACTTTAAAAGAAAGACTGATAATCTTAAAGAAAGGAAGGCACATTAAATGAGCACCTAAATATTTACTGACTTCAAAAGTCCAGCCTGTATTTAATACCTTTTTATAATCCTAGCCCCCGCCCCCCCTCCAGATTGCTGATGCTGGATTGGTTTGTTAACACTTGCGACTGAGAATCCTGATCCCAAGCAATGTGCGTTTCAAGGGAATCTCTCCATCTCCCTCACCTTTTAGAGCTAGGCACCAACTTTTTGTTTAGTGCAGGTTTGATGATGTTGCCACAGCTGGTCTGAAAATATATGTGATATTTTGTTTTTGTCTCTTAGAGGTTTTATTATTAGGTTGTTTGACTTGATTGTCCCACACTACATAGTGGGGATTCATACGTTATCCTATTATAGAATGACTGAAGCTGTCATTATGAGCCCCGTAACTCTTCAGAGGAGTCTATTCCCAGTGAATATTAATGAAAAGCCACAAGCATCAATTCAAAATGCAGTCCTTCCTCTGGAAAAGCACAATTGTTTTCAAAATATTTAAGCTGATTAAGCCTGTAGACCCAGACCTGTAGGTATCCCAGACCTGTGGGCCAGGAAAGAAACGATCCATCTCTTCAGGGAATTCACATCTCTTCATCTCTGTTCCATTGTTTCAGGGAGAGGTTATGACACAACCGAGCATGTAAAAATATTCCTGCTACATTTCCATAGTTCACAGATTTACCCCGTTAATTGAGAATACCTTGTGCTGGCTAATGAAGTGTATGAAATTCCACAGCAAAAATTAAGTATGTGTATGTGTCAGTTAAGGGACCTCTTAATGGTTTATGGATCGTACATAAAGGAATATACCACTAAAGAGACACAAATAATGTTTAGGTCCAGATTTAGAAATAGACTTTCTTGCAGGGTGTAACTGTCCAGTACTGCACTCTAGGCATGATAAAGGGGCAGAGATTCACTGCTGCGAGGTGGGATATCACCTCCTTTTTTTGCTACCAAGATGTGGCAGGTGGCCATTTAAACACTGATTTTTCAGCAGTGAAGAAATGGTGACATCTCTCTTCCATAGCAGTGAACTTCTGGTTGTGGCTTCTGTATTGTGCTCTGCCCTTCCCCTTCCAGAGGAGCCACTGCAGGCAGGGTGCAAGGGAGGTGGTGTGGGACAGGGGATGGGATGGTTAAATATTGTCTAGCTCAGGGGTGGGCAATTATTTCGGGCAGAGGACCGCTTACCCAGTTTTGGCAAGCTATCGAGGGCTGCATGGGTAGCCCCGCCCCTGGTCACCATCTTGGGACCACTGTCCCAATGTCTTGGGACCAGTGTCTCGGGGCCAGCACTGGTGGGGCCCAGAGCAGGGCACAGGCTGGCTGGGGTCTGTGGAGCTGGACTGGGCTGCACCAGCAGGGAGAGGGGGGAGCTGGACCGGCTCCACAGAGGCCCTGCTGGCCAGGAACCTGTGCTCCTGCCGCCCTGCTCTGGGCCCTGCTGGCGCTGGCCCGGGGATGCCGGTGTGGGCCCCATGCTCCCTCTGACTCCCGCACCTGCTCACTCCCAGGGCTTCCCCATCCCTGTGGTACAGGCAGGGGCAGCATGCAGCCAGCAGGGAAGGAACTGGTGCTGAGAATGGGGGAAAAGCAGCTCCTCCCTCACCCCGTGGCCTGCGCTCCGTGCTGCAGCCACTCGCAGCCTGCGCAGGGCTGTCCTGAGTAGGCACAGGCATCCCCCCATGGGTTGTGAGTGGCTGCAGCACGGGGCGCCGGCCACAGGG
>NW_017728993.1:6560588-6561076 GCF_001723915.1 Gavialis gangeticus | reverse complement strand
CTGTGCTCAGCACCAGCTTGTAACCTGCCCCTGCTGCCAGCCTGGAAAGTGCCCCCCCCACGTGCTGCGCTGGGCAGTGTTTGCTACTACTGCCTCTGTGCTGCCCAGTGTGTGAGCAAACACTGCCCGGTGTGGCAACTGGAGGGGCCACTTTCCTTTGCACCGAGCAGCTGCTGCCACTGTGGTGCAGCCCCGATGGGCGAGCCCAGAGCTGGCACGGGGCCCAGGCTGGCAGCAGGGGCGGGTTACAAGCTGGTGCTGAGCACGGGGAAAAGTGGCCCCTTACCCGCCCCATGGCCGGAGCCCCGTGCTGCAGCCGCTTGCAGCCCGTGTGGGGCTGCCTGTGCCTGCTCAGGACGTCCCCATGCAGGCTGCGAGTGGCTGGAGCAGGGAGCATCAGTCACAGGGCAGGGGAGGGGCTGCTTTTCCTTGGGCTCAGCTTTTCCCTGGGCTCCTTTCTTGCTTGGGTTCCTCCCCTGCCCTTCCCT
>NW_017728993.1:6556530-6560481 GCF_001723915.1 Gavialis gangeticus | reverse complement strand
CCTGGGTCTTACTGCCCCTGGCTCCTGTCATTTTTGACAGGAAGCAAGGACAGATAAATATTAATTTTCTAAATTTTTTTAAGGTCTCGCGGGCTGGATAGAATGGCCAGGTCCAGCCCACGGGCTGTATTTTTCCCACCCTGATCTAGCTCCATTGTTACCCCTCCCTCCCCAACTTTAAGCAGTTCCAGGGGCTTGTGCCCTACAGTCTGACCTATTATTGTGCAACTGCATTCTGGAGGATTAATAGAGGGCACCTCCTTGTATGTCTATATAAATCTTTTAACTTCCATTTTACTTAAAATAACTGTAACAATGTATAGACTTGTACCTTAGAAAGAAATCTTGTAGTTTATTTAAATGGATAAGAACTGTTCAGATACTGGTAGTTTTTTCTGTTTTTTTTCTATCTGTCTTTGCATATGTAAAAATCAGGATAGTGATGGAACAGCTCATTATTAGGTGGCAGGCTTATGACATGAAAAATGACTGTCATTTCATGTCTTTATTTGCCTGTTGTTCATAGTAACTATTCTTGTTCTCTGTGGTGACTCTGAAGTTATGAGAAATGGCTTCCTGATGATATCATAGGTATGATAGTTCACTTTTGGTGCTAATGCACATACTCTGTTGCTTTAATTATTTGGAGGACTCTTTGCATGTTTATGAACGATTTTTTTTATTAGACATATTCAAGAATATGCACAAAATTCCAGAAGGGACTTTTTCTTAGTCACCCAGATCAGCTTGATGATTTTAGATGAGGCTTTATAGGTATGGGATAATACCTGGACCTTACTGAGCAAAGGGTTAACTTCAGCTCGGGTTTCCCTTCACTTTGAATGTATGTCAAGTAGAAAGACAATAATATAACTGCTTGTAAGGCAGAGCCTCATGCCCCCAGTCAAAGCACCAGATTAAATCGTAAAGGGGAAGGTTCTTTGCTTTATCTTCTTACGTTAGCTTGATTGGAATTCTGGGAATAAAAATCAGCCTTGGGAAGAACCCTTGCTGAGTATATCTGTGTAATGTTTCTGCTGCGCTATTCCACTCATCGACACAATGCAGTTAATAGACGATTGCATTCCTTCTGTAAGAAGCGTTACCACTCTTGTCCATCGTAATTGAAATTCATTTGTAAAAAGGTGTATTTTGCACTTTTTTCCTGGTCATTGTTCAAGCACATTCTGATCTCTTTTAACAAAGAAGTTCTTACGTCAGGGTTTTCTGCTGGGTTACATGCTGGTTACTTAAATAGCGAAGTAGAAGCAAGGTGGTAAATATCCCTCTTGGTAACTGACACTGAAAAGCTTGGTAAGGAGTTGTATTCCCCATCTCCCCCCACCACCCACACACACAAAGGACAGCTTCGGACAAGTATTTGCATTTCACATCTATGAAATATTACTTTCCTCACTAGCTGACAGTAGATATTTATCTCTATTGCTAACTTCAGGGGAAGTAATAAATGGATTCAGAGAGAGAGAACTCCCCAAAGGAGTTCTGATGACCTCGAAACCATGAGAAGAAAACAGTGAATATGAAGAATGGATCTGGCCCTAGGGTACTTATAAACTGCATCACTGTTTCTGACACACTTGTATGTTGAATGAGAGTCACTGCTGCCCCTGTTTACTGGATGTTTGGCTTTTGTCACTATGCTGCTGTTAACTTATTATTAACTCAGATCAAAACATGAGTGGCACAGCCATTTACACACGCAGCCCTCCCAAGCTTCATTGCTGCCCCTGTGCCAGTAGGTGGCCAGTCAGCAAGAACTGATGGCTTGACACGCTTGTCCCAGGTTTGAGTCACAGTTTACCTGAGTGACTGGCAATTAACTTACAGATGTAAACAGGATTGTCCCAGGGGAAAAAAAGTGCTAGCCCATTTTATCTTGCATACTTCACAGGCATGTACATCAGAGCTATGGAGTAAATAATATGTCTATATGATCCTAATGTAACATATTGTCATGGTGATCTTTCTAGTTGGAGGGTCTCTAAGAGTATGTCAACGCTAGTTGGAAGAAAAAGAAAAGCAAATCTATGGTAGATCAGAAGAAGGGTAAAATTTGGTACTTTATTAAAAGGTATTTTACAACCATATTCACATTCATTAGATTACTTTGAATTTTGGTACCATAGATATAAAAAGGTCAAAACTTGGTGAAATGTCCTTATCCTTCAGTTTTTGTCCTATTATTGTATAATTAATTAATTGCATCAAGTTTTATAATTATTTAATATTCTACAGTTATTTTACTGATATTATTTAGTGTATATAAGGATGCATAAAAATAAAGCTGTTTGTTAAATTTTATTATGGAAATTGTATTTTACTAAAATCAGTACTGTTATGGCATGAACTATAACCAGCCAGCAACAGGCAAAGGCTAGGGTGACAGAAAGCAATTATCTTAAGAAAAAATAAGCTATTGGCATATGCAGCAGTGATTCTGAACCAGGGTGCTGCAGCACCCTGGGGTGCTGCAAGATCCTTTGGATGATGTCCTGGGGAGGAGATAAACGAGGTCTGAAGAGATGAAGCAGATAGGTGCAGGCTCAGGCTTGTCCCCGCTGGCCAATTCCCGCGCTCCCATTGTCCGGCCCCTCCACAAGAAAGTAAGCAAGTACAGAAGCTGCCTACCTCATCACTTTTGCCAGAGTGTCAAATTCTTATCTTAAAGCAGTTTCGTGAACTTTAGTTGCACCCAAGTAAAAACAAACAACGAACTGGATTAGTGAAAGTGGAGGTGTTAATTTTGTCTTTGAAGTGAGTATGTGTCTTGGACCAGGAATATTGTACATAAGGTGAGTCCCAAGCAACAGGGGCATAATTCAATCTATTATTGGCAGATTTATATGATTACTATCTAATGCTGATATGGACTGTAGATAATATGAGATGGGATATTGATCCTGTGACATCATTTAAACTAGTAAAAAAAAAGATTTTTTTTTTTAAAACAAGCATGGCATTATTGGCCCAATCCTGTAAGGTGTTCAGTTCCTTTATGTTGAATCCCATGCTTCAGTGGGGTAGAGTTCAGCTTCTCGCAGGGTCTGTTCCCATTTGAGCTGTTGTTTTTGCCATTCCCGATTTAAACAACTGCAAGTCTCTTTCCAAAATGGCTGTAAAGTCTGATCTACCTTTGGGTCGTGGTGGTGTGCTTGTTGGTTTATACCAATATTTCAGTGAACTGTCAACATAAAGTGGCGGGTGTGTTTAATAGTTACACCTCCATCAAGGGCATTCTTTACTGCCAAGTCCATTCTAAAACTTTTAAGTTTGGAAGCATTTATGTCATGCAGGCTGAAATCAAGACCTAAAAACAGTTCATGGAGGATCTGATCCGACATCCCATGTTTATCTTCTCTAAAACCTATGAAGCCTGCAGGAACTAAATAAATTTCAGAAATCGAGGAATAACTGCATTGATGCACAATAAGTATTACAGGTACTGGTAAATCTGCAAGCTGTTTGCAGTGTCAAGAAATCTATTGCTTGTAGTACTTCAAGTAGTTCTCCAGGTGGTGATAGCCGACAGCAAATTAGGTGCAGCAATAAACTAAGTCAATATGATGTTAAACAGCAAACGCTATAAAAAGACCACTCCTTCAGTAGAATTCTCTAATCAGCTCTAGATACCTCTCTGCCAGCAAGAAGCTGACAAATGGGACAGAATTTGTTGATGAATGGATGTGGCAACTAAATGACTAAGAGGCTGGAGCGACTAATTTGTGAAGATAAAAAGCCCAATTATTTGCAGTAAGGCTAGAAAGCTAAGCAGGTCTGTGTCAGTCTTAGCAGTGTGCCTATATTTGAAGACCATAAATACCAAGGAAATAGAAGAATTGTTTAAGGTGGCATAACCTTAACCTTTTTAGGGAGAATGGGATGAAATGAAGAGCAGAAACATGTATGAGGTTTTTTTTTTTTTGTGGGGGG
>NW_017728993.1:6548789-6556401 GCF_001723915.1 Gavialis gangeticus | reverse complement strand
GAAGAGGGAGGGTGAAGAATGTTTCTAACAGATAGGATTTTTTTATATTGTGAAAACGGAGAGTTGATGGGAATCCTGTTGTTCAGATGATTTCAAACTCAACTAGGCAAGAACTGGGACACCTATGGCAGAGTAATCCTAAAATGGCCAAAGGACTAGACTGATTGGTCTGGAGATGGAGATAAGTGCTTCTATAGGAACCCATACAAATAGTTTTGAACATTTGTGATGTTTATTTGTAGACAAGGTTCTTTGAGTAAAAGTGATCTCCTATTAGACCAGCTAAGTAGTTGGAAAAATTGTTCTTGATTTTTATTTGTATGCCTTTAAAATATTTAAAAGTAAATGCCCATATAGTTTACATAAATTATATATTATTTCTTGTCCGAAAACAAGTTTAATCATACTGATTATGATTAACTATACATCTGATACTTCAAAGGCTTGGGCTGTATTGCTTTTGGGCATGTAGTTGCCTTGAAAAAGGAGGTCAAACATTCTCCTCATAACATCTGAAGTGCTCCATGGGGAAAATGGTTTTTAATTACAATGCACTGTTTCCGGACAATATAAATGATAGCTTAGTTTTGAAAAGAGAATTACTATGATTATCCAAAGTCTCTTGACAACAAGCTAGATGTAGTGAATATTGAATTGTTTTAAAGCTGGATACCAACTTGCAGGGTTTCATTTGTGCGGTGGTTTGTTTGGGCTTGTTCTTTTGTGGAAATAACTCGGAAGTGTTATTTAACATTCAGGGACTCTTTTATGAAACTCGGCATTGAAATCAATAGGAAGCAAGAACATTTGAAAGCCATCTCGGGGATTGACAACCTGTGGCCCATCGGCAGGATCTGGCTGATAAAGCCTTCGGTGGCGGGGGCTAATCCTGCACTGCGCTGGGGCTCCAGCGGAGAGGAGCTCTCCCTGCGCTGTGCCATAGTCAGCCTGCGGCTCTGGAGGAGAGGGAGCTCTGCGCCCACTGCACCGCAGTTGGGTGGTGCGGGCTCTGGTGGAGGGGAGCTTTTGCAGCATGATGTTGCAGCTGAGTAGCAGTGAGAATTGGCAGCAGAGGTGGTGGTGTGGTGCTGATGACCCTGAGCTGGGTCATGCCAGAAAATATTGCAGATTCCTGCTCAAGATTCATTTTTTTTTTTTTTTTTCTTTTGTGGCCAGGCCTTCCATTAAAGGTCTAGATACTTTTTGATTCAAATCTATTTAAATGGTAGGTATCTTCAATGAATCATGAAAATATGGAAGCAAAAGGGTTCTCTGTGCTTCTATTAATAAAGGAAGGTTGAAGTGTTTTGTTAGCTGTAAAGAGAAAATAAACCTGGCTTACTGTGGTCAACTGCATGAACAAATAGCCTGAATGAAAGACTGCAGTTGTGACACTGCTTTATCTGTGGTAATACTTTAGGTTGTAGTTTGTCACTGATTGCATAGCACCCAGTCATTTATTGCATAGCACAATCAGCGCCCCACCCATGGCAAAGACCCTTTTCAGTCTTTCTGAATGCACTCCTCGGGTGATTGACCTGGCTTCTGTACCTTGTTCGGAGCAGGATCGTGTAAGAACATCATCGTTTTTCCTGATCTGACCAGTTTCATGGGGCTGACAAATGGTGTGATTCCAGGGCTTTTTTTCTCTGGCACGATGAAAATATTGTCAGTAGTTGTGCTTCATGTTGACGTGCACATCATATTTACCCAAAAATTAGATTCTAGACATGGAAAACTATAACACATTTATAGATTTTTCCATGGTTAGAAGCTAATTGGGGGGGGGGGGTACTTATCTTAAATTCAAAGTTATCTTGAATTTGGGTAAATATGGTAAATCTGATGAGA
This sequence comes from Gavialis gangeticus, assembly GCF_001723915.1. Taxonomy (NCBI): domain Eukaryota; kingdom Metazoa; phylum Chordata; order Crocodylia; family Gavialidae; genus Gavialis; species Gavialis gangeticus. The sequence continues at coordinate 6,554,550 of NW_017728993.1, read as the reverse complement.
CCTTGGCTCAAGGGAACATTTTAAAGTTGAAATCTACTATTCTGTGTACTAATACACTAAGCAGTGGATGGTCTAAGAACATTTTAAAGTTTTGCACTTGCTGTATACCCACACATGATATATAATTTTAAAGTTTAGAGAGTGTAGTTTGTACAAAATTAAGAAATTGCAAGAAGAGCCTGAAAAAGTGTGAAAAAATTTTTAAAAACCGGCATAGAGAGTGTATGAGTGTGCACTACCTATGAATTCTTAAGCAAGTGTCATATTTGAAATTGGTGTTATATGCGCAGGACACTTTATTAGCGAAAAAAAATTTCAAAGGATGTTTCTTGCATGTGGATCCCACATAGAGAAGAAGGCAACTTAATAAAGTGGGTCTTATGGTAGTGACTTCTCAGAGGATGCCATTCACCACAGTTTAAAGTCTGTGATTCTTTGCTCCAAAATGAACACTGTAATGAGGATATAATTGCCAGAATTATTGGAGAAGAGTAGACTTAAGCCTACATAGTCTAGATAACATACAAGGTAATGAGGCTATCTAATATCCAACTGAGTTTCTCAAACTGTTTGTTGTTAAGCAGTTTGCCTCCCTACAGGCTCACGATTAAGAAGGAAATGTTTGGGATCTTTTGAGAAATGTGAATGTAAAAATTAGCTTAATCATGGGCAGAAGGCTTTTTATAAAAAGACTTAATGACAGCACTATAGACTTAAAAGTGATAACAGGAGAGGCTACTGGAAAACATGTTCATTTGCCAAGAGTTGCATTATGCCCATCAGACACAGCTCTACTCTTTAAGATATGCAGGAGGCAATTTCCTGTTAGAGTAACTCTTGCGGTGACTGTCAACAAAAGCCAAGGTCAAACACTTGAGTTATGCTTTACCAAACACAACCTGTATGTGCATGTGCCCAGCTATATGTTGCAATGTCGAGTGAAATAATTTGATAACCTGAAAATGCTAATTATACAGTCAGAGCATCAAGGAATATTACCAAAGATGGAAGGAGTATACATGGAAAAAATGTGGTATTCCACAAAATCCTCCAGTGAAGTTTGAAATTATAACATGCTTGCTCAAAATCACATGTAGTTTATCTCCTTTTCATGACTTGCAAAATGATTGAACCTGCTTATATTTGTTTAAATGATGCATTTGAACACCCTTCTGAAGCTACTTCAAGTTTAACAAGTGATTTCAAAAGGTAAGCAGATGACATAATTATATTTTTAACCCCAGGCTTGTCGCCAAGATTTTGTGGAAATAGTTTGAAGCAAATTACTTTAAATCTCTTGATCAGCTGTATAATAATGTTGAAAAGAGTTTAAAAGACTTGGCCAGAGGTTTGGACAGAATTTATGGGTTCCTGTAGATGTGTGGGGATGGTGCTCCAACGCGCTGTCATTACAACCCCTGTAATTACAGTGCATTGGAGCAGACTTGATTAATCAAGTCTGCTCAAGCGTGCTAATTAACGTGCTCCAGCAGCCTCTGTGTCTCATGTATTCAGCATCTCCACGCTTCAAAACAGCAGTGGGGGGACTTGAACTAAAGCTTGTTTGATGAACTGCCCTGCTGCCATTTTGAAGTGGGGGATGCTGAATACATGAGATGCCCCCTTTCACACCAGAGCAAGTGTAAAGACTCCTTATATTTTGCTTTACTGAAGATTTCAAGGTTATTAATACAAACTTTATATAAATTTGACACACAATTTGAATGAAAATCAACAGGAAAATCAAGAGACAGCCAAAGGTTAAAAGGAAAAACTGTGGTATAATGGAAGGAAGAAGAACAAATAGAATGAGCTCAAGTTGATCAGCATTGTGTTGTATTTGATTTCATTTTACAACCTGAAACATCTTTTGGCTTTAAGACTTCAGGGATCTTAATGGTTTCAGCTGGTGAAACCATTCAGTATAAAGAGTTATTTGAGAGAGAATCTTAAGTATAAAGGAAATGTGCAATAAACATTTTTAGCCAAAATTTGCTGAGTTCACACTTGTGATAACAGAAAAGCTTGGGTGAGCACAGAGTACATTGTAGTTAATATAACTTACTTTGTATTTGTTATAAATTATGGGACAAATTATGGCATGGTTTGTGTTGCTGTGTAAGGAAGTAAGAGGTTGTAAAGCACCCCTTAATTTTTCAAGAAGGGGTTTGGGTTTGGGGTTGGCTTACATACTATGTATAATGGAACAGGGGAGATTTAGCCTGAACTCATCTGCTATATTTCTCTACTTCATCCCAAACTCTTTTTTCCAGGCACGGCAGTTGGTGACCCCTCTGAGGCATGGTGCTTGGAACGGGTCCTTTTTATTTAGTCAGCTGCTTCTGTATTTAGCACAACATGTACTCCTTGAGACTTACTGTTCCTGGGAAGCTAAATCACATAAGGTACAATTCACTGGTGCATAGAAACATGAATATGATAGGTATAATTCCAAATACCACATCTTCCTTTCCCAAAATATTTAACAAAACATTTCCAAATAGTTGCAACCAAGTTTTTATTCAACTGGCAATGTTCAACTGGTCTCTGAGCTTCTTTGGACTTGGAAGTCATCTTTGAAATGATAGTACTGCTCTGGTCAGAGGATGTGGTGGGTTCATTTGTTTTGGTAGTTTTGTCTCCTGTCTCAGTTGTCTTATGGTTATTACCACCTCTGGCAAAACAACAGACTCCATGTCTGTCATCTCCCTCATTCCTGGAAGCAGGAGAAAAGAAGCTTGAAGGTGATAAACGATGTTATGTTGGTGCTGTCATTGGCTGGTGCACAATTTAACATTACCAAGTGTGGACTGGTGGCTGATCAGCATTTTCATTAGGTGCTTTATTATTTTAAGTGTTTTCTGTTGGAGGTAATGGAGGCTAGTTGTTAAATGTATAAACAGTTAAAATGCGTATACTCGGCCAGTACGTTACAGGCCATTTTCTGACATTATTATGGGGACATAGAGATGTTCAGCTTCTACTGGGGGACCCATTGTTGTCCCAGTAGAAGCCATGAGTATACAGATGTTCAGGATTTTTCTCCCAGAGCAAAAATGGCCACTTGGGGAGAAAAATTAACCAGGAACAACCAGGGTTAAATCAGTCCCAGGAAAATTTTTTTTGGGAGAGCAAATGTTCACACATTGCCTTTTAAGAGAAGCTGCAGCACAGTCCTCTAGCATCCCAGGTGCTTTGCTTGTGGCCCCTTCCCCACTTCCCCAGGGAGACAGTGTGTCACTTGGGCTGGACTCTACTGATCCAGCTGAGCAGAGAGCAAGACGTGTCCCCTTCACAGTCTCCATATTGTGTTGCAGGGAGACGCAGACTGACCCTAAGCAGTCTGGGTCAGCCAATCAGGGCTGCCCTATGTATTACTAATATCTGTCTTCAGGCTGACTGAGGGAGTCTGCAGAACATGCTGAGATGCATGTACAGGGGCCTCCTGGCTGTGCAGTGTCAGCACTGCTAGCTCTTCATACTTCAGGGGCTCAGAATTTGAATGTCTGTTCAGGTATCTCCAGGTAATTTTTTTCTACCAGGAAAAAAAGATGCAAGAGAATTCTCTCAGGTCATTTGAATATGTGTATACAACCTGTGTCTGGTGCATTGTGTCTAACAGAAATTAATGTCATGTGTAAAATCTGTTTATTTCTAGTAAGTCTATCTCGGGGAAGTGAGAGTTATCATCTAGATTGGTCTAGTGTGTATTGACTCCCCCTTATCAATCCAAGTTAAAATCCGTCTTTACTCTGGGAGCTAATTTTTCCTGTGGTACAAATGTGGGTTCTTTTGTTGCATAAGTCTGGGTTGTTAACACCTGAAGCAAACCTTGATGGATAGACATTAAAGGACTTACCTTTTTTCTTAAGTTTTTTCAGTCCAAAAATGTACTGTGTGCATCATTTTAACTTACTTTTCCCCAAAACCTAAGGAATCACCAACCTCATGTTCCTGAGAAAAATGACATGTAGGAAGATCTTAATCACTTTTTAAATCACTTTTTGCAGGTGTCCTTCCTGAACTGTAGCTCTAGCAATCACAGTATACATTTTGTCAAAGACTGAACATATATTTACAGTTGAGAACATCTCTTCCTTCAGGAGGTAGCGAGTTGCCAGGCCCTTAAAGCAGAGTAATTGATTTATAATTAATTTTGGCTAACACACTAATAAATACATTAAACTTTTCACAACCATGGACTAAAGCCAAAGCCTCTGATTCTGTTTGAGCATTTTGGCATCTAGTTTTTTGTTAGTGCCCAGGAAACACAAGTTACTGACCTCAGTGACTTCTGTTGTTGCAATAAATTTGTTCTGGTGCTGTTATTGCACATCATGAGTAGTTTAATTTTTGCATTTTTTGTAAAGATGCCTCCAGATTGTGGCCTTAATTAACTCAGTGTGTTTCTCTAATTCTTCTTCAGCTAAGCATCTGCTTTGAACGTGCATTTTTACATAGCATTGTTATCAGGTTGCTAGTTTTAGCTGCTAGATGTTCTCAGTGCCTTCTCCATAGTTCCCCTTTCTAAGGAATATATTGTATTTTTCCACATGCCTGCCCGTTTGGTGATCTACTAATCCATTTTGCTATATTAACTTCCATTCCAGATATGTTATTACTAGGGGTGCGCTGATACTGATGGCCAATTTTTAAGGAGGCATATCAGCCAATACCAGTCTGATTTCTGATACCAGCCTGGAAGCTTGGAGAGCTGTGTGCAGCTGGTAAGTCTGGTGTGGTGGAAGGGGATGAAGTAGGGAATGGGCATGGGGGTGTAGATCAAGATCCCCATGGTGAGGGAGGAGTGGGGCTGGTCCTGGGGCAGGGACTGTGGCAAGCTCTGTGCTGCCCAGCTGGGGTGGGCCCGGTGCAGGATGGATCTGCAGCTCATCCGGGGGTCGCGGGGGTGGGGAAGTAGTTTCCAACGCTGCATGCTCCTTGCCTGGAGCTGCTAGTCCAGTGCTTGCTTGCTGGTCTGGGAGGGCGTGAAGGGGGGTGTGTGCCTCCAGATCTGTGCAGGGTGGGGTGAGGCACATGCCCCCACTATGCCCTCCTGGATGAGCAGCGGGAGCCACCAGACGAGCAGGTGAGCCCTGGACCAGCAGCTCCTGGACAAGCAGCACGCAGCGGTGGGAGCTGCTCCTTGTGGTCCCTGGATGACCTGCAGCTCTGTCTTGCACCCACCCTACCCCTACTGGGCTGTGCTTGCCCCAGCCCCACTCCTTCGCTACGCGAGCCTTGATCTGCCCCCCTACACACCTTCCCTCCCTCCTCCCCTTCTACCACAAGAGACTTACCAGCTGCTCACAGCTCTCCAAGCTGCCAGGCTGTGCTCCTCACTGCCTACGTGCTGTGCTGTGGCCGCACGCACGCATGGGCATGTATCAGCCAAATTATTGGCCACATCAGGCCAATTTACGATACAATCAATTTTCTTTAGATTGCTTCCAATCTGATATTGGGGTGATGTATTGGTGCACCTGTAGTTATTACACCTCTTTTAACATCTTTTCTTTTTTTCTTTACATGTATGTTTGGGTTTTTTGCTTTTGTTTAGCTTTTATCCCCTTAATGTGAGAGCTGCCTGGAATTTTGGTCATGCTTCTCTACTGTTTTCTCCAGATCAAAATGCCATCTATGAAAGCCTCACTCCGTTCTATACCATCAAAATCTGTTGCAACTGTGTGAAAAACCCAAGAAGCGTATATTGAAAACACAACTAGAATAGTGTTCTGTGGAAACAATGTTTTCCAATATT
>NW_017728993.1:6543396-6543789 GCF_001723915.1 Gavialis gangeticus | reverse complement strand
GGCATGGGGGGCAGATTGTGGCCCCTGCGATGAGGGAGGGAGTGGAGCTGGGGCAGAGGCAGGTGCTGCCCAGCCAGGGTGGGGCATGAGACAGCTGCAAGCAGTTCATCTGAGGGGTGGCTCCCCTTGCTGCATGCACCCCAGGAGGACATGGGGGACGTGTGCCCCTGGATCTGCATGCAGGGCAGGCTGCCACTGGGCTGGGGCCAAAGTGGTGCCAGGCTCTTCCTGGTGGGGGGCTGGGCCAGGCTGTACTCAGAGCAAGTGGCAGCAGCACTGGGAGCAGGGCTATGGGAGGGGCTGTAGCCACCCCAAAATTTGCGATAGCCACCCCAACCCCCTCTCCCAGTGCCACTGCCACCCACCCCAAGTGCAGCCTGGCCCAACACCCTC
>NW_017728993.1:6537183-6538396 GCF_001723915.1 Gavialis gangeticus | reverse complement strand
TCCGGGGGTCGCGGGGGTGGGGAAGTAGTTTCCAACGCTGCATGCTCCTTGCCTGGAGCTGCTAGTCCAGTGCTTGCTTGCTGGTCTGGGAGGGCGTGAAGGGGGGTGTGTGCCTCCAGATCTGTGCAGGGTGGGGTGAGGCACATGCCCCCACTATGCCCTCCTGGATGAGCAGCGGGAGCCACCAGACGAGCAGGTGAGCCCTGGACCAGCAGCTCCTGGACAAGCAGCACGCAGCGGTGGGAGCTGCTCCTTGTGGTCCCTGGATGACCTGCAGCTCTGTCTTGCACCCACCCTACCCCTACTGGGCTGTGCTTGCCCCAGCCCCACTCCTTCGCTACGCGAGCCTTGATCTGCCCCCCTACACACCTTCCCTCCCTCCTCCCCTTCTACCACAAGAGACTTACCAGCTGCTCACAGCTCTCCAAGCTGCCAGGCTGTGCTCCTCACTGCCTACGTGCTGTGCTGTGGCCGCACGCACGCATGGGCATGTATCAGCCAAATTATTGGCCACATCAGGCCAATTTACGATACAATCAATTTTCTTTAGATTGCTTCCAATCTGATATTGGGGTGATGTATTGGTGCACCTGTAGTTATTACACCTCTTTTAACATCTTTTCTTTTTTTCTTTACATGTATGTTTGGGTTTTTTGCTTTTGTTTAGCTTTTATCCCCTTAATGTGAGAGCTGCCTGGAATTTTGGTCATGCTTCTCTACTGTTTTCTCCAGATCAAAATGCCATCTATGAAAGCCTCACTCCGTTCTATACCATCAAAATCTGTTGCAACTGTGTGAAAAACCCAAGAAGCGTATATTGAAAACACAACTAGAATAGTGTTCTGTGGAAACAATGTTTTCCAATATTATTTTTAGTGTGTTGATACGTGCTGCTTTTCTCAGGGGACTTGAGAGAGTTCTACTGACACGCATCCAGTGTATTAAAATATTTGGCATTAGCAGGCTCCCTGCAGATTTCCTTCCATTTTAAATCATTAGAAAAGTTCTGATTTTACATGGTTGCTTAATTCTTTTGGGTCTGCCTTTTCCTACAATGCCTGAGTATATTTACGTCCTTGGTTGCTGCACTTGTGCATCTGCAATGTATTCAGCTGCTCATTAAACCCTGACTGGAAGGGCACTGTACACAGTCACAGCTGGGCAGCTTGGAGAGCAGTGTTTGGCTGGTAAGTCTGTTGTGGGGGAAGGGGTC
>NW_017728993.1:6529076-6537021 GCF_001723915.1 Gavialis gangeticus | reverse complement strand
CACCCCAGGAGGACATGGGGGACGTGTGCCCCTGGATCTGCATGCAGGGCAGGCTGCCACTGGGCTGGGGCCAAAGTGGTGCCAGGCTCTTCCTGGTGGGGGGCTGGGCCAGGCTGTACTCAGAGCAAGTGGCAGCAGCACTGGGAGCAGGGCTATGGGAGGGGCTGTAGCCACCCCAAAATTTGCGATAGCCACCCCAACCCCCTCTCCCAGTGCCACTGCCACCCACCCCAAGTGCAGCCTGGCCCAACACCCTCGCCAGGAAGAGCCCTGCCCCAGCCCCAGCCTGCAGTGGCATCCCGCAGTAGCAGCCTGCCCTTGCCCTGTGTGCAGATCTGGGGGCACATGCCCCCCATGTGCCCCCTGGGGTGTGCGCAGCGGTGGGAGCCACCTCTTCTCCCTGCATGCGGATCAGTCCGGCACCCCGCCTCAGCTGTGCAGCGCCTTCCCCAGCCCCAGTCCCTCCCTCAGTGTGGGGGCCTTGGTCTGCCCCTACATCCCTTCCCTCCCCCCCTCCCCCATTTCCCCACAACAGAATTACCAGCTGGACCCAGCTACTCTCCACATTGCCAGGCTGCACTCCTGGCCGCCTGCATGCTGGGCTGCAGCTGTGTGCACACGCACGGCCACATTATTAGCCACATCAGCCAAAAAATCCAATTGCTGATCCAATTTTCCTTATCGGTGCTGATCCAATATGGGACCGATGTATCGGTGCACCTCTAATAAAAAGACAAGTTTCTACTACTAAAAAAATTATATATAATTTTAAACATTTTAATGCTTTGAAATACTGCTGAATTGAGAACTTGGAAGAGAAATTGAAAGGAATACAAGGTAACAGGGGCAATTGTAATTAGTGGTAAGAATAGCAATTCTTTTTCAGCTCTCCAAGGTGTGATGTCAGTAGTGTATACATAGACAAAAATGTTTGTTTAAAACTGGTATTGATTTGCTCCTAAAATCCTTTCAAGGCTAAGAGTCTCCTCAGGATACAGGCTATGTTTTCTTTTGCACCGATTTTCCCCACTACTAGCTTAGGGTACATATAGCTCATGAACCAAAAAACCTGAAAGGAAGTCTTTTTTTCCTCAGCCTTCCCTGTTCCAGAGATTTTCAGCTTGATTTCCAGACTGAACAGATTTAGCCTTACCAGACCTCTGAATTTATAAGTTCAACCCATCACTGCTTACTGAATTAAATATAATTTCTCCTTGCATAAGTCAGACTCTACAGACCAACTTCCCTTCAATTTAATTTATAAATGGTAGGTGGAACTAAAATATAATTTCCAGAGAGTAGGAAGGATGGCAGAGAGCATGAACAATTTGATCAAGTGGATGCTCGAATCAGTTATGTGCGATTGTTCTTTTATCAGTGAGAACATTGCTTTATCCTGTTCATGCTTGTGTTTATACCATGTTTGTTTTATGTTTGTATGAAAATTAAAGATACTGACACTTATTCAAAATTCATAATACTAACTCAGTTGTCCTGTTTTTTCCCCCAGAAAATTATGTACAACAGTGGTGCTCAACCTTTTTATCCAGCAGGTAGGATGGGCAGTGTCTGGTCCCTCTGTGAACCAGATCTGGCTGGTAGATCCAATGCAGCACCAGAGCAAGTGTAGCAGGAACCCATCTGGCTGTGTGAAGGGTGGCAGGGGCAGCCTGGCCTTGAATCATAGAAGATTAGGGTTGGAAGGGACCTCAGGAGGTCTTCTAGTCCAACCCCTACTCAAAGCAGGACTGTCCTCAATTAGATCACTCTAGCCAAAGCTTTGTTGAACCAGGCCTTAAAAACCTCCAAGGATGGGGATTCCACCACCTCTCTAGGTAACCTGTTCCAGTGCTTCATCATCCTAGTGAGATAATTTTTCTTAAAGTTTTCCTAATTTTTTTTCTGGTTATGTAGGGGAATGGGGCTTAGTTCAATCCCAAACTGGCCCTGTGAAGAAGGGAGGGGTAGAGAGGGGCCATGACCCAGCCCTGATCTAGCTTCATAGGGGAGGGGGCATGGCCCATCCCTATTGTGGGGAGGGGGTGTGGCTTGGCCCCAAACCAGCCAAGCAGCAGGAGGGGGCATGACCTGGCTCCACAGGGAGAAGATGGCATAGCTTGGCCCCAACCTGGCTAGGTGAAGGGAAGGGGATGTGGCCTAGACCTGCAGGGGTCGGCGGTGGGGGGCATGGACCAGCCCCAAACCAGGGGATGGGGTGTGGCCTGGTCCCAATCTGGCTGTGCAGAGGGAAGAGGGCATGGCCTGACTTTGATCCAATCATGCAGCAGGAATGTCATGGCCCGGCTCCAACCCACCATATGATGTATGGGATTTGGGCAGTGAGGAGAGGTGGCAGTATTAACTGCTACTGCTTCCCCACCACCAAATTTCCTGATCGTTCGGGAGCACTGCGGACTGGATTCCGAGGCTCTGCGGGCCACATTTGGCTCATGGGCTGAAGGTTGAGCACCCCTGATCTGCACTGTAGACTGCCTAGATTTACCTCCTAGAATATTGTTTCGAAGTGACCTGTCATATGACTTGTGTAAAAAGAATGTTGAAGTGTCCTTATCATGGTAACCCCTATTGCAACTGCTGGTGATTACACGCTTGGTTAACTGTCTCAGAATAGGCACCCTGGTGACTTGGGATACTCATACAGGTGAGAGAAAAATGCCTGTAATTCCAGGAAATACTTTTCTTCTGTGGTACTGTCTCACTGTAGCTGCCCACATTTGGTTACTGCACTGAAATCTCCAGTCTTTGGAGTGGCCACACACACTTGGTCTAAGAGTAAGTTTGCTTATTGAGCTCACTTCTAAAACATACATCTATAGCTCTGCATGTCTCAGAAGAGAATCTGTAAGCAGCTGAAATCTTACCTTGACAATTGTGATTATCCACTATTAATAATAAAGGAATTTGTTAGAATTGTCTAATATTTCAAATGAAAAGGGTCAAATTTGTTGAAATGTCCACTTTGAATAAGGTAACTATTTTATGCCTTTTATGTCACCCTTTTATGGAATAGAGTTATCTCTAGCAGCTGATACAAATCAGCCTAAATACCCTTAAGAAAAAGGTAGAAACCGGTGTTAACATAGCACTATAAGAAATTGTTTCAATATAAATACTAAAAGTATTCAGGAAAGAGATGCAACCACACTTTTTCTGTTGCACTGCTCGTCCTGATACTTCATCATTTGTGGTAGCAAATGGGAATATGAACCGGTCCAGGATTACTATTAGTATTACTAACCTGTACATTTTCCACTTTCATTCTGAACTTGGTTTTTATTGTAGAAAACTCCAGGCAGCAATCTGTTCAATTATTACAAAGTCCTAAACTTGAGGTGAGGTGGTAATTATGTATAAGTGGGTAGCATCTATGCATTCAAAGAGTAGAAGCCTTGAAAATGTTCTCAGGGAGAAAATAGGACAGTCAGTTAGATACCTAAAGTGTTTATATACTAATGCAAGGAACATGGGGAATAAACAGGAAGAATTGGTAGCTTTAGTACAATTGAGGAACTGTGATATAATTTAGATTACAGAGATGTGGTGGGATAGTTCACTACAGAGCTGGCCGTAGGAACTGGGAGACTGCCCAGGGCACTATGTTCAAGGGGGTGCCAAATACCTTGCCCCAGACTGGAGGAGCAGTGCCCAGGCTAGCTACCACCCCCTGCCCCCACGGAGTCCCTCATGTATTTCTGGCTCAGCCATGTGGGGCAGTGCCCCCCCCCCATCATTCTGAAATCCTGACATGGTGCAGGGAGGAGTGGGCCAGGCCAGCCCTGCCATCTCTTGATTGACTTCCAACTTTCTGCTTTTCCCTTGCACAAACTTTGCCTTCCCATCCATTGGCTCTGCTTCACTCCATGTGCCTGGCCCGCTCCACCCTGCACCCTCTAGAGCACAGAGCAGGTAAGCATCCCACTCTACTCCAGTTGCCTCTTCATTGCTCTCTGCCCAGGTGGCCCAAGCTCCAGCCTCACGCTGGGTTCAGGTGGTGGCATGACACAACCCTGCCTTGCCATGGTAGCTTCCTGGGTGCAGCCTGCCCTGGCAGCCCACCAGGGGATGATGCAGGCCAATGGCAACAGGAGGCTAGCCTGGCTAGATGGTGATCTCATCAATCAGTTGAAACTCAAAGGAATCCTGCAAAAAGTGGAAATTTCGTCATAGTGCTTGGGAAGAGTATAAGAGTATTGTATGGGCATGCAGGGAGAAAATTAGGAAGGCCAAGGAAGTATTTGAGGTGCAGCTGGCAAGGGACATAAACAGTAATAAAAAGGTATTGTACAAATATGTCAGGAGTAAGAGGAGGACCAAAGAAATCATGGGTCCCTTCCAGAATGCAGAGAGAAATCAATTTGTGCATGATGGAGATGGCTGAAACATATAATGCCTTTGTTACTTCAGTCTTCATGAATAGAGGCGGCTACCTGGTGACAGAGCAGTTGGCAGCAGAGATAAGGAAGAAGTCAGAAGTAATGACATGGATCCAGTAATGGCAGAAGTATGAAATCCAGTAATGGCAGGAGGTTCTTGAGTGCCGTTTTATGGGGGTCTGTCCTCTGTCCAGTGCTGTTTAATGTGTTTATTAATGATTTAGCTGCTGGAGTAGAGAGCTTCTTGAGCAAATTCCAAACACCATGAAACTGGGAAGGATTGCAAACATGTTGGAGGACAAGAACATAAATCAGAAGGATCTTGACAGACTGGAAAGCTGGGTTGGAGCTAACAAGATAAAATTCAGTGCTGCCAAATGTAAGGTGTCACGCCTTGGGAAGAGTAATCAAAAGTTCCAATACAAAATGCTTGACACCTGGCTGCATGGCAGCACTATGGAGAAGGATCTTGGAGTCTTGGCAGATCATATACTCCATATGTATCTGCAGTGTGATTTAGCTGCACAAAAGGAAAATACAATTTTAGGATGCATCAATAGAAGCATTAGGTGAAAGACAGAGGAGGCAATAATGTCTCTCTACTTGGAACTGGTTAAGCCTCACCTAGAGTATATTGTGCAATTTTCATAGAATCATAGAAAATTAGGCTCGGTAGGGACCTCAGGAGGTCATCTAGTCCAACTGCCTGCTCAAAGCAGGAACAGTTTGATCTCCACATTTAGAAAAGGACATGGAGAATTTCAAGAGGGCCCAAAGGTGGGTGACAAAAATGATAAATAAAGGTCTTGGAAGCAAGTTATATGAGGACAGCTTCCAGAAAAGGTGCGTAAGAGGAGATATGGTAGCAGTCGTCAAATACTTGAAGGGCTGCTATAAACAAGAGGGAAACAACTTTTTCTTTGCTGCAGAGAGCAGGATGCAGACCAGTGACTTGAAGTTGCAGCAGAGTAATTTTCAATTGGATATCAGGAAAAAATGACTTCACTGTTAGGGCAGTGAGGCAGTGGAATAGACTGCCTAGAAAAGTTGTGGAATCTCCATCATTGGAGGTATTTAAGAGGAGGCTGGATGAGCACTTGATCGGGGATGATCTGGGGTAACTGTGCCAATGCTACACCATGGGTATTTCTCATGCTTCTCCGCTTTGCTGGTTGCCATATTGGAGCAAGAGATTATTTTTCCCGTCATACTGCTACATGTATCAAGGTTTGTTTGTTTGTTTTCTACCTTCAGAAGCACTGGAAGCTGGCTGCAGTTAAGGTTGGGGATTTTAACTGGGGAGGGTCTGTGGCAGAAAGCCACCTTGGTTTCTCCCCAAAAATCTCTGCCCTGTGACACTGTGATTTAAATCTCTGTGCTGTGACCATTCAATTAGGATGGGCCCAGCACACAGGGGACCACACCCTCAGCCTGTCTCTTTAGGGAACTGGAGCTGGCTGCATTCCTGAGGGAGGGGGAAACCTGCTCCCTCTGCTTACGTGACTTGCATCACTTACCTGGGTAAGGGGTTTCTACCTGGGGAGCTGGAATCTGCCCGGTAACAGGTGATGCATTTCAGATTGGTTGGCTGACAGCCAACTGGGGCTGACCTCCGCTGGCCCAGGTGAATGAGGTCACAGGGGCTATATAAGTTAGGACGGGGAAGGAGGCGGTCTCTCCTCTCCAGCCATGAGGTGACGCAGCAGCCAGGCAGGGGACAGAGAAGCCTTAACATCTGAAACTGGCTCTCTCCCCCCAAACTCACGAGCTAGGAACCGCCTGCCTCCAAAGGGAAACTTCACCTGCCTTTGGAAGATGCTTGTGAGTAAGCTACTCAATCTGATTAGATATTTAGCTGAAGGTATCACATATGCGTAATCAAAAGGCTACCACAGCCAGACTGTTTGCTCTTTAGGATTTCTAGATATTGCTCTATCCTGTACCCTAGTTTACCCTACCCCCTGTAATCAATAAAGTTCTCCTTTTTGACTGGTGTGGGAGACTTATTGAGGGGTGGGTCTAAATTATGCCTAAGAGACCCCTTAGGTCTGTGGACTAAGGGAGACTATACCTTTTTGCCCCCGGACTTGGGGAAGTACCCCAAGTGCCTGTACTGGGTTGAGTACCAGTGGGACTTTAGGCCTGTGTTACCGCAAGGACACAGGGCCGTGAGACAGTCCATTCTTGGGGTGGTGGCGGCACGTTACCCCCAGACTAGCGAGTGTGCTCCAGGAGAGGGGTCGGCCAGACATAAGGCGCCCCTAGGGAGGCATTTGGAGCCTGGAAGGTGGTCGGGCGCAGGGAGGTGGGTGGCTCAACGCAGGAGCACCCCCTACTGGCCTGCCTCATGTGGTGGAAACAGCGGAGGGATACTAATACCCAGCTGTGTTCCTGAGGTGGGATCTCTGCACCCGCCACAGGGTCCTACAGTGCTCTTGCTGGGACTCTGACCAAGACGTTCTGAGCTAGAGAATCTTGCCCTTCTGTTCTGTGGGTGGTGGGAGAAGAGTAGGTATGATATACCTTGATTTTAGCAAGGCTTGTGTCTCATGATATTCTCATTAATAAACTAAGGACACACAGACTAGATGCAAGTACAGTAAGGTGGATACAAAACTTGTTGGATCATCAAACTCATGAATGGCGCCCAGTGGCTGGTGGGGGTATGGCTATGCTGGCAGTGGTGGGAGTGTGGTGGTCAGACCCCAGCGGCGGTAAGCACAAAGCTCCCGAAGATGCTGGTGGGGCATGGCAAGCACCAACCAGGGGTCGGTGACCACCTGCAGGCACCACCGGCAGTGGCAACAGTGTCGGTGGCACCTTTTTTGCAGGGGGTGCACCACCATACTCAGGGGGGTGCACGTGCAACCACATACACCCCCTACACATTGCCTCTGATCAAACTCAATATTTAGTTAGGAGGAGGTATCAAGTGGGATTCCCCAGGTGTCTGTCCTGTTGGCATTGGTCAACATCTTCTTCATTAATGATCTGGATGATGGAACTGAGTGCACATTTAGCAGATTTGTGGATAACACCAAGTTGTGTAGAGTTGCAGGCATTCTAGAAGGCAGGGCTAGGATCCAGAGTGACTTAGGCTGGAGAATTGCCCAAATTAACTAGATGAAATTCAACAAGAATAAGTGCAAAGTATTGCACTTAGGAGAAAATAATTACACGCACAAATGCAGCCTAGGGAATAACTGGTGAGACTGCAGTACTGCAGAGAAGGACCTGGAGGTTTCAGTGTACCGTAGGCTGAATATGAGCCAAGAGTGTGCTCTTTTTGCAGAAAGGCCTGCAGCATATTGTCTTAATGGGAGTGTCACTTGCAAATCCAAGGAAGTGATTCTTCTGCTCTGTTCAGCACTGGTGAGGCCTGTGTCAAGCAGCTTGGTCTGGTACACGTGGGTGGCAGCTGGCCAGACAGTGAGCTACCCAGGCTGGATTGGAGGCACTGGTGGGCCCAGAGCCCAGCAGCCACCCACTGTGGGGGCTGGCTGCGGAAACACAAGTCACCACTGTGCCTCTGAGATGACCCGGGTAGCCTG
>NW_017728993.1:6520917-6524076 GCF_001723915.1 Gavialis gangeticus | reverse complement strand
TCCAAGGAAGTGATTCTTCTGCTCTGTTCAGCACTGGTGAGGCCTGTGTCAAGCAGCTTGGTCTGGTACACGTGGGTGGCAGCTGGCCAGACAGTGAGCTACCCAGGCTGGATTGGAGGCACTGGTGGGCCCAGAGCCCAGCAGCCACCCACTGTGGGGGCTGGCTGCGGAAACACAAGTCACCACTGTGCCTCTGAGATGACCCAGGTAGCCTGCTGCCCAGCCAGCATGCTAGGCCAGGCTGTGCGTGCTGGGCCAAGATGCTCTCACTGACAGGGCTTTCCTGTCACTGAGCTGTAGCTGCTGAGGAAAGCCCTGCCTTTGGCCTGGTCTGGCCCCACCATGCGGCTGTCTCAGCCAGGGCTAGAGCGGGCTGCAGGGGTGGGGCCCACCTCAGCAGCTGCAGTTCAGTGACAGCTGCTCCCAAAGCCCAGGATGGGCTGGGCTGAGCCAAGATGGGCAACACTGCACAGAGCTTCCTCCCTGCCCCGTGATGGTGGTTGGGGGAAAGGAGGAGGAGGAAGAGTCCCTCCAGCACTGCACAGAATCCACCTCATGGCGGGGGGGTGGGGAATGGGAAGAGCTTCAGCACTGCAGAGAGCAGGCCCCCCCACATCAGTGGTGGGGGGAAGGAGGTAGGCTACTCTGCCCTGGCTGCGGTTCCCTGGTGGGAGGGGCAGGGAATTAACTCCCTCCCTGCCCCTTTAGTCTTAACAGGGGCATGCTGGGATGGTTGCAATCCCTGCTGGTGGGACAGGGAAGGGATGGTGGAATAGACCCCCTCTTGGGTAATCTGACAGAGGCTGCTGCCCCTCCCTGTCCCCTTGTTGCTCCAGTGGCAGGGGTGGGGTGGCATGGTCCTGTTAAGGTGAAGTGGGGAGGGAGAGGGTAAATTCCTCCCTCCGTCCCTTCTGACCCTGGGGACTGCAGGTGGGGTCTGCCAGTCCCGGCCAGCTTCTGCCTCCTCTGCTTGTTTGCAGACAGGCAGACCCTGGCTGCGGTGGGGAGGGGAAGGAGGGAAGAATTAACCCCCTTTCTGACCACTTTGCCGTAATGGGACCATGCTAGGACATGTCTGGCCATGTCTCTATCCCTGTTATGGCTAGAGAGCAGAAAAGCGGGGCCAGCTCTGCTCTCTGGACTAGAGAGCACAGCTCAGTCCAGGTCTGTAGAGCATGCTGGGATGCTGGGGGACTCTGGTTTAACTTGAACCAGGAAGGGGACTGGGACAGCAGTTGCATAAACTGGTTTGGCCCAAATCAGTAAAGTCTGATACTACATTCAACTAGGCTCATCGTAAACCAGTTTTAGCCATTTTGAAACTGGTTTATGTGCACTGAACTTATGTTCTGTTACAGGTTTAAACCAGTTTCTGATCACTTAAACCGGTTTATCTGTAACTTCTGTCCATAGTCGTAGTGTATAAGAAGAGAACTGGATCTAGTCTATGAAATCTCAAGAGCCCAAACAACTATGGCTAAAAAAGCAGAATAAAACCTGATCAGTCTTCAGTAAAAGTATTGAAATATGGATAATTTCCTTACTGGAATTATATTTCCTTAAGATAAATATAAGGACAACCTTTTCCAGTGGCTTCTTTTTCTCACTTGCCTCCAGCTCTTTTTATACTGCAGAACAGTGTTTACTGTGTGTTATGGCTCTGTGCCTTCTATGACCATTTATAACACCCCACAGTGGTTTGTCTTTACATCTTCTGCAAAAAGGCACCACTCTTTGTATAGCTTTCTAAAAATGTGAGCTCGCTTAACTCCATGAGAATAGGAATATTGGTTTTAACTTACAGCACTAAATTAAATACCAAAGTTTCATCATCTTGTGGTTATGGAAATTGCAGTGAATTGTTATTAGCCTAAAGAAATCTAACAGATTCTTTCTCTACTTGGGTAATCTCTTTCTTGCTGACATTGAAGAGTGCATATTCTTAGGAACTGTAGAGTTACTGTAGCTTCTCATTAACCACTATATTTTTTTCAACAAAATGTAATCCCGTAACTTGCTCTACAGAATCTTTAGTGGAGCTGCTTAGACATCACTTTCCAAAAGCATTAGCCTAGGGAACAGCAGTTTTTGTAAATAAAAACTAGGCAGAAGAGTGTATTTATTTATTCTTAACAGAAAGAACAAAAAGGGTATACCCCGTGTTCAAAAAGACTTCCATTCCTTAGCCCAAAAGTCTATTTCATAAGTTGGATATTGCTCAGAGTTTCATAAAGCAACACACTATGAAGACTTCTTTTTTTGGCAGCAGGTCCTCCTGGCTTACTTGAAACACTTTTGCAATTCCATTTTTATGTTTTTATACACTAGGTAAGTACCTCATGATTTAGGACTTGGTTATTCTGCAGCATGCTTTTCCCTTACCATATTGTAGTCCGGCATGGTTAATTGGCTGTGTTTTGACACAATTCATATTGTTCAGGCCTAACGCAAATAAAACAAGCTTTTAGAAGTAGTTACTGGAGTGGGGGAGAACCAGAGATGACATTATTTTTATAAAGGTAGGGAAGTTTAGTATGAGTGGCTTTTTTAAACAAAAATACATTGCCTCCATTTGAGTTTATGAAGAGGGGCTTATTTTGTCAGATTGGCTGTTTTTTTTTTTTCTTAAACAGAGCCGACAGTAAATTCAGGACTAAAACTGGTAGAATTAACACTCTTGAATTCAAAAACAGACTAATTGTGTTCCCGCTACATATTTTGCCAACAGTACTTATCAGCAGAATGCATTCACTATGCAACTTGGGCCTGATTTAAAAAAAAAAAAAAAGGAAGTAGTAAAGAGGAAAAAATATGAAGCATATTTCTTAAATTGTATCTCAATAGCTTTTCCATTCTAAAGAGAACCCCTGGTGTAGTCTCAAATAATTTGGTTGTGTGTATATTTCATAGGAGCCCTACAAAACTAGTATTGGTCGTGCTCAAAGTACGGTTGTACTTGGAAAGGGGACTGCAAAGCTAACTCCCCAGTAGGGTGGGGAAACGCACTTCAGCAGTGTGAGGAGGGGCTATATAAGTGCACCTTCACAGCATTATTTATTTTTTTAAAACATTTTGTCCCCTTCTCACTCATGTGGCACTTAGCACACCCATGTTTTGCAGTGTCTCATTTGCACTCATCTGTGTTCCCCATTCAAACCC
>NW_017728993.1:6514781-6515917 GCF_001723915.1 Gavialis gangeticus | reverse complement strand
AAAAAAAAAAAAAAGGAAGTAGTAAAGAGGAAAAAATATGAAGCATATTTCTTAAATTGTATCTCAATAGCTTTTCCATTCTAAAGAGAACCCCTGGTGTAGTCTCAAATAATTTGGTTGTGTGTATATTTCATAGGAGCCCTACAAAACTAGTATTGGTCGTGCTCAAAGTACGGTTTTACTTGGAAAGGGGACTGCAAAGCTAACTCCCCAGTAGGGTGGGGAAACGCACTTCAGCAGTGTGAGGAGGGGCTATATAAGTGCACCTTCACAGCATTATTTAT
Organism: Gavialis gangeticus; assembly: GCF_001723915.1. NCBI lineage: Eukaryota > Metazoa > Chordata > Crocodylia > Gavialidae > Gavialis > Gavialis gangeticus. Next base: position 6,515,633 of record NW_017728993.1, on the reverse strand, counting down.
TTTTTTAAAACATTTTGTCCCCTTCTCACTCATGTGGCACTTAGCACACCCATGTTTTGCAGTGTCTCATTTGCACTCATCTGTGTTCCCCATTCAAACCCTACATTGGCCTCAATTCTGATTTCTTCCTGCATCATTTTGATATATATCTCCCTTCATGCTAAGATTTTTAACCTCACAGGTGTCTTTCCTTCCCTTGTCTTCTCTTCCACTTCTCTTGCTTTCTCCTGATCCTCATGTTTAGAAGTATCTTGTTATCCACAGTCTCTTCATATTTTGCTCTCCCCAGTTCATGACTCTCACAGGGATCCCTGTGTCTAACATTGCTTCCTCTCTCCCAGTATGGAGCAGACTACAGTGGAGTAGTGGGGCCTTATCTCCTATTCTTGCTGCTCTTACTCCTTCGAACATTGTGTCCAATTCCTCTGTCTCTGCCCTTTCAATTTTATCATCTGTCATGTACCTAATTCCTTCCCATCTGTGCTACTCATTGATTTCCGGTTCTTTCTTTAGGTCCTCACACTGATCCCGTGTTCATGATTCATCTAACCCCTTAGCTGCATGTTTCATCACCTTCACTTCTTTATCTGACCGGCAACTGCAGTTGAGCTGTGCTGCTCATCAAAAGGGCTGTTTGCTTGACTTGGTCTTCTTCAAGTGGTGTTTCTTTTATGATCTCTTTTGCTGAGCTCTTCTCTAACCATCTACCCAGCTTTCTTTAGCATCGTCTTCCCTTTTTGTCACTCAGCCTTATGTGACTAATAGTCTAATGCCACTGACTTTCATCTGTTCTTGACCTTCTTTTCCTGTCTTTCATTAAAATAGTGATTTATTCTCTCCAGGATTCATTCT
>NW_017728993.1:6506695-6509781 GCF_001723915.1 Gavialis gangeticus | reverse complement strand
TCTTAATTATAGGCACAATATGGGTACTTAAAAATTGACCTTTGTTTCTCCTAAATATTTCTTCTTGTTCTTCCCCCCAACTGGCTCACCCCCAACATTTGCTTCTGTATCCCCTTACCTTGCATTGAAGAATTCCTCTGGCAGAAATCCAGTGACAAGGCTGACTCTCCATTACAAATGCATTAATTTCCTCCCATATTCCTTCTTAAACTCTAGGGGAACATGTGCTTGCAGCAGCTTAAATAACAGTGGCACAAATTTGTGCTGGAGATTTGTGCCTCAGTGCACATGACTGAATCTGCACTTTGGTGTGGGGTAAATTGTACCACTTGGAGCAAACTGACCCTGCCCAGCTCCTCTTGGATATTCAGCCAGGAGGAGCTAGAGTCTGGGGCCAGCTCAGCAGTATAAAAAGCCGCCCTGGTGAGCAGCTTAGGGCTACTTGCTCTCAGGAACATGTGAGGGCCAGCCAGTTGGTATCTGGAGACACTAGCCTCTTGTGCCAGCTAGACTGCTGAAGAAGCCCGCGCCTAGAGTGGCCCTTGCACAATCTCTCACTTCAGCAGTCTGGCAGTGAGGGCTATTGCTTCGCTGTGACCTGCTGCTACCTGCAGCTAGGCCTGTGCGAAGTGGCTAGTATTTGCTTCGGATTTGGCCGATTTCAGGGGACAGTGATTGGATTTGGTGATTCGAATCACAGTCCCAATTGGCTTCGGCTGAATCTGATTCAGAGATTTGGCACTTCTTAAAAAACCCAAACAAACCCCGATGCAGGGAGGGCATTCCCTGCCGCCCCCCATTGCCCCATGCTGCCCCCCCTGCTCCTCCATTCCTCCTTGGCCCCCTCACAGGTGCTGCACCCAGGCCAGCTCTGGCCCTTTAAGAGAAAAAGCCTGAGAAAACCCCCGGACTCACTGCTCCTGCCAGTGGGGGGTGATCCCCACTGCCTCCCGCCATGTGGGGGGCTCTGCACAAGCCCATGAAGCCCCAAGGCTGCTGCAGGAGTGGTGAGTCCCAGAGCTTTTTTTGTTTTGTTTTGTTTTGTTTTGTTTCTTTCTTAAAGGACTGGAGCTGGCCTGGGCAGGGCACCCGTGGGGGGCCTGGGAGAGCAGGGGGGTGGGTCAGGGACCTCATGCAGAGCCCCCCCATGTAGTGGGGGGCAGCAGGAATCACCCCCCACCTGGCAGCACCTGGTGAGCACAGGGGCTTTTTTTTTTTTTAAGTACTGAGCTGGGGTAGGCAGAGCAGCCATGGGATGGGAGCTGGGGGGTGTTGGGGGGGGGCTTGCAGGGGTCCTCTCATGATCCCCACCCCTGTCCCTAGTACTTGCCAGGTCGGAATCAGCTGCAGCTCTCTGCTGCAGCCACCAGGGGCTGCCTGAATCATCAAAGTTTTTTAAATCTTTTCTGAAGATTTGGAGAGCTTTGAATCAATTCAGACCTTTAAATTGTTCCCCTGATTTGATTCAGATTTGCAGAATTGGCCACCGAATTGGGCCAGATCTCTGAATTGAATCGCCACCCAAAGCTTTGCACAGCCCTACCTGTGACAGCATCCACTCCCTTGGACATGCAGCCCCATGGCTGTGTGCCTGCGAGACCCGGACTGTGGTATGGACACTGCAGCAGAGGCTCCAGCACCTCTAGGCCAGTTGCCAGTGGGCCATGGGTGCACAGCTGGTCTTCAGATGGCACTGCTGCCACGTCTTCTGGTGCCCCCGCTCTGCCATCTGGGCAGTTATTGCCTGGAAGATGTGTTCATTGCAGTGTCTTGCTTTGAACTGTTGAAGATTGTCCTCCTGACCCCAAATGGTGAGAAGGCCAGCCACTTCATCTGCCCTCCAGCTGAATCCCCGGTGCTGTCCCTGGGCAGATTTCACTGTCTGGCTCCAACCAGTTGCCTCACCAGCAGGGATCCTGGTGTTCCCTGTTTAAAATTTTCAAATTCTTTGCTACAAAACCCAAATTCTCTCATTAAAATACCCAAAATTTGCATTCTTCCACAATTAAAATGAAATGCCACTATATCTAGAGAGATCAGTTGGGCAATGTTTTATTGATATATTTACAATTTTGAAGCAACTTGGAAGCCTACCAGTGCCTCCCTCGTAATAAAATGAATTCTAAATATCAATACACTTTGGCATTTGCTTTTGATTTTTTTTTTTTTTTTATCATAGAAAAATCATAGCTGCCCCTGCCACCTTCGAGAGTGTGGAGCACTGAGCCAGCACTGAGATACCAGTGCCCTGCTCCTGCCCATGCCCTTACCCCATACTCCTTACCCACAGCCTTGGCCTGCCTCCCACTAGCTCCCTCCTGGCAGCAGCTCCATCCCAGCACCAGGACACGAGTCCAGATGAAGCTGTACCACCCACTGCTTTGTGGCTCTGAGCAGTACTAGCCCTTACTGTTCTGCTCCCTGTGCCTGTGTTCAGGCCCCAGCAATACCCATGATGCTTCTGGGAAGCCCTTGATGAGGGCTCAGGGACTGGGGTGGACAAGCCTCTTCCTTTCCAGGCCGGACTCCCCCTGCACAGGCTGCTCTAGGGTGGCAGGGGGACTCTAAGCCTGGCTCTGGTGGCCTCTCCTACCCAGAGAACTCCCCCATCCTCAACACACCACCTCTCTCTCACATATACCCCTGCTGCCACCTTCACCCCTTCCCCCAGCCCATCATACCTCTGAAGTGGTTTCTGGAACCTCCCAAGTAGTTCCCCCCCTGGCTGAGGTGCATGTCCCAGCACTGGTGTGGGCATGGGGCAGGGCTGCAGTGTGGCAGTTGCCTCTGCAGCCATGGCTTCTGCCAGCAGGTCCCATCCCATCTAGTGGTTGGGCATGCAGGGTGTGAGATTTGTAGGGGGGAGGGGGTGTGAGGAGGTTTGTGGGAGTGATGTCTGTTGGGGGATGTGAGGCTTGTGCAGGGGGTTGCAGGGTGTGAGATTTGTGGGGGTGGTTTGTGGGTGGGATTGTGGGGTGTGTGGGTGGATTGTGGGGGGGTTGAGGGGTGGGGGGGCCTGTGTGGGAAAGGTGAGTCCCCCACCTGTCCCCCCTGACATTACACATTCCCCACTGTAGCAGTAGCCA
>NW_017728993.1:6500815-6501695 GCF_001723915.1 Gavialis gangeticus | reverse complement strand
GTCCAGCCCCTCCAGAAGCTCCCTAACTAAATCCTCACTCACTCTAGGCCCAGGTGAGCCTCCCCCGGGGCCCGAAGGGGGCCCAGCAGGGAGGTGGCAGTTCTGGTCCTTACTGAGGAAGACAGAGGCAAAGAAGTTATTAAATATGTTGGCTTTGTCGTCTGGCGTGAGAACCAGTACTTTGTACTGCTTGAGTAGTGTATTCCTAGAGAAACACATCTTCTGTTTGTATTGTAATGATACAGTTTGACACCAAGTGTCAAAGTATCAAAGTAGTTGTGGGGGTGGTTTGTGGGTGGGATTGTGGGGTGTGTGGGTGGATTGTGGGGGGGTTGAGGGGTGGGGGGGCCTGTGTGGGAAAGGTGAGTCCCCCACCTGTCCCCCCTGACATTACACATTCCCCACTGTAGCAGTAGCCAGCAGTGGGCCATCAGGGCGCTTGTAGCCTGCTGCTGGTAGAGACCCCTGGTGGTGCACAGTGCTGCCTGAGACCCAGGGGCTCCATGTGGTGCACAGTGCTGACCCAGCCTGCTGGCACGTGCCTTCAGACAGAACTGGATTGGCTCTTGCCACCATGTACAGGCAGGAGCCACATGTCATGGGGCCAGGCTGGCTTCTGTTTCCATAGAGCTGGTCTGGTCTGATGTTGTGTGGGTCACATGAAGGCAGGAGGTGACCTGCCTTGATGACATATAGTTTACATGGAGGCAGGAGGTGGCCCGGCCCAATAGTGGGCAGGGCACGTGAAGGCAGGAGGCGGCCCAGCCTGATGACGGGCAGGGCACATAGAAGCAGGAGGTGGCCCAGTCTGGCTCCTTCATGCAGTGTTGGGAGCCCCAGGTGGTGACAAGAGCTTGTCTGGTCCTGTGCGAAAGCCACA
>NW_017728993.1:6490946-6495815 GCF_001723915.1 Gavialis gangeticus | reverse complement strand
TAGCTCCCTCCTGGCAGCAGCTCCATCCCAGCACCAGGACACGAGTCCAGATGAAGCTGTACCACCCACTGCTTTGTGGCTCTGAGCAGTACTAGCCCTTACTGTTCTGCTCCCTGTGCCTGTGTTCAGGCCCCAGCAATACCCATGATGCTTCTGGGAAGCCCTTGATGAGGGCTCAGGGACTGGGGTGGACAAGCCTCTTCCTTTCCAGGCCGGACTCCCCCTGCACAGGCTGCTCTAGGGTGGCAGGGGGACTCTAAGCCTGGCTCTGGTGGCCTCTCCTACCCAGAGAACTCCCCCATCCTCAACACACCACCTCTCTCTCACATATACCCCTGCTGCCACCTTCACCCCTTCCCCCAGCCCATCATACCTCTGAAGTGGTTTCTGGAACCTCCCAAGTAGTTCCCCCCCTGGCTGAGGTGCATGTCCCAGCACTGGTGTGGGCATGGGGCAGGGCTGCAGTGTGGCAGTTGCCTCTGCAGCCATGGCTTCTGCCAGCAGGTCCCATCCCATCTAGTGGTTGGGCATGCAGGGTGTGAGATTTGTAGGGGGGAGGGGGTGTGAGGAGGTTTGTGGGAGTGATGTCTGTTGGGGGATGTGAGGCTTGTGCAGGGGGTTGCAGGGTGTGAGATTTGTGGGGGTGGTTTGTGGGTGGGATTGTGGGGTGTGTGGGTGGATTGTGGGGGGGTTGAGGGGTGGGGGGGCCTGTGTGGGAAAGGTGAGTCCCCCACCTGTCCCCCCTGACATTACACATTCCCCACTGTAGCAGTAGCCAGCAGTGGGCCATCAGGGCGCTTGTAGCCTGCTGCTGGTAGAGACCCCTGGTGGTGCACAGTGCTGCCTGAGACCCAGGGGCTCCATGTGGTGCACAGTGCTGACCCAGCCTGCTGGCACGTGCCTTCAGACAGAACTGGATTGGCTCTTGCCACCATGTACAGGCAGGAGCCACATGTCATGGGGCCAGGCTGGCTTCTGTTTCCATAGAGCTGGTCTGGTCTGATGTTGTGTGGGTCACATGAAGGCAGGAGGTGACCTGCCTTGATGACATATAGTTTACATGGAGGCAGGAGGTGGCCCGGCCCAATAGTGGGCAGGGCACGTGAAGGCAGGAGGCGGCCCAGCCTGATGACGGGCAGGGCACATAGAAGCAGGAGGTGGCCCAGTCTGGCTCCTTCATGCAGTGTTGGGAGCCCCAGGTGGTGACAAGAGCTTGTCTGGTCCTGTGCGAAAGCCACATGGAACCCCCAGGTCTCAAACAGTGCTGTGTGCCACCAGGGGTCTCTGCCAGCTTTGGGCCACAAATGCCCTGACAGCCTGCTGCTGCTGCAGGCGGGGGAGGGGGCATGCACAGTGGTGGGGTAGCCAGGGGATCCACCTTTCCCAGTCCCACACCCACATACCTGCTTACCTGAGATAGAGCCTTGGTCTGGATTACTGTTGCTACCCTTGCCCCGCTTCATGTGCTCCAGCATGCTGAGGCAGTGTGCTGGAGGAGCCGGGGCAGGTGACAGGCATAGACATGTTCTGGCCAGGTGCTAGAGCATCTTTCTGGAGGACCCAGCCTGCGCTTCAGGGCACGTTTCAGAAGCGTGCCCTGTGCCCCTTTAGCTGCTTGGGTTTTGTTTTTTTTTCATAATACCAGGATTTCCCAGTATCAAACTCAGCGTCCACGCTGCAAATATGCAGCATGGGAACATTTTTTTTCCATTCCTAACGTGCCTCAAACTACTTTGACATGTTGCAACAGGCATGTGCTCACTCATCTGAATGCAGCTTAGTTGTTTAACTTAGTTGGATCTGACGCACGCAATTCTAGCTGCCTTTTCAGTACTTTCTATTCACTCCTCAAATACTTCCATCCTGTCTGCTGCTTTCACAAGACCTGTTCCAGCTAGAAAGTGGCAAAACACAACTTGTCCTTTCTCCTTTCCTTGGCTTGCCCTTCTCCCCTACAGTTCTCTCCCTGCTCTCTACAGCTGCAGAATTTTCTTAACTTGGTGACCCAATCCCATTCCATCCATCTGATCTCCCTTGTGCCCACTCTCATCAACTGTTGCTGTTTCTCTCTAGTCCAGTTTCTAGTGCCTTACTACCTTAGGCCTGACTTTCCTCTCTAGTCTTATCTCCCGTTTTCCTTTCATATCTGCACTTATGAGCACGGGTTTTACAATCACTATTTGGAGGTTTTCCCAGGAGCTCCAACCTACATCATCTTCTATCACAGACAACTAAGACTGTCTTCTGTTGAACATAAATTAAGAAGTGCCATAATGAGTCAGACCAATGGTCCATCTATCCTGTCTCCAACCATGTCAGTACTAGATGCTTTAGACAGAGGGTTTATATACAGGGCATGTCTAGTGTAATCCATCCCCTGTCATACCCTCCTTGGCATCACCAATCATTGGTTTAGGGATATCAGATGTTTCATTTTGGGCTGTTGTATTTAATAGCTGTTAATAGATCTGTCATTCTTGAATTGCTTTCATCCATTTTTGAACCTGGGTATACTATCTGCCCTTGAAACAGGGCCGGGCAGTTATTTTGGCTGGAGGGTCATTTCACAAATTTTGGTGAGCTGTCGAGGGCTGCATGGGTAGCCCCACCCCTTGACAATTGCCCCACTCCCTGGTTCCCATCTTGTGGCCAGATGTCCTGCCCCTAACCCCTACCCTTTGCCACCAGAAGTCCCTCCCTTTGCCCCTAGAAGTATTTCTTTTGGGAGTATGGCTTTGGAACTGGAAGTTACGCTGTGTCACATGGTCTATGTCAGGGGTAGGCAACATTTTTTGGCCAGAGTGCCGAAAAAACCACAATGTCTACCTTGTAAGGTGCTGGAGTGCTGGCATGCCAAAAAAACAAAACTGGGGTGGGGGGTAATATAGCAGGATGCACTGCATATTAATTTAGCTAATAATCATAAAAGTTTCTTTTTTATGGTAAATACCAGGTTTTTTAGAAATTTTAAACCTGGTGACAATAAAAAACACTTCATAGAGGGGGGAGAGGGAAGAGGGAGGGAAGGAAGGAGCGACAGGGAAAGAGAGAGAGAGAGAGAGAGAGAGAGAGAGGTGGGAGGGGAGTGGGTGTTGGTTGCCCCAAAGCTCTGCAGAGTTGGACCGCAGCTGGGCCCCCAGCGGCACCCAAGGTCTGGCCTGGCCCACACAACTCCGTGGGATGGGGTGTAGCTGCCCTACCCGTGAGAGGATGCTGCCTGGCAGGAGCAGGATGCCAGACTTGGAGGGGCTTCTGGCTTGGCCTCTGTGCAAACTGGGCACAGTGCAAGTGGGGCAGAGTCCCCCAGGCCATGGCAGGAGCCCCTGCGGTTCTGGGAACAGCTGCACAAAGCTGTATGCTTACCTCCACTCTGCCTGTCCCAGCTGTTCCCAAGTGACATACGACTCAGCCGCCACTTCTCCTCGCCAGTGCCAACTCAGCTGGGCCTCTCGCATCTCAAGCGGCATGCAGCAAAGCCGGCCCAGCCGCTACTTCCCTGCATGCTGCTTGGGATGAGATGGGCCCGGCCGAAGCGGCAGCTGAGTTTTGTGCTGCTTGGGACAAGTCAGGACAGGCTGGCAGAGGTAAGTGGAAGCCGCAGCTTTGCCACATGCCTCTCAGGCTGGGCCAGGCAAGACTCAGCTGAGCTGACCCCAAGCAGCATGCAACTCAGTTGTCACTTTGCTTGTGCTGGACCCAAGCAGCACACAGCAAACCTGGCCCACCTGCTGCTTCCCCATGTGCTACTCAGGATGGGCTGGGCCTGACTAGCGGGGCACTGGCGAAGAGAAGTGGTGGCTGATCTGCTTGCCTCTTGGGACCAGCCAGGACAGGCCGGTGGAGGTAAGGGCCAGGCTGGTCCTAAGTGGCACTTGAATCAGATGGCTGAGCCTCCTCTTCTTCTCGCTGGTGTCAACCCAGCTGGGCCTGTCCCATTCCATCCCAAGAAACATGCAGCAAAGCCGGCCCAACTGCTGGTTTGCCATGTGCTGCTCGGGACAAGACAGGCCTGGCTGGGTCGGCATTAGTGAGGAGAAGCTGAGTGGCCCGTGCTCCCGCCACTCCGCGTGGCACTTGCCATTTGCAGCACCACTCCCTGTAGCGCTCACTCCTTCCTGTGGCCCCTGCCCACGCTGCTCCCTGCTTCCCTCTCGCTGCAGCAGCAGCTTCCCTCCCTGCTCCTGCTTCCAGCCTGGGCTAGGAAACACCACAAGGCTCCTGGCCACTGTGCTGTTCTAGCAGTTCCTCCCCCTCCCTCCATCCAATCTTACCTTACTTTCCACTTGGATGGAGGCGGGGGGGGGAGAGCTGCTCCAGGGCTGCAAGGCCAGAAGCTGCAGAGGCTTCTGGTTTGAGGCTGGGTTGGGGGTGGGGTGGAGCCAGGCTGGCCTTGCTGGTCAGCTATAGGCTCCCATTGGATCCTGCTGTCACTGTCTGCATGTCATTTTTGACAGGCAGCGAGGGGAAGATAATTTTCTAAAATTTTTAGAGGCCCCACAAGCCAGATAGAATGGGCCGCTGGGCCAGAGCTGGCCTTCGGGGCGTATTTTGCCCACCCCTGCCTTAAAATCTCCTGTGGCAGTGAGTTCCACAAAATAATTGTGGGCTGTATAAAAATATATTTCCTTTTGTTACTTCACTTTAGTTAAATCTCAGAGCCAGTACATCTTCCTTATCCTTTTTGACCTGTCAGCTGGCTTCAGCACAGTCAACTATGGCATGAAATCCTATAATTCCTTAGTGGCTGTGTCTGTCTCCTCCTTGTTCTCTTCTTTCTATATGCTCTTCATTTTCCTTTAGATTTATGTGGGGATCACACAAGGTCCCTCTCTCTCCCTCTGTACCAGTGGTTCTTTAACTTTTTCTTCT
>NW_017728993.1:6487325-6490839 GCF_001723915.1 Gavialis gangeticus | reverse complement strand
TGGTTCTTTAACTTTTTCTTCTCGTTTATTCTTGCCTCTTCCCCCCCCCCCCCCCCTTTCTGATTTGCACTCCTGGGCTTCTGATTTTGCTTCCAGTTGTGATCCCCACTTTTGTCATTGAATTTCTATTGCATTTGTAATCTCTAGTTTGGGAATCCCTTTTATATCTTATCTCTGCGTAATCTCAGTTTTATGTAGATGAAATACAGCTCTGCCTTCATTTCATGTTCCAGACCTGTCTGCTTCTGTCTAAAAGAAAATCTCAGTCTTTTTCTGATATTGTATGTGGATGTCCACCTGTCAGATCAAGTGCCAGTGCCACGTAGTTAAAACAGAAGTCTTTCGGTTCTCTAGGCTGATATTTGGTGATGCCTTTGAAATGATCTTCAGCAGAGCTGAGCCACGTGAACCAGGTGATCAACCCTCCCCTGTTTCTATCATTACTCTATAAGTCTACACAAAAACTATCCTTATTGTACTGCTTATTTTCTGAGCACATCATGAACTTCTAGGAACTGGGCTGTGGACTATTTGTCTCTTCAGGGAGTAGAGAGTTAGTAGGATGCAAAAGAACTGGAAGGCAGGATCAAGGAATTATGGGATTGCTGATTGTGGACATCTGTGTTTGACATATGGGGGCGTTCCAAGCATATTGAAGAAAGGGAAGAACTAGATGCTGACTAAAAGTAGGATGGGCTCATGCCTGTATCTTCAGCATAACTTCCAAGCTAGGACTACTGCTGGGACTGAGTTTGGGGGTTTCACAGTAAATATGGTCAACATGCATAGCTTTGTGGGAATCCTTAGGGTTGACCCTGTCACTGTAGATATAAATTTTCTTTCCCCACTTCTAACTTGCCTTCCTACTTCTTTCCTTGATGCCTGTGGACAATACCACTGTAGCAGGCCAGTAGGGGTGCTCCTGTGCTGAGCCATCCACCTCACTGTGCCTGACCACCTTCCAGGCTCTGAGTGCCTCACAAAGGGGTGCCTCATGCCCGGCCAACCCCCTTCCTGGAGCACACCCGCTAGCCTGGGGGGTAGAGATGCCACCACCCAGGGATGGGCTTGATCCTGGCATGGCACCCCCTGGGAAGCACAAGCCTACTAGCCCTCGAGGGTACTTGACTCACTTTAAGAACTTGGGGTGCTTCCCTCAGTCAGAAGCACAAGTAGTGGTCTCCCTTAGTTAGCCGAACTAAGGGGATCCCAAGGCATAATCTAGATCCACTCCCAATAAACCTGCCACGCTAGGTACAAAGGAGAACTTTATTGGTTACAAGGAGTAGGGTTAGAATAGGGTACAGAGTTGAGTAGTATTAGAAAAATCCCAGAGAGCAAATAGGGTGGCTGGAGTAACCTTTGATCACACATCTGGGCTACTGCAAGCTATATATCTAGTTGGATCTCGGGTAGCTTACTCACAAGTATCATCCAGAGGCAGGTGGAGATTCCTTCTGGAGGCAGGCAGCTCATTGATCATGAGTTTCTAGAGAGAGCAAGTTTCAGATGGTCCAGCTCTTCTCTCTCTGAGTTTTCATCATGGCTACTGCCCCACTCCTGGGCAGTCCTTAACTTTTATAAAGCCCTTATGACCTCATTTACCTGGTCCAATGGAGGCCAGCACCTGTTGACTGCCAGCCAACCAATTTGAAATGCATCACTGGTTGCTGGGCAGACTGGCAGCCTCTAGTCTACTAGAGAGCCCAAGTCGCTCACCCAGGTATGTGTTGCCAGTCACACAGGCAGAAGGAGCAGGTTTCCCCGCTCCCTCAGAATTGTATCCAGCTCAGGTTACCTAAAGAGATAGGGTAAGCTGTGTATCCTCTGCTGGGCCCTTCCTAACCAAATTGTCACAGAGCAGAGTTTTTGGGGAGAAACAGAGGTGGTCTTCTGCCACAACCACCACTGTGCTGCCCGTCGCTCACAACCATAACTTGAGCATCACCTTTGACCCTCAAGATTTAAAAAATTCTCCTTGATGTGATGCCTACAAATTTCTTGACCGTTAAATTACTATAGGGATGGGACAATTACGTATTATGTTAACTTCCATGGTTTCGTTATTTCCTTGTACTTTTTGTATCATCCTGTATGAATCCATTTATTTGTTTTGTAAGCATAAGTATGAGCTATTTTGGGACAATGAACTCATGATTTGGTCATTTTCAGTGTAATAGTATCTGGTTGTGGTCTGTGACTTGGGGCCATGTTAATACAATCAGTAAACAATAACAATGCTGTGAGGTTTCATATTTATTGTTTGAGTGGTTTTCAGATTGAATGTGCTCAGCTTATGATCTAAAAGGTAGTGCTTCTTGATAGCTTTGCAGTGTCATCCTGGGTGCTGAGTCAAACAAGATCATTTTCCCTTCTTGTACCACCTCAGTGTTAATAATGGTTCTATAGGTAGCGATCTCTGTGGCACCTGTGTCCTTTCTGTCATCATTGTGTTTTCTCCGGATTCTGAGTGGCACCAAACAAATGCTGCTGTTGATGCTGCATCAGGGCTAGGTTCCAATCTACTTGCTCACTCCCTCAGCGCCAAAGGCTTTGCAGGGATAACAGGAGTAAAAACAAAATTGAAATATTATTTTTGTCACGAAGGCAAGTACATATACTTTGTGTGTACCTGGGGAGCAGATCTATTGAACAAAAATATAAACGTGGCATTTTTCAAAGTTAGAGCTGTATTTTAATGTTTACTAATTACCAGCAAAAATAATATTTTAACAATCTCAAGTGATTTTAGAGTATTGACAATGGCAGTAATACTTTCTTTTCCAATAAAATACTAAAATCTTATATTACTTTAAATGAAGATTTTCTTCTATAGTAAAATGTAGCTTTCCTAAATTTCTTTTTTTAATCACTTCTAGCAGCAATTCCTTTGAATTGCTCTTGTTAATTTGTTGACAGGTTAGCATTATCCTTTTGGGACTCAAAGCAGTGTTGTGTTAAGAAAATAGTTTTCCAACATCTGTTAAATGAACAGGTTTTTTTTCTTTTCTTTTTGTGGGCTTGACTCATCCTTGCTAATGTGTATGGATGGAACAATGACCTAAGTGACAGAGAAGAGCTTCCTAACTATTTTTATCTAAATGTGCTTTCACAAAGTGTACCTTATGGAAGAAGCATCCAATTACTCTGCCACTGGCAGAAAGCCTTGTGAGGAGAGAGTCAACCAAGCACCCATCCTCTCCTACCAAGGCCTACAGGATTTTCAATGTTGTGCTCCGCACCGGCATTTTATTTTATCCTGCTCAAAAATATGAGTTAAAATATATTTAAATAATAGATCTGCTAAAAGAAGCACATGCGAATACAGCCTGTCCTTGTTGCCAGCCATTTGGCTACTCTCAAAATGTAGTAGTTTAGAACATGGGTGACTGGTGTCTCTTGGGGTGGGGGGGCACGTGACCCCCTGACACCAGTCAGAGACCTGGGGGGGGGGGGGGGGGGCCCCTTGGCCGGTGATTCCCCCCCCAAAAAAGCCACCGCTTTTTCTGGGGGC
>NW_017728993.1:6483215-6487180 GCF_001723915.1 Gavialis gangeticus | reverse complement strand
CTGGGGGGGGGGGGTGCGTCCCTTGGCAGCTGATCTCACTCACCAAAAAGCAGCAGCTTTTGCTGGTGGCCCTGCTCCCTGGCTGGCTCACAAGGGGGGCACCAGCACTCCTACCTGCCTCCTTGCCCATCGCCTAAACAGGGAACACAGCCTGACGGGGGTGCACGTGCACCCCCTGCATTTGCCACTGGTTTAGAAACCACCTTCCTGCAGTTTTTCTAAACTAAGTTTATAATAATAACCTTATTATGAAACCTGTTCAAATGTCTCTCAAATTTGGAAACATTTTGACATTTTTCCTTATTCATCTATGCTAATCCATCCCCGCTTCTAGGTCCTTTGACTGCTGCTCCAACCTCCTATCTTCTGTACCTCATCCCTCAAAGCTGCTTCCACAGAGTCTTGCTTATGGTACTAATTCTGTTTCTGATAGTCTGAAATTACCTTCACCACCTCTGCAAGTGATCCTGTTGTATGTGAAATTGTTTACAAGCAGCCTTACAGCTAGAAGAAGAAATCTATATTTGGATAAGGAGGATTAGAACAGTAGATGGAAATAATCACCAAGTGTAATAGTTCTGGAGCTGTGCTCCAGAATTAGGCGCTACTTAAATGTTGAAGAAGGGAGCCTGTTGACCATCTATTTCTCTGCTTGCTGTGGTACAAAAACTGAAGTGCAGGTGGGGTAGAGGTCACAGGCAAATTGTAATGAATGTGGGTAAAACATTTATTGGGCAGCATCCAGTATACTCTTCTCACCAGTAGAGTTGGATATTGGAGTAATTTGAAATTTCCACTTGCTGAGTGACAATTGGTCGCCTTGCTTTTTGCCTTCAGAAGGAGGAACATAGAGGACATGTATGGCTCCTAATAAATGAAACTGGTAAAAACTTTGAGCTGTCACATGGAAGGTGCTTGCACTTCATGAGTGGAAATCCATTGCATAAATAATGACACTTCCAGTAGGATAGCATAACCACTTTTCTTACACTGTGTTTTAAGCTGTTGAATAATCCCTGTTCATTTTTCATTTCTACTTTTTGAACACTCTTAAGAAAAGATTTTGTATTTGCTTGGAAATAATAATTTTTCTAAGTGCCAATTACATGCTATAAGTGTTTGGCTTTGCTATCTCCATAGACTATATTGCTTCATGATATGTTAACGAATATACCTGCGTTGGAATTCTGGCTCCTGGGCACTTGTGCTACTACTACTAATTGATCAAAACAGTTCTCAAACTTCTTTATGGCTTTCATTGGCTGTCGTTGGAGGCAGACTTCTAATGATAGCTGTCAACCTTGTAGAGTGTGTTAGCTGGGTTTAGACCCTCAGGAAAAAGTGCAAGAGATTTAAGACTAAATTTACATGCTGTTTCCACAAGTCATAGGCTTTTATGCTTTATATCATGGCAAGGTAAACTATTAATAATCATTACATGACTATTAACTGAGCAGTGTTTACAAGAGGCCATCTGTCAAGGAACAAAGGCAAATGGTCACTAGTGATACAGACCAAGAGTTGGGAGCAGAACCCTGGTCTTCCAGATTTTGCAGTCAACTTCCTATGAGACCTCAGACTGTAACTTGCTTTCTATTTCAAGTTTTTCTTCTGAATAACAAAGCTGAATAAGACCGATTGCTTGTGTAAAGTGCTGGGAGCTCTGTTGGGCTAGGGACATACATTACACATAAACTGGTTTAAGTGACCAGAAACTGGTTTAAATATGTAACAGAACAGATGTTCAGTGCACATAAACCAATTTGAAAATGGCTGAAAACCAGTTCGAGATAAACCTGGTTGAATGTAGTATCAAACTCAACTGATTTTTGTCAAACCCGTTTATGCAATGTCTGTCCCAGACCCCTTCTTGGTTTAAGATAAATCAGGCTCCCCCAACATCCTGTCATGCTCTCTGGGCTGGGTGGGGCTCCCTGCTCCACAGCAGAGCTGACCCCTCCCCTCTGCTCCCTGGCTGCAGCTCCAGCAAGACTAAGGACTGCTCCCCCCTTCGCCCTTACCACTCCCTGCTAAGCAGGAATTCTTCCCTTCCCTCCGCCTTGCTGAGGAGGTGTCTGTGTATTAGATAGCAGACCACATGCTGGCTACGGTTCCTGCTGAATCAACAGGCAAAGTCAGCAGGTAGCTGGTAATGTGCCTCTGTTTGTTTTCTTAATGGGGTGATAAACACTAAGTTAGGAGTGATAAACACTGTGTGATCAATTCCCTGCTGGGCTAATAAGAGTGTCCTGCCCTGGGGCCTGGCCATGCCCCCCTCAGCTAGGTGCTGTACAAGGGATGGGAGGGCTGCTTTAAAGCATAGTTTCTCAACCTGTGGTAGGTGTACCCCTGGGGGTATGCGAGACACAGGCAGGGGGTATGCAGATACCCCAACACTTTCTCTCTTGCCCTCTTTTCCTCTTAAAATTATGGCAAAAAAAGTGGTGCAATTAAAAAAAAATTAAATTCCCCAGTAATAATTTGGTGTTTAGCCCTCCTAGCTTTGGCCAACATCACCTCTAGCCCAGGTACACACTTGAGTTGTGCACCCCTGGTATAAAAGGTGGCAACCTTATCTACACTTGATCAGACATCTGTCATATCATGGCCTTATACACACAGCCGTTCTCCCAATGTATGGCATGTATTAGTCTGTAAATATAAAATTCTGAGGAAAATTGAATGTTGGGGTAGTTATTAACATTTTCAGAAGTTGGGGGTACTTGCTACTTAAAAGGTTGAGAAACTGCTTTAGAGCCCTCCGGCATCTAGCCTGAGGCACTGCAGGTGTATGCTGGCATTTTTGGGATGTCTGTCTAGTTACAAAACTGATTTTGCCTAGCCAGGTTAGACTAATCTGCAAAGATTGAATCAATTCAGACTCAGGCTTTTTGGATTTCTGTCCCTAGCCTCAATGAAAACAGCTCTAGAAGAGCTGAAAGGTGCCAGGGGTATGTTACACAATTGCCACAGAAGCAAAAATATTCAACTCCAGTTGAGAGGTCAGGCCATGGCTGGATAGGTACTTTCTTCCTTTCTCCTTTTTTTCCCCCTCATGTTAGAGAATAATGTGGTATTTATACTCAGAGGCAAATTTCCGGCTTGGGTGCAAAGGATGTTCTGGCTGTTCCTCAGCTTGTAGTATTATCTCATTTTTATTTCCAACAATTGTCAGTACTAGAAAGCAAGACATTTTTCCCTTAATCCTTTCTTGGGTCCTGTAGTCTTCATTATGAATCATATGGCCTTATGTAAAAGTCAAAACCAAGACAAACCAATGCAGTGTGAGCATGCACAATGCATCCAGAAATCCATGTACCCACTAGCTTTCCTCCACACATCTTTTTCCTTAGCCTCTTTCAAAGTGATAGCTGTGCTATGTATTTTGGACACTATCACAATTAAAAAAAACAAATCTGTGAAACCCATTCTTAAGGAGATTCAAATGAATTTCTCCTCCTACAGTGGAGCTGGCAGATTGTTCTCAGCCTTTGGCATTAGCTGCTGCCTTTCAGTCATCCATTGTCAGCCATCCTGATGCTCCGGGTTTTTGTTCAGATATATAGGCTCACATATAGTCAGAAGAGTGAAGTCTGTATTTGCTGGGTTTGTCCTGTGCTACGGTAGGAATGAGTACGGCTCTACACTGTGCTATAGAACGTGCTTTTTTGAATGCTGGACCGAAGTTACAGGTTATAATGACTTGCTTTTGCTCTGTGCCTGTGTGGCTTGGGTAGATTTTTGTTTGCTTGTTTACTTCCTTTCTTGATTGCTTTTAATTCTTCTGGATTACACCTGCTTGTTTTCTCCTTTGCCCATCTATCCCTCTTCCAGCACTCTTCTGATGTTGGTTTGGTTGAGAAATGCCATCATCAGGGACTCTGGATGAGCACAGATATGATGGTGTCAGAATGCTCTTTAAACATTCGTGTAAATCTGACACAAGCACAGTGTAAATGGAGGGC
>NW_017728993.1:6475498-6478215 GCF_001723915.1 Gavialis gangeticus | reverse complement strand
CACCTGCTTGTTTTCTCCTTTGCCCATCTATCCCTCTTCCAGCACTCTTCTGATGTTGGTTTGGTTGAGAAATGCCATCATCAGGGACTCTGGATGAGCACAGATATGATGGTGTCAGAATGCTCTTTAAACATTCGTGTAAATCTGACACAAGCACAGTGTAAAGGGAGGGCTGAATAAAGTCCAGTAGGAATGAGTATATCAAAATAATGCTGAGCCAATAAGCATGTTGAGGGTGGAGCTACTGCAGCAGGGGTAACGAATAATTCTGAATGAAGGCCTTTTTTATTTGGTCTATGGGGCCTGACTGAACCAGGTAGCATTGTTCTGTAGTGTATTTGTAAGCATTTTGATTTTGTCAGTATATGTAAATAAATCCAGTTTATTTTTTTTTTTTTTAAGTATTTAAGCCAAAATATGACATGAAAAGGATTGATCAGGCGAGGGAGTTCTCATGAATTTTTCATGAGCGGGTATGTTCAGCTGAATGAATTCAGCGAGTGTCAGTGTGTAGCTTGCAGACAAGCTACATCCACAAGGAGGCTACTGACACAGAAAACACTTTGGCGCATTTTCAGAGGGAGAGCTGGGCTGATAAAGCTCTTTCTGACAACACTGACTTATGATTCTTCAATTCATACTGCTGTTGCTTTAGGCAGCCTCTACATTCGAAATCAGCTTTGTGAATGACTGGGGTAGGCTTTGCCGATTTATCAGCATTTTAATTTGCAGCAATGTCTGTGTGATGAGGCTTTGTTATGTTTTCTGAATGCTAAAAGCGAACATAATAGCTAAGCTATGACAGCAAAAGATTCTTCTAAGGAACTTGTTACGCCAGAGTCAGATATTTACATAAGGACTTTCAAAGAACAAATGCATTTAGAACTTGAGCTTCCCAAAGTGCCTGGGAACAGACCTACATCTCCAAAAATTTCACCTCGCAGTTCTCCAAGGAACTCTCCGTGCTTTTTCAGAAAGTTGCTGGTGAATAAAAGCATCCGTCAACGCCGTCGCTTTACAGTGGCACATACATGGTAAGATCTTCCTGATATCAGTCTGTCTCTATAGAAGTGTGCATGCAGCTATGTTTTGTTACAGTGAAAAATGAGCTGAGAGCCATTCACAACACTTAGTGGAAGAGAAATGAATAGAACGGAAGGCAGCTGAAGTACGTATAATGCAGTGCCTGTACAATTGTCATTCGGAGTCTGTTCACCAGAATAAATGCAACCCATAATCTGTCAGTATGGGAACTAATCTTGATTGAATGAGAGAAGCAGCCAGTAACTTTCACAGACTTTATATTATTTTAGGTGCAGCTTGTAAAATTCTTTCAGAACCATTGAAATACTTTTTCTTTATCAACTCTGACCGCAGCTACAGTGCAACATGGATTGTGCTATTTTGGGTATGTTGCACTCAGGCTTGAATGTTGGCAAAGGCTGTAACTTTGCTGAGTGGCTTTTGACAGTTTTGTTGGGTTAAATGTGCTGCCTTTCAGCCATTTTTTTTTGTTCAAGAAGGGTCTAGCTATGATTTGTGTGGCAGTGGTTCTTCCCCCCACCCCCTTCTTAACTGATCATTTTTTGACAGTCAGTAATTTGCATGTTGTTACAGTTGATTTTGAGCTAAACCTTATTAGGTACTAAAGCCCAGTAAATCAAACCATGAAGGATTAACAGAAGGAATTGGTCTATGAAAAAATCTAAGGAATCAGAATGGTTCAGGTTTTCCCTTGTGAATTCAGTCTATATGTGGTTTAAGAATATACCTTCCCTGATCTCAAAGCTGTTCTTGATGTAAGGAGACCATTCTCCACCACCAGAATCAGCTTCCAAAACTTTTTCTATATCTTGCATGTTTTTATAACATGCTGTCTGCCTGTCTGCCTTCTGTGATCTGATCTGAGAAGGAAAGAGGGAGAATGAGGACATCCCAAATAGCTGTAAGGACAACATGTTTAATCTGTTTCAGATTGGAGTTATGTGGTACAGTTCATATTCTCCTCCTTTCATAATACAGCATATTGTTTTTTAAAGTGATTTCTTTGGGTTGTGTCAGGGGCAAAAACTCAAAAGTTGTATTTAGGCAAGAACTTTCTGAAATGAAGCACTGAATCTCCCTTGTTTTTACTACTTGTTTACAGCAGTTTCCTGGCTCTTGCAGATGTCAGTATGATACCAAGCAAATATGCTGCAGGGTACCAGAATACCACATTTATTTTGTGTGGTTACCAAAGTGCACTTATAATATAGCAGTACACTTAAGGGAGCCTTTAGTTCAAATGATTATTCCAGAATGATTAGTCCTTTTACTTTGATAACATTTGATTTTTGTCAAATGTGAGTACATCCTATAAATATTTACTCTGTCTCTTAGCTTCATTTAGCATTATAGGTGGCTACTAGTTGGTAATCTCTGTCTACATACATTAGTTCTCTTCAGTGTCTATTACATCAGTAGGGTGTTTTTCATGCCCCCCTGCCTATATTGAGAAATATGCATGTACTGTGAAGAGAGGTGCTGATGGAGGGAAATGCAGTAAAACTCATGATCATACATAGGTATCATCTGATTAAACATGGCATATTTAATCCTATTACATCCTCAAATATGTGTACATGGACAAATAGTCTCCATCTGACTGTAGTTAAAGCGTTTTTATTCCAACTTTTTTCTCTAAATGGTAACCGCACTTGTTGAATTAAAAAAAATTC
>NW_017728993.1:6459281-6470498 GCF_001723915.1 Gavialis gangeticus | reverse complement strand
ATGATCATACATAGGTATCATCTGATTAAACATGGCATATTTAATCCTATTACATCCTCAAATATGTGTACATGGACAAATAGTCTCCATCTGACTGTAGTTAAAGCGTTTTTATTCCAACTTTTTTCTCTAAATGGTAACCGCACTTGTTGAATTAAAAAAAATTTTTTTACAGTTCCTTGTTTATGAAAATACGACATGTAACCTTTCCCTCCCCCCATTTTAAGTGTAATTCTAAAAATAAAGGACAAGAAACCCACCCCAAAAAGTCTTGTGGATTTGAAATTCTATATAGTGCACCATACGCAGTCACAGAATTCCATAGAATACATATTCTCCATTTGGATGAGCACAGTACAAAACAATATGGAAACAAATTAAATTGAAGCAAAGTATTTTTAATTTTTAGATGACATTTAAATATATTAGAATGTGTTTATAACTTTATCCCATGCTTACCAAACGGGCCAGTTCTGGTTGTGTTGTTGTATTTATCTAACTTTATTATTATTATTATTATTATTATTAATATTCAGAGTAAAGCAAAATCAGTAATTTATATAACTGCTTGCTTTTTTTGTTTCAGAATAAAGTTTTCTGTACTGGGAGGGAAATATTGGTATGTAAGGTAATATTAACTACTACATTATAGGTCAAAGGTATGTCAAGCTATATTAACTATACTAGGTTAGGAAGGGAAGCTCAATACGTAGTAATCAATGGTAGTTGTACTCTTTTCAGCATGAGTAAGAGTGGCAGAATTGGGCCCCAGGTGGAATCTTAAGGCAAAGAGATGCTCTTGCTAATATATACTGCTGTTTATAATAGAGTTTTATTTAAATATTTGTCCTCAAGATTATAAATAGATTATAAATAGTTCTTTAATAATATTTATATGACCCAGGACACTTCCCCTATTTCTTAATGCATACTCGTCGGCTGTGTTGTGTGATGAGTATTGCCATTTAAATGAAATGTTTTAAAGCATTTTGTGTTTTGCTGTTTTCCTCTTTTTCCAGGATTTTTATTTCTTTTAATTTATTTTAGATTTAATTTTGCTATATTTTAATTGCATGCCTTTTCCTTTACTTACCATATATGTAATAAACAAAGCATATACAATATAAAAATAAATAATGTGCAGTATGACATTTGTGCTTTAATTTCTTTTTCTGATTATGGAACCTTCCAGAGGTGAGCACTCTGAAATGCAAATATGCACTTACATAAAAAATATTTAAAGAAGATAAACTACATGGTAGCTGCATTTTTTTAAAATAGTCTGTTTTGATTTCAGAACTGCAAAATTTTCTGCAATATAACAAGTTAATTAGTATGGTATCTATAGTCAGTGATAACATTTGAGTTTGTTCCAAGCTTAGTGAACAATAACTAATCTTATAAATACCTGAATTTGTACAACCTACTGAAGGGCTATCAAAGCCTTCAACCAACACCACATTTTACTTTGTTGATATGATCTTTGTCTGTGCTGGTTATACAATAGAACATGAACACATGTGGAGCAGCAGCCCACTACAGCTGAAAGAATGATTTAGAAAACTTCCTGGAGGGATTAGGTGCTCAAAATGGTAAATTTGGCATGAATTGTTGTTTTTAGTTGACTAAGAAATCGATATAATCTGGCAGCTAGTTATAGCTTGGTCTTCAGGCTATGTAACTCAGAGTAATTATATGGCTCCCCTTTCTGTACTGTTTAACTTCCTCTTCATCTTTAATGTATTTATTCTAACACCCCTACCCTCCTCCCTGCCTTACCACCACCCAGCGAGAGAAATATATTTTATACAGATGGGAGAGCCTGAGTGTGGAGGCTAGGATCACATGGGAAGTTCATGGGAGAGTAAGGGACTGAACAGATGTCTTGTGAATCCCAGGATGATGCTTTAATTACCAGCCTCTTTCCTCCCAACATGTTATGGCCCCATTAACATTTAAAGAGAATTGCCTAAAACAGTAAAAAATGTTGTTTATTTTAGGAAGTTGCTCAAAAGATTTCTCAGGCGCCTCTCTTTGCAATGTAAGAAAAAGAAGACAACAAGAAAACCAAGTCATTCTTCTGTTGATCTCCTTTACATGGGCTGCAGCCATGTTAGAACCACACCTAGCATTCATTTATCATTCATAGATAGTTGCTCGTTTTTACAGGAGAAGTGCTTTCGGGGGCAGATCTGGAGGGGGTACAATGGCACAGCTGCACCCGCCTTTCAGACTGGACTGTGCTGCTGGAGCATCTGGCAACTTTACAAAAGTCTCCAAAGCTGGTGAGAGTCCTCCCTTCCCTTCCATGTTCAGAGGCATGTCCACTCCTCTCCCCTTCCCCCTGTCCCCTGGGGCCTGCTGTGGCTGCTTTCCCTGCTGGTCCAGGGGCAGGAGAGCTTCTCCCACCCGTTCCAGCTGTGCTGCTTGGAGGCTGAGCTCGGCTAGGGCAGCGATAACAGTGGCTTCCATCATCTGCGGGACCTGGCAGAATGGGGGAGCATACTCCCTCCCCTATGCTGTGGCTTTGCCAGCTGAGCCCAGCCACCATGCAGCCCAGCTGGAGTGGGCAGGAGCGGCTCTGAAGCTTCTCCTGCCCTAGGGATACCAGGGAAAGCATTGTAGGCGGGAGGAGGAGGGGATGAAAGGGATGCGTCTCTGAGCGTGGAGGAGAAGGGGGGATTCTCACCTGCTTTGGGGACTTTATCCTGGATCTGCCTCTGCTTGCTGTCATTGGGTAAGCTATCTAATGTATAAATCCTCTCTGTAATGAGATTGTAGCCATAAAGCCTATGTTAGGGTGTTGTAATGACAACAGCTTGGCTGCTGATATCTTCCATGTGAAGACTCAGGTATATTGAGGACACAACTGCCTCTCTGCCTGCTGAAATCGCAGGACTTCAGCCCCCACAACGCCTCAGTGAAGGGTCTACAGCAGGTGTCCAGGGAGCGATGGCTGACGTCAGAGACAGAGCTCGCTACACAGTCTCCCTGTAGCGGGGGATGACGTCCCTTTTCTTTGGTGGGAGATTGACCCAATTGTCTGAGCATAACTAACTTGCCCCCGTGATGCTCTAGTACTTGATATGATCTCGGACTAAAAACCTGCCAGTCAAGAATGCAGTATGTTGCATAGTCTCAGTTTGTGTTAGCTTCTGAGTACTGCAGTTGTTGTTTAGCTCCATCAAGGTTTGCTGATTTGCTTATTTTAATTCTGTTAGACTCTTGTAGATCAAAAAGGAGGTGAAGAAACTGCTGCTTCCTTTATGTATCTCATCATTTTTTGGAGATGCTCCTTTCTCCTTCCAGCTTTGTCTGAGATGAAAGCACGCTGCATCTGTCAATTATGCGCTGAGCCCTCAAGTTAAAAAAAAATGAAGGAGGGTAATGCAACAGCATGACAACAGCAAGTGAAAACTGAGGTAAAGAAAAGAGTGTCTTGTCCTGGGTTCAGTCATGTGCCAGGAAGTTTCTAGACTCGGGGCAACTGAATTAAATGAGAAATCACTGAGGGTGACAAAGTGGGGATGGAAGGGTTCTCTGACTTTGAGAAACTCTTTGTCCGGGACCTCTAAACCACAGAAAAGCAGAAAATCCAGATGACAGAAAAAATTATTCAAATATATTGTTTTCATTGAAAATTTCTTAAACCCCTACCTACTTCCCTGCAAGACTACCCACTTTCCATATCACTTTAAAGAGGTAAAAACACCTTGTTGAAATTGCAGCAAGAACATTTGCAAGTGCAAATACTTTGTCAAATATTCTACAGTGGTTAAAGAAAGACTCAAAAGAAAGTACAGAACTGTGATGTTGATTATTCGATTGTGATAGGCACGAGTATTTTTCCTGATTATAGAAAGAGAGGGCTCTGTTCTCAGAGAAGTACCCAGGAATTTAAATATGTATGTGCTATCATTCATGTAACATTCCCCAGTCAAATGAAAATATGGAATTCACTGTTAAAATCTAAATATGCAAACTGGATGATGATGATTCATGACAATACTTGACTTTTCTTAAAGGGCCTTTCATCTGAGAATGTCAGTGATTTATAAAAGAGTCATTAAATATCAAATTATTTTGGGTACAGAGGGCAAATACAGTGAGTACATTAAAAACCCCTCATTCCAATTCTAGAGATACTGGTTCTGGAGGCATTTCCCTCTTTAAGTGTGTAACTGCAAGACAAAAATATTAAAAATCTAGAGAGGTGTAAACTGAAACATAGAGAGGGTGGTAGTGAGCTACCACGGTCACACATGAGCACAATAGCTGAGCTGGTTAGAGAGTCTTTGAGCCTTGGCTATGTCACATGCTTAATCATTTAGACAGCACTCCCTAAACTGAAATGGTTTCTTAGAGAAGTTTTGAACATGTTTATTTAAAAGGAAGCATGGAGACTAAGGAAGAGCTGACATGAAACTGCTTATGGTATGAGACCTACTACTACATATACCAGCAGTAGAATGCTGTGTGCGTTGTCTCTCTGGTAAGCATACTTTATTTCTCAATGATTTGAGTCAGTTGCTAGTAGAGACTGATAAATACAGTGATTCTGTCACCATAATTTATCCAATGTAGATTAATTTTTAATACAGACCTATAAATGTCAGCTCATTGTTTTTGGTATTCTACTTGGTCTATTTTTTGCCCCTTTTCTGTGTTCTGAGTATCAGCAGCCAGCTCTGCAAACTAGTATTTTTGTTTTATCTGTGTTTCCTTAATGTACCTTATGGTAATTGATGGTATATGAAGCTAGTTTAAACCCCTACCTACTGCTGGATATAAATATGGCTGTGGTGAGCAAAGCAAATTCCTCCCTATCAGGCTTTTCTGATAACTTAAAACATGGTTGTAATTCATGCATCAGTCCATCACAATGTGATTCTATAGTTATCCCAGTATGAGGTTTCTGCAACAATGAAAATTAAGAGTAGATTAAAATATGGGTAAAGACTTCAACAGAGGTGGCTTGAGGTAGTGTTGTGCACAGGCAGTGCTGCAATTATGGTAATAGGCAGATTTGCAAACACGGGATATTTTGAGTAGTAGGAGGAGAAGCGCAGTCAAGGTGTGTAACAGTTTTGTCATTGTCGGCAATCCCCCGCAGTCCCGGATAACTGTCTTCCGTGATTGCCTTACCTGTGCGTCCAAAGATGGCTGACAAGGCCAATCCAGGATCAACAGGTTATACTGCAACTGGGGCATATTTCCATATGGGATGCTTGGTTCTGGATTCTTGATTCACTCCGTGACATGCTGCTTTTGCCACTCCTGCTTTTCCATCTCCTGTTGTTGTGAGGTTTCAGAGTACTGAGATCCTTTCAGTGTACTTGTTCTCCATTTCAGGTGGTTCTGGGTGACAGTCTCCCATGAGTTGATGCTGATGTTGCCTTTTTTTCCAAGTTGGCCTTGAGGACATCCTTGAAGCACTTTTTTTGCCCTCCTTTTGAGTGCCTTCCTTGACTGAGCTGGAAGAATGAAACTTCATTTGGGAGTCTGGAGTTGGATACCTGGGTGATGTTGCTGGCCCAGTAAAGTTGATATTGGATAATCATTACCTTGATGCTTATGGTGGTTGCTTATGAGAAGATGCTGATATTGGTGCATGTCTTTCAACTGGATTTGAAGGATCTTTCTCAGGCAGCATTGATGGTTCTTCACCAGCAACTTGAGGTACCTCCTGTATGTTGTCCACATCTCGGCTCCATACAGTAAAGTGGGGATCACGACTGCTTGATAAACCATGGGTTTGGTTTGGGATCTGATGTTGTGATCTTTGAACACCTATTTCCTCAGATGTTTGAAGGCTGCATTTGTACTTTTGAGGTGATGTTGTATTTCTTCATCGATGTCAGCCTTCTGTGAGAGATGGCTTCCGAGATATTCAAAATACTCAACATTCTTCAGAGTCTTATGGTAAATCTGAACTAGCAGATCTGGAGACTGCTTGTCAAGAGCTTGTTGATGGAGGACATTTTGTCTTCTGAATGTAAAGCCTCAGTCCCATTTTCTTGTATGCCTTGGTGTAAAGGTGCTGACAATTGTTTGAAGATCTGCTTCCAAGTGAACACACACTACAGCATCATCAGTATACTGGAGCTTGATGAGTGAGGTGAAGGTAGTGTTGGCTTTGGCTTGGAGTTGGCTGAGATTTAAACAGTTTACTATCCATTCAGTAGTTTAGCTCCAATCTGACTGGAAGCTTGTTGGTAGTCAGGTATAGCATCACAGTAAGGAATATTAAGAAGAGTGGAGTGATGACACAGCTTTGCTTAATTCCAGTCTTACCTTCAAAGGGATCTGTGATAAATTTGTTACTGAGAATAATTACTCACATACTGTCATGGAGCTGACGAAGAACAGTGACAGATTTTGGTAAGCATCCATACAACAGCTGCTTTGAGAGTCAAAGGCTTTTATAAGGTCAAAGAAGGTCACGTAGAGAGGTTTATGTTGTTCCCAGCATTTTCCCTGCAGCTGGCAGGCAGTGAAGATCATGTCAGTTGTGCCTCTTGATGTCCTAAGCCCCCACTAAGATTCTGGGAGGAGCTCTTCAGCAAGTGGAAGGAGACAGTCCTTGCAATGATCTCGCCTGTGGTGGACAGCAAGGGAATTTTTCTGTAATTTTCACAGTCAAGCCTGTCTCCTTTCTTGAAGATTGTCATGATCATGGCATCCCTGAGGTCATCCGGGATTTCCTCATTGTTTTGCATCCTTAAAATGAGGACATGGAGCTGTGATGTAAGGTCCTCTTCCCCCCACTTAAAGATATTGGCAGGGATTTCATCTGCTCCAGATGCCTTGTTGTTCTTCATCTGTTTGACGGCTTCCCTCACCTTGTCAGGGGTTGGAGGGATTCCAAGATCATCTCTGACTGGATGTTGTGGGATGGAATTAAGAACACTTTTGTCAGCAACAGATTCTCATTTGAGAAGGTTTTCAAAACACTCCTTCCAAGAGTCATTGATGGCTCCTCTTTCTTTGGTTAGGTCTCAAGGGGGTCAGTCCCTGAGTGTTAGGACTGTACATGGCTTTGGCAGTTGAAAAATCTCACGTTGCGTATAAGTCCCTGGAGCCAGATGGAATGCATCTGAGGGTGCTGAGGGAATTGGCTGATGTTATTGCAGAGCCCTTGGCCATCATCTTTCAAAACTCATGGCAATCAGGAGAGGTCTTGGATGATTGGAAAACGGCAAACATAGTGCCCATATTTAAGAAAGGGAAAAAGGAAGATCCAAGGAACTACAGACCAGTCAGCCTTACCTCAGTCTATGGGAAAATCTTGGAGCAGATCTTCAAGGAATCCATTTCTAAGCACCTGGAGGAAAAAGGTGATTAGGAACAGTCGGCCTGAATTCACCAGGGGCAAGTAATGCCTGACCAACCTGATTGTCTTCTATGATGAGATGACTGGCTCTGTGGATGCGGGGAGACTGGTGGATGTGGTGTACCTTGATTTTAGCAGAGCTTTTGATATAGTCTCTGTGGCAGAAGGCCATCTCTGTTTCTCCCCAAAAACTCTGCTCTGTGACAATTTTGGTTAAGATGGGCCCTGCAGAGAGTACACACCTTACCCTATCTCTTTAGGTAACCTGCGCCAGATACATTCCTGAGGGAGGGGGGAAACCTGCTCCCTCTGCCTATGTGACTGGCATCACATACCTGGGTGAGGGGCCTGGGCTCCCTGGGGAGCTAGGAACTGCCAGTCTGCCCAGCAACTAGAGATGCATTTCAAATTGGTTGGCTGACAGCCAACAGGTGCTGGCCTCCATTGGACCAGGTAAATGAGGTCATAAGGGCTATATAAGTTAAGGACTGCCCAGGAGGTGGGGGGAAGCAGCCATGAGGAAGACTCAGAGAGAGATGAGAGCTAGACCATCTGAAACTTGCTCTCTCTCTAAAAACTCATGATCAATGAACTTCCTGCCTCCAGAGGGAATCTCAACCTGCCTCCCGATGATACTTGCGAGTAAGTTACTTGAGAGCTAACTAGATATATAGCTTGCAGTAACTCAGATGCATGATCAAAGGCAACCTAGCCATGCCACTTTGCTCTATGGGATTTCTCTGATATTGCTTTACCTTGTACCCTATTGCAACCCTACCCCTTGTAACCAATAAAGTTCTCCTTTGTACCTAGCGTGGGAGTCTTATTGGGTGTGGGTCTAGATTATGCCTTGGGGTCCCTTTGATTTGGCTGACTAAGGGAGACTGCTACTTGTGCTTCTGACTGAAAGAAGCACCCTCAAGTGCTTGAAGTGAGTCAAGTACTCTCAAGGGCTACTAGGCCTGTGTTTCCCAGGGTGCACAGAGCCAGAATAAAGCCTAGCCCTGGGTGGTGGCAGTTTTTACCCCAGGCTAGCGGGTGTGCTCCAGGAAGGGGGTCGACCAGATGTGAGGCGCCCCCAAGGAGGCACTCGGAGCCTGGAAGGTGGTTGGGCGCAGTGAGGTGGTTGGCTCAACGCAGGAGCACCCGCTGCTGGCCTGCCACAGCCTCCCACAATGTTCTCCCAGGCAAGCTAAGGAAGTATGGGCTGGCTGAATGGACTGTAAGATGGATAGAAACCTGGCTGGAGCATCAGGCTCTGAGAGTAGTAATCAATGGCTCAATGTCTAGTTGGCAACCAGAGTGCCAACTGGGGTTGGTCCTGGGGCTGGTCTTATTCAGTGTTTTCATCAACAACTTGGAAGCTGGCATAGAGTGGACCCTCAGCAAGTTTGCAGATGACACCAAGCTTGGGGGAGTCATAGATATGCTGGAGGGTAGAGCTAGGATTCAGAGTGACTTAGACAAATTGGAGCATTGGGCCAAAATGAATCTCATGAGGTTCAACAAGGACAAATGCAAAGTCCTGCACTTAGGGCAAAACAGTCCCAAACACCAGTACAAATTGGGGACGGACTGACTGACTGACTGGGCAGCAGCTCTGCAGGAAAGGACCTGGGGGTGACCGTTGACAATAAGATGAATATGAGCCAGCAGCGTGCCCTTGTTGCCAAGGAGGCTAATGGCATACTGGGCTGCATTGGTATGTGTGTTGCCCATAGGCCAAGGGGAGTGATCATTCCCCTCCATTCAGCACTGGTGAGGCCACTTCTGGTGTACTGTGTTCAGTTTTGGGCCCCCCACTGCAGAAAGGATGTGGACAAATTGGAGAGAATCCAGTGTAGGGCAGCAAAAATAGTGAGGGGGTTGGGGGGACATGACTTCTGAGGGAACTGAGCTTATTTAGTCTAGAGAAGAAGAGACTTAGAGGGGATTTAATAGCAGCCTTTAACTGCCTGAAGGGGAGTTTGAAAGAGGATGGATCTGTTTTCATTGGTGGCAGATGACAGAACAAGGAGAAATAGTCTCAAGTTGCAGCAAGGGAAGTTTAGGCTAGGTATTAAGAAGAATTTTCTCATGAGGAGGGTAATAAAACACTGGAACAGGTTACTCAGAGAGGTGGTGAAAACTCCAGCCTTGGAGGTTTTCAAAACCCGGCTAGACAAAGTTTTGGCTGGGAAGATCTAGTTTGGGATGGTCCTGCTTTGAGCAGGGGGTTTTACTAGATGACCTCCTAACTTTCTATGATTCTATGAAACCATGCATATCGTGGATGTCAGCAAGATATTGAATCTCCCTTGCCTTGTTTTTCCACCATCTGTTCTTCATATCATGGGTCCTCCTTTGGACCTCTGCCTTGGCTTGTTGGTGATTCAGTTTCTTTTGCTTGGACTTAGCGTCATTCTGCCAAGCACAGAAGGCCTTGCACTTACAGTTGATCAATTCTCAGAAACCTAGCTCATCAAACCAGTTTGGGTGTATTCTGGTAGAGAATCCAAGCATCTCTTCACAGGTGCTGATGATGGTGGATTTGAAGGCACCCCAAGCACTGCTGACATTCTCCCATTTTTGTTGATTGGAATTTGCTGCTTTCTTGTTGAGAAACTGGTAGAAGACGTCTCGCTTGATTGGGTCCTTGAATCCTTCAACACTGACCTTCCTCTGACATTTGCTTCTGCTGCAGCCATCGTTTTGAAGTCAGTTTGAGTGATATAACTGAGCAGCTGAGTCGGTGATCAGTCCAGCAATCATCATCTCCTATCATAGCTCAAGTAATATGGACATATTGGTGATCACAGGCATAGTCAGTCAAGTGCCAATGCTTAGATTGCAGGTGTTGCCATGATGTCTTGTACCTCTTTTTCTGGCAGAACAGTGCGTTGGTGAATCCATATTCCATGCATTCAGTCAAGGAGGATGCCACTGGAGCTAACCTTTCCCACTCTTTCCTTGCTGATGATTCTGTTCCAGAGCTTTGAGTCTCTTCTGACTCTGGTGTTGAACTCACTGAGCAGAATAAGCCTGTCTTGCTTGGGAATGTCAGAGAGGACTTGGTCAGGGTTGGCATATAATTCCTCCTTGGTTTTGTCAGAAATGTCAAGAGTCTGGGAATAAACACCGATACTGGGGTATTTGTTCCCTGCCAATTTGAGATGGAGTCATGAGTCAAGATGTAATAACGCTAAGATTGCAGTTAAACTGAAGTTCAAAGTGGAGGAGTATGTGAATGGTGTCTTATCAGTTATGAAATGCGAATCAATTACTAGTACAGTAAAATGCAAGTCTTTTACTGGTATGGTACAATTTCAATAAGCGTTGGGAATTATTGTGAAGGGTGAAACTCTGTGTAATCCATATTGTGTGTTACATCTTTATAATTCACTTCTTGCCTTTTGTATGTTATAATCTGACCTACAGAAAATATACTGCACCATGAGTAAACGATGGTATTTGTTAAAGTATATAGCCTTCTGTCTCGGTATAAAAAAATAACGGGAGTTAATACTCAGTTTGGAACTAGATGGAGATGTATGCAGTCCAGTTCTATAAGACTCATTTTCCCATTTATCTAGGTGTATATGAGAGTCGTGAAGCAGTAGCTGATATTTTTTTGATTAAAAAAAAAATTATGTTTGTCCACATGGATATTAATATTAGGGGTGTGCAAAATGAGCCATATTCGATTCAGATTCAACCCAAATCAGGACACTGTCCCAATTCGATTAGGCTGAATGTGAAGATTTGATGCTGATTCGGAAAATCAATGATTCGGCCATAGACACAGTTTTAAATGTTTTTTCTACATACCTCGAGATATTAGGTACGGCTCATGAATGCTGCAGTGGTGGGGTGGATGGAGTGTCCCACAGGAGCACAGCCCCCCC
>NW_017728993.1:6454471-6458961 GCF_001723915.1 Gavialis gangeticus | reverse complement strand
CCCCCCCCCCCCCCACAATGCTCGGCATTGGACCTGGAAGTGGACCAGAAGTATTTCCAGTCTACTTCCACGTCCACTGCCCAGCACGTGGGGGACCTCTCCTCTGTGCCCTCCTGGCTCAGTGATCAGCCACGGGGGGACCCTGGGTGACTCCCGCCCAGACCCAGAAGGCACCAGTCACTGAGGTGGGAGGCAGGGGGAGGGGTCCCCCACGCGCTCCACAGCGGACCCAGAAGTAGACTGGAAGTGCTTCTGGTCCACTTCTGGGTCCGCTGCTGAGCGTGCTGGGCCCCCCCACCCTGCACTCCTGCTGGACATTCCATCCATCTCAGCATTCATGAGCCGCCTGCTACCTTGAAGTATGTAGAAAAATCATTTAAAGCTGTGTCTATGTCCAAATCTATTCAGAGGGTTCTAATTTGATTCGGAGAGATTAAAGGGCCTCCTGATTTGATTCGGATTTGGAGATTCAGCTGCTGAATCGGGCCAAATCTCTGCTGAATCAAATCAGTGACCCGAAGCTTCTCACAGCCCTAATATTAATATGATTTTTTTAAAAAAAAAAATTGCAGCAAATGGGTAGATTAATTTGATCAGATACAATTTCCGACCTCTTTCTAATGAGGAGGAAAAAAAGACATTTTTAACTTTCTCAAGATGTTTTGATTTTTCAGTGTCAAAAAAGTTATTGCTGTGGGGTGGAGGAAGTTTTAAATAATGATACAGGAATACGCTTTACAGGAACAGTAACTCTAGTTTATGATGATGAAAAATATTAACCTCTTTCATGCTGAAAAGTTAACTACTGTCCTATGGTAAATGTGTTCCTTTACTGTGGAATGAGTTAGCTGAGATTCTGTAAACTGTGTAGTTGAGGAGAATGAGTGTAGAGAGAACCATTAGACTTTGCCATGAAGCTATAGCTCATTTTCTTAGTTGGAAGCAGTGAGTTTCCAGGGACATGAGAGAGTTCAAAAAGGAAAAAAGACATCTAGAGAGGGATATGAGGGGTTATGTGGAGGACATGGTTAGGGATTGGAGAAGGATAATGAGAGAGATTTTTTTGGCCACATTTTTGAAGGAAGCAGGAGAAGCATTTGAAAGGGAATCATAGTAGAATTAAGAGAACTTAGACTACCTAGAACCAAGGTGCCTGAATACCCCAGAGTTGAGTTTTGCTTCTGTACATCTGGTGTCACAAGTGTACAATCTGAGACTCTTTTTGTAAGCCAGCAAGCTCAAATTCAACATAGCCTACTTCCGGTAGGAATTTCCCTATGGTAGATATTTAATAAGGCCAAAAATGTGTACAAGGGCTAATGGAATAACAGATAAAAGGTTAGCTGTGTTAGGTTAGGCAGAAGGCAGGTCAGGGTTGCACCTTATAGACTAACTCACTCTGCCTTGCCTTGTTTATGTTTTATGGGGCTTTTCTTTTCAATTTGTCCATTGTTGGTCTGTATTCATGGATGAATAGAGTTTTGGTTAACTGCTGTATGATCTTATACCCTCCACGGCGCATCATGATGTGATGCTCAATAAAGGACTTTTTTATTCAGATTGAAATGTATATGTGTACAAAAATGTAATATATTTCCCATTACATGTTTTCTTTGGTTGTCCAATAACCTATTAGGACACCATTTTATGGTTTCTATCCAGGCAGTCTAGACGTTGAGGCTAGGGACAGACATCCAAAAAGCCTGAGCCTGAAGTGATTCAACCTTTGCAGGTTAATCTAACCTGACTAGGCTAAATCAGTCTGTAACAGGCACATGCCTTAAGTGGCTCAGGCTAGAAGCTGGGGGGTGCTAGGGCAGCCCTCCTTTCCCTTCGCTCAGCGCTGAGCTGAGTAGGGACATGGACACACCCTGGCAGGACGCTCTGATTAGCCCAGCAGAAAATAGACAGCAGTGTTTCACCCATATCAGTGTTTATCACCTCATTAAGAAAACAACAGAGGCACATTACCAGCTACCTGTTGATTCTGCCTGTTGATTCAGCATGAACCAGCATGTGGTCTGCTATCTAATACACAGACACCTCATCAGCAAGGCAGAGGGAAGGGAGGAATTCCTGCTTAGCAGGCAGTGGTGAGGGCGAAGGGGGGAGCAGCCCTTAGTCTTGCTGGAGCTGCAGCCAGGGATCAGAGGGAAGGGGCCAGCTTTGCTGTGGAGCAGGGAGCCCCACCTAGCCCAGAGAGCATGTCAGGATGTTGGAGGAGTCTGATTTATCTTAAAGCACGAAGGTCTGGGACAGATATTGCATAAACTGGTTGGAGCCAAATGAGTTAAGTCTGATACTACATTCAACCAGGTTTATCTTAAACCAGTTTCAGCCATTTTGAAATTGGTTTAAGTGCAATGAACATCTGTTCTGCCACAGGTTTAAACCAGTTTCTGATCACTTAAGCCCGTTTATGTGTAATATCTGTCTCTAGCCTGAAAGTTAGGAACTGGCATGCTGTAGTATTTGAAGTCATAGCTTCTGAAAGGAAAACAGTTGTGGAAAGATCAGTATTTTCTTATTAGAAAAATGGTAGCTTTTGGTTTTATTTTCTAACTCCCCATTTAGAGAGTTTTTGCACAACATGGGAATAAGTACAATATAAAATAATTAGTGTTAGTAGTGTCAGTAATATATACCAATTTTTATGATCTTGGCATTTGGGACTTAATTATTTACAGTATTGGGTTAGAACAGGGGGAGGCAAAATCCGTGGACTGGATCTGGCCTGCCAGGCCATTCTATCCAGCCTGCAGGGCCCCTGTAAAATTAGAAAATTATTACCTGCCGGTTGCTGCCTATCTAAAAACTGATGAGGCACCAGTGGTAGGAGGAACCAGCAGTAGGACCTAGAGGCTGCTGGACACAGCGGCAGCAGCAGCAAGCTTGGCCCTGCCCCATCCCCATCCCTTTGCCACCCCCAGCCCCAACCATAAGCTTCTGCCTAGTGGAGGCTTCTGGGCTGTGACCCTGTGGCTGTTCCTCAGCCCTCTGTCCATCTGAGCATGGAAACTTGGGTAAGAATGGGCAGTGGGGGAGACCGCCAGCGATTGCCCCACGCCATGGGGCTCACAGGACTCTGGCTCTGTGCCTCCATGTGCTGCTCCTGGCTAGAGTGTTAAGAGCACCACATAGAGGCACAGAGACAGCCCAGCTTGATGGCACACGACTTCCCATGGCTCCTGGCACTTTAATGTGCTGCAAGGGTGGCTCCATGCCATGCCCATACAGCCAGGAACCATGGGGACTGGGCCAGGCTGGGCTGGCTCTTGCGTTCTTGCCTTCTTGCGTTCTGCAGTCCTGGCTGCGCAGCCAGGAACCTCATGTCGCTGGAGCCAGTCTGGCCCGACCCCCATGGTTCCCAGCTGGCTCCTGCTTCATCCCAAGGTCCTGGCCATGCTGCTGGGAACTGTGTGGTGGTGGCTGGGCTGGGCTGGTTTCTGCTACGTCTTGCAGTCCTGGCCATGCAGCCGGGAACTGCACATAGGGGCAGGACAAGTTGAACTGGGCTGTCTCCATCCTGCATGTTGCGGGTCCCAGCCTTGCAGCCAGGAACTGCACAGTTCAGCATGGAGCCAGCCCGGCCCCTCCCAGCAGCACATAGTTGCAGCTGGAAGACTGGAACCTGCATGGTGCGGGATGGAGCCAGCCCAACTTGTCTTGTCCCAGCTGTGACGCATGGTTCCCAGCTACATGATCAGGACCCACATGGTACAGCACATAGGTGCTGGGTTGGGCTGGATCCATGCCATGCCTTGCAGCCAGAACTGTGTTGGGCCAGGGTGACCCCATGCTGTGCCATATAGGTCCCAACCTTGCTGCCAGGACAGAGCTAGCTCCCTACTTCCCACTATACCCCCGATTTTACACACCCACAGCCTCCACACACGCTCCCCTCCACCCCTGCCATACCCCCACTCACATCTTCCCACACTCCCCACTCCTCCACATCCACCCCCCCAATCACCATACCCACACAGTACACCACACATCTCACTACACAGACACCCAGTCCCCAACCACACAGCCCCTAAATACACCCCACTTACCCCCCCACACATAATATACAAGAGTGAATTTTGAGCTATTATTCAGTCGGCTCCAAATACACTATGCAAACACACAAATCAAGACAAAAATATTTTTTAAATACGATTAAAATAAGTTGTGGTAGATGGTTGATTTTTAGTATACAATTTGTTTTTTGTATCCCTCAATTTCAAGATGGGAAACCTTCCTCCCACAAGTACTTCCAGGGCAAGGGGAGGGACTTCTGGTGGAAAAGCTTAGGGGTTTAGGGCAGGACTTCTGTTCTTAAGATGTCGACCAGGGCAACTCAGGGGGTGGAGCTACCCATGCGGGTCTCGAAAGCTCACCACAACTCATTAAGTGGTCCTCCAGCCGAAATCATTGCCTGCCCCTGGCTTAGAATGTACTGCATTGAGTAGCTTTCACATGAGTAATTTCTATCTGCCTTTTTCCTA
>NW_017728993.1:6449076-6449471 GCF_001723915.1 Gavialis gangeticus | reverse complement strand
TAGAATGTACTGCATTGAGTAGCTTTCACATGAGTAATTTCTATCTGCCTTTTTCCTAAATAGAAAGATTCTCTATGTGACACAAAACATGATCTTGCACTGCCACGCTTCTCATCCAGAAAGATTAAATGAGGCA
This sequence comes from Gavialis gangeticus, assembly GCF_001723915.1. NCBI lineage: Eukaryota > Metazoa > Chordata > Crocodylia > Gavialidae > Gavialis > Gavialis gangeticus. The sequence continues at coordinate 6,449,335 of NW_017728993.1, read as the reverse complement.
TGTTGATAATACATATGGAGGTGATCATTCTATAATGATGGTCAGTTTCTTCAGGAGGTTAGGAAATAGATTTTTCTCCAATAATGATAAGGCTGAATTGCCTCTTCCACTTTGTTGGATTTGCTCTTATTAAAATAAGAGGGGCTTGAACCTCTGGTGAACTCTGCACTTTTGCAGCATCTGTCACCTGAAGTCTGAGTTAAGAGAGCTTAGTGCTATTTAAGAGGACTTCCAGCCTTTTGGAATTAAGTTCTTTGCG
>NW_017728993.1:6431820-6444076 GCF_001723915.1 Gavialis gangeticus | reverse complement strand
ATTTAAGAGGACTTCCAGCCTTTTGGAATTAAGTTCTTTGTGTAGCATTGCAGGTCGGGGATTAAATTTTATTGCTTGTAAGAGTAATTCACTTTCATTACGATAGCATTCCAAGGTCCCCATCAGGGTTGGGGATCCACTATGATTAATGGTCTACAAATGCATAGGCATTTGTGATCTTTGTTGCAAAGAGCTTATAATCCAAATAGACAAGGTAGGAAAAAAGAGCTGTAATGGTTATTGAAGTGAACAGGACAATAACAGCCACACATCAATACTAATTATATTTATCCTTTCTTTTCTATTTCTGCATTTTAGTTTTTATTTTATTACGAAGGGTAGGATAGGAAAGAAATGGCAGGATGGGGTACAAGTAAATATAAGCCAGAGGGACGAAGACCCAAAGGGAAGGCTGAGAGGAGTGGAGCATGGGTGAACAGAGAGCGAGGCTTGGAGGAAGGGAAAGGAAAGAAAGTGCAGGAAAAGCTAAACCAAATCACTAATTTGCAGATAGAAAATAATGCTCAGAATCCATATTATGAAAAATATCTCACTGTGAACCACTGCTTACTGCAACACGTTCTTTTTTTTTTTTTAAAGAGTGTCTTTCCAACTGAAGTGGGGTTCAGAAGATGAAACACCATCTTCTGTTCCCATCCCCAGCAAAAAAAAAACTTGATTAACAAGCAGCTTTGATCTCCCCAAAGTGAGAAATCTCCACAAAGCCTGGTAATAAATATCATTTACCCTTTAACATCATTTGCTCTGCTACTAATATTAAATGAAAGGTGCTCAGATACTACAGAGGCTACTGTAAAGGGCCTTGTTGTGTGGAGACCCAGGTTCTTGTCCGCTGGATGGACGTGTCATTCCGTTTCCATCTGCCCAAATACTGTAAAAAGGTTGATTGATTGAGCTTTAGATTTATTAAAATGTAGTGGAGTTTACTCACCTTGGCATATACTGTTCTATGGTATTCCCCCTACCTTCCAATGCAGAATATGCACTCACACTGTTATCGAAGCGTGTACAATCTGTAGCTTTGAGGGAGACAGAAATAGCAGCATATGACCACCTACAGGAGTAGATAGAGCTGAACTAGAGTTTTGTCTGTGTGTCATCAAATCAAGCTGTTCTGTACAGTACAGATGGAGATAGCCTCTTTATTGATGAATGCCATGTTGTTTATCTGGTGTAAGATTTGCACAGTTTCTATAAAAGGCTGAGTGATGGGAATCCCACCTTTTGGGAGTCATACCCAAGTATGTAATCAGCCAAGACCTTCCTACGCATTGATACAGGGGGCTTATTTCAAAGGGGTTTCCAGTCCATGCACTTTGCCATATTCCATTGCAGAGAAGACGTGGGGGTGGGAAATCTGTCTATACACAAAAAAGCTAAGGAAGTGAATTAATTCTAGGAAGTGAAGAATGCTGTATTTTCTCAGGCATACAGACACTTGTGTATTATAGTGGCCAACACATTAACAATGCATGCCAGGACTATTGGTCTGATTTCAGACGTTCTAAGCACGAATTATAGGGCTGGCAACAGTGTAACTTGTCAGAAGTTAAGTTGTTTATCGGGCAACACTGTGGCTAGGTCCACTGTATCACACTTGGATTAGTTTTGTCCAAGTACTATGTCTCTCCTGGACGCTTTTGCCCACTCCTCTCTGGGATGAAAAGTTCTGTGGTCATTCTCTCTGGCCTCGTTCATCTCAACGCTAACGTGCTGAACTAGTGAGGCAGTTCCCTGGCCTTATTCTTGCTGGGTTGTCAGTATGTTAGCGTGGCATTTGCCTCCTTGTACCCAATTCCCCCGCAGTTGAAAAACTCAGTTCCTTTGATTCTCTCCTTGGGAGTGGCTAGATCTGACAAGGTCCCTGGCTGGAATTAAACAGCTTCCCCTTTTTTGGGAACCCTCAATATGTACCACTTTCAGGGTCAGTCCCATACAGCTTCATCTCAAAGCTGGATCTGCAGTCCGGTAGGCAGCCGGTAGCCTGCTGATCCCTTGGCTTATTACACAGGCACAAATCTTAACCCTGATCCAACCTACCACTTTATGTAGCTCACTTAGAGTAGAGATTTCTTCATCTTTGCTCTGCTTCAGGAGCTGAGTTGCCAACTTCTTGTGCTCCGCATGTTTTACTGTATGTCTATGACATTTAGTCACAATAAGGAGGTGAGAAATCTGATCTTCAGAGGGATCAGTTCAAGTCACTGGGGTGCCTATGCATGTACAGGGACGCTACTTTGATGCACTGTAACTCCAGTGAGTCTGCTGGACCGTGGCAGTTAGCAGTTAATGCACTTCAGCAGCCTCCCATGTATCAGTGCCCTTCAAAATGGTGGCAGGGGCCCTTTATCTAAACCTTGTTCAATGAGCTTTAAAGTGCCCCGACTCCATTTTGAAGCACAGGGATGCTGATACACAAGACACTTCGGGCTCTTTAATTAAAGCGGCTCTTGGAGCCACTGTAAATAAAGTCCCCCCCCCCCACACACACACACACACATACACAGTGCCCTGGAGCACATGTACAAACACCTCTGCATTCTAAGACACAGCAGATAGATAACGCTGTCCCTCTACTTTCAACTGAGAGACTAATTTATTATTGTTTGATTATTATTTAGATATCATAGGATTCATATCCTATCCTATTCAGCAAGGCTCAGAGCAGCTTTCAGTAAATGAGAAACAATTTGCGGAGAAGAAACAATAGTAGGTTCTTCAAATAACACCCCCAAATACTTGGGGAATAAACAGAAAATTCTGGCACAAACTGAGGTCTGATCAGGTAGTATTTGTTCTCCCTGCATGTTTTTACTCTGTTTGCTGTATCACTAGATTTCTATCTTGTCCTCTTATGCAAGGTCCAGTTCATACTGACTCTACTTTTCCTTGTGCTGATATTGTTCCTCCAGGTGCATCTTTTCCTTCTCTGTGCTACTGTCTGCTAAATCAGGGAGCCTGGTCTGGGTTAAGCCTGGTTGCTCCTGATGTCACAATCTGGGACTTCCTTTGAGAACTTATAATCATCCAGCTAGTTGATGGGCACCCACTTGCCGTACAAGAAAATTAATTGAATTCACTTCTCATCTGGATCTGAAGCTCTTACCCTTTTCTGCCTTTAGTTGGATTCATACAGCACAGTGATATCCAACCTTTTTATGGTGGAATTCACCTTTTTGTAAGTAAAGGGCATTCCAGGATCTACGGCCCCCACCTCCAGGATAAGCCGCCTGGGCTCTGACCCTGCTCACCCAGCCTGGCCTGGGCGGCAGAGGGAATGACTCAGCCCAGTCACGTGTCCTGCCCCTCCCAATCATGGAGCCTCTGACAGACTGAGGTCAACTGTCAGAGGCTCCACGATATCAAGGTTGACTGGTTGGTGACCACTGATATAGCAAATACATCAGTGCTGTCTTTTTTGTTTGTTTTTTCATTCCCTTTTAGTTGTTTTTTAGAGTTCTGCTGCCTCCGTGCAGAACTTTACTAGCTGGTCTTCCTTGAGCTGTTCAGAAAATATTTTCCTGTCTCTTTCCTTTCCTATCAAGAGCACAGGACACTTCCCCCCTTCTTAGTTTTCCTTCTATGACATGTTTTACTGCAGTTGTCACACTGGAAATCTACCCCTGTCACAAACAGCCCAAAGGCTGCTACCACTATGTCAGAGCTGCAAGACTAGCTGCACTTTTGTCGCTTTTCTGGTTTCTTAGTGTATTCCCTCAGGTGCCAGGCCTCATGTCTTCACATCTCCTATAATGAAATCATGCAGTTCTCCCACTAGTGCTATAACTCTACTGAGGATTGTGGTATAATATAAATACCAAGCTACCTTTAAAAAGATAGCTCTGATACTGATAACAGTATAGAGTTTGGTATGGGTTAATTTATCTGGCTGAGAAGTAGCATAAAGTTGCTCTATCCTGCCACAGTGAGTGGCTATGCTAGCTTGGGTGCCTCTAGCTTGGGTTCTACAATGTACCTGTGTCATGAAGACAAGTCCATGCTACTAAATTATTATGTTGGATGTCACTGTGCTGAAAGATAGGACTATTCTGTGCACATTGCCTCCAGAATCCAGTGTACTGTAGTTGCCTTAGTGCAGCATTGTGGGCAGGATAATCACTTCATCAAACTGACCCCCAAATCTTGGCTTTACTATATTTACTTCAGAATGTCCCTGAATCTGCTATGGCCAGTGATGAAAAGGAGCAGACAGTCTTCTGGTACCAACATGTTTGGGTTTTTTTAATCATCGTAACAATAAGAATAATGTATAGCCTCAGAGAGGATGGTGTGATACTCTTCTGTCTCACCTACCTTTTGGTAAAGAACCTAAACAGGCCTCGCTTTCCCAGTGTGATGGAAGGCATCTTAAGTGGGGCTTCCCTGAGTGGCGTACTGTCCATCTGGCATGGGACCCCTCCCCTCAACTCGCCTGCCACGACTTGGTGTTATTGGATAAAGGGTGGATTCAGTGGAGATCTCCTTCCTGGGGGACCCTGGAGACGGTAGTACTCACAGTTCAGGCGTGATGTTCCACGAGGCTCCACCTCCCCTATACTCCATCCACACACCAAGCAGATGGGTGCCACCAGTGTGGTTTGATCATGCTCGGTCAACCTCTGCTTGCCTAGGGGGAACCTATGTCAGCACAGGTCCTGTTGGGACCAGTCAGGATGCCCTGACGGGTAGCATTTCCTCTGTGGAAACTGGCAAGCTGGGCTCGAGTAGTCTGGCACCTTCTTTAGCGCCTCTGGGCAGGGCGCTTCTGGTTTGCTCTTATTTTTTTGTCAAAAAAAAATAGACTGCTGCAGAGGAGAGCGGTGTGGGGTTGCCTCCTTCTCCCAGCCTGCTACAGGGGACTCAACTGCTCTGACTGCCGGCTGCGCTGCTCCTGCCTGTTGCAGGAGCCCCAGCCCATATGACATGCTCCATGCCAGTGTGCTCCCTCGCTCTCTCCTCCCCCCGGGTCCCAGTGGGGCTTTTAAATCACGATTTGGCTTGGCTTTTTCCCGCCCAGGGAACAGCTGATTAAACAGCCAGCTTAACGCCGGCTTGTGCAGCTGTGGCTATGGGTCCTGCTCCATTTCCTGCTGAGCCCCTGGAAGTGAGTTCCCCCACGGGGGGCCTGCTTGTGTGGTTTGGGGCCTGCAGGGACTGCCTCTCTCCTTCGGGAGTCTGTGGGGGGTGTCTTGCTGCCATACCCAGTTACTTCTAATCTTTGGGGTCAGGGAGTCACTGTACCTCTCTCTCTTCCTGCTTTTTGTGAAAGAGGATGTTGTTTTAGATGTAGTCTTTTTTTTTTTTCTTTTTGTTCCCATGTGCTCCAAAGATTGGAAGCATTGACAAACTGGTCTGTTGAGCTCAAGGAGGGGCATGTGATGGGGGGGCAGAACTGGTGGAACAGGAGAGCAAATAGCTTTTGCATTGTCCCTTAAGTGTTTGTGGTTGGGTGGCTGCCTCAAGCCATTGTTCTGCTTTTTTGCTTGTTTTTCCAACAGCTTGTTTTTAAATTAAACCAACATATTCATTCAGTAAGCATCCCAATAACCAGGTCACATACAGTCTTCATAAATTATTACAGGGCAGCCCCATGTCTGTCACAATGAGCACTTGCAACTGAAGATGATGGAAACTGCAAATAGTAAGCACTTCTGAATGCTAACTTAATTTATTTTTGCTTCCAAAGACATTCAGTAACTAGTGATCAGCAGTGTCCAAATATATATAGGGATCAATTGAACACAATGTTTCATTGATATATTTACAATTTTAAAGCAATTTGGAAGCAATTTGGAATTTTTTTTATCATGGAAAATCAGAGCTTTTCCTTCCCCCGTAGCTCACAGAAGGCAGGTCCAGGTCCCTCACTCCCCCCTGCATAGCCCACCAGTCCTGCTGGTGCCCCCCACTTCCCCTCACAGCCCCCAGCCTTGCTAGTATCTTTCATTCCTCCCAGAGTCCCCTGGCCTTGTTGGTGCCCCTTGCCCTTTCACCCAGAGCCCCTTGCTCCTCAGCCCTGTTAAGGGTGGCCCCCAGCTTCCAGGGCTACTGGGTCAGGGACTTGGGTCCACAGTTCCCTGCCTCCTGCAGCAGCACCTAAGCCCCAGCTGCGGCCCATAGGAGGCAGCGGCTTTTGCAGTGTAGGAGAGCAGAGACCCTGGCTCCCCCTCCCACTTGGGCAGCATGGCCGGAGTGGAACCTGCTGGGGGCAAATGTGAGCTGCCCACTTTAGGCTCAGGTGGGGAGGCCCAGCTCCCCACTGCTGTGCACACTCCTAAGGGGGCATGAGGACCTGTGACCCCCAGATCTGTATGTAATCTCTTTTCTACCTTGGAGAACTCAACTACAGTAGAGTCTCCCTTGCTTACCTTGGGCATTATTTCCCCCTCATTTCCACCCCCTTCCCTTGTTCTACCCATTGTTTTAATAATTTCCACCGACTTGCATTCTCACCATCATCCTGTTACATTTTTAGCTTCTTTCATTCCTTGAGGATCGCAGAACAGCAGAGACCCCCCCCATGCCTGAAGGAAGACTGCTTGTGCCCAAAAACTTGCAAAGAATTCTTTTCCAGCTACTCAGCTGGTCTAATAAAAGACATGACATCTATCCAAAGAAGCTTGCCTGCTTAATTTATATGTAATTCTTTTTTACTCTGAGTCAAATGATCTAATTATTACTCCATCCCCCTGAAAATCAAGGACTGATTTAAAAACTCAGTAAATATTTTGTCCAGTAGGACTGAGTTATTTATAGCAATGGTTTACTACTACTAGTATACAAGTGAATTTGTACTGCATTGTTAGGCTTTACATAAGATTAATCTCTGATAATATTCCATAATGTCCATGTAAAAAAAATTGTAGTGCATTGATTCAAAAAGATCTAAGATGAATTTGTGAAATGGGTTTTTATTTTATATTTGGATAAAATAAATTGAATTCAGTGGGCTTAAATGAATTCACATTAATGTGCAGACAACAGCCTATGTTTTGAAAACAAACAAACAACACCCTCCCCGCAAAAAAACAAAAACCCCCAAACCTGATGAATTAAGCTTTTGGTTCTATTTAAATCCCTAAGCAGTATTTCATTACATTACAACAGTATTTCATTACTGGAGAAAAATTTCTAAGATATTAAAAATAAATCTGCTTCCATGCTCATCCAGATTTTATCTTGATAGTTAAACATATAGAAAAGAAAGAGGCAAAAAGTGTAAATCCTGATTATTTCAGTATTCTTAAAGTGAGCTTTTCATGCAATAAACACCGCTGGTGAAGGAATCATTGCTTAGTATAAGTGAGTGGCAGAAGTAGTTGTGAAATCCAAATTCTGCCTTTTGTAAACTGTATGGTCCTGGCTAGCAGTGATATAAACTTAAACTGGCATTGCTTGAGGCAAGTGATACCTTGTCTGAAGTATTTGATTTTGCAACGATAAGCCAAGTTACATTAGTGCTTTCAGTTGTTATGTTACCAGTTTAAGAAACCAGAAAATAAGAAATTTAAATCTAAATTTTATTACATGTACATGAGACCTGAAGAAGGATGCATTGCACGTGAACGCTTGTCTAAGTTTATCCTAAGCATGAAGTCGATCAATAAAAGGTATCACCCACCAAAATCAATGCCTCTTTCATTAAATGTACATGTTAATTCAGGGGTGGGCAAAATATGGCCCATGGGCTGTATCTGACCTGCTAGGCAATTTCATCTCACCCACGAGCACCTACCAATTAATTGTATACCACTCAGCCCAGACACTTTGCTCCCACCCTTGTGCATGGGAGCCCCCCCTTCACACTCATGCCCCACAATCCTCCACATATATACAAGTCATTAATATAGCCACCCTCCCCATTGTCATATTCCCAAACCCCAAGCTCCATGTAGCCCGTCAGGGCTGGGCCAGGCAGCAGTCCATTCCTCTGTGAGACTGCCTCCCTACACTGCTTTCCTTCTGAATTGGGGTTGGACCATGCCCCTTCCCTCCTCTCAGGCTGGGTTGGGGCCTGGCCATGACCATATTTTCTAACATAGATATCTGGTACTTTTGTTGCCTTCCTAAAAAAAAAAAAAAAAAAGTTGTTGTACCTCTCTGGAGTACAACAGGTACTGATATTCTGCGATATAAAAATATCAGCAGTTAAAAAAACTGAAGTGTTAACTTTCTGGGGAAAAAAATACTTCTTGTTAATGGTTGATGTGGGAAAGGGGAATATTCATTTTCACAGTAAGCGTTAAGGCTATATCAAACATCAGTTGGTTTAAATGATGAAATTTCTTTAGAGTAAGATAAAAATATTATTCGTTAGTCAGCTTCTGTTTAGCTGACAAAGTGCTATAGATGTGTTGGACCATAGTGTTGGTTTGGGTCTATCAGAAAATGATTGAGTTTGACTGACTTGGCAGTTCAGCAGTTTGAAAACATACAATATTTCTGTGCTGACATATTGTAACATGAACCTATGAAGACAAGTGCCACTTTAATATTAATGCTGGGTCTGCTCAACGTTTTGTGAAATGATTCATGCCAGGATTAAGAATCAAATATGCATTTTACAGTAGTAGGTGAGTTTGGGTGGTTTTTTTTTTTGGTTTTCACAGTAGAAACTCCTGGTTACTACACGTTTTCATTAAACTTTCTTAATATTGAATTAATTTTTTACTATGATGATATAGTTCTATCAGTGTTGTAGGATGGTTGAAGTCATGCCATTGTTCCAAGCTGGCAAGGAGAACAGACCCTTTCAAATTCTAAGAAGTCTACTGCGTAGGTAATGGATTGCTTAATAAAATCAGGAAGACAATAAAATATGCTTAGTAATAACACAACTGGGGAGTAACCACAATTAAGCGTTTGATTGTAACTATTAGCTTATTAGTTATAGTTATCAGATGACAAAGAAGGCAAATTTAGCTTCATAATTGAAAGGTTATTAGAGAAAAGAATATTCTTTTTTTGAACTTATTTTCAGTTTGGATTAGCTCTGTTGCCCATTTGCCAATAGATGTTATTGTGCTAAACTTGCTTATAATGCTGTGGCTTGTGTTTTTTATTTTTGTTTTATTTATAGCCAAAATTCAAACTGGCAGTGCTTTTTAGGTGTCTGATTGGAGACATTTTGGTCCTGATTTTGAGAAGTACTGACAATCTTTGGAAAGTTCCCATTCACTTCAGTTTGTTACTAGCATTAAGGACTACTAATGGTCAGGAATCTTTTGGGTGTCTCAGGTTGGGCACCCTAAAGAGCTGCCAACTTAGAAAATTTTGGTCAAATAAACTGTCATCGTCTTTCATTAATTATTTCACTCATACCTTTTGAGATCAAATTCATATTGGTAAGATTTTCTACTAAGCCCAAGAAGAAAGCTGTAGCACTTCAGTTTGTCATTAGTAGGAATCTATCTGACATTTCAGTGGCAACTTCTGATATATAAAGATTATGCAAGGTACTGCATACTTTGAGACGGAACCTTTCTTCATTGCTAAATCGCTAATTGGCAGGTCTCATAGCAACAAGATATCATTTTTAGACTCAACTATTAAGATTGATAGAGCTATAGTTGGTTGTTTTGGCAACATTTTTATTCTCAATGTATTTTCAGAGTAATTGAAAGATGAAGATTATTTTTGAGGTTTGTCATCCATACGGTAAAATTAAAGGAGAGGATTGCATGCTATTATTTATTACTTATAATATAATCTGTATGTTCAAAAAAAGTTATTTATATGGTCTCTGCCATTAACCTCCAGAAAGTGGGAGTCTGTACATCCTTATGAGTTCACTAAGTGTCCTGGTGAAATAAGAAGAGCAGGATTTAACTTACCTAAATGTGTACAGACAAAATTACTTATTTGTGCCAGTGTCTAACTGTAGGTAGAATAGAGCTGCATCTTATAGATTGACTAAATCAGAGGTGAATAAGCTTTTGTGAGTCCAAGCTCACTTCATCAGATGCTATAAAAGGACATGCACAGAGCAGCCTATCAAGTAGAGCAAGTGATCTGAATACAAAAAATAGGGAACCAGAGGGAAGGAGGGAGATTCCAAAGTACTGGAAGAGGCAAGCAAGTAATAAAGCCATTCCGTCACTCAGTAGCATAATTAGGAGTGTTCACTAAGGTGGGTGAGAAGGGCACCAGCTCCAGGCACCAAGTTAGGAGGGCTGCTGGAATCGTTCCCCACTCCTGTGGAATCGGTGCCCTGGCAGCATACCAGTCCTGGGAACTCCAAAACAGTCCCTGCATGCTGCACTGCTGTTGCTGCTTTAAGAGCACAGCTGGGGTAGGTAGAGCATGTGGTGACAGCAGCAGCAGCCCAACTGGGGACAGATTGGAACTTCCTGGCATGGATAAGATGGTTGCTGTGTGCCCAGACTCTTGGACCCACATGTGCTCCCCGGCTCTTGGAGCCCACCTATCCCCTCCCTCCCTTGGGAACTGAGCAGCTTTTCCCTCCCCTTGTTCTTGGACACTGCTGGTCTTTCCCTGCCCCTCTCCCCCCACTGCTGTCCTGCAGGGTTTGCCCTGGGCACCGACCCTGGGTCCTCTGGGTAGCTGTTCTTAAACAGCAGAACTTTAAAAGCTGACTTGACTGCAGAATTGCAGAACAAGAAATCATCTATATACTACATTGTGATAAGTATGGTCTAAACAGGGACTGTGGGTTTTTATCCCATTACATGGATTTGCTTTTTTGGGTTTATTACATGCAACTGTTTTCTGTTTTAACAGTGGCAAGTGATGGAGGTTTTACCACTTAGAGACTATTCCAGTCCTAGTAATTTCCACTGTTTGGAAGTGTCTGATATATTCAGTAGTTTTTTTCGTCCCCATTTTCTAAATCAATGTTTGCCAAGTATAGGGTTGAACATTTTTCTGTAGTAGTTGTATTTGATGTGCAAAAAAAAATCTGAGTCTTCAAGCTTAGGTCTTTTGAGGTCTATTTAGAGGACTGATCCTGCATTATTAGAGGGCTGGTCCTCTTTCAGCGCTCATTTTCTATGATTCTGTGAAACTGTACCTCATCTTCATAGTAACAAAGGTCTCTCATGTAAGAGACCATCTTAGAAAGTAAAGATGTTTCACCCAACTGACTTGTATGCCTACTGAAGGTTGGTAGAACAAAGATACAGGTGAATTGAAATAGAAACAAGTGAGGTTTGAGGAAATGTTTGGATTCCAATGGAGTTCATTCCACAACCTGGAGCAGACTTCTGAAAAAGAGTGGTGTCCTATGGGATGGGGTCTTTGGGGTGAACAGGTTAATTGTCCTCGAGGAGCACAGATCAGTAGTCAAGTTCCAGGAAATCTGTTAGGTGTGTTGGGACCATAATATCGTGTGCCTTAAAGTTAAAAGCTAGTAAGAGAGCAGAGGACACGTTTTTTGTTCCTGTGCTCATGGCAGAGGTACAGTAGGACAGTTTTGTGCATGGGGCAGTGTCAGCTCTGTGGTGCTAATTGGTGGCAGCTATTTTTGCCGTTGCCCTTGTAAATTACTGGCTACTGAACAGGTAGTAGCCAATGGCAGCTGTGATTTGGCAATAATAAATATGGAGGGACAAGCTTAGATTGGAAATTGCCAAACTCCTAACTGTAGCTTGCAACCAGTCATTAAAAACAGCCTTGGTACCACTGGGCTGGACAGTTGCCAATGTGACTCCCACATTTAAAAAAGGCTCTAGAGGTGATGCAGGGAACTACAGGCTGGTGAATCCTGGAACACTGGTAGAAATGGTAATAATAAAAAAAGAATTGTTCAGCATATGGATGAACATGACTTACTGGGAAGGAATCAACCTGGTTTTGTCAATGAGAAATCATGTCTCACCAACCTGCTAGAGTTCTTTGAGGTATCAGTAAGCAGGTGGGTATGGGTGATCCAGTTGACTTAATATATCTGGACTTCCAAAAACCCTTTGACAAGATCCCACACCAAAGGCTCTTAAGGAAATTAGGTAGTCATGGGATTACAGGGAAGGTCCACTCACTTGAGGGGCGCCATGACAAGAGATTACAGAATACTAAATGGGGAAGAAAAAGTAAGTAGGGATTTATTCTTTACCATCTCTTGCAATACAAGAATTGGGAGGGGGGCGGGTCACAAAATGAAACTAGTAAGTAGTAAGTTTAAAACTAACGAAAGGAAGTTCTTTTGTGGACAGTGTGTAATTAAAGTGTGAACTCATTGCCACCAGATGTTGTAGGGGGGCTCCCTCCTTGGTCCATG
>NW_017728993.1:6418785-6426820 GCF_001723915.1 Gavialis gangeticus | reverse complement strand
TTTTGGGAGGGCATGTCACAAGCTAAACTTCCTTAAGCTAAACTTCCACAAGCTAAACTTCCTCTAATCCTCTTCCCCTACCCAATCTATTGCTCTGCCTTCCTGCCTGTGCCTTCCCCCACCGCAATTTGCTTTGATTTGATCTTGGCACTGGTAGTGGCTTGCAGGATAGGGGGGCTTGGGGAGCTCAGAGGAAGGGGGATGGCTGGTCCTTGTGGGGTGGGTTGTCCATTTGAGCAGGGGGTGAGGAGCTAAAATAGCTGGATGCTGGGGGGTGGGGTGGGGGAGGAGCCTGGAAAAGTACAGCTCCATGGTAGGGACCAGCAGCTGGGTGTTCTGAGCCCTGGGGCTGTGCTGGGAACTGTACCAAAGTTCAGTTAGATTGGGTCAGCCATTTTGAGACCGATCTGGCCTTCTTGAACTTCTGTACAGTTCACACTTAGCTCTTTAGTTAGGTCAATCTATGTGTAAGGTCTGCATCTGGGAGAACCAAGTTAGATTGGGTGGCCATTTTTAATGCAATTTAACTCCCCCTAACCTCTCTGAATGTCTCTACCTAGCCTGAATATATTAGATACTTAATGTTAACCCTTTTCTTACAGTAGCCCCTAAACAGAAAAAAAATGGTTCATGGTTTTCCAGTTACTGATGCACTGAAGTTTAATGCAAAGAAAACTGGGAACAGATTTATGGTTTTAAGCATAACGTTGTATTGTGTGTGTGTGTGTGTGTGTGTGTGTGTGTGTGTGTGTGTATACACATGCAATACATCATTAATGCAAAAAGTTAAGTTTCCTTCAGAACATACATTTTTCTAGCAACAACTGATGTGTCAATTGTTTAGAAAAAGTGGGGGAAGGAATACTGTCTTTTATCCTTCCACTTCAAAAAAAAAAGATACAAGTAAGCAATAAATCTGAATGCATGTATTTGAAAGTGACATGATAAACCCATGGAAGCGCATCTTTCCTGACCCTGTTGTTGTAATCTTAAATGTATTTGAGCCTGAGAGTTATGCCATGCAGTACTGAAATTTCATGGTAAGTATCTAATAGGAGTTAAGGTAAAAGAATCAGATTGCCTTTTACTTGAACATTGTACCTAACGATTAATGTTGTCAATTCTCTGTATCTTATTATTAATTTTATGATATTTGGTGTGTTGAGCTGCTGTAGCGAATGAAAGCTTATATTTATTTAAAAACAGATTTTTACTCAAAAACATGAAGTCTAAAGATTCAAACTCCAATAAGCAAATAACATTAATCTTTTTTTTAAAAATTTGATTGCTGAGGGGTTTGACTCATGAGTTTTGCATTTTCATGGGTGGTAATATAGCAGTTATATCTGTTATCGTGACTCATGGCCCTAAGTGTATTGAGAGCTGTGTACAAACTAAAGAAATAGCTTATTTTCAATCATGAGCCTCTTCTGCTTTGTTATCTACTTTGTGACAGTATACAACACTTGCAGTTGAAAGTTTTAGACTAAAAGTCAGAGGGTATTGTATTATCACAGTGCATCAATTCTTCTGTAATCCGAAGGCATTTCCTTAATCACCCCTTTTAGAAAAGGGATTTTGGGGGTCTCATAAGATTTCGTATCTAGTTTCTTACTGCACTGCAAGTTAAATTAGAAGTCAGTACTTTTACATACATCAGCCTTGAGGGAAACTCAAACTTTTGTTCTTAATATACCATATTTACTTGAATAGAAGATGACCCTGATTATAAAATGACCCCACGATAATTAGATTCTATATATAGAAAATGTATACATTTGTGATAATTTTTCAGATATAGAATCTAATCACTGGAGGCTTGTTTTGAATTCATTCCCCTGCCACTGCTACAGCAGGGAAAATAAATCTGAGGGTTCAGGTAGTCCTTTGCTTTCTGCTCCCCTCCAGCATTTTCCCCTGGCAGTCCCTTTCGCTTCCCTTACTGTCAGAGCACATGGAAGTGAGGAGCATACTTGAAAACAATAACCTTGAAATTAAACATGGCTGTAGCAATTTGCATATAGTATCCAAAGACTTGATGCATGTTAATTTTTTTTAACTCTGCAAGTTTTAGCACAGGTGTTTCATAAGCTCACTTTTGAGTATCTACTTCTTTCTAGTATAAATTATTTTTTTATATTTCATTTGAAGGGCTAAATCAGTTCCAGATTCAACTGGGCAAAGCCCAATGTTCAAGTTCCAAAATTTGACTTAGCAGACCTCAGTCGCTGAGTCTGTGTGGCTGTACACCAGAGCATGTATCCTACCCCCAGACCTATTGATCTGGGGCTTTGGATACTTCCCAGACCCAGGCAGGTGTTAGGGTTCAGATGCCCCCAGTCTTACTGGATCTTAGTCAAAAGGCCAAGAAGCAATAAAGCATGGTGTTAGGCTCATGATTTATCACATAGTTCTGGCCCCACCAGAGTCAACAGCATTTCAGTCCATGGTGAGCCACGACATGCACAAAGTTTACCCAGAATCCCTCTGTTGAGCCTTCTCTCAATCTGGTGCATGATTAGTGTGGCCCCACCCTCCATGGTGACCCCACAGCTCAGCACTGCTCAGAATGTGTGTATGTACTTTGATAACCCCCACAAAGGATCCATGTGCTAATTAGTCCCCACTCATGACTGGAACTGGGTGTTCTTGTCACAAGTCCTGGGATGCTGCAAAACTTTGTGCAGATGAGGCAAGAGGAACTTGATCTGGTTTTATCTCATGGAGGGTAGGGCCACACTAATCATGCACCAGGCTGAGACAGGGCATGACAGAGGGATGCTGGATGAATTACATTTAAGGTTGTGGCTCACCATGTTTTGAAAAAGAGTCAGTGGTGAAAGAAATTGCATTTAATGATCAGTGGCATATGTCTTATTCAGATTGGCTGCATTAACCTATCCTTGTGGTAAGCTCCCATCAGTATCTTGGCCTTTTTGGCAAAGATCAAATGTAGCCTTTTGTCAAGGCCCAAAAACAGAAGCAAGAGAAGTTCAAGCTGCTGGTGGATACCTTGAGGAGCCAGGGATACGACGTGATGGTCAAGGTGCTGATTATCAGGGCACTTGAACCGTTGGATCCCAAAATGAGAGTGTCCTGCGCAGCTGTTTGGTATCATGCCACTGTGCCAAGCTGATGCATCACCTCATGGTGTTCAACCCCATCTGTTGGTTGAGGGACATGTGTAGAACACATCATGCGACAATGCCAGTATGTGGACCCCATCAGACCATCAGCCAGAAACGACACAGAGGGGACCACCTGACTGCTGCCCCCCACCCCCCATACCAAATTGCCTCCAAGGACTTTTAATACTGGACTCTTCCCCACCCCTGCAATTGTATCCCTCAGGTTGTTATTTGTAACTGTATGTGTTTTCTGAACCATCTCCCTGTTACAATGCAATATTGTTGTGTGGGGGTCTCCTGTATATTCTCTGCTTTGTAACGCACCTCCTTCCCCCCCTCCCTTTCCCCCTTCCCACTGTCCTACCCCTAGGCTTTGCTGGCTGCATGTTTAACATAAGTTACATTCCCACCCACCCCTACACCCATCCTCTGCTGTGTAGCCCTCTGCTCAGGTCTTTTTGTATTTACTTGTGCCTTAAGCTTTGTCATTTAAACTTTGACACTTTCTAATAAAATACATTTTGGCACCAAGGGGAGGGTGGCTTGGTATTGCAGTATCTCCAGGCCTGGTGCCAACTCCCTGCAAAGGGAGCACCCACCCATATTGGCCATGTGTTTCATAGTCAAGCTCAGTGTTGGCTGCATTTAGTCAAGTTCATAGCTGGTTTCCATGCTGCTTTTGGGAGCAGGTTAATGATAGACAATATACTGAGTAAGATTTCCTTGTATGTGATTTTAAGATGAGGGGCTTTTCTCCCCATGTCAACTGGGAGGGGGGAAGCCTCGTTTTATATTTGAGTAAGCACAGTATCTTATTCCCAGGAGGTTCATTTATTTTTTGTGGAACAGTTTGGCCTATCTTTAGAGAATTTTCCAGACATCCCTCCTCTCCAGAAAGTTACCTACTGCTTAGCTGTTTCATCAGGAAGCTCATGCATCAGGCTTATGTTTCTGGAGGCAACCTCATCTTCTGTCTCAGCCAGGTAAGGCTTTTAGCTGCAAGGACTGCCTGGAGGCACAATACTACCTAGTTGCGGAGTTTCCATAATGTTGCAATATACCCCAAAACACAACACTGGAAGAATTTGGAAAGATGTAGCCCATTCTCATAATAATCCTTCCAACCTACTTCAGCCAGGATTGTCTTGGAACATGTGAGCCAATGTGACTCTGAGAGAGAAATATCTCCATTAGCAGTGTCTTTTGC
Organism: Gavialis gangeticus; assembly: GCF_001723915.1. NCBI lineage: Eukaryota > Metazoa > Chordata > Crocodylia > Gavialidae > Gavialis > Gavialis gangeticus. Next base: position 6,422,485 of record NW_017728993.1, on the reverse strand, counting down.
CAAAGTCCACATACTGTACCTGTGTGAGGAAATGGAATTTTCTGCTAGATCAGCCATGATCTTAGATCAATGGTAAAATGTTTACTGTTTTGCAGAGCGGCTCCCCGTTGGCTACAGTGTGAGATTACACTCCCCCATCCCTTTGCTTCAGGCCTGGTACAAGTAATTTAATTCAGGTAGACTGTTTTGGACCAGGAAATTATAACAAGCTAGAACAAGTCAGATGAACTTCTGAAACTATTTCCATGGCAGCAACACCTATGGAGTTTCTGGTGCTTCCAGTTCATCAGGACCAAAGTTGTCCTTCATCTGCAAGGACTAATAGGCAGCTGAACCAGGTAAGCTGCATAACTGTTGAAGCATCTGGAATGACAGAAATTGATCTTCTGGGACCAATTGAGAAAAAAATTATCCCTTAGCCATCCATTCTTTCTACCCTAATGCTTTTTTGTTGATTTTTAATGATGAGTTGTCCTGAATAAACATAACAACACATGAGAGGATGGAATTTAAATGTATAAATGATTTGTTTGGTATTTGTTCGGTATGAGCTGATCTAGAGTAGATCATTCCATATCCTGCTTCAAACCAATGACAGATGGAACCCATCATTGCTAACAGTGGGAGAGAATAAACCAAATCCTGTTTGGATTCATTCACTATTAATGTAATATAGGTGTAGATGTTTTGATTTGAGGTCAACTTTTACATTTTAATAAACTAAGGATTTCTGTGCATGTCCCATACAATGTGATGTGTGTATATATACTAATTGATACAATATATCTATATTGTCAAAACAACTATGTAAAAAGGCAAAAAACTGAGGTGAAATCTTAGCTCTAATGAAAGATAAACTGCCCATTGATGTTTGTGGGACCAGGATTTCACCCCAAATTTAATGTTTCTGATGCAGGTAATTAAGTGACTAATGAGTGATCTTTGTGTTAGAAAGCTGGATAAGACTCCAGCTTAACTGTAAAAGAAAACAGAAGTTTTCTTTTCCAAACTTTAAATGAAAATATGATCACAACATAATTTGGAATTGCTCTATATTTTTAAATAATAGTTTCTGCTAAGCCCCTGAGCAGGTTAGAACTACATGCATCTAAAATGGATTAGTAAAATTATGTTTCACCTCCTAGTTAGAATTGTTTTCAGACCTGCCTATTCTTGTTTTAAACTTAAATGCAGATTAAGAAATAACACAACATATTTAAATGTTACATTTATTGAACCACATAATCTTTCCAGAATTGTGTGTAAAATTTGCATTAAGATTTAAATGCTATATATTATAAACATGTAAATCTCTATTTATCAAATATTATGGTCAGGTTTCATAGGAAGGAAATGTACTCATTCATTTCAGCTGCTGCCAAAACGACATCAGACAACAAAAGCGAATATGATAGAATATCTCTTTGGCATAATCAGTCAGTTTTTCTCAGCAACCTCCTCCATAATTTAAATAACCTTGAATAACAAGGAATATTGGCAGTGGTTATATGTGAGAATATAGTTTATGGAAGACTTTCAGCTCTAGATAGTGTGGTGTCTTTTCAATAAGAAGTTTTTGTAATCCTGACCCTTTTACTGACTGGCAGGCCATTCCTATTGATAACCTATTGAACTTATCAATGAGATGAGGTGAGATGAAAGAGAACTTTTTGTTAGCAGAGGGGTGGTACTTCATGAATGCATACATGCAGAATTGCTTGTTTCCTTCACAGTATGCAGGTTTAGTTGGGTAAAGTATAGGAATCTACTCAGTGAATGTGATTGTGTGGAATACCTGATCTTATCTTCTCTGGCCACTAAAGAAGGGGGAAATGCATTTTTTACATATGAAAAATCAGAATTAGTTTCCATTACTAGAAAGGTTGAGGAGATTATATAAGCAAAGACTCGTTAAAGATTTAATACGAAAGTAAATACATTATCTTTTTTTCTTTTAAAGAGGATGACTATTCAGATGATTCACTGTTGCCTTATATAAACTACAATTCAACTGAATAGGCAATCAAAAAACATGCATTTATTTTACAGCATGTTTACATGAGAAAATGTTCCATAACACAATTCCCATATATAATCAATGTAATTTTTTCCCCTAGGTTTAATCATTAAATTAAATTTAGAATACTTTAACTGATTTCATGAGTATCATTCAGACCTTGGTTCTATATATTGACATTAACATTTGAAGAATATTTCTGTTGAAACACCTATATTTCTGCTAAAACGCCTCCCTGCTTTAATATTGGATTATTGATATTAGCTTGACAGAATGCATAGACACTCTTGCCTACAGCACTGCTGGTATATTGTTTAGTTCATAGTAATTTGTTACAATAATTGTTTTTTCTTGCTCTGTGTGGTACATAACCCCCATTTGTCTGGGAGAGCAATATTTCTGGCTGTAGTCTGTGTCAAAGAAGGTGAATGTAACAGTGGAGAGAGCTGGGAAAGCAGCTAGGAAGGCTAACAAATCAACAACATTTTCACATGTGTCCCTACACTCTACATGCAATCTTTTACCATGTCATTCAGAAAAAATTCCACCCTTGCAATTTTACATGTTCTTAAAGATTAGTGAGAAAGATTTGGTGGAAGATTATCTTTTTAGCCAAACACATGATGGCAGTATATAAAGGGGCATCATTTTTGCCAGCTGTAGAAGGGGGCGTGTGGTGGTTAAGATGCGGTTGTCATGTCAAACTAGGGGGCAGTAATTAATTTCAGTTACTATTTTTTAGGGCTGTGTGAAGCTTCAGGCCCTGATTCAATTCAGAGGAGATTTGGCCTGATTTGGTGGCCGAATCTCCAAATCCAAATCGAATCAGGGGACCAATTAAAAGGTCTCAGTTGATCTGAAGTTCTCTGAATTGATTTGGAAAAGATTCAGAGAGCTTCGGCAATTCGGGCAGTCTCTGCTGGCTGCAGCAGGGAGCTGGACCCGGTCTTCCTGCTGGTAAGTAGGGGGCAGGGGAAGGAGGGCTGGAGGAGGGGATGGTGGGGGAACCCCTGCTAGACCCCATTTGCTGCCTGATTCGCCAGCCCCCTGAGTGTCCTCTGACCCCCACCCACTCCCCCAGCTCCCAGTTGCTTAAAAAAAGCCCCCATTCACCAGCTGCTGCCAGGCAGGGGGCGATCCCTGCTGCCCCCACTGCCCCATGCCATGTGGGGGCTCTGCCATGAGTCCCCCGACCCTTGCCTGCTCTCCCAGCCCCCCCCCATGGCTGCCCCACTCGCCCCAGCTCCTGGTCCTTTAAAAATAAAACCAAAAAATCCCAGACTCACTGGCTGCTGCTGCAGCAGCCTCAGGGCTTCTAGGGGCTCGTGGCAGAGATGGATCACCCCCTTGCCTGGCAGCAGTTGGCGAGTGGGGGCTTTTTTTGAAGGGCTGGGAGCTGGGATGGGTGGGGCAGCCTTGGGGGGCTGGGAGAGCGGGCAGGTGTCTGGGGACTCACAAAACAGCCCCCCCATGAAGTATAGGACAGTGGGGGCAGAGGGGACCCTCCCCTGCCTGGCAGGAGCTGGTGAGTTGGGGCTTTTTTTTTTTTAAAGGGCCAGGAGCTGGGGCAGGCAGGGCAGCCATGGGGGGGAGCTGGGAGAGTGGGAAAGGGTTGGGGGGCTCATGACAGAGCCCCCCACATGGCACGGGGCAGTGGGGATCTCCCCCTGCCTGGCAGCAGCC
>NW_017728993.1:6413395-6413785 GCF_001723915.1 Gavialis gangeticus | reverse complement strand
CATGACAGAGCCCCCCACATGGCACGGGGCAGTGGGGATCTCCCCCCGCCTGGCAGCAGCCGGTGAGTGGGAGCTCTTATTTTTTTCTTCAGAGAGCCGAGAGCTGTGTGATTTGGAGCAGCAGCTGAATCTCCAAATCAGATTTGGCTGAATTGATTCAGGACAGTGATTCAAATCACTGAATTGAATCACTGTCCCTCGAACCAGCTGAATCCAAATCTGAAGTGAATACTAGCCACTTTGCCCAGGCCTACTTACTATTTATGGGGTAGTTTGGCTATGACGGCAGTTTGAATGGGCTGTCTGAGCATTTTTTTTCATGGCTTAGTATTAATGCAATTGTAATTGAGGAAGCATGAGAAATATATACGTTATGAATTAATAGAGAGG
>NW_017728993.1:6406402-6408395 GCF_001723915.1 Gavialis gangeticus | reverse complement strand
ATTTGGCTGAATTGATTCAGGACAGTGATTCAAATCACTGAATTGAATCACTGTCCCTCGAATCAGCTGAATCCAAATCTGAAGTGAATACTAGCCACTTTGCCCAGGCCTACTTACTATTTATGGGGTAGTTTGGCTATGACGGCAGTTTGAATGGGCTGTCTGAGCATTTTTTTTCATGGCTTAGTATTAATGCAATTGTAATTGAGGAAGCATGAGAAATATATACGTTATGAATTAATAGGGAGGGAACCAACCACTTAGTATTTTACAGTAAAGGCAAAGTTACCACTCAGTCTAGTGCACTGGCTCCTCAAACAGACTCTCCAAGTGCTGTGTCCAGATGTTATTGAATCTAACCTGTGCAGGGCAGTCAACATGAGCAAATCCGCTAATAATTAGAATAATCTGAGTAGTAATTGTACTGCAACCCTGACTTGGTCTCTCTAGTTGAGGTAACCAGGGCGTTACAAAATCTCACATATGCACTGTCTTCAGTCACAATGGTAATGATTAATGAATCCAAAAGCAGTAAAGTGGGCAAGAGTTGACAGTGGCAACAATACCACCTATAACTTTTTGTTCCAGAGGTAAGTAACATAAATATCTTGGACACTGAAAATAATAGGAATCAAAATAAAAACATGGGACTACTATGGGTTTTATTTATGAATACAAACCTTGTCCAAAACACTTGCCTCCCCTCCCCACCACAATAAACATGCACATAGAGAGTCTTTTCTTTGATGTATGATGGTTCCTATTTGATAATTTGATGGCACTGATGTCTCCAATGTACAGTGGCAGTCTGTTTTGTCAAATCAAGTTAGCTGGTGTCTGATGAAATGAAAATGGGAGAACATGCAAATCAGATTATTCCTCTTCACCTACTGTGTCATTTTCATCTTCTCTGATTGAGATCAAAGTCCTTTTTCAGAATGAAGGTGCATGTCTGTAGTGTTTTTAAACTGTAGATCTTCGAAGAGAACAAACAGATGCATGTTTGATGAGACTGTGACATCTGCTGTGAGCTAATGATAGTGAAACTTTGTCATATGCCTCATACATCTTTCCATTAGGGGTGCTCTGATAAAGATTTTTTTTGACTACTACCAATAGCTGATCATTAACCAGCCTTATCAGCTGATGCCAATCTGATAGCTGATATGCAGCCCAGCAGCTTGGGGAACAGCATCCAGGCAGTAAGTCTGTGGGAGAGAAGAAGTGTGGGGGTCCAGATCAAGGCCCCCATGGTGAGAGAGGTAGTGGGGATGGGGTAGGGGCAGGCACTGCCCAGCTGGGGTGGGGTGTGGTGTGGGATGGAGCCGCAGGTGGCTCACCGGGAGGTGGGGTGTGTCGAGCAGGGTGGGTCCCGCGACTGTACACACCCCCAGGGGAGGCATGGAGACCATATGTCCCCTGGATTCATGTGTGGGGTGAGGGTGGACTGCCCACTGCGGGCTCAGGGCTGGGGCCTGCGCCAGCCTCTTCTTGGTGGGAATGCCTGGGTCAGAGCTGCGCTCAAGACAGGACAGGTGAATTTTGGGCTGGCTGTAGCTCACTCCATAGGCCCCCTCCCAGCATCACTGCTGCCCATCCCAACCCCACCTGCACCAAGCACAGACCTGGCTCCGCCGCCCTGCCAGGAAGAGGCTGGTGCAGCCCCTGGCCCCAAGCCTGCAGCACACATCCTGCCTTCACCCTGCACACAAATCTGGGGGGGCACATGTCCCCCATGCCTCCCCTGGGGGTGTGTACAGAGGTGGGATCCGCTCCCCCTCCCTACTTTCTGCATCCTCTGGATGAGCCACTCATGACTCTGGCTGGGCAGTGCCTGCCCCTGCCCCAGCTCCACTCCCTTCCTCACCATAGTGGCCTCAATCTGCCTCCCTGCCCCTTCCCTTCCCTTCCCTTCCCTCCCCCATGGCCCTTCACCCTACAGACTTACCGGTTGGACGCTACTGTCCAACCTGCTGGGCTGCATTCTTGGCTG
>NW_017728993.1:6403494-6406093 GCF_001723915.1 Gavialis gangeticus | reverse complement strand
CATGGCGCTTCTCCCTACAGACTTACCGGTTGGACGCTACTGTCCAGCCTGCTGGGCTGCATTCTTGGCTGTGTGCATGCTGCTGCTGCATGCGTGCACGTGATGTTTATCAGTGACAATATTGGCTACACTGGCCAAAAAAGCCGATTGCTGATAATGTCAATTTTCCTTTTATCGCTGCTGATATGATATGGACCAATATATCGGTGCACCTGTGCTTTCCATAGTTTCCAGAGTTTTGTTGTTCTGTAGCAAACAGATAGTAATCTGACTTAGTTTGATTGTTATGGCTCAACATCTTGACTACTTCCTCAACAAATGACAGACGCAGGCTGAAGTCCACTGTAAATGCCCTCTTTGGTGCAGTAGAATGTTAGGCAAAGCTACTTCTAACAGATGCAGAATAAATTTCCACCTTCAACTCTGCACACCCTGAAGAGATTATGTAGCAAGTAGGAGCAGTTAGCATCCATTGATTTTTATACAATGTTGAACATTGCCTTCTTTTCTACTTCTCTTCCTGAACTCCTTTACAATTACCTTTAAGGAGCTTTCAAAGCAGGCTGTGGAAGAACTTACTTTCATAAATTACAAAATGACATAATTACTTCCATATTACTGTCATAGTAAATGCAATAATATGCTATTATTAAAGAAAAATACATAAATTACTTGCCTCACAACTTTGCACATCTGACTCCTTGCAAAAGAAGCATATATATGTGGTTCTTAATATGTGGTTGCAAAAAGAAAATAAATTTGTAACTGATTATTTAACTCCTTAAATTCTACCTATTATGTAACAGGATTTAATTTTGGACAAAATATAAGTAATGTATACTGTCTAGTGTATTTGGGCTAAGTACAGACAGTCAAAAAGCTGTGTAGATTGGACTGATAAGTAAGTGAACAGTTATTCACTTTTGATTCCAGAAATGCAGCCACATGCCTGCAGTGGCTCAAGCCACAAGCTGGGGGATGCTAGAGCATGCCTCCCTGCTCAGCTGGAGCAGACAGCTTGGGCAAAATCTCGCTTTTGCACCCTGTTTTGGGGGTGGGCTGCAGGGAGGTGCAAAATATCCTGGTATGTTGGGGGACTGTGGGTTAACTTGAATTTGGAAGGGCGCTGGGACAGAAGTTCCCTAAACCGATTTAACCTAAATCAGTTAAGTTCTGGTACTACATCTATCTAGGTTTATCTTAAACTGGTTTCAGCCCTTTTGAAAGAAGTTTCTGTGTACTGAGCTTCTGTTGTGATACAGATCTGACCCAGTTTCTGATCACTTCTGCCAGTTTATGTAGAACTTCTGTCCCTAGCCTTAAAGACTCAATTTTCCTTTTCATTTTATTGAAATCATACATAATATCTTGGAAAACAATGATGCTTATTTGATTTAAAATGAGAGGGAGAGAGAATATAGGAGTTGACAAACTGAAAAATAAGTATTTTTCCACAGTGTGTGTTGCTTTTCCTATTTGAGCTACTTTTGAATGATTTTGGTGAATTGTTCCTTTCACTTAAATTTGTTATAATTTACCTCTGACAATTGAGAGGAAATACTGTTTTGATTTCAGTGAACACTTCTAGATGTTTTTAGTAAGATCGGTTTACTGATATACCTGGATGCCTTCATGTTCTGTTCGCATTTTGTGTGCATATGTGCCTGATTTGCCAAATACCTGTAAATTTTATGGGCAGTAAAAAAAATCAGGCTTAAAATTCCTGTCTGTGAAATCAAATTGAACTGTCCATAAAAATGATCAAGCTTAGGTTGCTTTGTGACACTCCCGCTCATAAAGTACTTAGACAGCCCTGGGACAATGCTGTCCAAATTTGAACCCAGCCCTTCTAATGGGATCCTGGCAGTAGAGCAGAGCCTAGTAAAAGTTCCATTTACATTATGTAAAACTTATATTGGTACATATATGTGTCACAAGTTTGGTTGACAGTAAAAAGTTTGCAGATTTATTGGTAAAAAAATTGACTCTTTGAATTTTGTGGGTTGTGCCTTGTGGGATTCAGTACGTCTTCTGTGAGTCACCGAATACTTTCAAACTGCAGAGAGATCAATGAAAGTTGAAGGAGATCAGTACCTGACAAGATCAAACCGTTGCCAGGAGAAGAAAAGAAGATGGTTAAAATTGCACTGGTTCTGATGATAGATTTTGCTGATGGTAATATAGTAGTTTATAATAGCTGAATATTTTGCTAATAAATATTCTGAAATATGATAATCCATTGAAAGATTTGACATAATAGTGCTCTTATTTAGATTGCATTGTGTACTTTTTGGAAATAATGGTGTCCTAGGAATGGGTGAGATATTTGTTGTGCTGTATTATTAAATTTGTGTGTTTCCTTTATTTTCTAATGACTTACAAGGTTCTGTTAGCTGTATATATAGCAAAGCTGTATGTAATTCATGATATGAACTAATAACCAACAATGGTAAGTAACTGCCTATTTCTATGGGATGTTTGTAAAAAAACAAAACAAAACAAAAAAAACAAAACAAAAAAAAACAACAAAAAAAACCCCAAAAAACCCAAATAGTAACATAATAAAACTATTTATCTTCATAATGAATTATGATTTGTT